>NC_058093.1:108150000-108775000 GCF_020171115.1 Neogale vison | reverse complement strand
GATGCCAATTTAAAAGGAAGATAATGTTAAGCAGGAAATTATCTTTTCCTTAAAACTTGATAGGAATTTCCTGTGGTTCCTGCTCTTCTGAACTTCCTTTTTCACTCAGAGACTCAACTTAACTAGAGCAGCGTTCTTCCTAAGAGGGCCAGGGAGACCACACAAATATCTGAGAGGCTTTTTTCAGGTAGACATGCATTACCCTCCCCACCCTCACTATCTCCACTAAGGTCAAACTCCTTAGTCTATTTCTGTGGTCTCATTTCAGTAAGACATGCTTGTATTCAAAACTTTGTTGAACCCCCTCAACATGGCAGCACCTGTGTTCAGCAGAGGTAGACAGTGATAAACTCTATAGAAGTTCCTGCTTTCAAGGGCTAAGCTAGAGACAGCAAACATACAATCACACATCCCTGGGAAGTGGGTGAGCACTGTGCACTGGGAGTTCCCAGAGGAGGGGTGTCTAGCCCTCTCTAAGAGTAGATAATACTTCTCCTGAGCCCTGAGGGATGACTGAAAATCAGGCAGGTGAGGTATGCGCACAAGGCATTGCCACCAGAGGGAAGGAGCGGCCCATCTGAGGCATGGAGAGGACACGGGGTCATATCTAGGATCTGCAAGCGTTCAGGTTTGTTGGCAGACTAGCTCTAGAAGTGTACTGCCTTCACCAGCAGCCTTGGTAACCCCAGAAGCTCATTAGGAGTTTCAGGTTTTCCGACCTCACCACAGGTATACGGAATCAGAAACTCTGAGCATGAGACCCAGAAATCTGAGTTGTATTCAGCCCTCTAGGTGATTCTAATGCCAGCGGAAGTCTGAGAAGCTCTACGCTAAAGCATAAAATGGCAGGCAGTAGGGAATCCAGAGGCTGGGGACAGAGTCCGGGCTTCTGTGATGGAGCATCCTGTTAAAAGTAATAATGGGTTTCAACATGGCCCTGAGGTCAATGGAGAAATAACTGTCAAAGTATTTTAAGTAGGGAAAGTGTATGGCCAGTTCTGGTTTTTAGAACCTACTCTGGTTTTCAGAATGTTCATCTGTATTGTTGGGTCAGTCCGCATTCCGGTCCCAGCTACCCATCCCGCCCCTCCCCAGGGGGGTTACCTAATTTCTTCTTATAGCTTTTCTTATTTTATCGACAATGCTGGCTAGAACACAGCTGTTAGATATTTACTCCCCAGAGAGGACAATTTCTTCCTCTTTCTCAAAATCGATTTTCAGGATCTCATTGTGAATTCAATTCAACTCATTTTGTGGTTTGTTAAGGTGGTAATACACTGGCAGATTTCTCTGGAATGTGAAGGAAAGCCTGTTTGGGGATCCAAAAAGTCTTCAGGATAAGGACAGGTTCTACAGCTCACAAAGCTCTCCTCCTAGGTTAAGACAAAATCAAAGCATACTCCCCTCCATCCCAGTGGTGCTGAGAAATGCCAGTGCTGACTGACTTCCCACTGGGCCCATAATTGCTGACCCAGCTGTCATAGCTCATTTTCTGAGAAAGACAGAGTTCTGGAGTCAGACTCTGGCATATTTGATGGATGTTGGTAGCTTGTCAACAAACCAACTAAAACAAGGGCTCCACTGAATAAAAGATTCCAAGCTCGAATCCCCAAGTGAGCCGAGAAGGATTCTGGCGTGGGCCGGCAACACAGACTCTGTTTTCTCACAGACACGAAAGCCCCAGCTCAAAGTTGACAGGAGAAACCATCAATTCACCCTGAGACGATTAGTCCCACTCAGACACTTTGGCTATTCGCAGTAAACATGATTTTCAATACAATTACAGTATGAAGCTTAGCTCATGATACATTATATAAGAAAAGGGATTATTATTCAGACCATACACTTATACGGAGGACTCCAGGGCTTTGGCTAGCAATCCACAAACCACAAAGGTTTCCGTCAGCTCAAATTTACACAGATCTCCACCAATCCTGACTTTTCTAGGCCTTATCAGAAGCTCCTGATAACCTCAGATGAACTATGAAAGCAATGTCAGTTTCCAAAGTTAGCACTGACATACCCCAAGAATCACTTTCCTTATGGAACTTCTGACATTTCTGTGTATAAGAGCAGGGAATACATAGAATAGATCTCAAAAAGACAACATGAAAAACAGTCATAGTACAAAAAAAAAAAAAAGGCAAAACTTTGAATTCCAATCCTAACTTTAGCAGACAGAATTTTTAGCTCTGACAGTCAGATGTGCCTTCTTAAAATGCCTAGGTTTTTTTGGATAACTTAGACATGTCGACATCTCTGAGCACACTTAGCATTTGTAGTTCAACTGGACTGTTCGCTAACTCCAAAGATTCGGCCCAAATAGTGTAATCATTTTAAAGAACTTTTTAAATAGTAGAGACCCAATCACAACAAAGTAATGATAATAATAATAGTAATAATAATTTATAATAATAATTATTATAAATAGTAGAGATCCTGGGGCACCTGGTGGCTCAGTCGGTGTTAAGTGTCTGCCTTCAGCTGAAGTCATAATCCTGGAGTCCTGGAATGGAGGCCCTCATCCAGCTCCCTGCTCAGCCAGGAGTCTGCTTCTCCCTCTGCCCCTCACCCTGCTTTCATGCTCTCTGTCTCTCTCAAATAAATAAATTAAAATAGTAGAGATCCTTTGATTTGCTTGTTCTTAAATTCAATGGTAGATGTTAGGCATATTTTGTACTCTTTTTGGTCACTATGCTGAGCTATGAGATCCAGGTAAATTGAGACATGGGTTGCTCCATCCAGGGATTCAGACACAGTAACATGAAAGCCCAAAAAATTAATTGCTTTGGTGAATAAGAAGGTGATAAAAGAAATCACAATTGTGGCCCCTAGACATTGTTGCCTAAGTAGGGACTTATGAGACTTTAAGGGAGCACTGGATCACTCAACTGGGCCAACAGCATGGACCAGGACTGGGTAGAACTAGTTGGGACATAGGGTCACCCCACATAAAAGGCAAAAGGAGGGCCATGAGAAATGGAAGGTCAGAGCCACAGAGGCTCAGCAAGTTAACAGAAGGTTTTGTTACGGGAGTACTGTTTCACAAATCTTACTCATAAGTTTCCAGAAGGAATGATCAAGGCAAAAAGCTAACCCTGAGCATCCAGCACCTGTTGTACAAATAATATGCTATTTGTTATGTACAAACAGTTACGGTATTTGTAGCATACTATTTGAGCTTCTATTGTATGCTACAATACATACTATTTGTATGCTACTATTGTAGTATACAATTATGACCTGTCCCCTCATCTAATAGACCCACAGTAATCTTCAGCCACAATGTACAAGTGTTTCCTGTGAAAGGGTCTTGGTGCAATGAGACACAGTTACATGGGAGTGTCAAAATTGGAGAAAAGAGCTGCTACTTCCCACCTTAAAACTAGCTGGTATTTTTTTTTTTCTAAAATAAGATTTACCATGGTTTTAGTTTAGAGACCTACTGAATACCCTTGCTATTGATTCTACCTGTGTACGATCTGTGAAAGTGAGGGCAAGGAGGTAGATATGGGGAACAAACCCCTCCAGTGATCATTTGGATAGAGAATATATTTTTTTAAATAATAATTTTAAAAAACTGTAGGGGCAAGTCCTTGACATTCTTTTTTTAAAGATTTTATTTTATTTATTTGACAGACAGATATCACAAGTAGGCAGAGAGGCAGGCAGAGAGAGAGAGAGGAGGAAGCAGGCTCTCCGCCAAGCGGAGAGTCCGATGCGGGGCTCGATCCCAGGACCCTGGGATCATGACCTGAGCCAAAGGCAGAAGCTTTAACCCACTGAGCCACCCAGGCGCCCCAGTCCTTGACATTTTTGAGGAAACCCACTGCTGCATAAAGAGGTTGATCTATTAGTTTATTTTGCCTCTTAAGTTTCCTTTAAAATCACAACCATTAGCATACGCTTCCCAGGAATCAGAGCCACACACTTAAAGCACACAGCGAGCAGCAGAACATCAATTCATCAAGAGAAGTCATTAGCTGTGGATTTCCCGTCCTTTGTTAGCATTATAGGACACTTGGTTTCCTCAACCCCCACGTTTAGAAGCATTTCTTTGTTTGCTTTTTATAGCAACTAAAAATCCTGAATTCCTATAGGACAGGGATTGTCTTGTTTGTTTCTATACTCCAAAGCCTAGCAGAGAGGGGCTACTGGGTATTGCTCACCTTTTGCTGAAAGACTTTTGAGATCCTCAATCAATAAGAGAAGTTATTCCAGATTTATCAGAAAAGTTGACTTAAGGTAGAATATCATTGTTTTTTTGACTTAATGTGTTCTTACTGCAGATATATATATAAACTGGTCTCTTCCTAGAAGAGGGATTTTTTTTTTTTTTTTGGTTGTTGTTGTTTTGTTTTGTTTTGTTTGTATTTAGTTAGTTAGTTAGTTAGTTATTCCTCTATGAACTCAGAGAAGAGAAAGAGAAAAGAAGAAGCTGACTAACTCAAATTTTAAGACCTTTCTGGGACTAAATTTCCTCTGCTATAGAATGAAGGAATTGCAACAAGCTATCATTTCCATTTGTATTTCCATTTGTATGATGCTATGATTTCCAAAGTGGGATTCAAAGACCACAAAGACTGAGGTTTCCAAGTCCTCAGGCCTGACTGCTATCATTCTGTCCCCTTCAGGATTTACATTGCTATAAACTTGGTCTTTTGAGGTGCCCTGTGATATGGGCCTTCACATGTCAGAGATGAAATTTACAACTTTATGGACTCTACCATGTATAACAAATGGCCCCAGAGGATGAGAACCACAACAAAGTGAGCAGCTGAAACTGGGGCAACAAAATTTTATTTGGGGAATTAGGATATGATGTCAGCTCTGAGGCTGATGAATTTTGGATGACACCACTTGTCCATAATTAACCAAATAGGGGCAAAGTCTTTTTTTGGTGTGTAAAGAGGCAACTGGAAGTATAAAATGACAGTTCTAATTTTTAATGAGATTGGGAAGTCTGATAGATTGTTATTCCTTATCAGAATTTATAATGCTTTTTAAAATTAATTAGCTTCCCATATGGAAAGGAATTCAAGTAGAAGCCCGTGGACAGAAGTCCACATAGCCTAAAGTCACCAGGTGGCCTGGTGAGGGTATATAAAAAAGTTTGCCTCTTTCCCCTGAGGAACAGGTGGAATGTGGTCCTGAATAAGAGGGGAAAGGAAAAAGGGGGAAAAGTGTGGGGACCAGTATAAATACAAATGAAGATAATGATAATGATAGCTAATACTTTTTAAATGCTTACCATATGCCAAGTACTCTTTCAGGCAATTTGCTATATGAAATGAGCATTATTTTTACCTCTCTTTTCACTAAAAAGGAAGCTGTATCCACAGAAGACACAAGATTGTCCAGAATTATGCAACCAATAGTTGATAAAGCTAGGATTGCATCTCTGGTGGTAAATGTACCCACGCTTCTAATATTATTGTGTACTATCTTTAATAGTGCCTATATTTCATTTTAAATCCTTAAGATTCACAATCACAGGCAAGAAAATAACAACGTAGACAAAGAATGAAGTGACTCTCATAGTTAGAAGAGAAATTTGAGAATAAGGTTTTAGATTCTGGTTCCATATAACAATCACCCACAGGAAAAAAAAAAATCAGTTATTCTGGGACCTCTACCCAGGGATTATGCCTTAGTTAGTATTTAATATATATTTAATATACTTATTAGATGTGTGTACCACATCTTCTTTATCCTTTCATCTGTTGAAGGACATCTTGGCTCCTTTCACAGTTTAGCTATTGTGGACACGATGAGTGAATAAAGAAGATGTGGTCCATATATACAATGAAATACTACTCAGCTATCAAAAAGGATGAATACCCACCATTTGCATTGACCTAGATGGAACTGGAGGACATTATGCAAGTGAAATAAGTCAAGCAGGGAAAAACAATTATCCTATGGTTTCACTTTTATGTGGAACATAAAGACTTGCATGGAGTCCCATAGAGGAAGGGAGGGAAACCAGAATGGACTCAGGACTCTGGGGAAAAAAACTGAGGGTTACAGATGGGAAGGGTGTGGGGGAGATGGGAGATGGGTATTAAGGAGGATACCTGGGGTGGTTGAGCACTGATTGTTATATCCAACTAATGAATCATTGAACATTACATCAAAAACTAATGATGTACTATATGTTGGCTAATTGAACCCAATAATAAAAAAAAAAAAATAAGGTTGAAGGGGTGGGGAGCCCTCCAGACAATGAGTGATCAACCCATTCAAGGGCCTTGAGATAGGAGGGAACATGGCATGACAGAAGGCAGAACAGAAGCCAATAAAGCTTGAGCCCAGGTAGGGAGGGGACATCATGGGGTGGTGAGGCCAGGGAAATAAGTGAAGGCCAGATGCTCTAGGACCTCTTCTTCATGCATATATATGACTTTGGTTTTATTAAGTGTAGGCAGAAGCCAGCGAAAGGTTTTCAACAGGAAGTGGCTCAACTCTCTCTCTGCTTTTTATGACAATATTGCTGACTGCTGCAGAGATAATGGACTAAAAGAAAGAAAGAAAGAAAGAAAAAGAGAAAAAAAAAAGGAAAGTGGGTTCCTGAGTTAAAAATCCAGGTGATAGGAGATATAACTGAACCAGGCTGGATGAAAAGAAATGGACATATTTGTGATGAATTTTGGAAGTAATGTTGATAGAGCTTGCTGATAGATCTGCTATGGTAAATAAGGGAGAGCAGAGATTTAAAGAAAGCTCCCCATGGCTGGTTCGGGCAACTGGTGTTATCTACTGAGACAAGGAAGTCCACAACAAGAAGAAACTGAGTGTGGTTAGAGGGTACAAGTTGACTTTAAGAGTTCCCTTTGGGATATGTTAAATTTGAGCTATTTACGACATAACCAAATTGAGATATCAATCAGGCAAATGAATATATATTTTTAGAGCTCAGAAGAAATATTTGGTTTAGGATGCAAATTACTTATCTAAAAGTCACTTCACATTTATAAATTTCAGTCTCTCTTTGTATAGCACATAGGAATAGTCAGTCATTCCTATCTGAAAGACTGTTGAGGTTTGGAGTGTTTTGCACCATACTGAACACCTTAAATGACAGTGGGGGAGGGGGATGTTGATGATAGATGGTGACATTTCTAATGGAAATTATAATTTAATGATGGACAAGTTGTCACAAACAGGGAAGATACTGGCTCTCTCTCCCAGAAAGCATCCCCACTAATCACAACTCAGAATAGTTCTCCTCATTCCCCACCTTCTTATTTTGTAGACTCAACATGAGATGAATTATTTCGCACAATTCTGTACTGACATCTTTATTTAAGCATGTCTCTTTACAACAGCAGCTCAGTGATGTAGCAGGACCCGTGTCTTTTACTTACTTGGTTCACCTGCACAAACATGTTTGGTTCAAAAGAATCAAACTGAAAATTAGTCAGAGGGAGAAAACACCCATGCAAAATTCAAAAACCAGGTATCCCACTTGACAACAGTGGTGACACAGAAGGAAAAGTAGTAATGGAGGAGGTATTCAAGAATTCTTATGAGAATACAATGTCGTAAGTTTGGTTGCCAAACATTTGTACATGGAAATGTGTCACAGTCATAGTGAAATGGATGCAGAGCAAGAAGAGGGTATAACATGTTCAGAATAACTATCTAGAAGGATGTTAAAAATTATTTTCTTGGTTCTCCCTAGAATTATTTAGCAGTAGCAATTGTAATAGAAGACTTTGTATTTTAGTCTTTGTGTAATGCCATGGGAGACTACATTTGATCCTATTTTTGAAAACAGAGAGAGAACCCAAAGGCTACTGAGAACTGAGATCCCAGAGTCTATGACAGCAGAAGGAGAGACAAGGGCAGAATATATCTGAATCCGAGAGAGGCCCCTCATCTAATAGAAGATAAGACCAACGTTTCCCCAAAAGGCAACATGTAGTGGCAGTACAGGGCTTTCCTCTATGAACACATACCCCCACTACTACTAGCTGTCAATTACACAGACTATTGACTACATACTCCATTCTATGCTTGATACAGAGTAACTCTGAAGTGACATCATGGTCTTTAAAATAATTATCACTGTGATTTGCAGATGAGAAAACAGAGGCTCAAATAAGTCAACAAGATTTGTTGGGAGGTGCATGCTTTTAAGAACAGACCATTGATTCCATTGTCCATTCCACTGAGTACACAAAAGAATTGTTTGCTTTGAACTTCCTTGTGACCATGGCAAAAAAGATAGCATTGGTGATGTGAAAGCAATGGGAACTTCTATAAAATGAGATAGTCACCCTGGAATGTATAAAAGGGAATGAAGGCAGGGCATGTCTGGGTGGCACAGTTGGTCAAAGTATCTGACCCTTGGTTTCAGCGGTGCAGGTAGTGATCTCAGGGTCCTGGGATAGAGCTCTATATCCCTGCTCTCAGGGGGCAGGGTGGGGGGTGGGGTCTGCTTGTCCCTCTTCTGCTCCTCCCCCTGCTCTCTCTCTCAAATAAATAAAATCTTTAAAAATAAACAAATAAAATAGAATGAAGCCAATTAAGAAGGTAATATTTTTTAAAACATTAATACTTAAGGAAAATGGAGATACACTTTCACTTCTAGAGATTTTAAGGCAGCATAATACGAGAATAGCCTAAGGAGGCTCTAAACACATTCAGTTTGGGAACTGCAACCACTGATAATCTCAGTTATTCAAAGAGAAATAACATGAGGTATTAAGGAAACCCATGTACAAGGAAGAGTCTAATAAGCTCATAATTTTTATTACTTATAAAATATGTATATATGTATGTAATTATATATACCACACACATAAGACAAAGGAGGCCTTCATTAGAAAGAATGTTATTCAAACACTGTAATTTTAAAAATACAATAAAATGGTAAAATATGCAAAAAAACAGTAAAATATGCAATAAAAACTTTCAAAAATGAATAAGGATGGCTAGCCTTTAGATCTTAAAATTAAATACACATTAAATATTCATGGAGCATATAGCAGCCATCAGTCACTGATCTAGGTTCTGTGTAGCAGAAAGGTAGGACATGATCCCATCTTACAAAAGAGACTGGTTATTAGGTGGGGAAGCACCAGGTAACTTTAATTTAACAAGATAAAACCTAGAACTGAAACATAAAACCTAAAAAGAGATCACATGGCAAGGTCCAGGAGGCAAAAGATTTCAGAAGTAGGTGATATTTGATCTGGCTGGTGAGGGGAAATCCGTAGTCATCCTGGTGAAGGAGAAAGAGGATTTTTCACGAAAAAAAGAAAAAAAAAAAAAAAAAAGACAGCTGCAAATATGAAAACATGGAATCCAGAGAGAAGCTTATGTCTTTGCAGGGAACTGTACATGACACTCAGTGGAAGTTGAATATGGGGAATGCAGCAAATGACAGGGGTGGAGACGTGTGGGTTCTTCCAAACGCTATGGGGAGCCCTTGAACAATGAGTCAGTACTCCTCTCAGGAAGGCCCTAGAAGCAGGGAGACCACCAGAACAGCTGCTGACATGTTGGCTGAGGAAAGAGGAGGGACAAGCATGGCTAGGGATAGGCAGGACAAGGCACATAGGCACCAGGACCCACATGATCACATGAGTGGGGTTTACAGAAAAAAAAAAAAAAAAAAATCTGCATGCATGGATTTTCAAGCCAGGTTTGGAGACTTAGAGAAGAAAGGGGGTCAAAGAAAGCAAATAAAACAGAACAAAAGCCTCCAGTTAGGCCCAGTCCGCAATGTTGAAGGATGACTGAAAGATAGTGAGAAAAGGCCTGCTTTGACTCCTCCAACAGGGAGGATGCTTTTCAAACCAGAAAAGGTGGACTTTATTAAGAAGGAAGTGAAGCCCAAGAGAGCTTAGAAAAGAGGAAGGACTATCTCTTACTATCAATGCCCTTCTTCCTACAGGCCGATGAATTTTATTTAAGCTACTGAAAAAAAATGTTGGAGCAGAGAGAGACAAATGGCTTCAACTTCCCACTTTCCTGTCCTTGTCTCTTGTGCACTAAAATGACAAAACCCTGAGGCCTTGCCCCTGCCTCCCTATGTGTCACTCCCCACCTGCTTCTTGGCGATTCTTTCTGTGCTGGGGAAGTTACTACTCAACTTTTGAGATGCAGCTAAGGTGGACAGTATCTCCTGAATCTTTCTGATATCAACAGTGACACCTGCTTACTTTGTCCTCTTTGCCCCTTTGGCTCCCTTTTAAGATTTCTACCAGGCACATTCAATCCTTTTTGGCATGTTTTTATTTACATGCTCTTGACCCTATCTTTGACTATCAGCAATGTCAATCATTCAGTAAATGCTTACTGAAAGTATACCAGGTACCCAACATACCTGACAGGCAGTGACTGACTTTTTGAAACCTAGAGTCTAGCCAGGGGAGGCATATGTCAAAGAAACAATTATATAATCAATTAGTGATATGTGACCATAAAAAAAAAAAAAAAAAGTGCGGGATGCCTGGGTGGCTCAGTTGGTTAAGCAGCTGCCTTCGGCTCGGGTCATGATCCCAGTGTCCTGGGATCGAGTCCCACATCGGGCTCCTTGCTCGACGGGGAGCCTGCTTCTCCCTCTGCCTCTGCTTCTGCCTGCCACTCTGTCTGCCTGTGCTTGCTCTCTCCCTCTCTCTCTCTGATAAATAAATAAAATCTTAAAAAAAAAAAAAGTGCTTCAAAGAAAAGAATACAGGACTTATAAAAGTCTGGGAAAAGGTATTTTCTTTAATTAAAAAAATTTTTTTTTGTAAACATATAATGTATTTTTATCCCCAGGGGTACATGTCTGTGAATCGCCAGGTTTACACACTTCACAGCACTCACCATAGCACATACCCTCCCCAATGTCCATAACCCCACCCCCCTAAGGTATTTTTTATTTCTTACATCCCTTAGGCTTCTACATGATGCTTAGTGTATCTTTATTTTTTTTTTTTCAAGATTTTTGTTTGTTTGTTTGAGAGAGAGAGAAAATGAGCAGGGGGAAAGGCAGAGGGAGAGAAAAGGGAGAAGCAGCTCTACACTGAGCAGGGAGACTGATATGGGGCTCTATCCTAGGATCCTGGGATCATGACCTGAGCTAAAGGCAGATACTTAACTGACTGAGCCACCCAGGTACTCTATACTTGGTGTAACTTAAGTGCTAAGTAAAGTTCTCAACTGAATGAATAAATGAGTGATGAGTGTGGTGGATGAAAGTATAAATGTGCAGGTATTTCAGATTTTTAAAACTTGAAGTCTTAAGAAATTATAGAACTATAAGTTTTCTACCAATCTTGAGCAACATACCCGAGCAGAATTCTAAGAAAAAGATTTATAAATCCATAGGAAGTAAATAAATAAATACAAACAAACAAACAAAAAACAGTTCCCCAGAAACTACAATGGGTGTATTAATAGTAAGTAATTACAGGAAAATTACATGGTTGCCCATGCTGATATACATATCCATTCATTCCACAGATATGTGTTAACTACCCATTTGTTCCTATTAGGTACTGAGAATTAACATACAAGGTACCTGTTCTCATGGAACTTACATTGTGGTGCAGGGATTTGAGTAAGCAAAGAAAACAAAGGAACAAGATTCTGGTTTGTGATAGGCATCAGGAAGAATATAAAACCACATTATATAGCCAGGGGATGATAGTTAATGCACAGGGAATAATTTAAAGTGGCCACCAGAGTGGACTTCTCTGAAGAGGTGGCACCAGAATTGAAAATTACATTGACTGAAGGAACAAGCCGTGTAAATTATTGAAAAAAGCTGTTGCTCCTAGGGAACAGAATGTGCAAAGCCCTCAGGTAGAAAAATCCTGGCATGAAATGATCAGCATATCCACAGTATTTAAACTTACGGAACTCTATAAATTAAGCTCAGCGTGAGGTATTGCTGGAAAGTGGAAGAAGTCCTGAGACTGAGTCTTGGGATTTAGCATAGGTCACAAGTGATCTAGAAGGGAAAACCAGGTTTTTAAAAAGCAAAAGTGGCTAATTGAACTCAATACTACTGAGAAGTTGAGTGAAATGAGAAAAATGAAGTGACCATTGGAGTTGATAATGTGGAGGTCACTGGTGGTCTTGACTAAAGTAGTTTCTGTGGGACATTCTATTAGTCTGGGTTCCCCCGGACAAATAGGATTACTGATTGACAGATAGATAAATAGATGACAGATAGATAGAGATAGAGAGAGAGAGAGAGAGGTACAGATACAGGTACAGATACATTACAAGGAATGGCTTAGACAATTTTGGGGGCTGACTAGACAAGTCTGAAATTCATGTTGTCAGATTAGGAGGGGCCAGCCAGAAACTCTGGCTGGAGGTGAAGCCACACAGCACATGTAGAAATTCTTCTTCTTCAGGGAAACCTCACTTCTGATCTTACAACCTTTCAACTGACTGAATCCAGCCCACCGGGAGATCAAGGATAATCTCATTTAGCTAAAGTTCAGTGATTGTTCACCCATCACAGCAACACCTAGATTCATGTTTGCTTGACTATCTGGACTATAGCCTAGCCAAGCTGACACTTTAAACTGAACAACACATGTGTACGGACTGAATAGAAATAGCTGTAGTATACTGGGAGGTGAGCAGGTGGAAAGAGTAACCTCAGACCAGGTTTGGAGAGAAGATATTCTGGGGAAAGGGAAAGAAGGAGAAGTAACTGCTAAGTAGAGCCATAGGAATTTTGTTGTTGCTGCTTTGTTTGATAGCTTATATAGCAAAGTTTTATAATTTTAGGAATGGTCCAGTTGAAATGGTGGATAAGATGATGTTGAAAGAAAGTGGGAATCCAGAGGACACACTGAAATGTGTTTTTAGGTAGAAATGAGAGATCTGCCCCCACCCACCCACCCACACACCCAAGGGCAAAAGCAGCAAAGCACCAGAACTAGTGACTGAAAAAGACCAGGTGCTGGCTTGAGGATGGTCTCAGACATCTGTGTCCCATCACTTATACTAGGTACCTAAGTGTAAGTTATCCCCTGAGGGGATGAACTCGATAGACCAGGAGCCTACCTGGAAAGGAATCCATGAAAGACTGGGCTACTCCAAATTTGGGGCAGTTAGTTGGTCAAGAATTGAGGGGTAACAGATCTGTGGACTTCTGAATATTGTAGAAAAATCTAATTACAAAGAAAAAGGAAACAATCTGAGGGTTTTGAAGGGGTGGGGGATGGGAGGTTGGGGTACCAGGTGGTGGGTATTATAGAGGGCACAGATTGCATGGAGCACTGGGTGTGGTGCAAAAATAATGAATACTGTTATACTGAAAATAAATAAAAAATAAATTTTAAAAAATATTACTGTGGGCACTTTTCTTAAGAGAGGGTCTCTTGTGGCCATCAGATTCTCAAAGGAGTCTGCACTAGAAAAAGCTGGACCTGTTGCTCAAAGGCCACTTTCAACCCTACAATCTGCTATTCACTTGATGCTCTGAGTCTTGAGTCTTTCTATGCATGCACACAGAACAATGATTTTGAAGGACAACAGACAGGACTGGCAGAAAACAATGAGGACACATTAAATAGTAATAGGATTGTTACACCAAAATAGATGGCTGAAGTTATAATATAAACAACATTTTACTTCAGCATGAAAGGTTCACATTGTACTTAAAAATAAAGCTCAAAGTAGTGACAGCTGTTATCAACAAAAGAGGTAACAAGAGAATCTGGGTGCACCAGATATCCTGGGATAGGAAGCATATACCCTCTTAGATATTCTATGCTTTGTTATGGAAGGGCTAGAGCGGAAGGCAGTGTATCCCTAGCCTAATGGTTTGTTGATGTATCTGCTGTTTTAACACATTCTTTCTGGAAGTGCTTGTGCAAGATAAAGACAATCATTTCATAAGTACATTGCCTCTGTGCAGATATTTATTTTTACCCGACACTCTGTGTCCATAGCTTCCCTAGAGAGCTTGTTAATACTCAACTTTCTGGGTCCCTGTGCCCAGAATCCCAATCCAGGATGTATAGGACATAGCTAGGCAAATGCATTTTTAATGAGAATTCCAGTTGATTCTGATATAGGCTTCCAGTTGACCACATTATGGAAATGAGTATGTACAAGCATGTAACCAAATAGACACTTCAACAGGACTTGCTGAGTTTTAGTGGTAGCAATCATGTGTGTTCCTTCATTAGAAGTCACAGGGTTTTGGCATATAAGCAGGAGGTGTAACTGCTAAGGTAGAAAAACAAGTTATGGAGGAGAGGAGCAAGATGGTGAAGGAGTAGGAGACCTAAATATCATCAGGTCCCAGGAGTTCAGCTAGATAGTTATCACACCATTCTGAAGAGCTGCAAACTCAACAGGAGAGAGAAGAGAAGAAGAGCAGCAATTCTAGGAACAGAAAATTGACCACTTTCCAGAAAATAGGACATGTGGAGAAATGAATCTGAGGCAACATTCAGGAAGATAGACTGTGGGGGGAGAGGCTGACTCCCAGCAGGTGGAAGAGCCAAAGAACATCAAATTGGAACTTTTAGAAGTCTGCTCCACTGAGAGATGTCACTCCAGAGGCTAAGCGGGGATTAGAGCCCTTGCTGAGACACTATAGTCTCAGGACCTGCAGGGTCACAAAAAAACTGGGGGTTTCTGAGTGTGGCAGAGCTCCCAGGTATCAGAGCAGGGAAGCCAGATGCAGAGATGGAGCCAAGCAGTAGGCTCTCAGTTCAGGATTACCTTAAACCATGATCCGAGGCACAGTTGGACCACTACTTTTTGGGCAGGGACCCAAAAGCAGTGGTTCTGGGGAGACTCACCTTCCTTCTCAGGGAGGAGTGGCATGGGAGTGTTCTGTAAGAATGAGTTAGGTTTGGTGACTCCAAATGGGGACGTGAGTCAGAGATAGAAACTCTCCATCACAAGCCAGGTGAGCTTGGAGTGCAACCGGAGAGACCAGAGAAATGGGACGGATGGACTTCACTAAGGAGTGAGGCTCTGAGCTCACGGCTCCTATGGGGCCACAGAGTAAGAGGCAGCCATCTTCATTCTCCTCCTCCAAAGCTGTACAGAAAGCATTCAGGGAACAAAAACTCCAGAGACCAAAACCAAACAGAGTACTTAACCTGGCCCTGGGCAAGGGTGGCACAATTCCACCTCCCGGAAAGACATTTGAGAATCACTGCAACAGGTCCCTCCCCCAAAAAGATCAGCAAGAACATTCAGCCAAAATCAAGTTTACCAATCAACGAGAATGGTGGAACTCCAGAGCGAGGGGAAAGCAGTGCATAGAATTCATGGCTCTCTTCCCATATCCTTTAGTCTTTCAAAGTTAAATTTTCTGTTGTGTTTTTTTGTTGTTGTTGTTGTTCTTTTTTTGTTTTTTCCTCAAAGTTAAAATTTTTTAATTTTATTTTTTCTTAATCTATTTTTAAAAATTTTTCCCTTTCCTCTTTTAACTTTTTAAAATTATTTTATTTTATCAATACCTTTTTAAAACTTTTTTTCTATGTTATATTCATATTTTATCCCATCAATGTATTTAACCTTATTTTTTTGTATACATATAGTTTTTTTTTTCTTTAAAATTTTGGGATACAATTTCTTCCAAAACATCAAACTATACCATAAATCTAGCACATGGCTTTGATCTAGACTCCAGCCTGATCACATTCTTTCCTCTTTTTTTTTCTTTTCCTTTTTCAATCAACTTCTTATCTTAGCAATTGCTTTTCAAGAATCTTTTTTAAATTTTCATCTTTATAGTTATATTTCATCCCTTCATCGTGCTTACCCTTATTTTTGTATATATAAATTTTTCTTTCTTTAAAATTTTGGGAGGTAGTTTCCTCTAACAGACAAAGACACAACCAAAATCAAGTTTGTGGCTCTGTTCTATTCACCAGTCAATTTACCTATATACATTTCTTTCTTTCTTTCTTTCTTTTTCCATCTCTTTGGCTTTGGGTCTCTTTTGATTTGGTTAGTGTATATCTTTCTGGGGCTTTTCCCATGGCTTTGGGTCTCTTTTGATTTGGTTAGTGTATATCTTTCTGGGGTTGTTGCTACCTTTTTGGTATATTGTTCTCTCATTCATCTGTTCTTATCTAGAGAAAATGACAAGGCAAAAAAAAATCACCACAAAAAAAAAAAAAAGAGAGAGAGAGAGAATAAGAAGCAGTACTGACAGCTAGGGACCTGATCAATATGGACATTAGTAATATGTCAGAACTAGAGCTCAGAGTGATGAATATAAAGGTATTAACTGGGGGCACCTGGGTGGCTCAGTGGGTTAAGCCGCTGCCTTCGGCTCAGGTCATGATCTCGGGGTCCTGGGATCGAGTCCTGCATCGGGCTCCCTGCTTGGCGGGGAGCCTGCTTCCTCCTCTCTCTCTCTCTCTCTGCCTGCCTCTCTGCCTACTTGTGATCTCTGTCTGTAAAATAAATGAATAAAATCTTAAAAAAAAAAAAAAAGGTATTAACTGGGCTCAAAAAGAAAGCATGGAGGATGTTAGAGAATTCCTTTCTAGAGAAACAAAATCTCTTTCTGGAAAAATAAAAGAACTAAAATATAACTAAGTTGAAAAAAAAAAAAAAACTATGAATGAGGTGCAATAAAAAAAATGCAGTCTCTTACTACTAGGATAAATGAGCCAGAAGAGAGAATTAGTGATATAGAAGACCAAATGGTGAAGGGAGTCAAGATGGCAGAGAAGTAGCAGGCTGAGACTACTTCAGCTAGCAGGAGATCAGCTAGAGAGCTTATCTAAAGATTGCAAACACCTGCAAATCCATTGGCAGATCGAAGAGAAGAAGAACAGCAATTCTAGAAACAGAAAAACAACCACTTTCTGAAAGGTAGGACTGGTGGAGAAGTGAATCCAAAGCGACAGGAAGATAGACCCCGGGGGGAGGGGCCGGCTACCGGCAAGCAGCGGAGCAATGGAGCACAAAATCAGGACTTGTAAAAGTCTGTTCCGCTGAGAGGCATGACAGCAGAGGCTAAACCGGGGCGAAGCCCACGCGGGGTTGGCGTGAACTCAGGGCCGGTAGGGTCAAAGAAGGATCGGGGGTGACTGAGCATTGCAGAGCTTGCGGATATTGGAACGGGAAAGCCGGCTACAGAGATAGAGCCGACAGTAAGCTCACAGCTCGGTGTTGCCTTGAACCGGTCGCAGGCTCGGTGAGCTCGGAGCGCAGCCGTAGGTTAGGCAGACGCGAGTTACTGGGAGCTGTTCGCTGAGGGCGCACTGGGGAGCGTGTTCCGGGGCTCTCGGCTCCTCTAGGCCAGAGACCAGGAGGCCGCCATTTGTATTCCCGTCCTCCGGAACTCTACGGAAAGCGCTCAGGGAACAAAAGCTCCTGAAAGCAAAGCCGATCGGATCACTCAGCCCGGCCCCTGGTAAGGGCCGTGCAATTCCGCCTGGGGCAAAGACACTTGAGAATCACTACAACAGGCCCCTCCCCCAGAATATCAACAAGAAATCCAGGCAAGACCAAGTTCACCTACTAAGGACTGCAGTTTCAATACCAAGGAGAGAGCAGCAGAATTCCAGAGGAGGAGAAAACAAACCACGGAACTCATGGCTTTCTCCCTGTGATTTTTTAGTCTTGCAGTTAATTTAATTTTTTTCTTTTTCATTTTTTTTCTCTTCATCAGCTAAAAAAAAATTTTTTTAACTTTTACCCTTTTCTTTTTTAACGTTTTTTACTAGTTTATCTAATATATATATATATATATATATATTCTTTTTTATACTTTTCTTTATTCGTTTTATTTTTTTTAATTCTTTTTTTCTTTCTTTCTTTTTGAACATCTTTTTATCACCAAATCAGAAGAGATCCCAATCAGAAGAGATTGGGAGATCCCAATCAGAGGAGATCCCTCACCCAATCGTGAGCGGAGAGAAATCCCCCTCACGATTTGGGATCTCTTCTGATTTGGTTAAAGCATATTTTCCTGGGATCGTTGCGACCCTTTTAGTATTTTACTTGCTCCTTCATATACTCTTAGCTGGACAAAATGACAAGGCGGAAAAATTCACAACCAAAAAAAGAACAAGAGACAGTACCGAAGGCTAGGGACCTAATCAATACAGACATTGGTGATATGTCAGATCTAGAGTTCAAAATGACAATTCTCAAGGTTATAGCCGGGCTTGAAAAAGGCATGGAAGATATTAGAGAAAGTCTCTCCAGAGATATAAAAGCCCTTTCTGGAGAAATAAAAGAACTAAAATCTAACCAACTTGAAATCAAAAAAGCTATTAATGAGGTTCAATCAAAAATGGAGGCTCTCACTGCTAGGATAAATAGGCAGAAGAAAGAATTAGTGATATAGAAGACCAAATGACAGAGAATAAAGAAGCTGAGCAAAAGAGGGACAAATAGCTACTGGACCATGTTGGGAAAATTCGAGAGATAAGTGACACCATAAGACGAAACAACATTAGAATAATTGGGATTCCAGAAGAAGAAGAAAGAGAGAGGGGAGCAGAAGGTATACTGGAGAGAATTATTGGGGAGAATTTCCCCAATATGGCAAAGGGAACGAGCATCAAAATTCAGGAGGTTCAGAGAATGCCTCTCAAAATCAATAACAATAGGCCCACACCCCGTCACCTAATAGTAAAATTTACAAGCCTTAGTGACAAAGAGAAAATCCTGAAAGCAGCCCAAGAAAAGAAGTCTGTAACATACAATGGTAAAAGTATTAGATTGGCAGCTGACTTATCCACAGAGACCTGGCAGGCCAGAAAGCGCTGGCATGATATTTTCAGAGCACTAAACGAGAAAACCATGCAGCCAAGAATACTATATCCAGCTAGGCTATCATTGAAAATAGAAGGAGAGTTTAAAAGCTTCCAGGACAAACAAAAACTGAAAGAATTTGCAAACACCAAACCAGCTCTACAGGAAATACTGAAAGGGGTCCTCTAAGCAAAGAGAGAGCCTACATGTGGTAGATCAGATAGGAACAGAGACAATATACAGTAACAGTCACCTTACAGGCAATACAATGGCACTAAAATCATATCTCTCAATAGTTACCTTGAATGTTAATGGGCTAAATGCCCCAATCAAAAGACACAGGGTATCAGAATGGATAAAAAAACAAAACCCATCTATATGTTGCCTCCAAGAAACTCATTTTAAACCCGAAGACACCTCCAGACTTAAAGTGAGGGGGTGGAAAAGAATTTACCATGCTAATGGACATTGGAAAAAGCAAAAGTGGCAATCCTTATATCAGATCAATTAGATTTTAAGCCAAAGACTATAATAAGAGATGAGGAAGGACACTATATCATACTCAAAGGGTCTGTCCAAGAAGAAGATCTAACAATTATAAATATCTATGTCCCCAACGTGGGAGCAGCCAATTATATAAACCAATTAATAACAAAATCAAAGAAACACATCAACAATAATACAATAATAGTAGGGGACTTTAACACTCCCCTCACTGAAATGGACAGATCATGCAAGCAAAAGATCAACAGGGATATAAAGGCCTTAAATGATACACTGGATGAGATGGACAGCACAGATATATTTAGAACGTTCCATCCCAAAGCAACAGAATACACATTCTTCTCTAGTGCACATGGAACATTCTCCAGAATAGATCACATCCTCGGTCCTAAATCAGGACTCAACCAGTATAAAAAGACTGGGATCATTCCCTGCATATTTTCAGACCACAATGCTCTGAAGCTAGAACTCAACCACAAGAGGAAGTTTGGAAAGAACCCAAATACATGGAGACTAAACAGGATCCTTCTAAAGAATGAATGGGTCAACTGGGAAATTAAAGAAGAATTGAAAAAAATCATGGAAACAAATGATAATGAAAATACAACGGTTCAAAATCTGTGGGACACAACAAAGGCAGTCCTGAGAGGAAAATATATAGCGGTACAAGCTTTCCTCAAGAAACAAGAAAGGTCTCAGGTACACAACCTAACCCTACACCTAAAGGAGCTGGAGAAAGAACAAGAAAGAAACCCTAAGCCCAGCAGGAGAAGAGAAATCATAAAGATCAGAGCAGAAATCAATGAAATAGAAACCAAAAAAACAAGAGAACAAATCAACGAAACTAGGAGCTGGTTCTTTGAAAGAATTAATAAAATTGATAAACCCCTGGCCAGACTTATCAAAAAGAAAAGAGAAAGGACCCAAATAAATAAAATCATGAATGAAAGAGGAGAGATCACAACTAACACCAAAGAAATACCAACTATTATGAGAACATACTATGAGCAACTCTACGCCAACAAATTTGACAATCTGGAAGAAATGGATGCATTCCTAGAAACATATAAACTACCAAAATTGAACCATGAAGAAATAGAAAGCCTGAACAGACCCATAACCAGTAAGGAGATTGAAACAGTCATTAAAAATCTCCAAACAAACAAAAGCCCAGGGCCAGATGGCTTCCCGGGGGAATTCTACCAAACATTTAAAGAAGAACTAATTCCTATTCTCCTGAAACTGTTCCAAAAAATAGAAATGGAAGGAAAACTCCCAAACTCATTTTATGAGGCCAGCACCACCTTGACCCCCAAACCAGACAAGGATCCCATCAAAAAAGAGAGCTATAGACCAATATCCTTGATGAACACAGATGCGAAAATTCTCACCAAAATACTAGCCAATAGGATTCAACAGTACATTAAAAGGATTATTCACCACGACCAAGTGGGATTTATCCCAGGGCTGCAAGGTTGGTTCAACATCCGCAAATCAGTCAATGTGATACAACACATCAATAAAAGAAAGAACAAGAACCATATGATACTCTCAATAGATGCTGAAAAAGCATTTGACAAAGTACAGCATCCCTTCCTGATCAAAACCCTTCAAAGTGTAGGGATAGAGGGCACATACCTCAATATCCATCAAAGCCATCTATGAAAAACCCACTGCAAATATCATTCTCAATGGAGAAAAACTGAAAGCTTTTCCACTAAGGTCAGGAACACGGCAGGGATGTCCATTATCACCACTGCTATTCAACATAGTACTAGAAGTCCTAGCCTCAGCAATCAGACAACAAAAGGAAATTAAAGGCATCCAAATCGGCAAAGAAGAAGTCAAATTATCACCCTTCGCAGATGATATGATACTCTATGTGGAAAACCCAAAAGACTCCATTCCAAAACTGCTAGAACTTGTCCAGGAATTCAGTAAAGTGTAAGGATATAAGATCAATGCACAGAAATCAGTTGCATTTCTCTACACCAACAAGAAGACAGAAGAAAGAGAAATTAAGGAGTCAATCCCATTTACAATTGCACCCCAAACCATAAGATACCTAGGAATAAACCTAACGAAAGAGGCTAAGAATCTATACTCAGAAAACTATAAAGTACTCATGAAAGAAATTGAGGAAGACACAATGAAATGGAAAAATGTTCCATGCTCCTGGATTGGAAGAATAAATATTGTGAAAATGTCTATGCTACCTAAAGCAATCTACACATTTAATGCAATTCCTATCAATGTACCATCCATCTTTTTCAAAGACATGGAACAAATAATTTTAAAATTTTTACGGAACCAGAAAAGACCTCGTATAGCCAAAGGGATATTGAAAAAGAAAGCCAAAGTTGGTGGCATCACAATTCTGAACTTCAAGCTCTATTACAAAGCTGTCATCATCAAGACAGCATGGTACTGGCACAAAAACAGACACATAGACCAATGGAACAGAATAGAGAGCCCAGAAATAGACCCTCAACTCTATGGTCAACTAATCTTTGACAAAGCAGGAAAGAATGTCCAATGGAAAAAAGACAGCCTCTTTAATAAATGGTGTTGGGAAAATTGGACAGCCACGTGCAAAAAAATGAAATTGGACCATTTCCTTACACCACACACAAAAATAGACTCAAATTGGATTAAGGACCTCAATGTGAGAAAGGAATCCATCAAAATCTTTGAGGAGAACACAGGCAGCAACCTTTTCGACCTCAGCCTCAGCAAAATCTTCCTAGGAACATTGCCAAAGGCAAGGGAAGCAAAGGCAAAAATGAACTTTTGGGATTTCATCAAGATCAAAAGCTTTTGCACAGCAAAGGAAACAGTTAACAAAATCAAAAGACAACTGACAGAATGGGAGAAGATATTTGCAAACGACATATCAGATAAAGGACTAGTGTCCAAAATCTATATAGAACTTAGCAAACTCAACACCCAAAGAAGAAATAATCCAATCAAGAAATGGGCAGAGGACATGAACAGACGTTTCTGCCAAGAAGACATCCAGATGGCCAACAGACACATGAAAAAGTGCTCCATATCCCTCGGCATCAGGGAAATACAAATCAAAACCACAATGAGATATCACCTCACACCAGTTAGAATGGCTAAAATCAACAAGTCAGGAAATGACAGATGCTGGCGAGGATGCGGAGAAAGGGGAACCTTCCTACACTGTTGGTGGGAATGCAAGCTGGTGCAACCACTCTGGAAAACAGCATGGAGGTTCCTCAAAATGTTGAAAATAGAACTTCCCTATGACCCAGCAATTTCACTACTGGGAATTTACCCTAAAGATACAAACGTAGTGATCCAAAGGGGCACGTGCACCCAAATGTTTATAGCAGCAATGTCCACAATAGCCAAACTATGGAAAGAACCTAGATGTCCATCAACAGATGAATGGATAAAGAAGAAGTGGTATATATACACAATGGAATACTATGCAGCCATCAAAAGAAATGAAATCTTGCCATTTGCAACAACATGGATGGAACTAGAGCGTATCATGCTTATCGAAATAAGTCAAGCGGAGAAAGACAACTATCATATGATCTCCCTGATATGAGGAAGTGGTGATGCAACATGGGGACTTAAGTGGGTAGGAGAAGAATCCATGAAACAAGATGGGATAGGGAGGGAGACAAACCATAAGTGACTCTTAATCTCACGAAACAAACTGAGGGTTGCTGGGGGGAGGGGGGTTGGGAGAAGGGGCGTAGGGTTATGGACATTGGGGAGGGTATGTGCTTTTGGGTAAATTGGAAGGGGAGGTGAACCATGAGAGACTATGGACTCTGAAAAACAATCTGAGGGGTTTGAAGTGGCGGGGGGGTGGGAGGTAGGGGTACCAGGTGGTGGGTATTATAGAGGGCACAGCTTGAATGGAGCACTGGGTGTGGTGAAAAAATAATGAATACTGTTTTCATGAAAATAATTAAATTGGAGGGAAAAAAAACAGAAAAAATTCTCTTCTAAAAAAAAAAAAAAAAGAAGAAGAAGACGACCAAATGGTGGAGAATAATAAGCTGTGCAAAAGAGAGACAAATATGTACTGGACCATGAGGGGAGAATTTGAAAGATAAGTAATACCATAAGACAAAACAATATTAGAATAATTGGGATCCCAGAAGAAGAAGAAAGAGAACGGGGGCAGAAGGTATATTGGAGCAAATTATAGCAGAGAATTTTCCTAATTTGCAAAGGGAATAAGCATCAAACTCTAGGAGGCACAGAGAACCCCCCTCAAAATCAATTAAAATAGGTCCACACCCAATGATCTAATAGTAAAACTTAATGTCTCAGTGACAAAGAGAATCCTGAAGGTAGCATGGGACAAGAGGTCTGTAACATACAATGGCAGAAATATTAGATTGTCAGAAGACCATTCCACAGAGACCTGGCAGGCCAGAATGGACTGACATGGTATATTCAGAGCACTAAACAAGAAGAATACACAGCCAGCTAGGCTGTCATTGAAAATATAAGGAGAGATAAAAAGCTTTGAGGACAAACAAAAATTAAAAGAATTTGCAAAAACCAAACCAGCCCTATAGGAAATATTGAAAGCGGTCCTTTAAGCAAAGAGAGAGCCTAAAATTAACAGACCAGAAAGGAACAGAGACAATATACAGTAAGTCACCTTAAAGAAAATACAATGGCACTAAATTCATATCTTTCAGTAGTTACACTGAGTGTAAATGGACTAAATGCCCCAATCAAAAGACACAGGACATCAGAATGGATAAAAAAAGAAGACCCATGGATATGCTATCTACAAGAAACACATTTTAGACCCAAAGATACCTCCAGATTTAAAGTGAGGGGATGTTATCCTTTCTGATGGAGGCATAATAGTCCATTGTATATATGGACCATATCTTCTTTATCCATTCATCTGTTGAAGGGCATCTTGGCTCTTTCCACAGTTTTGTGATTGTGGCCATTGCTGCTATGAACATTGGGATACATATGGCCCTTCTTTTCACTACAACTGTATCTTTAGGGTAAATACCCAGTAATGTAATTGTAGGGTCAGAGGGTAGCTCTATTTTTAATTTCTTAAGGAATCTCCACACTGTTTTCCAAAGTGGCTGCATTAACTTGCATCCCACCAACAGTATAAGAGGGCTCCCCTTTCTCCACATCACTCCAACACTTATTGTTTGTTGTCTTGTTAATTGTGACCATTCTAACTAGTGTAAGGTGACATCTCAATGTGGTTTTGAGTCTCCCTGATGGCTAATAATAATGAACATTTTTTTCTTGTGTCTGTTAATCATTTATATGTCTTCTTTGGAGAAGTATCTGTTCATATCTTCTGTCCACTTTTTGACATGATTATTTGTTGTTTCAGTGTTGAGTTTGAGGAGTTCTTTATAGATCTCAGATATTAGGATGGGACTGGAGGAGATTATGCGGAGCAAAATTAGTGAGGTAGAGAAAGTCAATTATCATATGGTTTCACTTACTTTTGGAGCATAAGGACTATCAAGGAAAACATTAGGAAAAAGAAAGGAAAAGTGAATTGGGGGAAATCAGAAGGGGGAGACAAAGCATGAGAGACTGTGAACTCTGAGAAACAAACTGAGGGTTTTGTGTGAGCCTGGTGGTGGGTATTAAGGAGGGCACGTATTGCATAGAGCACTGGGTATGGTGTATAAACAATAAATCTTGGTACACTATAAAAGTAAAATTAAATTTAAAAAATAAAGTGAGGGAGTGGAAAACAACTTACCATGCTAATGAACATCAAAAGAAAGATAGGGTGGCAATCCTTATATCATATAAATTAGATGTAGAGACAAAGACCATAATAAGAGATAAGGAAGGACACTATGTCATACATAAAAGTTCTGTCTAACATGAAGATCTAACAATTTTAAATATTTATGCCCTTAAGATGGGAGCAGCCAATTACATAAACCAATTAATAACAAAATCAAAGAAACATATCATTAATAATACAATAATAGTAGGGGACTTTAACACCCCCCTCACTGAAATGGACAGATCATCTAAGCAAAAGATCAACAAAGAAATAAAATAAAGGCTTTAAATGACACACTGGATAGATGCACATCACATACATATTCAGAACAGTCCATCCCAAAGCAACAGAATACAAATTCTTCTTTAGTGTCCATGGAGCACTTTCCAGAATAGTTCACATCCTGGGTCACAAATCAGGTCTCAACCAGTACCAAAAGATTGGGATCATTCCCTGCATATTTTTAGACCACAGTGCTTTGAAACTAGAACTCAACCACAAGAAAAAAGTTGGAAAGAACACAAATACAGGCTAAAGAGCATTCTACTAAAGAGTAGAATTCATGGAAACAAATGAAAATGAAAATACAACTGTTCAAAATCTGTGGGACACAGCAAAGGCAGTCCTGAGAGGAAAGTATATAGCGATACAAGCCTTTCTCAAGAAATAAGAAAGGTCTCAAATATACAACCTAACCCTATACCTAAAGGAGCTGGATAAAGAGCAGCAAAGAAAACCTAAACCCAGCAGGAGAAGAGGAATAATAAAGACCAGAGCAGAAATCAATGAAATAAAAACCAAAAGAACAGTAGAACAAATCAACAAAACTAGGAGATGATTCTTGAAAGAATTAATAAGATTGATAAACTCCTGGCCAGACATATCAAAAAGAAAAGAGAAAGGACCCATATTAATAAAATAATGAATGAAAGAGGAGAGATCACAACCAACACCAAAGAAATACAAACAATTTTAAGAACATACTATGAGCAACTATATCCAGTAAATTTGGCAATCTGGAAGAAATGGATGCATTTTTAGAGGAATATAAACTACCGAAATAGAAAACCTGAACAGATCCATAGCCAATAAGGAGATTGAAGCAGTAATCAAAAATCTCCCAAGAAAAAAGAGGCCAGGGCCAGATGGCTTCCCAGGGGGAATTCTTCCAAACATTTAAAGAAGAATTAATACCTATTCTTTCAAAACTTTTTCAAAAAATAGAAATGGAAGGAAAACTTCAAAACTCATTTTATGAGGCCAGCATTACCTTGATCCCAAAACCAGACAAAGACCCCATTAAAAAGGAGAATTATAGACCAATATCCTTGATGAACATGGATGCAAAAATTTTCACCAAAATACTAGCCAATAGGATCCAACAGTACATTAAACGGATTATTCACCAAAACCAAGTGGGATTTATTCCTGAGCTGCAAGGTTGGTTCAACATCCACAAACCAATCAATGTGATACAATACATTAATAAAAGGAAGAACAAGAACCATATGATACTCTCAGTAGATGCTGAAAAAGCATTTGACAAAGTACAACATTCTTTCTTGATCGAAACTCTTCAAAGTGTAGGGATGGAGGGTATATACCTAAATATCATTAAAGCCATCTATGAGAAACCCACAGTAAATATCATTCTCAATGGAGAAAAACTGATAGCTTTTCCGCTAAGGTTAGGAACATGGCAGGGCTGTCCACTATCACCACTGCTATTCAACACAGTACTAGAAGTCCTAGCCTCAGCAATCACAATTCAAAAAGAAATAAAATGTATCCAAATCATCAAAGAAGAAGTCAAACTCTCACTCTTTGCAGATAATATGATACTTTATATGGAAAACCCAAAAGACTCCACTTCAAAACTGCTATAACTCACACAGGAATTCAGTAAAGTATCAGGATATAAAGGCAATGCACAGAAATCACTTGCATTTCTATATACCAACAGCAAGATAGAAGAAAGAGAAATTAAGGAGTCAATCCCATTTACAAATGCACCCAAAACCATAAGATACATAGGAGTAAGCCTAACCAAAGAGGAAAAGAATCTATACTCAGAAAACTATAAAGTACTCATGAAAGAAATTGAGGAAGCCACAAAGAAATGGAAAAATGTTCCATGCTCCTGGATTAGAAGAGCACATATTGTGAAAATGATTATGTACCTAGAGCAATCTACACTTTTAATGCAATCCCTATCAAAATACCATCAATTTTCTTTAAAGAAATGGTACAAATAATCCTAAAATGTATGTGGAACCAGAAAAGCCCCACATAGCCAGAGTAATGTTGAAATAGAAAACCAAAGTTGGCAGCATCACAATTCCAGACTTCGAGCTCTATTACAAAGTTGTTATCATCAAGACAGTATGGTACTGGCACAAAAACAGACACATAGTTCAATTAAGATTGAATAGATTAAGAGTCCAGAAATGGACCCTCAACTCTATAGTCAACAAATCTTCGACAAAGCAGGAAGTAATGTCCAATGGCAAAAAGACAGACTCTTCAAAAACTGGTGTTGGGAAAATTGGATAGCCACATGCACAGAATGAAAGTGGACCATTTCCTTATACCACACACAAAAGTAGACCCAAATGGATGAAAGAACTCAATGTGAGATAGGAATCCACCAAAATCTTTTTTTTTAAAGATTTTATTTATTTATTTGACAGACAGAGATCCCAAGTAGGCAGAGACGTAGGCAGAGAGAGAGAGAGAGAAGAGGAAGCAGGCTTCCTGCCAAGCAGAGAGCCTGATGCAGGGCTTGATCCCAGGACACCAGGATCATGACCTGAGCCGAGGCAGAGGCTTTAACCCACTGAGCCACCCAGGAATCCCAGAATCCACCAAAATCCTTAAGGAAAACACGGGCAGCAACCTCTTCAACCTCAGTCAGAGTAACTTCTTCCTAGAAACATCGCCAATGGCAAGGGAAGCAAGGCAAAAATGAACTATTGGGACTTCATCAAGATCAAAAGATTTTCCACAGCAAAGGAAACAGTCAACAAAACCAAAAGACAACTGACAGAATGGGAGAAGATATTTGCAAATGACATGCCAGATAAAGGGCTAGTATCCAAAAATCTGTAAAGAATTTATCAAACTCGGGGCGCCTGGGTGGCTCAGTGGGTTAAGCCGCTGCCTTCGGCTCAGGTCATGATCTCAGGGTCCTGGGATCGAGTCCCGCATCGGGCTCTCTGCTCAGCAGGGAGCCTGCTTCCTCCTCTCTCTCTCTGCCTGCCTCTCTGCCTACTTGTAATCTCTCTCTGCCAAATAAATAAATAAAATCCTTAAAAAAAAAAAAATTTATCAAACTCAACACCCAAGGAACAGATAATCTGATCCAGAAATGGGCAGAAGACATGAACAGAAATTTCTGCAAAGACAACATTCACATGGCCAACAGGCACATGAAAAAAATGTTCAACATCACTTGGCATCAGGGGAATACAAATCAAAACCACAATGAGATACCACCTCAAACCAGTCAGAATCACTAAAATTAACAAGTTAGGAAAGGACAGGTGTTGGAGAGGATTTGGAGAAAAGGGAACCCTCCTACACTTTTGGTGGGAATTGCAAGCTAGTAAAGCCACTCTGGAAAAAGCATGGAGGTTTCTCAAAGAGTTGAAAATAGAGCTACCTTATGACCCAGCAATAGCACTACTAGGTATTTACCCTACAGATACAAATGTAGTGATCCGAAGGGGCATGTGCACCCAAATGTTTGTAGTAGCAATGTCCACGATAGCTAAACTATGGGGAGAAAAATGGATGTCCATCAACAGATGAACGGATAAAGAAGAAGTGTTATATCTATATGCAATGGAATACTATGCAGCCATCAAAAATCCCAAAATCCTGTCATTTGCGATTTTGTGGATGGAACTAGAGGGTACTATGCTAAGCAAAATAAGTCAATCAGAGAAAGACAATTATCATATGATCTCTTTGATATGAGGCATTTGAGAGGCAGGACAGGGGGTTGTGGGGGTAGAGAGGGAAAAAATTAAACAAGATGGAAATGGGAGGGAGATAAATCATAAGAGATTCTTAATCTCACGAAACAAACTGAAGGTTGCTGGGGGTGAGGGGGTAGGGATAGGGTGGCTGGGTTATGGACACTGGGGAGGGTATGTGCTATGGTGAGTGCTGTGAAATATATAAGTCTGATGATTCACAGACCTATAACCCTGGGGCAAATAATATACTATATGTTAATAAAAATAAATTAAAAAATAAATTAAAAATAATTTATAATGATGACAATGTATAGGGGAGAATTACAGGAATGATTACATTTCTTGCATAATTGTTACTTTAATCTTGAGTGATTGCCAGCTCTACCCACATTTATAACTTTTGTTATTTGCAAGATGGAGAACCACTTCCACATGTACCAACAACTCATAAATGAATGGATGGCTAGCATAATTCCAGGAAAGAAGCATTCCCTGGGTTACACTGGGTTGAAATGTTCCTTTGCCCCGCTTCTAGAACAAGTGAAGAGGGAGAAACTTTGTTCCCTCATGGTTCAGAAGGAAGGGTGAATTTATAATATCTCACTCCACTTCTGGAAAAGAATGGAGCTCAAATTGCTATTCTACTTCAAGGACAAATGATATTCAAACTCCAAGAGCTCTTAACTTTGACCTTTGTGGTGTTGTTAAGCTCTTATCATATTATCACCACAAAGCTCCTTCATTCCTAGACAGAGGAGTTTTTTTTACATTTTCAAATGTGCAGAAGTTATTAGGGACTTAAAAGACTTTAAAACAATTGAGATTGCCATCTCAATGTAGATCAACTGATACCATATAGGGAAAGCTGCTCACAACACACCAGCGCGAGGGTTCATGCATACACTTACTATAGGAGCATCCGTAGACCTCCACCCTCATGCCAATCTTTCCACTTGGATTCCATTCTAGGGGCACAAAGCGAACGAAGCGGGCTCTCACTGAGTGCAGTAACTTGTGGTGCATCACGCTGTCAGCATTCATGTTTCCTGCAAAGGTCTGCAGAGAGAAAAGGAGCCCCAGTGAGGTCTAGGATACTATTGCATCTCCTTCCCATGCTTGAGTTCAAAGAACATCATTGCAAACCCACATATGTTACTCCAAGAAAATCCTCAAGTTCTCACATATGCCAAATAGAATCTGACTCTCCTGAAAATTCTGAATTTAGGGGAGGGAGTTTCTCAAAGAATAATGTAAAACCCTACTGATGCATTGAAGCTACCACCCCCCCAAAGCCAGCTCAACTGCTAAAGATAACAACTGAACAATAAGGATGACATCCAACTTCTCATGAGAAATGGGAGAGAACAACCAATGCTGAAAGTAGGACACCATCAACTTGGCATTCTATACCCAACAGAAATAGCTTTCAGTTCTGAAGAAAAAATAAACACAGTTTCATTAAACAAAAGGTGAGATAATTTCTACGCTCCCCACTGCTAATATTGCTAAATAAGTTATACAATCTGAAGAAATTGATTTAAGGTAGAATTGTTAGTTATAGGAAAGAAGGAATTTAGAGTACTCAAAGGGATAAATATGTGGCTAAAAATAAAAGACTAGCTTTCTTTCTTTTCCTAAACATCTTAAAGTTCATTCACAGTTTAGAGGGAAAATAAAAATGTATTATGAGATACAGTATTATGAAATAAAAGTAAACATATATCAATAAAACTATGAAGAATGGGATATAGGGTAAACAGAATTACACTAGTATAAGGCCCCACATTGTATACAAAGTGATATATAATAGAAATTTGATGCAAACATGATAAGTTAAAGATGCATAAACATAAACCAAAAAGGTATAGCCACAAAGCCAATAAAAGAGAAAGGATGGGATACCAAATAATAGTAATAATAATAATAATAATAATAAATAACAAAAATAAGAACAACAAACCAGCAACAAAAAGCTCAGTTTAACACAAAATAAGGCAGAAAGTGCAAAACAAAGGAATAAATCACAAAGATGGAAAAGAAAAAAGGAATTGTTAGTAGACTTAATTTTTACCAAACTAATAATTACATTAAAAGAAAAACGAGCAAAAAGTCAAATGAAAAGTTAGAAATTGTCAGACTGGACAGAACGGGAAGGCCCATCTCTGTACTTTTGATATGATATATTTTTTTTTAATAATAAAGGCACTGACAGGTTGAAAGTAGAGGATGGGGAAAGTATTACAGGCAGACAGTAGATAAATGTAACCCAGAATTTTTGTATTAATATCAAATGAAGGGGATGTATTGCAAGATACCAAGAGACTCTAAAATTACAAAGGGCTAATTCATTATGAAAAAAAAAACAGAGAAAAATAAAAGTGTCTGCACCTACAGCAGAGATTTGAAATATAAGAAGCAAAACCTGACAGAAACAAAAAGGATGGAGGAGATACAAAGTAGTGACAATTACAGTTGACTTTTATTATCTTCCTCCAGTAACTAATGGAACAAGTTGGGGGAAAAGCCAGTGAGGATACAGAATATTCAAACAGTGAAACCAACCTAATCAATGTTCATAGAACACTGATCAACTACAGATTAGATACATTGTTTTCAAGCACACATGGAATATTCATTAAGAAAGACCCTATTCTAAACCATAAAGAAGTATACTTTGTTTTCTGACCAATTAAGTTCAGAATTCATGATAAAAAATTGTTTAGGAAACCCTCAAATGTTTGGAAGTTAGTCAACACACTTCTGAATGACCCGTAATATGTCAAAGAAGAAATCAAAATGGAATCTAGAAAATAGTTTGAATTGAATAATGGTAAAAACACTGTATCTACATTTCTGGAACACAGCTAAAACAGTCCTTAGAAGAAAATGTACGGCTTTAAATGCTTTTTTACATAAAAAAGGAAGAAGTGAAGTTAAAACAAAATCTACATCTCCATCCCAAGAAGTTAGAAAACTAGTAAATCGAACTCAGAACATTAGTAGATTGGATTACTACTCAGTAGTTAAAAAATAACCAACAGCATCTACAGCAAACCATGTGTTGAGCTAAAGAAGCCAGCCATGAAGAGCACATACCCATACCACATGATTCTATGTTCACGAAGTTCTAGAAGGTGCAGAACTAAGCTCTGGTGACAGAAACCAGAGGAGTAATTTTCTTGATGCTGGGAGACAGAAAATGACTCCCAAGACCATCCATCAACTCATTTAAACAGAACATCCTTGTGAGGTAGAAAATCTGTATTATCTTCATTTTCAAGATGAGACAACTTAATTTTGGAAAGTTTAAATTGGATCATAAATCCTAAATCAAGAAATTATCAAGTTGAGACTGGATTATAGAGACTCTGATGAAAGTCCAGTGACTCTCTGATTTAATTCCCATTATCACCTGCATATGCCAGGTTTCTGAAACCAAATATTGCCCCTGGCACAATAATAGCTACCAGTTTTGAAGGGCTGCTCCACACCAGACACATCCTAGGTGAGCCTCTGCATGTTTTAAGCTCACTGCATACATTATGGGGAAGTTTGAGGCAGCTTCCTCAGTAAAGGAGTCACCCCCACCATGGCACAAGTACATTTAAACTTTCTGAAATTGCACTACATCTTATAATTGTGTAGCCAGCCCATATTGGGTTTCCCACCTCACTAGGAGACCCTCGGAATTAGAGAGGTTAATTCTGAGCATCATTATATATACTGTTTCTCAGAATAGTTTGTTCTGTTCTCACCCCACATCAAGCAGTAATATACTGAATTTTGGCACAGACCTTTTACTGTTGTCATACTGTTGGATGAATGGCAGCATCATCATCATTATTATTATTATAAAACATTATGCATATTGTTCTTGACAAAGCTGTTCATTGATTTTGTCCCTACATAAGAACACAGTGCACTAGTTAATCTTTCTTCCCCTATAGTTAAGAAGTGTAAGGATCACAGAAATTGAGTTCCTGTGTGCTTTTAGGAAAAAACAACCACATAGCACAGGGCTCACCAGTGGGAGCCTCAAAGAGAATACTTAAGAAAATGAGAGTGCCAGAGTCAGTATTCAGCAACTTCCACTAAGATGTTCATTCCTTGACAGTAAACAACATTTTGGCTTATGAATGGAAGAATTGTTGGTCATAATGAAGATGATGATGCTCTTCGTACCCTCTACTAGGCAGTTAAGTATAATAGTCAAAAACCAGGAGTCTAAGATGGGACAGACACTGGCGCTTATCAATAGAAAATGGAAGGGTCTGGCTTAGCCAGAGCAACTCATTTGGCTTCAGCAAATACATCACATTGAGCCAATCCCACTGATGACTTTGATTGGCAGCAAGATTGCAAGCAACCAGGTGTCTGCCAGAGGGAATATGTCATTAATTTGCTTAACTACAGTCTCGAGCAATAACTAACAGGTGCAACAACCAAATTTTGCCTCTGTAAACTTGACAGGGAATATCAGGAATTCTCAGGGAGACCTATTTCAAGTCTGATGCTCTGCCAAACATCATGCTGCCTAAGAGTCTTTTTTAAAAGAAGCATTAGAGTGAGAGAGAAAGGAGATGAGCTTTGAGTGCTATTCCTAACCACCCTGCGGATTCACTCTGGCGTCCACAGCAAGGTACTAGGACTGTAATTCCTTTGGGGATATAGACTGGATCTTATTTTAAACTGTAATGCTTAGTGCATGGAACACAGTATTTCTTAAAGGTACAGTTGAAATGGCATTCAGTAACCCAAACCAAACCTGTGTGCCATAGATATCTCAAAATCAGTGAATTCTACAAACAGCACTTTAACATTGCTCACAGGGTTATTAGTAAGTTGTTGAACTCACTGAGTGAATGAATGAGCAAAGGAACACAACTTTTCTGACTCTTGGTGTTCTCATCAGAAGAAGAGTGAAAATAAAATCTCTAAGGCAGCTGTGAATCTTACATTAAATTCTACATGCAAATGGACAGTGCACATAATAGACTCTCACAGAAACACACAATACACTCACACAGAGAGAAAGAGATTCCAATCACAAATTCTGTGTAAAAATAACTTTCTGTGAGAGTATATTCTGAAGCAGTGACCTTATTAATACTCTCAAGCCCCGTGGAAGGCATTTGTCAATCATACTTAAATTTTCTGAATGACATTCAAAAGTTTTTCCCAGGGAAAAAAAGTACAAACTAAAACTAAGGAAGGACTAGCAGCTCAGAGCTAATTAGAAATACATTTTTTGTATTTAATAAAGCAGAGGGTAATTAACATGCAAACCGCAGAGTTAAATCTAAAATTGATAAACCCACTCAGGCTTCAGTGTTCCAAACTGCTATGCAGGGGTATTTGCTGAAATGGATTTCAGAGAGGCACTTATAGAGAAGGAAATGAGAGAGATCAGTGTTAGTCACTGGACACTATTGGCTGACAGGAATTCTTTTTTTTTTTTTCTTTAGTATTTAGTTTTTTTATCTTTTTTTTTTTAATTTGAGTATAATTGACATACGTGTCACATTAGTTTTAGGTGTACAACAAAGCTATCTGACAAGTTCATATGTTATGCCATAATCACCACAAGTGCAGTTACCATCTGTCACCATACATCGCTGTTACAGTACCATTGACTATATTGCCTAAGTGCTAGATTTTAGGGATGTAAAAAGGAAAATTAAACTGCTGGATCTTTTCTATTCTACTCTTGTTTGTTGTATGGTGTCCATGACATAATTATATCATTATAAGTGTAGATGCTGTATATCTATTTTAATTTCATAGGAGCAGTTATTTAATTGGGCTAGAAGACCACCATGAACTTGATCACTGTATAAGAACAGGCCCCCCCATCTCTTGATCCTGATAGTTGGCAAAGAGGAAAACTAATCCATGCCACTGTCCTCTCTGTTTCCTTTGTCTTTATGGCCTCCAGAGAGGAATAACTCAAGGATTCAGGGCAACCATAGAGAAAAACTGCCACTCGCACTTGACCTTGACCACAGGTGGAGTGGGACTCTCAAGTGAGCCCTTCTAGTTACAATCACGCACTCATGTCCTGTTCCCCTCTCTTAGGAATGAAGTGTTCTTCTCTTTCCAGGCTGTGTGACTGTATCACTGAAGAATATTTGTTTCCTCCTTGGTTTCTGTCAGTAGGAATGCCTTCCAGCATGAGGTATGAATGCTTCCTCATTCCCATCGGAACCCTGACACAACCTTTGTCACACATGCTCTTGTGCAGTCAATGGTCAATTGTCATTTTGCTCCTACTTTCTACTTAACTGCCAGTCATCCTCTTGAAACCTGGTTACTGTGTGGCCAGTTCAGGAAACGGAATCCAATGTGAAGTCCTAATATTGGTCACTTTATTATTAATTTACCCATATTAAAGTTATTTGCATGAAAATCTCATCAGGTATGAAGTCTCCAAATGCACTAACCCATCACATGCATTCTTGCTTATTCCCAGTAAAGGGAGATACTGAGACTTGACAGCAGAAGTTAGTGAATAACTTACAAAGATTAAAGGTAATGTCCTCCATTAAATGCCTCTCCCATTGGAGGCACCAGTGCAGTGCCTTTAGAAACTAGTACCCAGCCCCAGGCAGGAAGAGCTGGTTTCTCATAAATGTAGGACAGCACAGCCGTGACATCTGAATCTCTGCCTCTACTTCTCCCATTAGATGATTAATTCTATATCTCATTTCTACATTGTTCTCCTAGTTTAATGAAATAGTGTGTTCCTCTGTTATCTATTTGCATGAAAACAATCCCATCAATAACTCAAGTGCAAAGAGAGTTCATTGAATGTCAAGAGGTACAAAGGACATTGTTAAAGCTATGTTAAAGTCGAAGTTAAAGAGCCCTCAAACCACCACTGGTCTCTGCCTACTCATAGCTTTAACAACAAACCAAACGAAAGACGTTTCTGAGTTAAGTTGCTCAAAACTTTTCCTATACCGATAGGAACCTTATGCATACAATTAGGCTATAAATTTCCTTTTGACAATTATTAATCTGGGTCACATTTTGTAGAAAATAAAATGGGATCAACTAATAATGTGAAAATCAGGATCAACCTACAGCTAATAAAAACACAACTTTTTGTCCATGGACTTGGATGATCCAGGCCCCTATTATTCTTGAGGACACTATGTATGTACAGATAAGTATCTATTTAAATATGAGGATATGTACACACACACACACACACACACACGACACAAAATTCCTCCTTCTGCTTTTTACGTGACTTCTGCTGCATTAAGTACATTAAGTACATTAAGTATAAGGGGTAATAAAGCCACTGTTGACAACGATGTCATCTATTTGTGTTCCCATCTCTGGGCTGAGAACTAGAACACCAACATGCATGGCAGCTTGACTATATGGTGCACAACTGAAGAAAACAGAAATATCCACTTAGTAAAATTAGACTTTTTACACTCCATGAAAGCAAAGAGAAGCAATGCCTTTGCCCTCTTCTGAATTCTGAAAAAGGAATAAGAAGCTTTCTGAACTTCCTCCTCAGTAAAATAGAGAACTGAGCATGGGGGTTGCCAGGAGGGCCTGGTCTATTACAGGAGCCACAGTGAAGGGACATTGTAGTAAAGGGCCAGGCCCAGAGCTAGGAAGGGACTGACCGCTGTGTCCAGGGTAAAGTCATGGGTACAAACCAAGATGAAAAGACTTGAGCTCTCCAGTCCCTTTATGTGCACACAGTGGCTTTAGTAGGGGATCTTGCCAACTCCTTTTCCCTCTCCAGCATAACCTGTTCTCCTATCTTGCTTTAGCTTCCTTCAAAAATGGATCTTGCTTTACTGTTTGTCTCTGTCCATGCACTGCAAACTCTGAGAGAGAAGGGTCTTCAGGAATCACAGGTAAGGCCCAGAAAGGTCTCTTGATTGAAGGAAGCATCCAATTTTTTACCCTAACTTGTTTCATTAGGGAACCCTTCTATCTTTTCATGGAATGCCTTAAAGGGATTGTGCTCACATAGAAATGTGCATATAACATCATCTTGAGAGAATTTCATATTCATCACTTTCTGTGGACAAACCAAAGATAGGAGTTGTAAGATATTTTCTCAATGAAAGATAATTAGTTGAAGGGGGAATTAAAACAATATTACATATGAGAGTTCCTTCCACTACTGACTTCATTTTATTTTTTATTTAAAGATTTTATTTATTTATTTGACAGAGACAGAGCATGAGCTGGGGGTAGGAGCATAGGCAGAGGGACACAGGGCTCAATCTCAAGACTCCAAGATCAAGACCTAAGCTGAAGGTAGACACTTAATGGACTGAGCCATCCAGGTGCCCCAACTATAGCAGACTTTAATCATTAATTTTTGATATACGGTTCAATGATTCATTAGTTGAGTATAACATCCAGGGCTCTTCAACACATGCCCTCCTTAATGCCCATCACCTGATTACCCCATCCTCAATCTCCTCCCCTCTGCAGCCCTCAGTTTGTTTCCTGGAATCCAGAGTCCCTCGTGATTTGTCTCCCTCTATGATTTCTCCTCTTCCATTTTCCCTCCTTCCCCTGTGGTCCTCTGCTCTACTCTTTATGCTCCACATATGAGTGAAACCATATGATCATTGCCTTTCTCTCCTTGACTTATTGCAGTCAGCATAATCCCCTCCAGTTCCATCCATGTCCATGCAGATGGTGGGTATTCATCCTTTCTGATAGCTGAGTAATATTCCATTGCATATATGAACCGCATCTTTGTCATCCATTCATCATGCCCACCCATACTGTGGAAGGAGCTGATGTGTCCTTCTACTTAAGTACTCCTAATTTATATACTAAAGCCCTTCAGAGAGGCCACAGGACAGTGAACTCTCAATCTATATAGTTAAGAAAGCCTGTACATACAGCCTATCAGAAACTACCTGAGGGACAAGTATCACAAGGAGAGAGCAGATGACACACACTGGGCATATTTCTTCCTTGATGTTATTTTGTGCCTGTGAGGGTCCAATTGTTGGTCTCAAAAGCTATTTGTGGACTGTAGGTCTGTTTCCCACTGTTCTTTACATCTAATTGTCCAGAGAACAGGCTGAGCCTGATACTAGTCCTATGAGGACCAAGCAAGGGCTAAAAGATTCTAGCATGTCTTTACCATTATTGCCTCCACAGTGCTTTACAGGCTCACTTCCAAATAGCAATGTGTACACCAGCTGATAAGCACCAATTCACCTGTCATGTAGCTGATTTTCTCGCAAGATAATTTAACCTTGCTGAATAGAAACTTTGAAGAGACAGTAGATTTCTCTGGAAATAGGAACATGTCAACAGACAACATATGTCCTTTTTTTTTTTTTTTCCCTCATTTTCCTGAGATTTGGATCTCAAACTAGCACTCTGAAGAGAAGATGTTAGCTCATTGTCAGCCTTTGGAAAAAAACATGTTATAGGCCAAGTTTATCATGATCTACTTCTCTTCTCCATTCCTCCTTTGTTCCATTTCTGCTCTTAGCTGACTTCCAGCTTTTTTCTGTTAAATTATGAGTAGCTCAAGCAATGGTCCTTCCTAGGGAAAATCAGAAATTCCAATTTTTCCCAGTTTTATTGATAAATAATTGATATGCATCATTGTATAAGTTTAAGGTATACAGAATGGTGATTTGATTTACTTATATTGTGAAATGATTCCCACAACAGGTATAGTTAATAGCCAATAAAATAATAAAAAAAAAAGGATATACAATATACAATATAAATATGCAATAAAAAGAAAAGGAAAAACATATTAATGTGATGAAAACTCTCCACTTTCCTATAATGTCATATAGCCTTCATCATGCTGTGAGTCACATCCCTCATCCGTAGCTTCTGACCACCTTCCTCCAACCCCTTCCCCCCTCAACATTCGCTTTATCCATTCATTTGCCAATGGACCCTTAGGTTGTTTCCATGTCTTGGCTAATTGTAAATAATGCTCCTGTTAATGTTGAGATGCAGATGCAGATATAAATATTAGTGTTTTCATCTCCTTTGGATATATTCCTACAAGTGGAATTGCTGGACCATATGGTGGTTTTATTTCTAATTATTTGAGGATCTTCCATACTGTTTTCCATAGTGGCTGCACTAGTTTATAATCCCATCAACAGGACAGCAGTGTTCCCTTTTCTCTACATCATGGCCAGCATTTCTCTGTTATCTTTTCAGTGACGGCCATCCCAACAGGTGTGAGGTGGTCTCTCACTGTGGTGCACATTTCCAAAAGGGACCCTTGTACAAAAGAATGAAGGAGAAAGGAAAGAAAGAGATAGGAAGGGAGGAAAAAAATACATGCAAACATACTTCATTTCTCCTGACAGGTTGGCTCCTAACCTGAAATCAAATCCCTGGGTATCTGCTGTAAGCCCTGAGGTGCGGCCCTTAGTAAATGATGGCACAGAAAACATCTGGTGTAGGGGTCAGTTCTTTCTCTGCACTGCCTTCATCAGCTCTTCAGCTCTTCCCCGGGTGACTGCAATAGCCACCAGATCATCTTTCTCCCTCCGGTGTTACTCCATTTAATCAATCTTTCAAGAGAGATTATTACCTTTAAAATCAAATTTCTAGGGGCGCCTCTGCCCTCAGCTCGGGTCATGATTTCAGGGTCCTGAGATGGAGCCCCGAATCAGGCTCTCTGCTCAGTGGGGAGCCTGCTTCCCCCCTCTCTCCCTGCCTCTCTCTCTGCCTACTTGTGATCTCTCTCTCCCTCTCTGTCAAATAAACAAATAAAATCTTGAAAAAAAATCAAATTTCTAGTATGCCCTATCATAAAGCCCTCTGTTTTCCAAACCATCTCCTGCTGCTTCTGTCCTTACCCTGCCCTCCTTCTACTGTATCATTCTGCTAGAGTTTCCCTCAAACACACATGCAAACTCTTTCTTTAAGGATCTCTGCTATGCTCTTCCCAACCTCTTGTTTAAGCTGGCAACACTCCCCTTGTTGATCCTTCCTGTGTCTTCTGTCATGGCACCACACCAACAGCAGGGCTGAAACCTGTGCATTATACTGGTCCCCTCCTGTATACAGCAATCACCTTGAGGACCTCCACCCTGAATCACTTTGTGTCTCTAGCACCTGATACATGGCAAAGGGGAAATGAATGATATTTTCATTCTTCATTTCACTTATTATCCCTGATCCCTCTTGAGATGTGTTACTGGTTCCTCAACTACATGATGTGGTATGAAGCTGCTGGGCTTTGGATGGAGGTACCCTTGAAAACAACCTCCTACCATTACTTTATATATAGCCAAAGGCCATTAATTTTGTCTTTCAGTATCTTGGTTTATTTATCTATTAAATGGGAGTAATAATACTGATGAAGGGAAATTCTATATTAAAACTTCCTTCTTCCAGGGGCGACTGGGTGGCTCAGTCAGTTAAAAGTCTGCCTTCAGCACAGGATATGATCTCAGAGTCCTGGGATGAAACCCCACATTGGGCTCCCTGCTCAGTGGGGAGCCTGCTTCTCCCTCTGCCTCTGCTGCTACTCCCCCTGCTTATGTGCATTCTATCTTTCTCTCTCTGCCAAATAAATAAATACAATATTTTTAAAAACTATATTTTTCTATAAAAATAGAAGGATTCCCTAGAATTATAAATTGTTGGGCCCTTCTCCGATAGTGTGCAGTGGCTTCCACTGCTAACATCAAACAGCCTCCAAGCTGCCAGTGTGCTCAAGTACCAGGGAGGTCTGCATGCTCCGGAAAGAATCAGAGGATTAAACTTGGATGATGCCTTTGTACCTCGTAGTGTCAAGGAACACTCAGGCCTTGTTTGTACTCTGCTTCATCCCCAAAATGAAACAGTCATTTTTAGACTACCCAGCCTAATAATTCCGCACTCCGTCTGCCTTCATTGTTGACCGTGTCTGAACCAAGTCGAACGGGGCATTCTCAGCTCTTTCACATGTCATCCAAGGCCCTGTTTGCCACCCCTATTCTGTTTTTTATGAGTCTTACTTCTCACAATCCCTGCATGCCCTGTAACCTCCAAAACCTGGGCTTATCATTGTTGCTGGCCATAGATAGTACACGGAATGTTCTTTTAGCACCTTCCTGCTATGTTTTCACAGTTTATCAGTACGGAGTTAAGAGGACAGACTCTGGAGCCTGTGCTTACTTTCAAAATCCTTACTGGGCGTGAGGACTTGGACGAGTACGTAGCTTTTCTGTACTAATACCTGCTCAAGTTTAAAATGAGGATAAAAATGCATTCCTTGAGATGGTGGAAATGAGTGTGTGGGTGGGGGTTTCCTGTGTGTACATTTGTTAACACACAAATCTCATGTATCATGCAAGGATTATCCTGAGTAATACACACATTCCTATAGATGGCTTGAATATTGCTTAGAATAGTTCTTGCATCAAGTATGATGTTCTGGCCTGAAATATTACCCGTATTATTACTTAGGTCATAATTACTTTTCAAACCCATTTCAAATGTCAATTTATTTATTAAATGAATCCTTATTCATTTAATTCCACAGGCAAAAGAGGGAGGGGAGCTCACATTTATTGGAGGTCGGTTATAATCCAGGCATGGATCCTCCCAACAGTCCTTGTCCCGTCCTATGTTGTTTCTGGGCATTTTGGAGACAGACTTAGAGGTCCAGTGAGTCCCTGGCAGTGGAGCTGGGAGTGATCACAGGGCTACCCTTCTGTTCAAGCTTCCGTTCTCCCTGACCCACACAGTTGCTTTTTAGGAACAATGGTCTCCCTGTCCTTTGAACTGCAATTGTATATTATCTCTAACTCTGTAAGGGCACTTAATACTTTCTCTTTTATATTATAGTGATGCATGCACATACATGACTTTTACAATGAAAGAATAAACATTTTTCAGTGCAGAATTTTATATAAAACTCCATCTGATAACATCCACACTTGTCTAATATCATGTATTAAACATATGCTTAAAGCTTGACCTTAAACAGGGTACACTTGCCCCCTCCCCCACTTTCCATCTTGTTCTTTCCTTTGCTTTATCAATGGGCATGTTTGCTTTGTTTCTGTTAGAGTCTACATTCCTTGAGTGAACTTAATTTTTGGAAGACTCTAGGGTATTTAGGAAGATCCTAGCATTTAACCTGGGTAACATCCAAAGTATTTTAATCTGCACATAAAAACGTAAATAAGTAACTGCTATGACAGGGCATCTTGACTCTTTCATGGCATTGTAAGCCTAAATCTGAGCTCCACTGGATTCCTATGAAGTGCAGGCAGAAAGCATGGTTCAGGGTAGGAGTGCATTCAAAAGGAAGGGTGAAATGCAACACAGTGGAGTGCAGTCCTGTCTCCATCACAATGGGGCTTCCATAAGTACCTTACTTCTCCATGTCTTTGTCTCTTCCCCTGCCCAATGGGGATCAGGGCCCTCTGTGCAGGGCCATTGTAAGATGAAAGACAGCATTACATGTAAAATACAGGGACGCCTAGGTGGCTCAGTGGGCTAAGCCTTTGCCTTCGGCTGGGGTCATGATCCCAGGGTTCTGGGATTGAGTCCCTCATCGGGCTCTCTGCTTGGCAGGGAGCCTGCTTCGTCCTCCTCTCTCTTGCTCTCTCTGCCTGCTTGTGATCTCTTTCTTTGTCAAATAAATAAATAAATAATAATTTTAAAAAATCTAAAATACATAGTAGTTCTGCATGTAGCAAATGCTTGTCACATGTTCACTATCCATCTTCTCCTTCTCATTAATAATATGTCATTTGTCAGGATGGGTCAGGCTGGACTCAATCTATCCTGGGGGTCTAAGCCTCGTTCTGCCAGGGACTGTGTTCCTGAGGCTGGCCTTGTGATGTATCATTTCTATCTCTCCTATTTCCATCTCGGTATTCTCTTTTATTAATGGCTAGAGAAAGCACACAATAGCTGTAACAATTAAGTCACATTAGAAATGCCTAAATACGCCTAAAATATGAGTGATGTCTCCCACTGAGGGTTCTCTAACGTACTCCGAACATTTTAAAACCTTAGTGGCTGGAATCCAGGACCAACTGCTTATTTAAAGCTGACTGCACTGATTCATTCATGTACAGCAGGAAATTCCACAGTTGTTTTGTAGAAATAAAATATGATGCTTCAGTTGTTCCCTTGGTCCTCCCAAAGCAAAGCCAGGATTTGGTTTGGGTGAGGTGACACCTGGGACAATGACTGCTCTTCATACTGACTGCGCCTGGGGTGGGGGAAACTGTGTTCTGACCCCTTAGAGTAAGTTGGGGGGAGTGGCCCTCTTGGTTTCAGAGAAGTCCAGTCAAGGGCACCCTGAAGGGTCAGGACAATTACCTGAGTGTGTGCACACTCAGAGTGATACGCCGGGGGCGAAAGAGAGAGATGCCCCCCAGGACAGCCTGCTAGAGGTGCTGAGCAAGCTGGTCTAGGATCTTCAACACATGATAATCGGAAGTTTTACTAGGTTGTAATTTTCTTATTATTTCCAAGCTCTCTTCTTATGTCCAAACTCTACAGCGGAGTTTAGCTGATATTTAGAGAATTCTCTGAGGGAACTGTGTCTTCACTTGGAGGAACACGGAGACATAAATCCTGATACAGCAAAAAAGCCTGGAGTCCTGGCTGAAATGAAGAGTCACCGCCAGGATGGGTTTGAAGGACATGTAAGTATTTTTCAGCATCTCAGAAATATTTAGAGATCAGACCAGTCGTGAGGAATGGAGGTTTGCTAATCCTACATGGGAATTAGGGGAAAGGGAGGCCCCTGCTGACCAGGAGCTCAGGCATGCCACCTCACACGGTCTCCACACTTTATAGAGTGTGAAGCAGTATACATGCATGGGCTCAGATCTGACTAAAAACTATGCCCACTCAACCATGTCCTCTCATTCCTGTTTTAGATTAAATGATCAAGAGGAAGAATAACAAAAGATAAACTAAAATTTGGAAATGGGTTTTAAAGCAAAGTAAAAAGCCAAATAACTTTTAGGAGTGTTTTGAGGTCGATATAGATTGGTCTCAATTGTCCATAAGTCCCAGAATATATGTAAGGAAGAGTTATGAAAGTGTTAAATCAAAAAGTGCTTTTTAATAATTCCTCAGTCAACCTGATACCCAAATTGCCAAGACACACAGAACAAAGCATTTTCCCCCCTTCCTTCCTTCCTTCCGTATTTTATTTTGATTAAAAAAAAACCACAATATAAATCAAAAGTTAGAATTATTCAAATAGTACACGTAGGAAACATATCTGAGCAAATTATTCAGTGCAGGAACTAGGGATTCTGAAAGAGACAGCAGGATCGAGTGAATAAATTTCAGCATGGCTTTACTTTGTTATGATATAATCTCGGTCTTAATTTCCAATGTGGCTGTCAAAATGCATGAGAGTTCTGTCTCCATTAAAGAGATTTTGGTTTTGTGAACTCACTTACTGAGCTATTTAGAGATTTCATTTAACTAACCCATTCCTAGAGACTTGTAAAGACAACTGGCTTAAAAGATTAGCATCCTTTTAACTGTTTTCCTTTAAAAGGCAATCAAAGCCATTTCTCTCCATCATCGGGGTAATTGTTGAGTATATACCATTTTATCCTGTTTAGATTATTTGACCTTTTCCTTGTCAGCTTTTATAGTTCTTCATTCCTGCTAACACTTCTTCACAGTAAGCAGTCTTGCTATATAGTAAATGCTAATTGGCCCTTTAAAAGGTTCCCATGATAAATATCTTTATGCCTCACTTTAAGGTTTCTGGGCATAAAGCGGAGATGAGAGAAGTCACTTTGCTCTGTGTCTTTCATCCAGATCCATGTCCTCTGTCACCTTTCTCACTCTGAGCAACATTTGATGACTTGCTCCTTGCCTTTTTCAGCTTTCATTCCTGATGCCTGGTCTCACCTTGCCTTTTTTGGTGAGAACAGCAAGTGCTCTGGATTAATGATACTGTCACTGGTCCTATTTGGGGTTTCTACAACAGCGCTAAAACAAAAGACTCAAAGATTACAAAGACAAGCACTGAGGCAGGCTTCCACATAACCATTCCCCCAGTGCAGGCAGCAATTTCCCAAGGGCAACAACTAAAGGGGGCAACTTTCTTCTATTGTTATTGCCTGAGATTCACCAGATACAAAGTGAGGTGAGCAGGTCAATAGGTTGAACTCAACAAGATGACCTTTTCAAGTTCGTCCATTTTTATGATCAAGTTGTGTCTACTCTCAGTTTAAAAGTTCTATATTTCTATCCTTGTTAACATAAATATGTTAATAGTTTAACCTTTAAAATATCTTAAGTCTGCAAAATGTCTTATTCCTTAGACATCCTTCTTAGCAAATATTTTGCCTCTGTTATGTAATAGCTTTATTCCCCCCACACACACTAGAAATATGTTATTTTAGCTAATTCCGTAAACAGTTTCTGTGAGATAGACTTATCTATTCCATCTCTCAATGAAGACTCAGAGCCACAGAATTCAAATAACTTCTCCATGGCACACTTCTGGTAATTCATAGACTTAAAATCTAAACCCATGCTGGTTTAGCTTCAAAATTTTAACATTTCTCCTGGACAATGAAGAATAATACGTGAATCCACAGCTCTCAAAACTGTTGTCCAGCATGAATTTTCAGTGTATCTTCCTTGCAGAAATGCCTTTACAATACTATTGATTCTAGTTCTCTACCTTAATGGGGAATAGGTATGCTTTCCTGATCTTGTGCAAAAATATTGCTGAACTGCATTTTTATCGCATCTTTTATGCATAGTGTGTAAAACGACTATTTAATGCACTGCTCATGATGACATTCAATGACTTTATACACAGGTGCGATTAAATAATTCCTTCTTGAGTTAATCATAGAAAAAATAACTCACTACAAAGCTGAATGTGTATTTTCTATCAATACGGGTGAAGAGTATGCAACTCAACATGTTACCATTTTTCCCTTAGCTGCTACACAAATTAATCTTTTCCAGGCGGTACAGTTTACTCATGTGCCTCTGACTGTATTTAGCTATATTTTCCTTCAGTATGTTTATCTCCAGTTGTCTTTGTCTTCCAGGGTCTCCTTTCTCATAAGCTGATTGGATCGGCAAGTGTAGCCCAGGAGAAAAGCAGGGACTGGTGGGCTACTCTGGCTTTTCAGTAGAGAACCTTCTGCTGGAAAGTCAACTTTCCTATTGAGTGGAACAGATGTTATGAAATTTAGGAAGTCAGAAGTCACTCATCGGGGCTGCCTGCCAACCTGTGAGGTAGAACAGTGAGATGTGAACTAGAAGATGCAGATTAGGAACTAAAATCACAAAATGAACGCATGCACACAATAAATAAATGAAAAGCATCTAGCAGTTGACTTGGTCAGCAGCTAGATTATCCGAAGCCAAGGGGAAAGCCTGGCACATGGTTTGCTAACTGGGAGACCAGACCAAATCCTCTTCCCTTTTGCTATGATTAGTCATACTTTGAAGGCACTTACACCTCTGATTCTTTAGCTGGAGGAGACTTTGGGGCTCTCCTTCACATCAGTGACCAACCGATGCTTTGTTGTTTTCACTGTTGTTGTTGTTGTTTATTTTTGTTTTGTTTTGTTTTTGTTTTTGTTTTTAAAGGAGGGTCTACCAATTCCTTGCATCTGTTTGCATCTGTATTCTCTGTGAAACGTATAAATGCCTTGGTTTTGTTTTTTTGTCTCAAAGCAACTAATACCAGAATCTTATTATGTGAATAATTAATTTATTTGTTAAGTGTATGTGTGCCTTTTGCCTGTCAAAAACTAGTCCTAGTGTGAAAAACATAGAAGCAAAAACATATTTTAGAAGGCAAGAGACATAACCTATGGGCTAATTAACCATACCAGGGACTGTGAAAAGTGTCAAATGAGTAAGAAAGACACTAAGTGTTATGTTCTTATTACTGGTTAAAAAAAAAAAAAACAAACTTGAAGAATTTTATTTTGAGTGGGATTGGAAAGGAGAATGGTGAAATGTTAGTATTTCCAGCACAATCTTTCTTTCCCAAAATTTAGGTATATATATATATATATTAGCAATACATTTTATCAGATTTTCAAACTTTTTGTTTGCATTTCTTATCTCTACCTAAACATTACCCCACATTAAAGGTATTTTGTCTTTTTTTTTTTTTTTTTCCAGCTCCTTTTCCTTTAATTTGTCCACACTGAGCTTGGCTTACTGAATTGAGATTCTGGAAAGATGTGTTTGGATAAATGGGTTCCTTTAGTCTCTCAGGTCTCATGGACACAGTTCATTCGCTTTGGCCCATGAATGAATGAACTTTGAGCCTTCTGCGTGCCTGGCATTCTGTGAAGCACTGAGATAATGGTGAGACCAAAACTAAACCCTGAGCTAGGGTCGAAGTCAGAGCCAGGACAGAAATGCGCTAGTAGTCACACAAATGAATGTGTGATGATGAAGGGGGAGGAAAGACGCATATCAATGCCAAGAGAGCACATAATCCTGGTGTCTGACCTAGAATGAAGGCTCACAAAATGCCCTCTGAGAAAACTGATGCTTGAGTTGAATGAAGCTTGTTCTGTCAGCTTCTTAAAAGCCAAGGTTTTTGCTAAACCCGGGAAGGAGGAAGACCATAACCCACTGAGGTATAATGAGTCGCATCCAGAGTTCCCTGCAGAGCCCCACACCTACAGTGCAAGAGAGGCCCCCTGGTGCTCTGTGATGTGGGAAACAAAGACAGAAGAAAAAATTATTAAATTTCCTTCCTACCTATATAGCCCTTTGACAAGTCTTTGAAACAGGCAGAGTGACATTCCTCTAGGAACTCAACTGCTTCAATGTTAATACTTTGCTAAGGGCAAAAGGCAATCCTAGCTTGACACCACCCACCCCCCACCCGGCACTACCACTCGGATCCTGTAAGCCACCTTTAACATATAAAAATTTCTTTGGAAAGTTCCTTTATCTCTAAACTCCCCAAGATATGTTTTGGCAATCTTCCCCCAAGCATATGGCCTACCTACATACATTTGAAGGGTCTCATGACTAAGGTTTTATTAGATGGTAATAAATGGCTCTTCCCAACAATAGATAGACCTCTCAAGGTCCTGGAAACCTTGCTTCCAAAATTCCTTAGAGACTTACACTATCCCTAACCCTCTCCCAAGTTGGGGGTATATAATGGGCTGCTCCTCATGACCCCAGTGCAGCTCTTTCTTCCTAAAGGTCCTGTCCCTGTGCTTTCATAAAATCAACCCTTTGCACTAAAGAGATCTCAAGAATTCTCTCTTGACCATGGGATTCGAACACTAACATTTTTCCTACATCACTCTGCATGACTCCCAAGTTCTGGTGGCTATGGTGGCTGCTGCGTCTGTAGGGCAGGATCACAGGAAGCAGCTGCTCTCCCGGCCCCAGCCCTCCCAGCTCCAGTCTGCCAGTATCTTGGCTGGAGCCCAAGCCATGCATCTCTGTGCTCCTGCCCCAGAGGCACAGTCTGTATTCATAAATGGTCAACTGAATGTGTGAGGAGTTCACACATGGAGAGTAAGTGATCAACGACACAGAGTTGTTGCATATATTCCTCCCCTTAGTCATCAGGCCTGCTGTCAGGATGAGCAGTGGCTGCATCAGGCTACTAGGAAGCCATGAGGAGATGTGGCCAGCTTGGAATGCCACTCCTTTCTAACACCATTCCCTCTTTTCCCTCCTCCATCCCCTTTTCCCTCACTTTTGCTTCCTGGGAATTGCATTTGTCAAAATAGCTTTGGCTATTGGCTAAATAGCTCAGGCTTGGTTTTCTCAGGAAACACTGGCTGAGATAAGAAGGCAGTGGACTGAACTCAAAATTAGCCTCCATCCTATTTGTTTTGATATCAGAGTACAAATCCAGAGATTTAATTTAAAACAAAAACAAAAACTTCCTCTTCCTTGAGAATAATGGACTGATAGAAAATTAACAATGAAACATGGTAGCCAAAATAGCCAATGCCTGTCCCCAGTGGAGGGATGGCATTGTAGTTAGGCTCTACTTACCAGGCCAAATCTGAAGTTTGTGTATTTGGTGTGGGTGTTGAGGTCACTGGTGCATTTTTAGGACATCTACCAAGCATGATCAGAAGAGGCTACAATATTTGGGAATGATCACATGAGGAACACTGAAGCCCCTGAGGCATGATATATATATATATATATATATATATATATATATATATATATATATATATCATATCTCTCTCTATATATATATGTATGTGTGTGTGTGTGTATAGATATATATATATATATAGAGAGAGAGAAAGAGATAAACACACAAAGTGTGGGAAGGAGGATGGTGAAAAGGGAACATGAAAATTACCATCAGATCATTATTAAAGAAAGATGCCCCTTCTTTTGTATAGTTTTAAATTATAGCCATAGAACAAACTGGAAGAAATTCTTGGGAGTAATGCTGTTCAAGAGTGGGAAAGTCTGTGTGATCAGGTAGCAGCATCACCTACGACTATCAAGGCTCTTCAGGGATGACACAGAAGGGGGGATTCCTGGAGGGAGTAGACTGGGTTGGAGGACTGCCAAGGTTGCTTCCAATGTGAAGAGTCTGATCCTGGGTCTCAAACGTGGTTAGTGGTCAAAGGAGTGAGACTCCTTAGGTTCGTGGTCAAAGGAGTGAGACTGATACAAAGCAAAGGTCAAGCAAAGCCTTATTTTGAGCCAAGCATCGAGAATCAAACGACCATTTGGGGCTGCCTCTTAGAGAGAGAGCGAGCGACTCCCAGCCTCACAGACTAACTTTTATAGAGCAAAGGCCATGTGGTTGAGCCTGGCCACACACAAGTGGCCAATGAGGTTGCAACACACAGAGAAAGCTGCACAGTGATGCTAGGTCACACATGGGTGGCCAACTGAATTACAATTCACCCCATAGTAGCTATTTGAACTAGCCTATCACCTTGGTCAGAACTGGCACCCAAAGCACACCCAAAAGGTGGGGCCCACACTCCTTGGTAGCTAAGGAGACAGTATGCGTGCTCCACTGATTGGATGTCTCCATCTGACCCAACTCATCCCTGCATTCGGGCTGTTATCTCCACCTGACCTGACCCACCCTTGTATTTGGGCTCTGTTATCAGGGACTGGTCGACCATATTTACTGGTTTTCCCAGACTTGCTTTTAAGTAAATCCCTGGCCCGGGGGCGGGGTCAGGAGGGGGCAGGGTCAGTTTAAGTTTTACTACATAAACAACAAAATCACTGTTTAACCGGATGGAATCACTCTGGCTAAATAGGTGCTTACGGTTAGTAGTATAATGTGCCTACCATTTATTCACTGCATTCACTCCCAGGAAGTTCACTTCCTCACTCACTCATTCTTTCCCTTGACAAACATTAATGCTGTTTGCATGCTGGACACTACAGAGATACAAGGTGAATGATGCATTCTGTAGGAATCCACAGCCAAAAGGAAGCAGGAAAAAGAGAACAGCCACTGTCACCCAGCATGCTAAAGAAGGGAGTGGAGGGGCGCCTGGGTGGTTCAGTGGGTTAAAGCCTCTGCCTTCGGCTCAGGTCATGGTCCCAGGGTCTTGGGATCGAGCCCCGCATCGGGCTCTCTGCTCAGCAGGGAACCTGCTTCCTCTCCTCTCTCTCTGCCTGCCACTCTGCCCACCTGTGACCTCTGTCTGTCAAATAAATAAATAAAATCTTAAAAAAAAAAAAAAATAAAGCCTCTGCCTTCGGCTCAGGTCGTGATCCCAGGGGCCTGGGATCGAGCCCTGCATAGGGCTCTCTGCTCAGCAGGGAGCCTGCTTCCTCCTCTCTCCCTCTGCCTGCTTCTCTGACTACTTGTGATCTCTGTCAAATAAATAAATAAAATCTTTAAAAAAAAAAAAAAGAAGGGAGTAGAGATTGGTGAGGGGCTGTGCTCCCATATGGGGCTGGAGTGCTGGGAGGACCCTTCTAAGTTCTCGGGGAGGGACATTTTACTTATCTTGGATGGATACATATGATGGTTCTTGGTCAAGAAGGAAGCGCAGATTTGTTTAATACAGCACTTAAGATGCTCAGGTGGGCTGGAACAATATCCTGATTCTGTCACTTACTTGCAACTTAAACATCTATAAAAACAGACTCACTCACCACCCTCCCCCAATATATATTTTTGAGTGCCTAATCATGAGGCTAGCATTGTACAAAGCACTGAAAATAGACTTATGAAAAGACAGACACAGACCCTGTCCTTGAAGGTGGTTTAGCCTTATGGGGGGAGGTAGTCATTAATTATACATTTGTTTACTTAAATACTTGTGTAGCATAATTATGTCAAGAGGAACAGGGGCCTAGTTTGGCCATGGGTGCCAGGATAATAAACACACTTAATCTCCCAGGACTGATATAGGAGTAAAGTGAAATAATGCATGCTCAGTGCTTAGCACAGTAGCTGGCTCACAGTACATGATGGACACCTGTTCACTATTAACATATGATACCTATGTGCATACCTCTCCCATTAATGCCTCTGTGATGAGAATAAACACAACCACTGACCTCATCTACCAACAGGCCTCTGTTTCCTGATTTTGAAGTTGCCCCTGGTACATCGACAAAACTAATTTGCATCTTCAATTTCTGTTCAAATAAAATGCCTTTTATATCAAAAAATGAGGTGTGGTGGGGACCTCTTTCTCTATGGCTAGTTGTCTGCCATCTGCAAAGTGACCTCTAATTATTTGTTAAGTAACAGCTGCTTCTGTGGAAACAGTCAAGTCAGGGAGGCCTGTGCCCAATATTTGAGTCCATATGGCATCTGTATCTTCTGCAATCCCACCCGTAGGGACATAGCAGTGGGAAAGGCAGGCAGCGTGAGGTGAACAGAAGAGTGTGGGGGGAGGCACCTTTGGCCCTGAAAGTGTACCTGTTCCTTGTAGGCTGAAAGACTGAGGAAATTAAATAGCACAGGAAGAACAAAACAAATCCACAGCTCATTTAACCTATTTTTTCCCCATTTAACAGGAGGATGGATCTAAGTTTGGGAATCAGAAGAACTCAGACTGAAACATACTTACCTTTTCTAAATTTTGTTTTCCTCATCTTTAAAAATGAAAAAAATAGGCCTTTATCCCAAATGGGGATTAAAATACAACATCAGTAAAGGACCTTATACATAACAGTTACTCAGTATATATCCCCCCGCTTCCTTATTGCCCAAAGTTTACCTCCTTTCCCCAGCCTCTATCCTATATTAGACAGAACCTCTCCAAATTAACTGAAGGAAACTTCCATATTCCTCACCACTACAACAAGTACACATATGTATATTTCTGCATGAGAAAGAGAAGTGACATGAAATGCTGAGTTCTATATGCCGGTTAAATCCGATACAATGTGGCCATGTAAAGTCAGTATAACAAAGTATTCCCATTTTTCTCTGGCATGACTGGAATATTTTTAAATACCTATTCTAACAAAAGAAAAAAATCTACCCTACGGATATCAGAAAAGAGATTTTAATAAATTCCAAGGAATTAAACACATAGAACTATGTTCACAGACCACAAAAAAAGACAATAAAAATACATAATCAAAGAATAAATTTGTAAAATTATATACCTAGAGTTTCAATAACCCACTAATAGTAAACCATGGGGAAATAATACGAGAAATTGTATACAATTAAAACTGAACAAGTAATAGGCCCTACCTCCAAGTTAAAGTATTGTCTAGAGAGAAACACCTAGCTTGGCTACACTGGTGGCAAAATGTGGAAGCATGAAGGCAAGTGAGCGAAGTGAAACCTAAGAACTCATTTCTTACAATGTGATATCCATCATACCCTGCAGGACCTTATTCTTATCAAAAAGATAAAAGCATACTTATATGAAACAATTAGCAAATGATAAAATATACGTCGATTACAGCTCATGAGTTATAATTCATCGAGCCCAATTATGGTGAAAGACATGCTCCTGAAGCACTTGGCATAAATTAGTCTTGACCTTCATAATAGCCCTGCAATTTCTACAAATAAGGAAAAGGGAGGCTTAGAGGTTTTATGTAACAGCTAGCAAATGACGGTCTTTGCTTGAAGCTCCAGTTGGATGCTGATGTGTATTTTTTTCATTCTATCCGAACACACTGCTTCCCACTGCAGCACCATGCTTGGGGCTACAAACACACTGATAGAGGTAGTTTGGGAGCAGTGTCGAGGATCATTGCTGCAGTGATTGGGAAAGGCTGCATGGTGCAGAGGGGCCGAGATGGGCCTCAGAAGGCTGCTAGAAGCTGGTGAGTTAGGAAGAAGGACATTACAGGCAAAAGATATAGCTATGCCTGCAAACTTTCAAGACCTTGGTTTCCCTGTCCACATGTCCAAAACTAACATTTGCTTCAAGATGGTAATAGAAGAGTAAATCAGGTAATATGAATGCAGATAGTAGGCCCCAGGGAAGGCTGTAGCTATGCAAACCTAAAGAACTGTTATCATTACTAGAGAGATAATGTTTGCCAAGTGCTTTAAACTCCTTGAAAGGAAGGTGACAGGGAAATGCATAGGGCCATTGTGATCTTTGGCATGAGAATGTGGGGCTGGGACTGGGGGCATAGTTTGCAGAACATACTGAAACAAAGGGAATGGTTTTGCAGCTGGGCTGCAGGGGGCTGTTTGAAAACTTGGCATTTCAAAGTATGTACATAATTTCATTTCAAGAAAATGCTAGACTATGAGGAATGTTAAGAACACTTTAAAAGGGGAGAAAAAAAAAAGACTTTCCTGTGTTAAATAGCTTGTTCTGCTTTAAAAGAAACACAGGTTCAATTTCCAAACTTCTGATGTAGGAATTAAAACAGAAGAAGTTCTTAGAACCAATCAGTCACCAAATAGTTTGACCTAAGATTTGTGGGTAAGAAAAACAGTAGCAAATTATTTTAATTGCTTGCTTTTTTGATAGTTTACATTATCCTTTTGAATATGTATTTATTTCCTCCAAATAATCTCCCAGTAACCATCATTATCCTCATTGTACAGATTAAATCAAAGGGTATATATGAAGGTGCCAAATATCTTGGGCTTGTATGCAAAGGTTCTCAATAATTATTTTAATTGTATTGACAGAAGAGACTAGGTTAAAATATTTAAGTAATTTTTGTAAGATCGAGAAGCTGGGAGGGGAATAAATTGAAACTCAAATCTGTTGTTCAGAGCTTTAAAACCACCACTGGATAAATTCACTCTCCCACTCTACAAGAAGATAATTTCATGCAATCTTCTCTCTTCTCAAACCTCCAAAATTCCCTCCTCACTCCCACACTTGGCTGATGACTCCTCATATTTTTAGAACACAACAGAAACAGACTAGAACTAGCTCATCTACCCATCCCCAAAGCCATACCCTGCCTGAATCTGCTCCCATAAGCCACCTGCCATCCAGAGCAGCCAGCTGAGGGGGGCCTACCTTGGCGGAGGGTACCAGCTAACCACTGTTATCTTCCCCTTCTGCCCACCCTTCCCTTCTGCAGTTAGTTATTCCTTGCATCAGCTTTCTCTTTCTATGCATTATTCACGTGGGTGTGTAAGTATGCCTCAGTGACCCTCATCTTATAAAGCAAGTAACAAAAATAAAGCAAATGATAAAGTGAATCTAAACTGCACTTCCCCTTGTTGCTACCGCTCTGCTTCTCTGTTTCCCTGCTTCCCCACATTGCTTCTTTGATATCCTGTCCTCCTTGCTTCCCTAAACTTTCTCTCTCTCTCTTTCAGTCAGCTATTCCAGGTTCCTACTGCTGGGGGCCTTGGAGCTCGGTTCTCCTGAGTCCCATTCTTTTCATCATCAAGAGGTTTTCCTAAATGATCTCATTCACCCATAGTTGTTACTACCCTTGACATGCTCAGTGACTCTTGTCTGTAGGTCTAATTTTCTAGCACATCTGCTTACAGGTCCTGCTCTGCATCTCCCAGGCTGGCTAGTAGGCAGCTCAAACCTTTTAGAACAGAAATAAAACCCTCCATCCTCTCCCCATCCACCAACAAATGATCTTTTGCTGGATGCTTACTCAGGTCAGTAATGGCGCCACCATAAGAAGATGTTCTCAGGAGATTCCATCTTGGGGACATACATACCTATTCCCGTCTTTTCCTGATATACCAGAGATAATTCAATAGCCTTTCCCATTGACTCTATCAATATGATCGCTTTTCAATTCCATCACTGTTGCATTCTTGTCCAAGCCATAATCATCTCTTTTTTGAGCTGCTGCTATGACTTCCTAACTGGTCCTACTACTTTTGTTCTTGTTCTGCCTGCTGTCCATTTTCCCAGTTGGTATATTTGTTCCCACAGGTAAAACAAATAATGCCACTCCCCCACATAGTACATTGTGTTGGCAGCCTGCTCCAGTTTGAATGAAGTTCAAACTTTAAGCCTTTTATCAAGTTCTACAAGACCCCTGCATGACTGGTGTCTACCTTACTCTCTACAACTCTTGTTGCTGCAGTGTCTCCAACTTCCCAATTATGTGAGACCTGTGCTGACCCCCAAGCACACCCAACTAGCTCCCACATGAGATTCTCCACACTTTGCATTTCTTCTGGATAGAACTCACTTTCCTCAGATCTACCCTCCTGCCCCAAAGCTGCCTGTTTGAACAGTTAAGTACCAGCTCAAGTGCCAGAGAGATTCCAGCTCTCCCTTCCCCAGTGAAATATCCCTTTCTCTCGTTTCTGGATCATTTTCTATCCCATGGATCAGTATTTTACGTTTTTGCAAGATACATATCATTATCTAAAATAATTTCTTTATTTTTGGTACATTTATTTCTTTTTTCTTTCCAGAGGAATATGAATTTTGTGAAGGCATGGACTCTCTTTTGAGTGTTGTTCTATCCCCAGAGCAGTGGTGCCTTCATTTAGTAAGATTCCCAAAGAAAAGTCGTGTTGTGACTGGCTGTCAGCTCCAAAACTGCTTTAAGGGGTGGGGAGATGGGGTGCCTGGAGGGCTCAGTCCTTAAGTGTCTGACTTCAGCTCGGGTCATGGTCCCAGAGTCCAGGGATCTAGCCCCACACTGGGTTCCCTGCTCGGTGGGAAGCCTGCTTCTCCCTTTCTCATTCCCCCTGATTGTGTTCCCTCTCTCTCTGTCTCTCTGTCAAATTAAAAAAAAAAAAAAAAAAATCTTAAGGGGTGGGGGGAGGAAAAATTTATAGTTTTTACTATAAATTTGGAAGGAGATGATATATACCAATGGAAAGGAGAAAAGTAAACAACAAAATATGTAATTAAGTGTTAAAATACACCATATTATGGAAAATCCTGTAAGGAATATTCTTTTGTGATGAAGATGGAAATGAACTGAAGGCTATGCTCCTATGATTTCAGAGAATTACAGCATTTATCTATCTTCCTCTTGGCCACAGTATGGAGGTATTGTACTAACCAGTCTGCCCAAGGGCAATTTCAAGATAAATTGGTCAGTGCAGTAAAAAACTATGAGCAGTGCAGGAAGAAAAACCTGACTCTGACCCTTTAAACTCAGCCATGTACGATCTCTGGCAATTTTCCTCATTTCTTAAATCCTCAGTTTTCTTACATTACACTTTTGTTTACATTACAGTTACTTTTTTACATTACAGTTATTTTTTTAAGACCAAACGAGATAATGTACAAAATCCAGTTCTTGGGGCACCTGGGTGGCTCAGTCGGTTACGTACCTGCCTTCAGCTCATGTCATGATCTTAGGGTCCTGGGATCAGTGAAGCCCGAGGACCTTGGGGCCCTGTTCAGAGGGGAGTCTGCTTCTCCCTCTCCCTCTACCCTTTCCCTCCACTTGTGCTTTATCTATCTCTTTCTCTCTCTCTCAAATAGATAGATACATAATCTTTTTTTAAAAATGGACTTCTTGTCATATGGTTAGTTTAATAAACTAGAACTATTAATATCTGGAATAATATCTTCATGTTTTCAAATTCATACAAAATATTCATTAATTCCAATAATAAATCAATAAATAGGATGATGGGGTTTCTAGACATATCAAAGAAATGGACTGTATTGGCAGAATGACAGAAAACCAACTTAAGGAAAAGTAATAAAACAAACAAAAGGCATATATGTTAACCCGGGTCCTAAATACAACTCTGATTCATGTCTTAAATTTTATAGGCAGAAGTTTCCATGACCCAAATATGAGAAACTTGTTGTTTGTTCTCTTGTTAACCATCTGCTCTCTCTAAATATCATTATGCTATTCCACAGGATACCATCTACCTTTCTGCCCAACCATGGACCCACGTTCAGGATAGACTCTAATCAGAGAAGTGCATTTATCATCTGCGGGAGCAGAACCTCAGGGATGGATGCAGAACACTGTGTTGAGTGTAGAATCCTCAGGGAGTTCAGGTCAGCTGCCAGACCATATAAAAATAATAAAAAATTAACTAGCTATTTTTCATAGAGCATTTGAAGAAGGAAGCCTCCTATGTGGGATAATTCATATGCAAAGTGAGACTGTTCCCTGGCATTCTGAGATGGAACACTGTTTCCCTCTATCAAGACATAAACAAGAGATTAATGAATGTTTCCAAATGTCTATAACAACTGAGGTCAACAATACCTCAGCACAAAGCAATATCCAATAATAATAGATATATAAATGCTTACACCCTGTGCCTTAGCAGTTCCACTCCTAGGAAATGACCCTCTAGCTATTTCTCACACAAGTATGCCAAGAAAAATTTACAAGGACTGTGTCTGCCCTATTTTTGAAACATGAAAACCTAGTTGAAATCAACCTGATTGTCCAAAAATCAAGGAAATAGTGGCAAGACCATATAATGGAATTATAAGCAGCTATTGAAAAAAAAAATCAGTCAAATGCACTTGTGGTGACAGAAAAAATTTTAAAAATATGTATCGTCTGACATATGTATATGGTTATGCTTGTATATTTCAAGAAATATCTGAAAAAAATGCAAAAATACTAAAAATAGCCACCTCCATTATATATATATATAATTATTAAAATATGTGGTATAGGGTTTATCCTTGGAGTGAGTTCATTCTTTCTCAGTCTTTTTCTTGTCTTCAGGAAGTCCCTATTTAAAGGATTAAAAGGTTTTTTAAAAAGTATTTTATTTGAGATGGGAGAGAGAGAGAGAGAGAGAGTATGAGCAGGGAGGAGGAGACATAGATCCCCACTGAGCAGGGAGCCCAATGCACAGCTCAGTCCCAGGACCCTGGGATCATGACCGGAGCTTAAGGCAGATGCTTAACCCACTTAGCCAGCCAGGCACCCCAAAAGGTTTTTTTGATGTATATGTTTGACCAGTCCAATCCTCTTAAACCATCCAATGAAAATTCTAGATAAACATCTGTCCTCATGTACAAAATCTTGTGAGCATATAGCATGTGATGGTGCTAAAAGGGTACAAAAGAAATACAAACCCTGCAACAGCATTTCCAGGAGCTCCTAGAATCACCAGTGACAAAGAGGGTGAATCCATGGGCTGGCTGTCCTACTGGCTCAGCCAAGAGTCCCACTAAAATTGAGACAGTACTTAAGATTTGTAAATAAGGTACATATGAAAGCTTATCTTTCAACATCATTTACACATTTAGCTCAGAAATCCCTAAGTTTCTGGTACTAAAAGAAAATTTAATTTGTAGGTACTGCATTCTTAACCACAAAATTTTCCAGAATCAATTTCCCTTTTTTTCCCAGTGACATGGATTTTTATTCTTAAGATGCTTTTATTCTATTTTTGCTTACAGAAATTTTGGATGGCCACTACTATGATATTTCTCTGTAATTCTTTCATTTCTATACTCACTACCCTCTTCGTTCTTTCTCTCGAGTAAAGACTGCCCCATATGCTAACCTTTAAAAACATAGGAAGGGACAATTTTTGAGGAATAAATCCTTCTACTAAAGCAAAGCATAATTTCTTAAATGGAAGAAAGTGTTCATAATGTAACTATCCACATCCATAGTTACCTACTTGGTAAGTTTGAGTTTTGCCTACCACATTATCATTGAAAGCAGTAACTGCCTCTCGGCTGCTTTAAGGCTATTAGCAAAGGTTTTTCCTGCTTCTTTCTCCCCAGAAACTTTTATTTTAATTCCTCACATTTCTGACTTTAATGCTATAAAATCTAAATCATACTTTCATTCAAATACAAACCACGCCTCACGTCCCCAAAAACCTCAGGAGAAACCTGTTTACAGGTATCAATATTTCCATTTAAATACAGGAAATGAGTTGAAGAAATTAAATTGATAGTGCCTTCACTAGCACTTCTCTGGAGGCATGAAGCCTGACTCATCAAAGAACTCTAATTCATTTCTCATTACTTTCTTAAGCTTAAGAGAAAAAAGGTTGGGCCATCTGGACCCTTTGTGGAAGCTCACACCAAAGTAAATACCTTCTTTAAAAAGGAGGAGAAATTGGATCTTAACATGGAATAGCACACTCACAAAAAGCCATCTATGCAACCACAAACTGCCACCTCCCAAATGCCGGACTTTATAATAACAGTAATATTGCTTGCACATTCAACTTTGTATCACACATACACACAAAAGCATATACTCTCAGGTCATAGCTTTTTCGTTTAGACAGACTTTAAGGCATCACGGAAACCTTTTCTAAGCACAGAGAATCTTAGTCTATCAGCCAGAGAGTGACCACCCCCATCCTCCTGAACGTAACCATGAACCTGAGACACATTGAATTTTAAGTAACCATTGCAAGGGTTTTCCTTATTCTCAGCCAGCATGTACTTCTCAGTAACTTTTACTATAGTCCCTTCCTCTGTCTTTGAGAATAACATTAAAAAGAAAACTGTATATTCTTCATTATGGATTTTCAATGATGAGAACTCTTCCTAAATGAATGGCAGTTGTCACTCATTCTACTTCACCTGAACTTATGACAACCAACATCTTTCCACTTTCATACTGGTATGAATGATTATTTTGAAACTAAGGGAAGTATTTTGGCTTCCATTTCATTAAGTGTGGCACCCAAGTTCTAGTATCCATTATAGTTTTCTTCCTTCCCAGTTTTATATTTTATGAAAAATTTGCAAGCTTCATACATGTCCCAACTTGAGCAGCAGACCAAGGTCAGCAAAGACCTTGTAATTCCTTCTAAGGCCAGTCTTAAGGATGATGCTCTCAATAGGCATTTTGAGTATTATGTGGTCAACAGTTTTGAATTCTTCAGTGTTAACATTCAGTGCATTTTAAAATTGTATTTATATAAATATACAAGAACATGTTAAGCTGGACTGCTCTATTTTTTCCTAAAGTTCTTATTTTGAAATAATTTTAGACTTACAAAAAATTGTAAAAACAATACAGAAAGTACCTAAAAAACTACTCAGCCAGATATCCCTGCTGCTAACAATTTGCATAACCACAGCACAATTACCAAAACCAAAACTTTTTCCTCATTGTATGACCCCTAATGTAGTGTTCTATTGCGTTTCTCCAGGATCTCCACTACTGTCCCCTTTCTAATCCAGTATCCAATCCATTGAACTACCATGTTGCCTTTGTCCCCTGTAGCCAGTGACAGTCCTATAGTCTTCCCTCATCTTCCATGACCCTCAGACTTAAAGAATGCTTCCTTGTCAGTTATCTTGTAGAATGCCCCTCACTTTGGGCCTGATGTTTTTTAATGATAATATTTAATGATATTCTAATGATGATATTTAAAGATGATATTCACAGATGTGACATTGTGCCCTTGCCAGTGCATCATGTTGGGGGATGGTAGTATTGTTATGCTTTATTCCTGGTGATGCTAACTTTGATCACTGTTATGGGGGAGTATGCAGGTACCTTTATTATAAAGTTATAATTTCTTTCCCTTTGTAATTAATATTTTGGGAGAGATAATTTGAAGCTTTGGAGATATCTTGTCTCTCCCCAAACCTTTACCCACTAATTTTAGCATCCATAGATGATTTAATCTGCTTATTACTGTGGTACTCCCATGATGATTTTCTATTTTGTTTCCTCAATCTTCTTTGTTAATTAGAATTCTTCTGTAAGGAAAAGCATTCCCTTCTCTCACTTTTTATTTACTTATTCAATTATTTACTTGTATCAGGATAAACTCATGGTTATTTAGTTTAGTCTACGGATTATAATCTATTATAGTCATGATTTATTATGTTTCTCAAATTGTCCCAGTTCTTTCAGTTTGACCCCTGTGTCCCTGTGACACCTTCCCATATTTTTTTTTCAACACTTCTTTATTTTTTGGCATTATAAGATGCTCTAGCCTACCTTGTATTCTTCCCCAGCTCTGGTATCAGTCACTTCTTAAAATGGCCTCTGACTCTGTTTATTGGAGAGTGGTATTTAGAAACCAAGATTTTGCCACCAGGGGTGCTCATTCCTACTGGAACAGATCTGACTTATTTCTAATGACCTCGTACCAGCTTGCAGTAATTATCATTTCACTTACTGGGCACTCACACATAATTTTTTAACTAAGTCATTCTATAATTTTTCCTAATATAAGTATTTCATTCACTAGCATTTATTTTATGGACTCTCTTTCTTTTATTTTACTTTCCTATAAATGAGGGTTATTTGGGACCATTCCTAATATTTCCATATATCTGTTTTCCATAATTCCTGAAAGGAAAATTATTGATTCTTTCTGGATGTACATTCAGTACCCAGAGATGCACCATGTCTGGAAAACAGGATCCAGGAGACCTGAACTCATTTAGAGAAACTAGAATCTCTTTTATGATCTCTCTACTAGTTGAAGTTCAGTTCCCTTCTATTTATGTTGGCTCAATTTTTACAAATCTGAAGAAAGTTAGATATGATAACACTACAGAGGTGCTTGGGTGACTCTGGATTTCAGCTCAGGTCATGATCTCAGGGTCAGGGATTAAGCCCCACACTGGGTTCCAAGCTCAGAGTGAAATCTGCTTGTCTCTTCCCCTCCCCCCACTTGTGCTCTTTCTCTCTAAAATAAATAAATATAATATTTTAAAAATAAACACATAAAAGCACTACATAATTTTCACTTTTTATTTGATTGTTATTAGAACTTAGTCCTCCTTATATAACCTTCTGTAAACTTATTTTTCTGATACAATTATTTCTTAAAATATTTCATCTTAATCTCATTTTATATTTAAAGTTTAAGGGTTTGTCTTTATTTTTTTTAAGAATATTCCTTTTTGGGGGGCTCCTGGAGGGTCAGTGAGTTAACTTTCTGTCTTCGAGTCAGGTCATGGTCTCAGCGTCCTGGGATCGAGCCCTGCATCAGGATCACTGCACGGTGGGGAGCCTGCTTCTCCTTCTCTCTCTGCCTGCCTCTCTGTTCACTTGCGATCTCTCTCTGTCAAATAAATAAATAAAATCTTCAAAAAAAAGAATATTCCTTTTTTTAAAAATAATACCAAGCCCCTGTAATATAAGATCACTGTAAAATTTAAAAAATCTGTCATGTCACCACCAGAGATATGTATTTTACCTATCATGCACATATACACACATATATACAAATATACATAAAAGTTAGATTACTTGAATATATATTACTATATTCAGCTATTTTCATCCCACATGGTATCACAGGAAAATTTCACATGTAAAATTATTCATCATTATATTTTTATAATAGATTGTATATCATTTTATGTATTCATTAGAATTAATTTAACTAAATCTCCATTATTAAATTGTTAGTTTTCTTTCAATATTGTACTATCATTAGTAACATTGTAATAAACATCTTTGCACATAAATCTTGGTCCAGATTTATAATCATCTATTTAATAAAGATGCTTACAAATAAAATTACATAGGTCTTAATTTTTTACATTTTATTTATTTATTTGTAAGAGAGAGAGCACAAGCAATGGGAGTGATAGGCAGAGGGAGAAGCAGGCTACCCAACAAACAAGGAACACTATGTTGGACTCAATCCCAGAACCCTGGGATCATGATCTGAGCTGAAGGCACAGGCTTAACCAACTGAGTGTCCCACATAAGTCTTAATTTAACTGAAAATGTATTTAATATCATTGAAAGTGTTTGTTTTTCTTTACACTTTTATGGAAGTCTCAATTATTCTGGGCTTCAGGCTGCTAGGTAGTATTTTTATAATCCTGTGCCATGCTTTTGTACTCATCCTTAATGACATGTTTTTCTTCACATGACTTACAGACATCTTGCTAAAATCTCAGTTTAATAGTGAACCCTTCATGCAACCACTTCAAATATTCACTTCCTCATTGTCAATTCATTTGTCAAGGTCATTGCTGATTTCTTAAAATCACAATTTCATGTCAGACTGTGTCTTACTTTCCTCGATATATACCTTTTGTAATTCTCCTTTCTGGAAATTGTTATTTTGGTCACCATTGAATGAACATGTTAGAATCCTTGATATAGTTGATATTCAATGTTTTCATGAGCCTTCTATTGTTTCTAATTTATAAAGAAACATCCTTCTATGAATAAGAAATAATAGTAATCCTTATCCTTTCTTATATATTCCAAGAGTTTAAGGTTGTCTGTAAAGCAAATCAAAAATTTACGAAAAGTTCCTCTCCATGCTGAAACTCCAAGCTAATGTCTAGAATATGGATGTTGGGGCATCTGGTGGCTCAGTGGGTTAAGCCTCTGCCTTCGGCTCAGGTCATGGTCTCAGGGTCCTGAGATCGAGCCCCGCATCGGACTCTCTGCTCAGCAGGGAGCCTGCTTCCCCACCTCTCTCTGTGCCTGCCTCTCTGCCTACTTGTGATCTCTGTCAAATAAATAAATAAATAAAATAAAATAAAAAATGGAAAAGAAAAAAAGAATAGTGAAGTTGCTTCAACATGGTGGTAACTTCCATATGTGACTAATCTGTTACCTGTCTTTGGACTGCCATCTCTCTGTCTAAAGATTGGTAGTATATCTCCTCAAGGATATAATTTCTGTTGCCTTTGTATTTGCATATATGCAAAATTCCTCAAATGTGCTCAAACCATCAGGCTTAAGGAATTCTAGACAGTAGCATATTTTCTCACATGCATATTCAATTCCATCTTTCTTTTTACAAGAATTTCTAATTCTTTTGGACATAGTTACTCTTCCATTCTGTGTTGAGTGCCATATTATTAATTTATTGTGACTGTGCCAGTTACCATAAACACGTAGTCAAACCGATTTAAATGAAAGAGAATTTAATACTTTTACACATTAGTAAGTCCAGAAGTTGGGGAAGCTTAGGATTTGATTGACTGAGTATTACTGTGAGCTCTTCAAAAACTTTAGTTCTCTACAACTGCCCTTGCTACTGTCCATAACTGTAGCTTCATCCTAAGTTTGATTCACTTCATTGTCAGAAATTGACTGTAAATTGGTACCAGGCAACTTTTTTTTCCAGGTCTCTTAAGTAAGGAAAAATTATATCCTTTCAACAATAAAATACGAATCCTCCTTTGTAGTCCTATTTGGAAACTTAGGACATATGGCCCTCCCCAATGCAGCAGAATCTCTGTACTTTGGGATCTATCCCTGAAACTGAGGATGGTGTAGAGAGAGTCCATCTATGTCATTATTACCCATAAGCTGAGTATTTATATATAGTAAGTTAAGATCCGATTTATGATTTCCAATATCCTTTCACATCTTTCCCCACATTTACTGTTTCTCAACTTTATTATCAATGACTGCCATGTTTCTCAGAGTATTTAATCTGTGTGAGTCTCACAACTTTATGAAACCCATGGGTTATATCTGTCAGAGGGGATTCACAGTTTATATTAGCATGCTAAGTCTATGAGAAACTCTGTGATTGAAAGTAGAAGTCCCTTTGGCATATTTAACCCAGAATTTTCCAAACTAACTCTATCACAGAACTCTCATGTTGCGTATAGTTTCTTTGATCTATGATAATGTTTAATGTTTCCCAAAAGAAAACTTTGGGAAAAGCTTCTCTTTTTTATATAATAGTTATTTTAATTAGATATTTTATCTCCCATTCCATACTTTAGTAGACTAAGACAATTCTGATAAGATTTCAAATGTCAAAGCAAACATATTCTTCCCATACCCCATGAGGTATACTCAGTCTCCAGCTGAGGGTTTCTAAAGCATGATTCTAAAATAAATACATAATTAAATAAATAATAAAATTGTGATGTCAAATATCAAATCCATAACCAGCAGTCTGTACTTTATATCCAACTTTATTTCCCTAGTTCTCTCTCCCTTGATTTGGAGCAGGAAGTAGTAAATTAAAAATGAACCCAAATATTCAAGAGTTCAGGCTTCTCCCAAGGACTTCACTGTCTCAAGATTTGTCCACTGAGAAGAAATTTATCCAAAAAGATATATGCAAGGCCAATGGGTATATGAAAAGATGTTCAAGGTCACGAGAAATGCAAATTAAAACCACAATGAGATACTACATTATACCTGTTAGATTGATAATAAAAAACCACAAGATATAATAAATGCTGGTGTGTGAATGTAAAGAAAAGGAAGCTCTTGCACGGTTGGTGGGATTGTAACTTGATGCAGCCACTAGGAAAACAGTATGGAGAATCCACAAAAATTAAAACTGAAAGTACTATATGATCCAGCAATTCCACTTTGGGGACTATAACCAAAGGGAATGAAAACACTAACTGTAAAAGATATCTATACCCCCTTATACATAGCAGTATTATTTATAATAGCCAATAGACATGAGAAACAACCTAGACTCAATCAATGGATAAATGGATAAAGAAGTGGTGGTTTACATATGTACACGCAAAAACATGGATGGACCTTGCAGGAATTATGCTAAGTGAAATAAGTCAGAGAGAGAAAGACAAACCCTAAAGGATCTCGCTTATATGTAGAGTCAAAGGAAACAGAAAACAAAATACCAAACTCATAAAAAAATAACTTACAAGAGATTTGTGCTTATCAGAGAAGGGAGGCAAGGGGAGGGAAAACTAGAGGAAGATGGTTAAAAGGTACAAATTTCCAGTTATAAAATAAATAAGTGTCAGGGATGTGATGTACAACATGATAACTACAATTAACACTGTTCTATAATGTACAAATAGAAAAATTGTCACAAGAGAAAATCCTAAGAGTTCTTACCATAAGAATTTTTTCTTCATTCTTTTCTTTGTGCTCTATCTATATGAGAAGATGATTGTTAGCTGAACCTATTGTAGTAACCATTTCATATTAAAACTGGAGAAAAACTAAAAAAAAAAAAAAAGAATTGTCCATATGATCTGTAGTTCCACTACTGTGTTTTACCCAAAAAAAACAAAACTACCCATTCAAAAAGATATATGCCCTGCTATTTTATTAGAAAATTATTTTTAATAATCAAGTTATTGAAGCAAACCAAGTATCCATTAATAGATGGGTACATAAAGAGGCTGTGGCATATAGACAGATGAATATTACCAATCTTTAAAAAAAAGAATGAGAATAGTAACAAGTGCAACTGACCCCAGATGGCTCTGATTTTAATTTGGTGCTTTTTCTACTAGTCCCAGAGAAACCACCTTTACTGGATTTTACTGTGCATATAGTATAATCACTACAGGTGTAATTAGGACCTCTTTACATTTTCCCCATGGACATTTGTAAAATATACATTTAATATATGTATATATAACATTTACTGAATATTTTGTATGTGTTGAAACCTCCAGCAAGCTCTTTATAAAAGCATCTCCTTATTCTTAGAACACTTTATGGAATGAAAATGTGTCACTGCTCATTTACTATTTCACTTGATGTTTAGAAATCACAATTTGACAAGTTATACAACTGAAGCAAAAAAGAAAAAAAAAATTACCCTGGCTACAATTTGAAATCTCCCAGGACTCTTTTTTAAAAATATCAATGCCTATGTCCCTTTAGAGATTCTCTTTTAATTGGTTTGAGGTGAGGCCTCCAACATGTGTATATTTTTAAAAATCTCTCCAGTTATATCCAACCTTAGCAAGAGATAAGAAACATGAGATTAAATGATACAACTAAAACCACATAACTCACTGTCTGCAATTAGAACCAGAATCTCCCGATTAGGCTCAGTGGTGTCCAAGATTTTTTTTTTCTTTGCAAATATACACAATCCTTTAAAGACATTGAGATTATGAGTCCCCGACTCTTCTGAAACAACTGGAAGACAAGTGTAGCTCATTTGCTCTTTTTGCATTATGCTCTACCTCCCCACTGTCCCCTGTGCTCTGGGAAAACCCTGAGACCCAGTGGAACTCCCAGGCTAATCCAGGCAGGGGCTAACAAGTTCTCACAGCCCTTTTTCTAATTAAATCAGCTTTCCTTCAAACTACCAGTTTTCTTAAGCTCTTCAGAAAAACGTTTTTGGTTTATACAGACAATAATTTCACATGGCTAAACATTCTTTTTTTTTTTTAACACAGCTAAAAATTAAATGGGTTTTCAGGAAAGATTTCTCCCCCAACCTTGCATGCATTGCTAGCCATTCAGCTTTTTCACTCAGAAGTGACAATGTCTAATTTCTTGTGTATCTTTCCAGCAATATCTGATGCCTATACCGAAAAGATAGGTATTTTTTTCTTTTTTTACATAGATGATATTACCCTATATAAACTGTTCTACATCTTCCTTTTTTCAATGAATATTTGGGTATCTTTCCATATCAGCCTATAAGCTACTTCCTTATTCTATTTCATGTCTTTGTGTTTTCAATTATATCTCTCTCTTCTACTGACAATGGGCATTTGATTTGCTCCCAATCTTTTGTTATTACAGGAAAGCTTCTAAACAAATTTATTCCATTAGTTTGCCCATGTGATGTATATTTCTAAGATAAATTTCTAGAAATGAAATTGCTGAGTAAGACTATGCACATTTGTAACTTTGATGGATAATGATACATGGATTTCTTTGGAGACTGTACCAATTTTCACTATGACCAGCAAATTTGAGAAAGAGGCTTCCCTGATAGCCTCACTAACACACTGTGTTATAAAGCATTTTGATCTGTATGTCAATCAGACAGTGAAAAATGGCTTCCCAGCAGAGTTTTATTTTGCATAGCTCTTTTTATGGTCAAGGTTTGGAAGCTAGATTTTAAAACTATACTTGTATCTTTCTCATATTAATTTTTAGCATTTCACCAAACTTGCTCTTTATCCCTGCAACTGTTTGCTTCAATATAAGCTTAAAAGGATAATACATGGGCTAGTCAGGGAATTCTGCCAGTATTTACAACATTTTTTTCCCATGGAAAAAGATCAACTATTGTTCTGTATAACTGAAATATAAATACACATTTGAAAAACACGCAGTGTAGACCGCCAGCAGATCTGTGCTGCACACCACGCATGTGCTGCGTATTTGACGGGGAACAAAGTATCTGCTCAGATTCACAGTGCTGAAAAGCAAGTGCATTCAGAAATTATCTGCTAGTCCCCTTCCAAGAATTGATTTCTTTCCCTAAGTAATTGCTCTTTGAATGAAGGTCATTAAAGGGCCATAATAAAAGAGTTAGCATTTTAGAAGGTTTTGTGAATTTTATAATTTTCCATCACATCAGGGAGCCAAATCCTTTCTGTGGTTCATATGGAGCACAGTTTAAAACCCAAGGCCCTCAGAAATCAATTTTTGCCAGCACACCGCTTTCAGATATGCAGTGGAGGCCAGGAAGCTAGCAGTGTGCCTATGATCAGGCGCTGGTGGACGGCTGGAATCAGACACCGGGCCTCCAGCCCCAGCGCAAAGGTTTCTCCTTACACCCCTCCACCTTCACCAGTTCAAATGTACGTCTCTGTTCGGGAAGCAAAAGTCCCAACCTTAAACTAATAATTATCCTAAAGTGTGATTCTGAACTTCTAACTTGAACAACACCTTGAACAACACAAGTTTGAATTGCGTGGGTCCACTTAAACATGGAGTTTTGTTAGCCTTTTTTTTTTTTTTTTTTTTTTCAGAATTGACAACAAGAATTAGAAGGCGTTTATTTGCAACTGCCTGCCCAGTCTCCAAGGGATCTAATGGAGGACACCAGTCCTTGCTGCCCACTCAGTGCCCAGGAGGTGTGCCCCAGCCATCAGCAGCCCCTGGACCAGGCCCAGGCTGGCCTGTAGGTCACCGGGAGTGCCACTGGAGTGGTCAGGTCTAACACCAGGACCGGTGGGCAGAGGGCTAAGCTAATGCAGAACATTCCTAGATGGCAGGGATGGTGCAGCACTGGCTGCCCTGTGCCCCAACGTTCCTGGACCCAGTCTTCCACATGCCTGCTCTGGACTGCACTGGGGCAGTTTCAGGCCTTGGTTCCTCCCAGGTCTGGCCTGCGTTCCAACTCCACCCTGCCACCTCCAAAGGGCCACAGCACTCACAAGTGGCTCCAGGTGCCAGAGCCCAAAGTGGTGATACACCTCAAAGCAGAAGGGGCAGTGTTCCTGTGCTCCAGGCTGCTGCTGCTGGAAGGCCTTGGGGGCTAGTTAGCAAGGGCCCTGGGGACCATGGTTCACAGCCAGCCAGCTGCCAGGCCCCACCCGGCAGCCCTGCCCCTCTGCGCCTAGCCCCCGGCCCCAGCCACCTGTATGTAAATTATTTTTCAATAATGCATTACACTACTGTAAATATATTCCCATTTCTTTATAATTTTCTTAAGAACATTTTCTTTTTTCTATAATATTTTATGATAAGAATACAGAATAAGATACCTATAACAAAAAATATGGTAGTAGACTATTTACGTTATCAGTAAAGCTTCCAGTCAACAGTATGTTATTAGTAAACCTTTGAGGAATCAAAAGTTATAGGCAGATTTTTGACTGCCTGGGGGTCAGTGCCCCTGATCACCACCTGCTCAAAGGTCAACCACACTTTTTTCTTTCTTCTGTGTAATGAACAAGTACCTTAACTCGTTCATGCCATTGGCTTACTTACAAAGTATACCTTGATGGGTGCTGAGCCATAAGGGCCCAGTCCCCGCACAGGACTGAGCTTCTCATTCTCTCAGCTGATGGGGATGTTGGCACTCGACAGCTGGGTGCAACCCTGGGAATCACCTTGGTGGAATAGAACCTCTTTGTCCAAGGTCATGTCTCCTCTCGAGGGCCTGCACCCTAAGACTGGTCTGCATGTGTGGGAGACTAGAGTAAGGCCCAGCCCCCTTTTCTCAAACTGGACAACTCTGATGGTTCTCTCAGCTCTAGAGCTTCCATGAGATCGGTTATGGCTTTGGCTATGATTTCATCACAGCCCAACCTCTCCCTCTGCCTGGCCCTGCTACTTTTTCTTCCCTTCAACTGCTACCGACTTCCAAAGCACTTTCCAATAATCTTCCTACACAGTAATCTCTGTCCCAGAGTCTGTTTTCCAAGCAACACGATCAACTCCCAGTGTACCTGTCTAATCTGGAGCACTAGTTCTCCGGCATGTGCACACACATGCTGGTCGATATTAACTGACCCATTCAGCGCCACATATTCATCCAGAACCTTTTATGTGGCACATACTAACTAGAAGCTGAGAGTAAAGACATTAACAAAAACCAAGACTCCTGTGCCTCAATACTGGACATGTTGTACCTGGCAAAGAGGAAACAATGAGCACAGAGTCATGGCCTTAAATATGTCACTCTGCCTTGTTCTCTGCAATCCTAGACAATCTCTGTGCTGGTTCTTTATCATGTATGTGTACCTGGTATAGTAATTATTATTCTGCAGATGACAATGATCCCTTTTGCCAGCATTTTGCTAATTTCAGACTTAATGAAACTATCATGGTGAGAATCAAACACCTGAGACCTCCCAACCCCTTATTATTGCTACAATGAAAGCAAATGTGTGCAGCCTTCTGGTGATCCAGGATACATTGTGAATTTATAATCCCTGATTTTTAGTCTAGTATACCCCCAAGAATCTTCTGTTCTCTACAGGCATAGACATTTCAACATCACATTTTTTTTTCTCCTAGCTTCTCCTCAGCTTGCTCTGGAGCTCTTGTTAGTCATTGGGAGGTGGGGGGTGCTAACAAATTTTCAGAAGTGTCATATCAACTTTGGCATTGACTATAATTAAAAATTTAAAGACTATGAACTTTGGAGTCAGATTTATGAAGATCGAATCCTGGCTCAGATACTGATTACCCAGGTGACCTGAGACTAATTCATTAGTCTTCCTGAAGCCTCAATTTATGCATTTTGAAAATGGGGCAATGTTCTCTACCTTACAAAGTTTCCAAAAACAGAGGATTAGAGAATACCTTAGAGTGTCCGGAAAATGAATAGCTTTAAATCAATAATTTTAACTAAAATATTTTATTGGTGAATCTAGATACATTTTTTACTAGACTTGTAATTGGAGTTTGTCCTTATGTTCCTGAAGGAAGAAATGGCTGGTGAATTAGGCTGTTGTGATTTCTCTTTAGACTAACACCTCGAGAGGTAAGATTATGCAAAGCTCAGGCTGCCCCTTCTCTTCAGAGTAAGTTTCTCTGGAACCAGGGCTTTAGCCGAGGGTTGGTTTCCTTCTCCTGAGGCTGTAGACTTTGCAATATAAAGGATACTCACCTGCATTATTTTTCCTATGAATGTCCCAAGATGGCCACTGCATCTCACCCCATAAATTTCAATGTAGATTAGAATTGTGTGTGATTGTGTTTTGTTATATTTTTAAACTGAATACATTTGACTAATGAAATAACTGCTCAATGAAGAGGAAGAGGAGAAGAAAGTGGAGAAGGAAGAAGGGAAGTCTTATCAGTTTGGCCCCTCTAATCCCCACAACCATCTGGTGAAGAAGTTCATTAACAACTTCCTGTTTCAGATTAATAAAGTGAGCCTCACAAAGTGGAAAGACTTCCCAAGAAAACTTTTTTAAGTAGTAAAACTAGAGCTTAATTCAGATCTCCGAATTTAAAGTCCAACTTTTGTTCTGCTTTCCTATAGTGTTACTATTGTAAATGACAATTCAAGACCATCCTTTTCAATGTTTCCCACACCATGCACCTATGTTGTCTGAGATATTTAGAAAATGATCAGCTAAACTTCACAAATTATTTTCCTTATTGTTCTATGTCCTGGACACCTAACTTATTCATGTGAATCATGCATTTCTGAAAAGTGGCAAGTATGCAAAACAATCCCAAAAATAGTTTCCCCACAGATTCCTCACTAACATTCCTCCTATTGTATGGAGTATCAGTCAGGATTTCTAGTATTTCTTGGAAAAATTCATTTAAGGACCACTAACTAGTACTATCTCAACTTTGTGGTCATTGTTGGTAGTAATTTATATCTCTTCTAAAATTTCAGTTTAATTCAGCCAACACTTATTGTGTGTCTACCATCCACCATCCACCATGTGAGCAGGAAGGAGGTGATAAAGAATACCTTAAAAAGCTGACTGCTTTATCTCACAACTGTCAGAACCAAAGTTCTACTGTAATATTCACCTTTAATTTCCTTTCTCTCTTTTTGAAACTTCTTTTTTTTTTTTTTTTCTTTTTTCCTTTCTGGTATTCTACCTAGTGCAGCACTATCTGAATTCAGAGTATGAGAAAGATCCTAACTTGATAATTAACCAGCTTTATGGCATCAGTTTCCTCCTTTAGAAATTTTAAAAAATCATTAAGTGTATTGATTTTTTTCATCCATTTGTTCACTTAATGTTCCTTGAGTAACTACTTTGTACTAGATATTCTTTAAGACATTTGGGGTACAGCAGTGTACAAATCAGAAAAATATTTATGCTCTCATGTAGCTTAGATTCTAGCCAGACAGAAACAGAAGTCAATGAAATAGTATGATAGAAAGGTACAGGGGCTATGGACAAAAGACAACACTGTGCAGGGAAAGGAAAGCCAGAGGTCATAGGTGAAGGGGGGCAGTTTGCAACAGAAAGAGGTTCATTATGTTAGGAACTATTGAGTGAGTGAGATCTGAACAAAGAATTAAAGAACCGAATAAGTGATCCCAAAATAAGAAGCAGACAGAGCAGAGGCTCTGGTGTGTGCTAGCAGGAGGAAGGCAGCCAATGCAGTTTGGGTAGAAGAACAGCAAGATCAGAGAGGTCTCAGTGAGTTATGATACATCTTTATAAGCCATTCTAAGGACTTTGTTTTTACTCTTCTGAGTTCAATCAGGAGCCACTGCCTAGGACTGAACAGAGAAGAGACATAATCTGACGTGAGTTATAAAGGGATGCAGCAGACTTCTGGGTGGAAAATTGATTGTAGAGGGATAAAGAGAGAGGCAATGACACTGTAAGAGGAAGGATGACAGTGGCTTGGAGCAGCGGGTAGGGATGGAGTGGTAAAAGTTAGGGGGCTATTTCTGAAGGAAGAGCTGATGGATTACTATGTGTTGTATGAGGGAGAGAAAAGTTGCAGGGGTATAGCTAAGGTTTGGGGGCTGCTGGGAGCATTGAGTTACCATCCATTAAGATTTCAGAAGCTGGGGTGCCTGGGTGGCTCAGTGGGTTAAAGCCTCTGCCTTCAGCTCAGGTCATGATCCGACAGTCCTGGGATGGAGCCCCGCATTGGGCTCTCTGCTTCCTCTCTCTCTCTCTGCCTGCCTCTTTACCTATTTGTGATCTCTGTCTGTCCAATAAAACAAATAAAATCTTAAAAAAAAAAAAAAAGATCTCAGAGGCTGAGGGTGGAGTCAGTATGGAGAGGAAGTCATTTTGTATTGGGAGTGCTGAGTTGTACAAAGGAGATGCTGAGAAGGCAGGTGACTGACGGGTCTAAAGGTCAAGAAGGGGTCTATTTGGAGATACATATTTGGGAATATGAGAATAGTTGAGATCACATAGGAGAAAAGAAACTAATTTTGCAATCAGTTCTGATAAGGACCTACCACTGATCCAAGAGAAAAACCCAAAGGGTGAGATAGCCACAGAGCCAATGAAGAAAGAAGTGAGAAAATATGACTTATAGTGGAATTACACTTGCACATGTCCTGAGGATAGCCAGCAACAGAGTAGTCAATATGAGGCATTACAAGTAATCATAATCCCTTCTTAAAACTGAAATAGTAAAAGTTATTTGTGTATTTATTTGCTTAGTGTCTGTCTTTTTCACCTTACCCTAAACCACATGCTTTGATTGTTTTCTGCTATATCCTGAACTCCTAGAAAAAGACTGACTGACACACAGTAGGTATAGTCATAAAAACATATTGAACAGTGACTGAATATGTGCAGACAACTAAAGTGTAGTTGGTTACTTATTGACAGTGCAGTGGGTGCCTGCCTGACATAAAATCCATTGCTATGCGGTCAGGTATAAAGTGAGTTGAGGGAGCTGGACTGAGGAGATACAGAGGTACTCTCAATAAGGTCAAACCTAAGCCTGGAGGGCTGAAGCAATTAAAACTGATAGCTGAGTGAAGGCAGAGGTATCCAGCCAGCATGCTATCATGTTTATTCCCTCGCATCCCGGTAGACCACAGCTTTCTTTTGCTGACTTTATGCACTGAAATCATTCTTGGTAGAGAAGCTCAAAGAAGTGTCCAAAGTCACTGAGGTAAACAATGGTTAAAGAAATCAGGATGGGGGTGCCTGGGTGGATCAGTTCAGGTAAGCATCTGTCTCAGGCTCAGGTTGTGATCCCTGGGTCCCTGGGATCAAGCCCGAGGTCCAGCTCCCCGCTCAGCACAGGGAATCTGCTTCTTCCTCTCCCTCTGCCCTTTCCCCACTCCTGCTAGCCCTCTCTTGTGTGCTCTCTGTCTCTCTTTCTCAAATAAATAAAATCCTTAAAAAGAAGGAGAAGGAGGAGGAAGAGGAGGAGGAGGAGTGGGGAGGAGGAGGGGGAAGAGAAAAAGAAAGAAAGAAACCAGACCAGGAGTCTAGATTTTGGAATAGTTGCAAGTGATATAAAAGTAAGCTGAACTACTTGTTGAATTTATAATAAGACACAAAACAGAGAGATAAGATTCGGAAACTCCTAAGCAACATGATACTTACTGCTTTCAGGGCTACTTAACTGTTTCTTCTTTATGAAATTTAAGGTGTTGCATTTCTATGCATCAATATCAGGATATTTCTAAAGTAAAGTGCTAAAATCATTGGTGTGTACATATTTGAATGGAAACAAGATATTATCTTTAATTTTTACATCTTCAAAGAATTCATTATGATTTTATCGTATTTTATAATGGTTTTACTAAAGACAGTCTTCAAATCATGTGACAATCTTGATTCTGTCATTTGGACATAATATTTTGATCCATACTACCAAGGCTTAGAGAGAGGAAATTGTGTTTATGTTTCATCTACAAGCATTGTTTATCACCTGTTCTTAACACCCACAGAATTATAAAATTCATGAGGGAAACCTAGAGATACTTCCAATTCATTGGCAGATATGTTATCCTGGCATTACATCTGTCCTTGTTGACACTGAATATGCCAAATGCAAAATGAAGCTCACAGTTACGGTCTTTCCAACCATGGAAATGCCCTCCTTCCCCTTGGCTATCCATGGTTTTTTTATCATGTCTAGTAAGTACAAATTTGAAATAGCCAAGCTTCATCTCTATGTTTAGATCTCATAAGTAGGACAAATGAAAAGGGTCCCTGATTGTAAAAACCATATATTTAGGATGAGATGTACCATAAGAAAGTCACCCAACTTTCATAGGTTTTCTTCCGAAGATGGCTCATGTAGCACCCAGAATTGACGTGAAAACATTTGTTCCATGGGACGGAAGTGGTGCTGTGGGACTATCTGCTGTCATACTGACTGCTTCTGCTCCCTTCCACCAGCACATTCTCGTGCACACTAATCATACTCTTGCGAAAGTTAAGAGCAGGAAAAGAGGGCTTGAAAGTTTGTACTTCTCTTTTGTTATGTATTTTTTTATAAAATTAAAATTGGGTTTCTACCAATGACCATAGTTATACCTATTCCTTAAAGGGATGTGGAAAATAAGAATAGTAGACTTTAAAAATTCACCTAGTTGTCCCATTTTTCCAAAATAAAACAGACTTTGTAAAGATTTTAGAACATTTATCTTCTGATCCTTTTTTGTACACATATATTTAAATGTCTATTTTTAAGTTTTGAAATTATCACTCACTTCTTTTAGAAAACATAAATTATACAGAAAAGAAAGAAAAAATGATGAGGAGAAAGATGATATATATGGAGTGTACAGAACATGGACTGATTTAGGGAAAACTGTTCCTACAGAATAAAGAACTCAGGCATAGGATGAGTGTTATCTCTAAACAATGCACAGGGACCTTCCTAAATTGATGATCAACGTCATTGTGATTATCAAAATGCAGGACTACATCCAGGCAAAATTAACAGCAAAACTCCACATGTGGAAAAATCTGGTAACTTATTTCAAGATAGAACGCTAAAGGGGAGAATACAAAGCAAAGCTAGCTTGTCTATTGAGGACTAAAACCAACTAATTTTCTGTCCCTGTATTAAGTAATACAGAGAAGAAACCAAAGAGACTTACCATTATCCCTGGAAGAGTCTGATTTCCTCACATAAAACTGAACCAACGAAAATAGTTATTTTATAAGACGAAAAGCCCATTCATCAAGACTTGTTTCACGGTTTTTGATTCCCTGTACCCATTAATTCAAAAGAATTGGGTATAAACTGTCCAGTGCCAACCAGTTCTCCATCTTGGGAGATCATGAAGTAACTCAGCTCAGGTTCTTGACTTCTAAAAATATACTATTGTGTCTTTCCTCTTCTGAGAAACCACTGAGATTCTGACAAAGAGTGTTCTCCCATATTGCAATAGGTCAAATACCTTGAGCTTTCCTCAGGCCGTGTGTTTTTATGGTTATCTTTTAAGGAGTTGTTATTATATACTATTAAAAAAAAACACAAATCATTCTCTCATGCTCTGGACTAGTGCTCAAGTTTTCTGTTTATTTTTTTCTCATCACCTACGTTTTAAATATCTGCTGGGTTACTTGTGTTCTTTACTGACTCCAGGGAAGAAGACAACAAAGCCTATGTGGCCATTTTGAATTTACTTATAATCTCTTATTTAACCATGTTCATTTCATCTCACCTTGATGCTTCTTATTTATACTATATCCTTGTTTCACTGTAGACATGTCTTCTTGAATCTTGTTAGAATTTTGTAAATCATTCCTTTTGCAGGTAAAAAATTATTTCCATCTGCCCAATGGGTGTCATATTGTCATTTGTACCTCTTAGCACACTTGCAGTCTGTAACAGACTGTTATCAATGGTGTCCCTTTCCAACTGAAATATGACCCATCCTGTCCTCACACCTATAGCTCAGATACACAGAGACAAAGAAGAAGCACAAGGAAAATTGAAATCCCCCTGAAACACCTGCTTTGGGTATTCTGTCTCCAACCCTCTCCATAGTTTTCGTTTTGTTTTGTTTTGTTTTTTAAGATTTTATTTATTTATTTGACAGACGGAGATCACAAGTAGGCAGAGAAGCAGGCAGAGAGAGAGGAAGAAGCAGGCTCCCAGCTGAGCAGAGAGCCCAATGCGGGGCTCGATCCCAGGAGCCCGGAATCATGACCTGAGCCGAAGGCAGAGGCTTTAACCCACTGAGCCACCCAGGCGCCCCCCCTCTTCATAGTTTTAACTTTTACACACTACCGCTCTCTGAGAATCAGTTTTCACCTCTGCGTTCTTCCTCTCCTTCCAAGCTTGCAGAGGTATGACTACTTCTGTTCTACGTTCTGTGAGAATAAGGAGATTCATGTAGAAATCTGAAGCAGTCTGTTATGAAGATGTATTGGAGGAGGATGGTGCATACACCAATTGCCTCAAAGCAGGCCTTCAATAAAGCAGTTGCCTAGAAACACATTTTCATTTCTGACTCCACTTTCAGGAGGACAGGGGGCAGTTTGCAGAGCATACACAGTTCTGTGATTTACCTCCAAATTCTGGTTCTACCAGACTCCTAATCTGCAAACATAGCTCAAGATTCAGGGAATGATTGCAATGTTACATTGTCTTCTTAGATGCTGTTCTGACTTTTCACTTTCTTTCTCTCCTTTTATTTTTCTTTTTATGAGAAATCGGGAAAGAAAGAGTGAAAGACTGATCTTAGATTCATAATAACACCTCAAGCCCCTGAGAATGAGGCAGAGCACATCAAACTCATTGTATTGATCATGGTAGGGTTATCGTACATTGAAAATATGTTTTCTCCATCTGTCATCTATTGTAATCTTCATGGCATTTTGCAAGATGTCAGTTATGTCTCTCTTTTCCCTAAAAACCCAACTCTGTGGCTGTCTGAGAGTCCAGTACATTTATTTCCCTTTTGGATTTCCCTTTGTCTATGTCCCATGACAAAACATCCTGCCTGAGTTCTACCCCACCTTGATCCAGGCCTGAAACGCAACCACTTTATCGGTCTTTCTTTGTATTAAAAATAAAACAAAACTAAACACCTTTATCCAAGTATTTTATGAGTTTAATAACTTTACCAAAGATTTGTGGAGTTGGAAGGAAGTTTCAATTCATGGATTTCCAGCTTTCAATTATCCTGCTGGCTCTACTCACACTCTGAAGCAACACCAAACATTTTTCTTTTGTCTCATAAGCAAAGAAATTCAACCTATATTTAGGCCCTGGAGCCTAAACTTTTATCCAGAAGTGTGCTTATCAAATCATAGTTTTCACTAGACATGCCAAAAAAAAACCCCCAAAAACAAAAAACAAAACAAAAAAAAACCCACAAAACTTTCTCTATACTTCTTTATTTATGGCCCCTTTGGGTTGATGTCCTTGCTTTACAAAACAGCTGCAAAAGCTCAGAGAAAGTGATTCCCTTAATTTGCACAACTGGTTAGTGGCAGATGTCCCATCCCCTAGAGTAGGACCAGAGTCTGTCCTCCAGGCATGGCATTTCTCTGTTTCCAAACAGTAGAAAGCACAAAGAGCTCCAGCCCTTGCCTTCTCTATGTACCCTTTGCAAGCTGCTTAAGTAAAGTGAGGCTCAACTTTTCACGTGTGAAATACTCATGTAGAGAATGGTCCTGGGATACAAAGACTCCCCGTGGTAAGACTGTGCTGCATACTTAATACATACTTAGTGTTAATAACCTTTTTCTTTATAATTTTCTTCTCAGTATAGCAACCAGTAGAAAACATCATGTGCCATAGGAAAATGGACCTTCAATACAATGTTTATTTCAGATGAATTTGGTGAAATGAGGAAAGTTCATTGTAGCAGATAATTGTCTTGTGTGACTCTCTTATCTGTATATCAATAGGCAAAATTGCATGCCATTTTCCAGAAATTTTCTCTAGAATTATGGCTTCACCCTACTACTACAGGCCGGTATTGTCTATTCTTGGAATCCTTCCTCCTACTCCTAAGATTATGCTCAGTGTCCTTCCTCTGGATTTTTTCCCTAGCTCTAACCTTGTAGTTACCACATTAAATTGTGTACCTATTTATTCCCCCATGTAAATATCAGCTTTTAGAGCTGTATATTTATTAGGCTTACTTCTGTAATATCATTACATAAATTTAATTATAAGTAATATAATAGACATTTGATGAATGAGTAATTGTCAATCTCCTTTAATATCAAAGCAAAATATTCTTTGGCACTACAGATTATTACACAATTTTCCCAGATCCCTTAACTACACCTAGACAGATAATGCAACAGATGTGGGAAAACACACCTTTCTTATTCTTTAAGACTGTCCTTCTGCTCTTCTTCTTATTCTTTCTGCCTCCTCAGTTTTATTTTGTTTTATTATTTTCCTCCAAACCCCAACCACCAACATGTACTTCTTGCTCTGAAAACTCATTCAGATAAAATTTTTAATATACTCATCTGAACTCACTCTTTGCACATTTCATTGGTCTTCCTGCCCATGGCTGAGGTTAGAGATGAGATCATGATGCTTCCGTCACACCAACGAGAGCATTGCCAGGGGCACTGGCCCCTTTGGGGAGAGGACTCTCTCCTTTGGGAGAGAGGACTTTCTAAGCTCTATTTAGGTGTTAGATCTAATTACTTGTAGATTCTGTAGTTGGGTGAAGGTGTGGGCGATGTGATGAGAGGTTTGAGAAATGGGTGAAATGAGTTGGGGGATGTGTAGGTCAAATCAAATTAAAGATGATTTTTTTAATGTGAATAAAGTTATGTTCTGATAGTTTGTACAGAAAAAAATAATAAAATGGATGCCCTTCATGTTTTATTGCTATTACTAAATGTCAAGATTGTATGCTATTATGTCTTGTAAATTTCTTTTTTTGGTGTAAATATGGAAATGCCACATTGGTTAAGTGCCATCATTTGTAATGCTGTGTGTCATTTGAAAAGAGATTTGAAGAAAACTGACAGCTTAAAAAACAAATGGGAAACCCAAGGAGTTGTTAGCAATTAAAAACAAACTATAACATCCTTTGTTTTCAAAATGAATAGTGTACCTTTGAAGCACAAAGTCCAGTCTGGTATAAAAGCGCCATGCCCATTCCCTGCCTTTTTCATAGGACACTTCACTGCCATTTTCTATGCATATGAAAGAAAAATAAATGTGGAAATTTCAGCCTTGGGGAAAAAAAAAAAAAAAAAAGTAAGCTGCATATGGCAAATATGCCCAAGTAAGCTTGGGCAAATGGTGGACAGATAGTAACGATAGGGTGTATAGCCACAGAACAGAAATAACTATCCCAATACTTGGCCTTTGTCTTGACTTTAACCCTGCCTTGAGGTGAAAGAAAGAGATTGCCTTGAAAGGGATCATTTCTGAAACCAGGACACTCTCAAGGATCTGCAAAGTGTTAGGGAAAGAATGCAAAGAATATCTTTGGTTTTAAGAAACATTTTTTTCTATGAAATTTCTGCAAACACTTCCCCCAATCCCAAAAGGAATAAGTTCCTGGTTTGATGTTCAAAACTTGTCCTCTTCTCTAGAGAAATGTAACTATTAAAGGCACTATCAGTGGTGTACAGATAAGGTGAAGTCTGGGACGATATAGAAGAGTATAAGCCTGTGTAAGTCGAAGTCTTTGGAAAAATGGAAAGTTTAAAGGGAAACATTTCTAATGATGTTCAGGGCAGTAGGCTCTTTAGGGAGACACACAAAAGCTTGGCTTGTCTGTATTTTTAAAATGTCAGGTAAAAAACTGAAAGAGAAGTCCTTGAAACATAGAGCCATAAGGTAACCAGTCCTCGCTACTTTCTTAGAATGCACAAAGACTTCATTATGTGTATCTTGGGGGTCCAAAAATTTTACTCGTAAACATTTACATCTGGGTAGGATATATAGAATCTTACATATAATATTAATTCAATAAATTTCCATTAATTAGATTCAGAAATTGTAGATAAGCTAGCAAAAACAATTTCACACCTTCTTATTCTTTGTTAAAGTTACTAAAGTCATGTCTCCTCACAAACTCGAGATAATGAAATTTATTTTTTAAGAGATGTGAAAAAGGTTGATAGCTTTGTGTATACTTGTTGAAGAAATCTTAAAAATAAAAACACAACAAAAACAAGCAACAACAACAACAAACACCAGCATTTTATAAGTGCAGAGATGTAAAAACTGACAAGAAGAAATGAGGGATTAAAGGGACAAATGAGGGGCACCTGGGTGGCTCAGAGATTAAATAAAGCCTCTGCCTTCAGCTCAGGTCGTGATCTCAGGGTCCTGGGATCGGGCCCCACATTGGGCTCTCTGCTTGGCAGGGAGCCTGCTTCCTCCTCTCTCTCTGCCTGCCTCTCTGCCTACTTGTGATCTCTGTCTGTCAAATAAATTAAAAAAAAAACAAAAAAAAAACAAAAAAACACCTTATAAATAAATAAATAAATAAAGTATCAGACAGGATAAGGAATATTTTAGCATTCCAGGTGGTTATGGGTATGAAGAGATTAAATTTTCCTGGTAATGCTAAGCTTGCTTAAGAGTTTATAACTCTTTTTGTTTCTACCAAATTTAATTTGGAACTAAGATCTCATCCTTTTGATGTGAATTTTAGTTTAGAAATAGCCGGAAGTCATTTCAAAATCAAGTCTAGGGAATAGGTGAATGAGCAACCTGGTTACACTGAATTGGGTCCACAATGATGAAAACGGCTGGGTTAATTCTGTAGTTTTCATTAGCGACTGTAAGGTCTTTCTACAATGCAAATATGTCACAGTGTTACAATAAATGGTAACATCATTAGAATAAGGGTAATTTCCCATTGTGCCTATTTTGAAGGAAATGCTACTTAACTGGAAGCATAAATTCTAATATCTTAAAAAGAGTCAGTCTTCTTACAGGCTTGATAGACAAAGGATTGGTGCTTTTATTATATACAGGGCTCAAACAATCTAAGAGAAGCATAAACAATGTAATAGATGTGGAAAGGACATGAACAACAATTCACAAAAGGCTCACACAATCCAGGAAATATGTAGTTCAAAGTAACATTTGACACTAGAAATGCCAGAGCAAAAAAGTAATTCTATACAAACTCTACTTGTTAAATTAGCCATTATTAAAATAAAGAAAGACAATACCAGTGCTCGCTTCGGCAGCACATATACTAAAATTGGAAAGAAAGACAATACCAAAAGTTTACGGGATATCAAAGAATGAAAACACACACTTCTGAGAGGAGTATAGATTGAAACAAGAATTCCTGAAAATAAATTTTAATTTTATATGTATTTACATACATAGATATATAGAGAAAATCATATATGCAGCTAGATACTTTATATGTATATATATTTATGATAAATGGCGAGGGAGATGGAGGACAAAGAGAAAAATGACAGAGGATAGAAAAGAGATTGAAAAACACACAATATTTATATTCTTTGATCTTAAAGCACAACGTACAGAAATCTTTCATAAAATAATCCATAATAATGGGGAAAGTGTAATGTATGCAAATATGTTAATTACATTATCTATAAATGTGAAAACTAGGGGACAAATCATGAAGTCTAATATTTTCCTCTTGATGTGTGCCAGATTGAATACTAGTGATGGTTTTGTATACATAGTGTGCTGATGACTGAATCAAAAATAGTCTTCTTTCTACATGTCTGCATTTTCTAAATTTAATATAATAATCATGCATTTTTTATAATTAAAAAATGAAGATATATTATTAGAAAACCCCTTTTAAAATGTCTCCTAGTTCCTCAACTTGATAAAGGGCATCTACTAAAAATACAACCAAAACTATATTTAATAGTGACAGACTGAAAGCTTTTTTCCTACATTTAGGAACAAGACAGCGATGCCACTGTCCTCACTTTGATTCAGTATCTTATTGTAGATTCTAGCTCCAGCAATTTGGTAAGAAAATGAAATAAAATGTTTTCAGATTGAAGAGAAAGAAATAAAACTATCCATCTATAGCTCACAAGAACTTCTATGTAAAAAACCTGAAGGACAGTGTAGAGATTGTAGAGATTGAGTTTAGCAAGAATAGTATCCAAGATCAATATACAAAAACACAATTTTATTTTCATACATTAGCAATGAACAATTAGAAAGTGAAACTGAGAATATACAATATAGTGAAAGTGAACAATTAGAAAGTGAAACTGAGAATATACAATATAGTTTACAATATATACTATATATACATATATACTATATATGTATATTTAATATACATACCATATACATATATGTATATATGTATAATATATTATATACAATATATATATTGTATATACATTGTATGTTGCATATTGTATATAAAATATATGTATATTGTATATAATATATTATATATAATATATTTATAATTTATAAATATATGACATATATGTGACATATATATTTATATGTTATATATGTTATATATTATATATTATACATATTATCATATTATACATAGTGTTATATATTATACATATGTATATATGTATAATATATATTTATATATAAATAAATATATATTTATATATATTTGTATATATGTATATGTATGTACATATATTTACTATATATACAATACAATTTACAATATAGTAAAAAAAAAAGGATGCTAACAAAAAAAGTATGATATGTGTACACTGAAAACTCCAAAACATTGTCAGAAGAAACAAAAAAATCTAAACAAGTGAAAGACATACTGTTTTCATGGATTGAAATACTTCATATTCTTAGGATGGCAATACTTCCTGAGTTGATCAACAGATTCAATGCAATCCTTATTGGAGCATGGGCTTTTTTTTGGAAAAAATAAAATATAAGCTGATACTAAAATTCATGTGCAAATACAAGAGATCCAGAATCCCAAATAGTCAAAACAATAATGAAAAATAATCTCAATTTCAAAACCACTACAAAGGTATTGTAAATATGACAGTGTGGTCCTGGAATAAAGACAGAACTACAGATAAATGGAATAGAATTAAGAGTCCTGTAATAAGTGTGCCTGGGTGACTCAGTCAGTTAATCCTCCGACTCTTGGTTTCAGCTCAAGTCATGATTTTAGAGTCACGATCTCAAGGTTGTGAGATTGAGCCCCATATCTGGCTCTGAATTCAGAGGATAGTTGGCTGGATATTCTCTCCTCCCTCTGGACCTCCCCTACCCCCATCCCTGGTACCCATACATGTGCAGGCACATGAGCTCTCTCTCTATCTCTTATGCTCTCTTTTTCTCAAATAAATAAATAAATAAATACATGAAACCTTAAGGGGAAAAAAAAAAAAAAAAGAGTCCTGTAGTAAACCCTTAATGCTGATTTTGACAGATACCAAGAAAATTCGATGGAGAAAGAACATTTGTTGCAAGAAATGGTGCCAAGATAACTGGATTCCACATGCAGAAGGAAATAGTTAGATCCATCTATTACCCATAAAAATTTACAGTAAATAGATCTAAGACCTAAATGTAGGAAGTGAAACTATAAAACACTCAGAAAAAAAATACCATGTAAAAACTTTATGACCATGGATTAGACAACGATTTCTTACCATGACACCAAAAGCAAAAGTGACAAAAGAAAAAAAAGAGAGAGAGAGAAATTGGACTTTATAAATTTTTTAAAATTGTGGATTAAAAATTAAAAGTAAGAAAATGAAAAGATGGCCCCCAGAATGGGAGAAAATACTTGCAATCATATATTTGATATGGGTCCAGTATTCAGAATACATAAGGAACTCTTATAAGTCAGCAATAACAAGGTAACCCATTTTAAAACTGGGCAAATAACTTGAGTAGACTTTTCTCCAAAGAAAATATACAAACAGCCAATAAGCACATGAAAAGATGCTCAGCATCCTTTGTCATTAGAGAAATCCAAATCAAAACCACAGTGACATACCACTTTAACCCCAGTAGTTTGACTAAAATCTAAAACCAAAAAAAAAAAAACAAAAAAAAAAACCAAAAACCAACAGACAATAGCAAGTGTTTCCAAGGATGTAGAGAAATTGAAACACTCATACATTGTTGGCAGGAATATGAAATGGTGAAGTCATTGGGGAAACAGTGTGTCAGTTTCTAAAAAATGAAATATGAGTTTTATGTAAAGGAGAGAGGGATGGAGAGTGACTGCAAGCAGGAACAGGGGTTTGTTTTGAGTGATTTGTGATGATTGTTGTGAATATGCACTGAATAGTATGCTTTAGAAAGGCAAATCTTTTATATGAGAGTAATACATTAATACCTTAACAAATATATTTCCCACTTAAAAAAAAAAAATCTTCTCATGTATTCACACACACACACACACACATTTCTATTTAAATACGGTCTCAAGCCCTTAGGGAGAAAAACAAAATCTGAATCTACTAGGTGATGAGCATATTTGGTAAATGAATAAGTTATGAATTCTGGAAAGCACAGTTATGCACATCTTTTTCACTCTCCGTTTTCCCTCCTGTAAGGCACTATGTAGGAGTAGTATGTGGACTATTATGGGTAAAAACTTTAAGGGGAATGAATTACAAGTGTATGAGTTGTTTGTGTCCATTTGAGTGTGTATGTAAACATACAGACACACTTACGCATTCACCTTATAAATGCCTAAGGTGCTGGCAGCAGAAGACATTATTTATAATGTTAATTTTAAATTAACATCTGATGAAGAGTCTGGGTTAAATAGTATGTGGTATTAAATAGAAATATCAGTCAAAATAGGACACCCTGAATACAAAGGAAGTGTGAGAGAGCAGGATACCACATACCCTCACTGTGGAGTTGTACAAATGATGTGTCAGCCTTTGACCATCCCTGCTCACCTCAAAAATGCACACATAGTTAATTCAGAGAAAACAGATCAAAGGAATCTGACTCTGCTTTGCAGCTTTTTTCTGTGCAACTCTGTAAAGCTCCCCTCATCTGTCCAGAAGTGCTCTTGTACCTGACCTCCTGCTCCAGGAGGCTCCCTCGTGAGTCAGTGACCAGCCCTTAACTGTCAACCAACAAGAAGCTTTATCTTTCTCTTTCTCCTTCACTCTTCAGGACTCCTTAGTGTTCACCAGTTAAGAAGGGGTAGAATGGAAGAGAAACAATAAGCATTTAAGGAAGCCATAGCTTTTCTTCTGCCAGGTGTCCCCCTAAAGAGAGGCTAGGCTGAGAAAAGTTAAAGAAACATTCAAACTTTGACTACTCTATTAGTTTCCCATTGCTGCAGTAACAAATTTCCACAAACTCTCAGCGGCTGAAAACAACACAGATGTATTACCTCACCGTATTGGATTTTAGTGATGTTATATGCAGTTATTTATAAGCATATCAGTACTGAAATCAGTAATAAATGTCTTCAGATTTTTTCATTTAATAAGTAAATATAACTTCAGTTATTAAACACAAGTGTTGAGGAGCACCTGGGTGGCTCAGTCGGTTAAGCAACTGCCTTCAACCCAGGTCATGATCCCAGAGGTCCTGGATTGAGCCCCATGTCGGGCTCCCTCCTCAATGGAGAGTCTGCTTCTCCCTCTGCCTGCCGGACTCCCTACTTGTGCTTTCTCTCTATCTTTCTGTCAAATACATAAAATCTTTAAAAAAATAAAAATAAGGTGTGCCTGGGTGGCTCAGTGGGTTAAGCCTCTGCCTTTTTCTCAGGTCATGATCCCAGGGTCCTGGGCTCAAGCCCCGCAATGGGCTCTCTGCTCAGCAGGGATCCTGCTTCCCCCCCCTCTCTCTGCCTGCCTCTCTGCCTACTTGTGATCTCTGTCTGTCAAATAAATAACTAAAATCTTTAAAAAAAATAAAAAATAAAAATAAAAACAAAATAAAATAAAAATAAAAACAAGTCTTGATAGTCTTCCCTAGCTTTCTACTTTATCTAACACTAATTAGGAAAGCAAATCTTAAACAATAATCACTTGTAGTTTATTTTTTTAATTATAATCAGTAGAATTTACACATTTTAAAATGTCATTAACTAGATAGCATTTTTACTTTTTTATTATTTTTTTAAAAGATTTTATTTATTTATTTGACAGAGAGAGTGAGAGAGCACAAGCAGGGGGAGCAGTGGGGAGAAAGAGAGGGAGAAGCAGAATCCCTGCCAAGCAGGGAGCCTGATGCTGGGCTTGATCCCAAGACCCTGGGATCATGACCTGAGCCAAAGGCAGACACCCGACCATCTGAGCCAATCAGGCTCCCCTAGATAGCACTTTTAAAATGTCCATCTATATTACCCTTTGCATTTCATGTTCAAGTCATGTGTTTTTGCCAATTGATATGTTTGTAGTTTCCATATTCATATGTAATACTGATGTGATATTTCACATTCCTCCTCCAGTTTACTTTCTTCCAGATTAAAAATCTATCCATGGTTAAAATGAAGAAGAAACCAGTTCACCATAACGATCACAACTCACAATCCCGATGATAATTCTGAACTTCAAGACTCACGCTGTAGCATCAATGTCAGTTCCTTCCCCAGTACTGGAGTTTTAAATATTTCTCTATTTTGTTCACTATAATGCCATGCTTTTTTTTGCCCACTTAAGAAAATACATTGGAATTCAAGTAAGCGAGTGAGTGACAATAGTATTTATTCTAGAGATAGTATTGAGATAACCTTGAAGGCCCCTTAGTTTATTTTAAAAAGTAAATCATTCACAAACTTTAGCACATTATTATGAGAGAAAAATATTTGCAGTACGATTGAGAATTGATCTCAGCTCACTGGTGTGGCAAGCTGTTGATTTAACACCAACAGATCCACGTGTTTGGAACTTGTCTTATGCTCTGTCATCTTCAGAGTATGGCAAGGTCAACCAACTTGCCGTTTTCCTTACTGTTATTTCTTCGTTTCAGTAACTACTTCACATTGATTGGGTAAATATATGTGAATGGGAGGGAAGAAAGCTGGAAAGAGATAGGGGGAAGGCTCCTTTTACTGAATTCAGTAAGGAAAGGAGACCAAACTGAATCAGGAAGAAAGTTGGCCACATCTTGGTAAAGTCATTTTGCGTTTTGGTCCTCACTTCTTCCTTTGCTCTCTTCCAATTATTGTGATGAGTAAATGAGACGGTGGCTATGAAGGACACTTGGAAAAATAATGGCTATCATGTAAATATAAGGACATGTGAAGAGAATTAGATCTTTATTTCAAATAGAGCCGCTACATTATTTTACTTATGAATGCTGACATTTTCATAAGCACTTCTTTCCACTTCTGTTCAATTCTAAGCCCCTATTCAATTTTCTGTATAATTCCTCTTTGGGAAAGTCAGATTTTAGCATCTGTCCTCCCCCATGCTAATGACAGCAGGTCTCCACCTCCACACAACTGATGATGAGCTTGCTACAATGTTGTCCTGGTTTCCACTGAGTTTTTATTTGGGTCACAGTAATAGAGCAAAATACAAGCAGGAGAAAATTGTTTCTTAGAAGCCCACCTGACAACCCCATGTTGGAGGTGACTAAAATACATCTTCCAACATAGTTAAAATATTGCAGGAGGTAAGTGCATTCAAACTCGACTAGCTACAACAAAACCTTTAATGGCTTAAAATCAAAGGACTGCATTTCCTAAGATCCAAAGGCCTTTGTAACTCTGCCAGGTTACACACAGTGATCCTCTACTTTCCTTTCCCAGTTATTCAGGTATTTCTCGCCCAAGCTGAATCTTCCTTGTATGACTATACGACTCTTCACAACCGGTCTCCCACGTCTTCTCCTTCTCATCTCCAAGCTGGTCAACAGACTTCTACAGGATTTATCTTCATCTATAGCTTTTATCCCATTACACTCCTGCTAAAAAAAGGTCAATGACCAATATAACTTATTATTGAAACATTTCTGGCTGTTCAGTATAGGATGGAAGGAGTCAAAGAGGTCTACCCCTTTCTAGGGGAGGGACCTTTGGCATAATTTTCTGCAATCCAGTGATTCCCTTAGGTAAAATGGATGTGAAATTTCTCTCTCAAATTGGGGTCTGATCAAACGATATGGAATGAAGTATAAAGAATCTAGCAAGAGGATCCTGCTCTTCCCTGCTCCACAGCCTCATCTAACTCTGACCAACCCTCCCTCTTCCCCCAGTTCCACTCCACACATACACACATGCATCCCACGTCTCAGACAGAAAGGGTTATTGGCTATTCTGGGAATAGGACCCCTCTGACCACCCACCCTTTTTCTGGCCCGGGTCATGATGTTGCATCCACTGGGAGATTCCCCCACCCCAACCATATCCATAAGACCAAGTCATGGCCATCCTCAGGGTTCAGTTTCAACAGTCCCTCTTCCATGAAAACTTTTATTCTCACATTATCTAGATTAAAAATTCCATCCTTTGGATCTCCCTTGCTTTCCTTTTATATTTCTGTTATAGAAATAGTTGCCTCAGCCAGTCTTATTAGAACTTTTCAGCAAAAATCTTATTGTCTAGTGATATCTCATACTTTAGTCTTCTCTATAGGCTCTGCAGCAAGAGAACAGTTTCATACATTTGCATTTCTTTGAGGAGAGATCTTGCAAAAGGACAATGCTTATATGCATTTAAAAGGAGTGATAAAAAGAAACTCCTGAAGGGTGAGGAGGGAGAAGTCACTAATTTAGAGAACAAAAAGGAAGATTTTTTTTTTCTTTTTCTTTCTTTTCTTGTGTGTGTGTGTGTGTGTGTGTGTGTGTGTGTGTGAGTGTATTAAGGCTCTGGGCTAAGACCAAGATTTCAATGAGTTCATAGAATTCTGAATAAAAAGCAAGATATTATGAGCAGTATCCATGATGTGAGCAAGGTAAGCTGGTAGCTCACAGCCTCAGTTGGGGAGAGGGAAGTGAACACAAAATTACTGGTTTGAAGAACAGAGAAAAACAATATAAAATCTGCAATTTAGAAACTGCGTTTCCTCTATGAGATTTCCACTCTAAGGAGAGGACTTCCTAGACCTTTGTCTTCTACATGATATAAGAAAAATGAGAGCCATATATTGGTCCTTCAAAATGTAATAGATGTATTTATTGTAGGATCTGAAATTAAGCTAACTAAAAAAAAAAAAAAAATCCACTTTGTTTTCCCTTAACTCTGCATCTTTCATTTTTAAAAAATTCTTTCCATTCAAGCTTTCAGCAGTTTTTTTTTTTTTTTTAAAGATTTTATTTATTTATTTGACAGAGAACACAAGTAGGCAGAGAGACAGGCAGAGAGAGAGAGAGAGAGAGAAGCAGGCTCTGCACTGAGCAGAGAGCCTGATGCGGGGCTCGATCCCAGGGTCCTAGGATCATTGATGAGAGAGCAGGAGGCTGACTGAGGAGGGAGCAGGGGCTGGCGCCTTGTACCCCCTCTCCACCCACTCCCCTTAGTAATATGTGTGACATTCCTCAGGCACCCCTGACTGCCCTGAAAGAAGAACAAATGGTTATATTGCAGAGATCACAATCCTGTAAGGCAGGAGTCTCCCTTTGTTTGCAAATGTCCCTGAAATTTACAAACAAAGAAGCTACCTTATCAGTAGCCCAATCTCCAAGGACACATAACTCAGTTTCTCAAGCCCTAATGCCACCCTTCCCTCCATAAGAAACCAAAGGAGGCGGAGGTAAAAAGAAATGTAAATAAAGTTAAATTTCTTCTAAACCCAAATCTCACTAACTAGGACACTTGATAGGAGAAATGTGAAGCTTTATCTCTAGATCTCCAAGATAATGTCGAGAATCATTCCCAAGCATATGGCCCATTGATACACATCTAAAGGGACTCAGAAGAAGATTTTTATTACTAGTAATAAATAACCTTTCTCCCAACAATAACTAGCCCCTCAAGGTCCTGCAGACCTTGCTTCCAAAATTCTTAAGAGACTAACATCATCCCCTTTGTCCTCACCTACCCAACTCCTGTGTATATAACCAGACACTCCTCACAGGCTCGGGGCAGCTGCATCTCTGCCTGCCCACGGTTCCTGTCCCCGTGCTCTAATAAACCACCTTTTTGCACCAGAGACGTCTTAAGAATTCTTTCTTTAGCCGTTGGCTCCGAACCTCACCCCACTGAACCTCACCTAGGTTCTAGAACTTCATCATCATGACCTGGGCCAAAGGCAGAGGCTTTAACCTGCTGAGCCACCCAGGCACCCCACTTTCAGCAGTTTTGAGCACAGACTTAGGCCTTGCTCTAAGTTGTTTTGTTTGTTTGCTTGATTTTCCTTTTAATATGGAATACTCAACTAATTCTCACGACAATCTTGTGTGAAGCATTTTTATAATACTTATTTTATGTACGAGGAAGGTGAAGCAGAGAAAAGCTAAGAGCTATGTGCTTAGGTCACACAGCTAATAATAAATTTCACAGCAGGAAATCTGCCTCCGGAATCTATGTATTTAATTATTTTAACAAACTTTTTTTCCTATATAGTATATAATTCTGATTGATTCATAGTCTCTGTCAAGCAAATGCCTAATACTCAGAGTTGGGGCCATGTAAAAAACATTCAAACAAACAAACAAACAAAAACTGGGTACTTTACTTAGGGGTTTCCTACCATAACCATCACAAGTGTGTGTACTTGCACATGCAAACACACACCATTAGTTTTTAACTGAAAAAGCAAGCTCGCTGCTTCAAAAATCATACTGGAAACTTCCTGATTGCAGGGCAACTTGAAGAAGGAGATGTATTTTGTGAAGGCCACACAGATAGCTTATCAGGACTTTTAAGCCCCTTTCCCAGGCTCACCAGGGCTGCATTCTTCCTGATGAGCCTTCTACAAAAAAACAAGAAACATCATTTGCCCGCCCCACCTCCTTGTCCACCCTCCTTTGTCTAAACTTAATGTTGTCTTGGCTCTGTTGCTGGACTGCACTCCGCTCTGATACATTCTGCAAACATTTAATCCTATTTATTACTTGTTTGTTATCTGCATTTATCCTCCTTATACTCATTTTGTCTTTTCATTGTTGGAGCCAGAGTAGCTCTGCTTTAATCCTAAGCCTCCGGCTGGTATAGCTCATGCTTACTCTCTGTGTACAAAACCCTGAACTGCCCCACCCATGGTAGAGGTACCTGAGTGGAATGGGGCCCAGCCAGGGCAGCTCACTTTCCGGGAAAGGTTGACAGTTACGGTTTCTTCCATGACTCTAAATAAATTGGAGTGAAAGCAGTCAGATCCTACTTCCATATCCTCGTCCTTATTTTTGACATATGAATAGTTAGGATATAAAATATTCAATTGGGAAGGAAGCTTGGAAATGTGCTCATTTCCCTTTCTCGTCTTATGGAGAAATAGAAGCCAGGGGCGGGGGAAGAAGAGACTTGATCATTGTCTTCAATTATGTTAATGAGTGCCAGATTTGGAGGTCTGAAAACGTTTTTAATTCCAAGATTAATACTTTCTAGCCAGTTGAACTATGGGCCAAAAACAAAACAAAACAAAACAAAAAACTTCAGGGAGATGCATATCATTGATGAGATAAAGCTTTTACAGGATTCCATCCTACGATTGCAAATTGCTTCTTCCCTTCCATATGAAGAGTCACCATACTGGTTGAGTCTCTGGCCACCCACTCTTAGAAACCCCGTTACCAAATGAATGGTTCTGTTTCTTTTAACATTCCTTTTCAAACTATCCTGCTTAGAGCTGTAATAAAACAGTATTTCATAAACTGTGTGCTTACATCATTCCCATTCAAAGGATTCCTAGAACTTCCAGTTAACCGCTGGAAGTCATAGAACTACAAACCCCTTGAGGTTGATGGGAACTTTTTTTACAAATGGCTCCTTTCCATTGTGAAGAACTGATTTCCTCCTTCTGCCTCTTGAGGTTCTCAGGATGCCCTCTTTCCTGCCCCCTCTCTGATCAGCAATCCCACCTGGAGGCTCTTGTTTCCATGGTACACATCACGTTTTCAGGTTCAGTTGATAGGACTGCCTGGCTCCTTGGATCCCACGTTCCTTGAATGAAGTAACTCATCTCACTCAAACCCCTAGGGATTAGCATATTATCTAAACTGATTCACCACTTTTTACCCATACCCTCAAGCTTTGCAGATCCAACTATACACATGAGCCCTCCACACATTCTCTCTGGGTCTTGCCTTCCAAATGCCACAAAGCTGCACATTCCCTTTTGCCACCTTCATTTCAGTCCTATTTTTTCTGACTTTGTTTTAACTTTCCATCGACCCATTTGGATCTGATATATATACCTGTGGACCTAGAAATTCAATGGGTAGGCTTCTCATCTGCTCTGGCTCTGGAAACTCCAGAATTGGACCATATATGTTTTGTTCATCTGCCATCCTCACTGTCACTGGCTTTATACATATTAGATGATCAATTAAAAATTTAAAAACAAACAGGCTATGTCAATTAATGTATCCATTACTGTTTTTTGTGTTTTGTTTTTGTTTTTGTTTTTTTTTTTTGGTGGGGGGTCCAGATTCTGTCTTTCTGTCTAGTACTTTTTCCAAACTGGACCTCCAGATCCCAACAAAAATATCTTCTCTTTCTACTCCTATAACTCACCTCAAATCTCTTTTTCCCTCCATTCTCCATCTCCCTCTTTCACATACACATGGATATCTAGACATATACACAAAGCCCATGTTTTTCCCTTCATTTTGACTTTCAATTTGAATAATTGAAGGAGTAGCTGTAGGTCTATGAGGCAAAGCAAGGATGCGGTAATGTTTTCCTACCTAAGCTCTCACCACCATCTTGACAAACATTGTATAGTTAATTCTCAAAGCCTCCCTAGGAGGCAGGGATTGGCAGGTCTGATTGAACAGACCCTTTGCTTGTGTTACATCTGTACACACATGATGCTCCCATCTCCACCAGCTGGGAACCTCTGTGCCCCAGGGACCAGGCCCCTATGTGCCATCATCTCTTCTATAGATAGAACCCCTGTCCCTGGCTGGTTTGCTATTCTTGATTCTTTGAATAGCTTAGTTGATCCAAGAGATGTGTTGTTGAATTTTATGACTCATAGGACACTGAGGATTCTCACACTTGTACCAAGACCTTACTCACATTTGCATATAAAATTAGGCCTAGACTTGAGTCTGTGAAATTCTGTTTTAGGACTTCTCTATAGCCATAAGATCAAATAAGGCAGCTAAAGGGCTAAGAATTAAGAGTCTAAGATACCTGTTTTGTAAGTTCTTGATGTCCATGGGCATTTCAGTGCCCAGATCAAGTGCCTCCCCTGGGAAGGTGTCTATGACCCATCTAGATGAATGTGGCAACTTTATATATTGAAGCACCTATGTTGTGTTAGCCATGTTAGATGGTCAGTTAAAGTTTATTGGAAACAGAATTTTGAGGGCCTAAAATTTTAAAACAGGCAGTGCAAGAATGCTAGTGGACTACATTTCTACCAGGCAAGATTTTGTAATCCAGGAGGAAGTGATGCTTTTGTCATCAGAGCACCTATTTCATGGACATTTTTACAAAGAAAATTCCAACTGCACAGGGAAGTCTTTGCAAAACAAAACAGCTAACAAAATGTGTGGTAGTCAGTTTTTCAGCTCACAGTCCCCAAACAAGGTCAAACCAACTCTACTGAATAGCCATTTTACACACATAATTACCATTCTGATTTCCATTATTATTATTATTATTCATTTTGTCTTAATACGGGTTGTCAGAATCATTTTATTATGCTTTTATTCTTTTACTCTTTTGCCCCTTAACCCCTTTACATCACCTGCCTATCTTATCTGGTCTTTGGTTATCGTGAAATTTCTTAGATTAACCTAAGTGACTACAGGTGGTAAACTCTCAAACTTGTAATCGACTAATACAAGCTAGTGAATGACTTCCCTGACTTCTGATGGAAATAGAGATGACAGACATCACTAACGTCTATCAAATGTAACTGGCCTTGGCACATTCTAAATTCATCATCTATCAAATAAGAAGAACTTGTTGTCTTTGCAGATTTGTTTTGAAAAAATCAATAGGAAAATGGCTTATAAAAGCAATATATTTCCACTAACTTCCAATCAGACTCTCTTGAGAAATACAATTTCCAGATCACCACTGCTAGATGTTCATTAAGAATTATTGTTTAATTTCCTCTAATGAGCATGTTTTCTTTTATAATAGAAAATATTTTCAAAAAAGGAAAAAGGAATTAATATTTTCCCCACTTATTAGATGATAAAAGAACAAGGTGAAAAAAAGTTCTAATACTTTCTTTGCTTTTTAGCCCTAACACAGAATTGCCCAACATTGGGGTACTTAGGTGGCTCACTTGGTTAGGCGTCTGACTTTCTTTGGTTCAGGTCATGATCTCAGGCTCCCAGGATTGAGCTTCATATCTGGCTCCATGCTCAGTGGTAAGTTTGCTTCTCCCTCTCCCTCTCTCCTTTCCCCAAGCTCTCTCTGTTTCTCTCTCAGATAAATAAATAAAATCTTTCAAAAAAAAAAATTGTCCCTACATCCTTCTTGCTGCATTATAAACCCATTTCTCCAGCTCATCCTCTGTGGAACTATATTACAGTAGCTGCTTTTAAAGACTCCACAAGAGTCCAGAATGACTGCTTGTCTGGGTCCCAGAATACAGTGACTCCAAGCTCCCTCACACAGCATTCTGTGTTCCCTTAAACTAAACCTGCGGTCATCCATTTCATACCAAATTCCGTTGCCTATTGTGGCTCATTCCTAAAAACTGAGAATAGTTAATGGGACATCAGAAATGCATAGTCCACAAGTGAACATGTATCTAGTTTTCTGTTTGGAAGGCACAAACACTCTCAACACACAAATGCCCACAAATAAAAAATGTGAGGAACACTGAACAAAATATCCAAATCCTCAGGTACTTTAAGATGATGATGACGATGATGATGAGGCACAGGGAAAGTTTATTTGATGAAAAGACTGAGGATTTATGGCCTAGAACATTGTCTCAATGCATGTGTGATGAGGTGAGTCGGTGCCGGCACTTAAGTGTCCAAGGCAGATGCTCCAGAAATTAAAGGTGGGCAGTGGAGTAGTGATGTGGGGCCCTGCAGGTGTCTGATGTCACGCTACTCCATTAAGCCAGCTCTTCCACATCACAGCTAGTCAGGGAAATGCAAATTATGGTGACAGTGGGACAGCTCTTTAGATCTATTAGAATGGAAAAAAGTAAAGCCTTGAAAACTAACGCTGATTGGTGAGCAGGCAGGAAGAAAGGTGGGTCCACTTATGCATCGCTGGAGAAAATGAGTATTGTTTCAATCTTTTAGGAAATCAATCTATCAACATCCATTTCCATTAAACATACACACACTGAACAGTGCAGAAAGCTCACTCCAGGAAGGTCAGCCATAGAAACAGAAGCAGCAGCATGTATGGCTGTCACTGCAAAGGTCCTTATTGCAGCATTGTGTGTTTGGACCTAAATAGAAACCAAGTGAATGTTTACAAAGAGATGATGGCTAAAAAGACTGTAAAGCATCTCTACAGAGGAAGCCTGCATGGACATTCAAAAAGAGCAGGTTGGAGGTGCCTAGGTGGCTCAGTGGGTTGAGCTCCTGACTCTTGATTTCAGCTCAGGTCTTGATCTGAGGGTTGTGTGATTGAACCCCAGGCTGGGTATGGAGCCTGCTTAAGATTCTTGTTTTCCCTCTCCCTCTGCCCCTCCCCCAACTCTCCCTCCCTTGAAAGGAAGAAAGAAAGAAAGAAACAAAGAAAGAAAGAAGAAAGTGAGTTAGTTAGTTGGTGTCTTATTTATTGGCCTAGAGGAAGCTGAGAAGGGGAAATAGCAGGATCTCTATTTATAAAACAAAGAATAACTGAAAATCGTATGCATGTCCTCTAATACATGGTCACTAGATTACTCAATTAGTTGTTGAAAGGTTACTCAGCAGACCCTCAGGATCAGCTAACCAGGAGAGCAGTTTTCACTTGAGGTCAACCTCTCAGCACCCCATGCACATTTGATAACATCTGGAGACAATTTTGATTGACACAGATTGTGGGGTGGGGGTGGTGTTATGGGGAGAGCGTCTGGTGGGGAGAGGCCAGAGTGCGGCTAAACACCCAACAATGCACAGGAAGGCCCCCTACACCTTTGAGTCAGGATGACCTGACTCAAAAAGTCAATGGTGCCCAGGCTGAGAGACACTGATCTAGGGAATGGATGGAAAGAGCATCTAGATGGAAAGAGCAGAGAAGATATGGGAGGGAGATGATAAAGCGAAAAAAGAAAAATGCCCATAAATATATATATATATATATATATATATATATTTTTTTTTTTTAAGTAGTCTATGCCAACACACACACACATACACATCACATACCAAACAAATAAACAGACACATCACCGGAATGAAGACAAAAGTCAGGCATATGCAAGACTATACTGAAATGTGAGGTCATGCACCTATCTTGTCATTCCCAGTTTAAAATCTACTTTTTCTTCACATTGCCAGGAGACAGAATCCTGACAGGAAAGAGTCTTTGATGCAGAACCATGGACCATGACACCTCTTTATTTTCTTGGTCTCATGTTGAATATTGTTGTTTATACACATTCTTGCCATTTGCCATATGAACATCCTAAAAATTCTAAGAGCAAAGAATTGCCATCTGCTTTGGCCTTATGTATTAATGAGCATGTTAATTAATGGGATAAAACCACTTACAGAAGTTAAAGAATAGAACTACAAGGCAGGAAAACATTTAGAGATGTTTTGTCACTCAGTCAACAAAAGCTGGCTGGTCATCTTCTGTGTTGGGAGTGGGCCAAGAGCCCAGTGCAAGGATAGAAAAGCCAATGCACTACCCAACTTTGCTTTCGAAAGGCAAGTCCTACATACACAGGAGAGTAGACAGACATAGTGAAACATAGCCCCCAAGCCGTTGTGGGAGTTTCAGACAGGAATGATCGGTTCTGCTCAGGTAGGGGAGAAGGTTCAGGAAAGCTTCATGGGGAGCTGAGTCATGACGGAAAGCAAGTGTCAGTGGATTTTGTAATTATAGCAGTGGCAACAGGTTTGTGAGAAAGGGAGCTAGACATGCTTAAGGGAGAGAAATAACAAACCGATTGGAAGTGAAGGTTGAGAAAATCTGACAGAGACTCTCAGGCTTCTGGCTTAGGGAACAGAGTGGTTTTGTGGCCAGCCATTCGCACTGGAATAAGCTGACACACTACAAAAATACCCTGTCCCTGGATTTTATAAAGATCCTTATTCTCAGACATGATCTGAATCACTATAGGAAAACTGTAAGTGCTGTTTTCCAAACTCTTCCCTTGAGTTATTAATAGCTGCAACAATTAAGCTTAATAGAATTTTAGACATTCTTAAAAAATGATAAACCTGACTGTGGAGCATAAAGTAATATAATTATCTCATTATTTCCTGATCACAAGTCTCTGCATTGTACCTGGAACGTAAGACAGATTCAACCATACTTTGAGGAATTGCTGATTATGTAAGTCGTACCTTTAGCTCAGGGCTTTATAAAAATGCGTGATATTAATATATATGCTCTTTGAACTGAGGAATATTTTCACATGATCTCTAGCTGAAGATTATTTAAGGTTGAGATATTAACTTTAAAACAAAAATACTGGTAATGCTTCAAAGCAAAAGAGGCCTTTGTGATTTGACCCCTGTTTGCTTCTCCCTGTCAACAGCCTGGCCTACAGCTCTGTGGGGGAGCAGCCCTGAACGGGATACGCTTGTGTCCACTGCTCCCACGGACTGCTGATGCTTTCCTCTGCTTCCCTTCCTCCAGACAAGTGTCAGCTCTTACTCCTTGTTTTGCTGCAATGTTGTGTCTTCTGGGAAACACTGGAGAACTCTCCATTTTCATTTATCCTACGAACATGTGCACATATTCCACTCAAGAATTACTACACTTATTGCAGTAAAAAAAAAAAAATGCGAGTGTTATCTGCTTGTCTGTCTCTACCATATTGTCAGTTCCACATCCTTATAGGGTCCAGGTTCTGGTACATTAATAGGTAACACATACATACACACACAGATTCCGGTACATTAAGAGGTAACACACACACATACATACAAATAGGCACACACATATCCTATAAATATAAAGATGTACATATAACATGTGTATGAATTTAAATGTATATGTGCTTGCCTGTAGTTTAAATCAGTAACTTCAATGACCACCAAATTGGCATCTGTCCTTATATCTGTGCTTGTTCTCTCTGTTAGACTCTTTTTGTCTCTCCGAGACTTTAATAAGTATCTAATTTCTCTTTACCAAACAGAGATACAGAAAATATGAAAGAAGAAAAGGAAGAACAAGGTATTTGTTTATCCTTATGCTCCAAAGCCTAATTGCTGAGATTTCTTTAAAATAGTTCTGGTGTTCTAAAATTCCTCCTAAAAAGATAATGCGGATTTTTAGTTAACTCGGAGGCTGGAGCAGAGGAACCTATCCAGGCAACCTCTGTGGAAAAGTGTTTGCAGGGTGCTTGAATGTTGAGCTTCTGGAACCAACAACTTGGATTCAATCTTAACTTCTCCACTTAAAAGCAGTATTATGTGAGGAAAGTTTCTTAACCCTTGCATGCTTTATTTTTTCATCTGCGAAATGGGATAAGTGCAACACAGTCCACAATTCTGGTTTTCAAGAAGGACTGAAAATTATTATTATCATTATCATTACTGGTAACATTAGTATTAATTCATTGGGCTTGCAAAATCTGAATTTATTCAGTGAATTTACCCCAAAGGTAGAGTCAGCCCCATAACAATGTGAGGTCTTACTGAAAACCATTTAATGTGAATAGTCATATATTTTTTTGTAGAAATATTACTGTGTTTAGAGATGATGTGCTGCCCAGATAGCAAAGAAGATGGCACCTTATACATAACACATGCTTCACATGAACTTTCTAAAACCCAGGACATTCTGGATTCTAAAACACTGGTCCTAAGCAGTTCAGATATAAAATTGAGGCTTTATACCTACATCATGAATTTTGTGTGAGCATGAAAAGCAAGTATTTTGTGGAGACCCAGGCATACAGCAAATAACCCCAAAATGATAGCTATTATTAGAGCAGTCCAGTCCCCATGATGAGCAAGAGAATGACACTGCACATTTTGCATGATACTCCACATGTGTGAATGTGAGCCCTCCAGCAATTCCGTCACTTGGTTATTGTGTAGATATTGGTCACCAATTTGCTCATGTGGTAACTAAGATATAGACCCTGATTAGGCAACTTTCACAGGAAGAAACTGTACGCAATTCTACTTGGAATCATATCAGAGTCCCCTGGCCTCAACCCAGCTTTCTGGGCAACACTCCACAGGTTTCCAAGCTTTTCTGGGAGCCTTCAGTCTTCAGGCATAGTGGGAGTCACATTGTACATAAGATGTTCTGCAGAATACACGACTCCCACAGCCCTGGCTCATTATGACAATAAAACGTCATAGTTGGGCTTTGAAGAAAAAGCAAAGAAGGATAGGAAGTAGGGCAACTCACTTGGGTTGGTCTATTTCCACATCCCCGAAGTTCTCTGAGCCCTGCCTTCCTCTAGCCCTTTTGTAGGCTGACTTGGGAGGTACAGCAGTTGTTCCAAGCTACACTTCATCAAGGGAGGAAGAGGGCTTGTCTCTTCTGTTTTATATATGTTTGTTTTGTCAAAACTGAGGAAATTTTTTCTCCAAAGCTTTTAGCAAAATTCTTCTCCTAGTGTTCATACAATTGACCCACAAGGAAACATACGTGGATTCCTGAACTATAAATCACTGGTGAGAGGTGGTGCATTTTTCTTAACTCATTCAGGCCCCTGCCTTGGGGAGAGAGCTTCTGTATTTGTATGCTTAGCTGAAGTCGCTGCGGGGAGGGGGAATTAAGTGGTATCTAAAGGGCCACCTGACAGGCCTGTGGCAGGAGAGGCAACCACCTTGAGTAGGAGTTGAACAAGACCAACAGTTTCAAAGACTCTTTTTTTAATAATTTTTGAAGGCAGTAGAAAGCTTGCCACACACATACACATACACATACACATACACAGGCACACAAATTTAAATAAATTGTTCTGTGAAACATCACTATTTATAAAACAGAAGTGGAGCAGCTCTGGCAATCGGAGGTGAAGCACTGTGCCCAAGGCAACCCTGAGGCAAGGGTTTTTGGAACTCTTGAGATCTGAAAACCACAGGGCCAGATGGTCTCTGAGCTCACTTGCAACCTTAAAATTATATACTCTACAGAATAAAGTTTTCCTCTTATTGAAGGAAGAATAATAGCACAGGCAAAGCAGAGTTCAAAACCAGCCAACCAAACAGAAATGCTTATTTGTCCACTGTATGCCTTATGTGCCTCACTTACACACATACACGTATACTATATACATATTCAGAGGCACGTCCCTTCAACTTTTTTCCATATATATTTTAAGGTAAAAATTGTTACAGATAAGAAAAACAAATTTTGATACATATTTCAATAATTTGATGGGGATATATTCATAATATAAAGTAAGTTGTCTTAAATATATTCTTAAACAAACCTGGATATGCAAGAGTAGATGGATGGATGGATGGATGGATGGATGGATGACTGGATTAAAACATATTGGTGGTCCTTAAAACACCAATAACAGTGAGATTGTGAGAGATTTTTGTTTTCCACCATATATATTTTTAAAATGAGCATGTGTTATTTTTATAAGTGGAAAAGTGAACTCGTGAATATTATTAGTTTAAAGTATCAAAGTGGGACTCCTGAGCTCAGACTGGGAGAGGCTGGAGGCCCCCAAGTACATCAACCACATGAAAATAATTCAGTCATTGGTGCCTCAGTGTGTCTCCTCAGCTAAAATTGTAAATCAACTCAGTGTTGTGCTTGCTCCCAAAGACAAAATATGGGTCTCTCAGGGCCCACTATGGAGATTCAAACAAGTCACTGCAAATCATGGAGAAATGGCTGTTCTTATGGGCTGTGGCAAGGCACTTTCTAATTTGAGCTATGTCTTCTTTACACCCTGAAGATTTGGAAACTGCCAGTTGTGAGACACAAAAATCTATAATAGAATGCAGACAGAAAGTCCCCATTTAAGTAATTCAGATGAAGTAGCAAGAGACTGCATGTTACCAGGTCTAGGCCCCCACATCTGAAAGCTTGAGAAAACAAGGCATCATGATCACATTATTCTTTGTGAATCCAGTACGTGGAAAATATACAGCATCTTGGCTTTCCTACAAATCACCCATCCACAGTATTCTGAAGGGGTCCTTTGGGGCAACAAATCAAGGCTGCTTTGAAGGACAAGGGATATAGTATAATATGTTTTTGGTTATTAAGAAAAGCTATTGAAGTCTGCAATTTAGTTCTATCACTAAAGATGACAAAATGAAGGAAGTACTAAGTTTATCTGTAAGTACAAATTTTGATGGCCCAGGCAAACCATTAACAATTGAATGTAGAGCAGGAATGATCTGTATGATTTGTGGTATCCCCCACCCATGCCAAACCACCACAACCCACTCCTCCTGCTGGCCCCATGGCTTTGTTGGATTCTAAATTATTGTCTTGGGGCTGGCTCACCTGAGGTGTATTCAGTACCCCCAGTTAGTCACACGAACATGAGTGGGAAGATCCACACAATATCATAACCTTATATTCTTAATAAGTGTCAAGGGTTGAAAAAGTGTGAGAATGGTACCAAAATTTTTTTTATATGTTTTCAAGTTAAGAGACAAAAATTAATATATTAAGATAGAGAAAGAGATGTAGGGAGATAAAACCAAATTTGGGGGCTCTAGGCCATTCTGCAAAGAGAAATAGAGTCCTTAGACTCTATTATATATTAGCTACTGTTCATCTCTTTCTTGGGTGGGCTTCTCACCTGATGTACCAACCAGTGTCAGGGCTTGGGAGCTGATTGTGTCTAATGAATTCCAATCATGAGTATTTGTGTGTGTGTATGTGTGGTAAGGGGGAATCTAGAAATTTTGCCTCTTCTGTAACAAATATATTTAATGATATGATTCATAAAAGTAACTTAAAAGTATTTTATAGCCACCTAACTAGTGATTAATCATATAATAATTAAAAGTAATTACCTCATAGACTGCTTTTGGTATGAATTGGATGCATAAGCCTGAATGACTCTTAAAGATCTATGATGGCACAAGGTTAATTGAGAAACCATGACAAATGGTTTCTTGATACAATGGTAACATGGATACACTGTAATTTCCAACCCATTCAAAGGCCTGGGTCCTATTCATTGAACAGTCCCCTGGTGAAAGGACTGATCACTAGCAAGTATAATGCTACATTCTTACTCAATTGCAAAGCTCACTCTTGTCCCAGTTCCACATATCTCCAACCCAATTCTTATTTCAGGCACAAAAGTGTATTGTAAAAATATATTTAATGCCTTCAAGGACAAAGAAGTTGTTTTTCAGAAAGACATATAATGTCTTCTATAAACCAGTTCCCATCTGAAATTCTGGTTTTATGTTTCACTGAGTCACCCACTTTCAATCCCAACTGCTAGATCCTCCAAATTGTCTGTAGATTGTTTATTGCCATCTTAGCACTAGGCTGCTTCTTTCCTTCTATTCTCTCTCCACATCCCTTCCTACTAATAATTCAAGACTCCCTGGCTTCTTCCTCTTCAGGCATAAGTGAGTCTCCTTTCTTTGTAGCCCACAATACTACAAACCTATTCCTGTGATCACATCAGCAATATTCTGTTTCTTCTATTTTTAAGTGTCTCTCTTCTCTTATTAGCTTTCATAAAATGGAGATCATGTCTTATTAATGAGAATAATCCAGATCCTAGTATAGAGCCCATCAGATAGCAGATAATTAATAAAGTTTTATTGAGTGAGTATAAGTTATCATTAGGTGACTTATGCAGATGATTTACTTCTTCCTGTGGGAACATGAAAAAATCAGAGAACTTGAGGACTGAAGTTTGATAGTTGTGTAGTACTATAATTTATGAGCTGTGTTCACCCCCCCAAATTCATATCTTGAAGCCCTAACCCCTAATGTGACTATAATTAGATGCTTTTGGGATGGAATTGAAGTTGAATGATGTCATAAGGATGGGGTCCTGATCTGACAGGATTGATTGTCTCATGAGAAGTGGTAGGAGCAGAGATACCTGGGTGGCTCAGTTGGTTAATCATCAGCCTTTGGCTCTGGTCCTGAACTCAGAGTCTTGGGATCAAGCCCATTAGGTTCCCTGCTGAGTGAGGAACCTGCTTCTTCCTCTCCCTCTGCTATTCCCCCTGCATTTTCATTCTCTGTCTCTGTCAAATAAATAAATAAAATCTTAAAAAAAAAGAAGACAAGTGGAAAGAGCAGAGACCTAGATTTTTCTGTCTTCACCAGCATGCCTCAAAGAAAGGCTGTGCGAGTACACATCAAGGAAGCAGCTATCTATCTACAAGCCAAGAGGAGATTTCTCAGCAGGAACTGAAAGGGCTGAACCTTGATCCTGGTCCTCCCAAGGCTCCAGAAGAGTGAGAAATAAATTTAAATCATCCAGTATATGGTCTTTTGTTATGTCAGCCTGAGCAGATTCCTACAGGTGGGGGAAAAAGAAAGTCTATCAGGTATAGTCTAAGAAAAAAAAAAAAATAAAGAATTCATCTGAAGAAATTTGGAAGAGAACTCAAATAAGACTTGAAGTTCTCAAACATGATCAGAGTGAAGGAACTCAGTGTATATCGGATGCCTTTCTAACTACTAGGGGTATGTACTGAGTATTACCTCTAAAAGCTGCCTCGTTTTAATCCAATATTTAAAAAAAAATAGTAAAGGAACTTTCAAGGAGAGGACTTTATCCTCAGAGGCACCCGCATGAGGGCACAGGGCCAGTAAGTATTAGGCTTCAAACCTAAGCCTGCCACAGTATACCATGTTCCTGCCAACCTCAAGCTCCCACTGCGAATCTGGTTAACTACTTAATGAAACTTTGTCTACTTATCCATAACTTTAAAAATAGCTCTTTTTATGACATTTGACACTGTCCTTGAAATCATTGCCTATTTTTCTTAATGAAAGTTTCCATAAATCCCATGAGGCCTTTGACAACCTTTTAATAGGAACATTGTTTGAAAAGATCTAAAAATAAAAAGTTTCACAAAAAGGCATTTTGAAAGGGTCATTAGGGAAATTGATGAGGCCTGTTTTCTTTTCTCACACTCTCCAAGGGCTCATTAAGGGAGGGGTTGAGTACAGTAAAGGGGGTAGTGGAGGAAAGAAGGGAATTAAATTATAATGGTAAGTTATGATTCTAGCCAATCTTGACCTTTCCTTCTGAAGGGATGAAAAGATAAAGGTTATTATTAATAGAGGAAAGAGTTTACCAACCTGATAAGTAAGAAGTGCCACACTTTTACATTTTTTTTTTTTTTATCACTTGGTACCGTCTTCCTCCTTCCTTTCTCACCCATCAAAACACAGACACACAATCACAAAATCACAATTACAAATGCCCTTATGCATGCACACACACACACACACACACACACACACACACACACACAGGTTGACCTGTAGGTTACCAATCTTTCCCTTATAGTATAAAAACACATGTTTAGGGATTATCCCAACAAATATTTCTGATACCTACTATGGGGGAGACACTGTTGCTGGTATCTGGGATAACTGTTCAACAGAAAAGAACATCTGCCTTATGGAGTCAACACTCAATTCTATGCAGAGCTCCATTTTCTTTCTGTCACTCAGCTGTCTTAGTGGGAAACATCGCTGGCAAGAAGCAGAGGCCATGGGTCATAGCTGTAAAGGACGGCTGATGCAGAATAGTTAAAGCCCAGGAAGCACCATGCTGATTAAAATCCCCAGAATGTCAGAGTCTGGAAGCTGGGTGCAGCCTGACTCTTCAATGGAAGGGCTGAGAGCCTTACAGAAGCCATTCTTAATTTTCCTTGTGTTCCATCTGCATCTATTAAGTTGGAAGACTATCTCTCTTCGCTATTCCAAAGGCTGTCTGTGAGTCTCAAGTATGGAGTCCCAAAAATGGAGATAACCTTCTTTTTCAGATCTTTAAGTCAATTGAGCATTATGCAGTGTCTCCCTCCTGTAATTACTTCTCTAATGAACTTTTTCTCCTAACATTCCTAGCTCCCCATTACTGAATATTTGTAGCCTATGGTGGGCTCTATAAAGAAATAATCTCATTTAATCTGTAAAACAGCGCTTTATATATTTTATTATTAATTCCATTTAGTACATAAGGAATGCCAGTCTGAGAACCGAAGTTACTTGCCCAAATGCATGGTTCATGTGGATTGGAAGCCAACTCAGTCTCATTCACAGGCACGTGCTTTTTTCCTACTGCACAGTCTCTGTTTTCAAATCCTACAAATCTACAGAATGATTTTTCAGTATAATATGTGGGAAGACTGCCAATTTGGAGCCTTTATATTTATATATTAGTTCATTTTTAACTCCCCAAACAGTAAAACTGCGATACTTCATGAAGGAGATAAATCTATAGATCAAGAGGCAGGTTTTCTCTCCCTGATTCAGCTTAAGCTCTTATTTTATCACTCAAACACTGATCCTGTTCTTTTCCTGTGGTAACCTTTTAAGCCTGTTTAAATAGTTTCTGGCTTAAGATTCTTATGTTTTAATTTTCTGTGAATTTGGTTTGATCCTTCTAGTAATTTAAGTAGTTACATAAAATAGTCAATAAAATTCTTAGCACATCTGGTTTGATTTTACTTAGCAACATTGAACTGGCTACTCTTGCCAAAGAAAATGGAAAATGAATAAATTCAGTCCTTTAACTGAGCAGGTAATAAAGAATCATGTTAGAATCCAGGGCAGAGCCTGGGGAAGGGGTTTGGAAGCAGAGTCAGAACCATGGATAAGTGGCCAAGACTGGCACTCAAGCCTGTGAGGTCACAATGAACCTTCATTTATATGTAACAAAATATAATTTTCTTTCTTTTTTAATTTATTATTTTTTTTAATAAACAAGCCTCTCAATATTGGCAAAGAAGGGAGAGCTTTCATGCAGGGAAAGGACTTTCATGTAGGCTCAGCATTTCTCCCTTGAAATCACATCACCCTGGGGAGAGCTTTTTAAATACTTATGTCCCATTAATATTATGGTCAAATGTAGAACCTTGAATCTTCTCTCCTTATACCCTGAAGCATAGTGTACTTGAGACTAAAACTTTCAGAGCAATATTTATCTAACCATTAAGTGCTTACAAATCACCTATAAGTCTTGTTATATATTACAGATTCTGATTCAGTTCGCCTGCCATGGGGTTTTAAATTCTGCATTTCTAACTAACTCCCAGAAAAGTTTTAGAGAAGACTCTGCTGAAGCTATGGAGTATCAAAAAAACATGAGATCTGGTTACTAAAGTATCAATTTTCTTCCCCTACCAGTGTCTCCCCTTCCTGGCTGGAAACCTAGGAAACACCAATGGAGCATTCTCTGTCTTTAGCTATCTTCAACTTTTGTCAATCTGGCCCAAGAAGTCCTTGCATTCATACTTTTGAGTGTCTGGTTTCTGGTATATAAAGTTATTCTTTCCAGAATAATCCCCAAAGCAATGACCATGCTTTCCAGGGATGACCAGAATATCTTATAATATATTCAGAATGCAACCAAAAGGAAAAAAAAATAGCTGGGGTTGAAGACAAAAGCCCTCAATTTTATAGATTTTAGGTCCAAGATAAAATACTGGTGTCAAAAATCAAAGGTGGAATCAATGTCAAGCAAAAATTATATATGTAGGGGCACCTGGTGGCTCAGTGGGTTAAAGCCTCTGCCTTCGGCTCAGGTCATGATTCCGGGGTTCTGGGATCGAGCCCCATATTGGGCTCTCTGCTCAGCAGGGAGCCTGTTTCCTCCTCTCTCTCTCTCTGCCTGCCTCTCTGCCTACTTGTGCTCTCTATCAAATAAATAAATAAAATCTTTAAAAAAAAAGAAAAAAAAAGAATTATATATGTAATCAGATGCAGGTGATTTTAAGGATGAAACTTCCTCAAACCTGCTTCCATTAGAGGAAAAGACTTTGATGAAAACCAAGTTAGCAAAAATGGGAGCTCAGAGTGAGCAGTTATGTTCTGTGAGAAATGTAGCAGATACTGCCCTGAATTTCTCCCATTCTGATGTTGACACTTCAGCACTCTCCTGGAGAATCTGCACCATATCCACTGTTACCCCACTTTATCTGTGTGGAGCAGATGCCACCCACACTCCTACTCTTTCATGGATGCATGCATGCAGTACATGTGACCAAGATCTGGACAGCCAACATAGGTTAGAATCAATTCTCCAACCTGGCTGTGACCATAGGTGGCTCACTTCTGGAGTTTGGTAGATCCACTTGGAAAGATAAGTTGACTTTGTCCTACGTTGGATACACTGGTAGGCTATAATATTGGGACAGCAATTGACTAGCTATTGGCTAATATTGACTATCTCACCTCCTTGTGGAAAGGTCTGCCTATAAGTGCAGCAGACATGGAAGCTAGAAAAACTGTTTGTTCATGTGTAAGGGAGTGGGTGCAAATGAGAGTGGCTGGGGAGGAAGTGAGACCAAGTCTCCAGGGCATTATTTGATTTCCATACCCCAGGTTGCCTGGAATTGGTATAGTCTTCAATTATCAGGTATGTAAATCAATCATGTTCTTTCTTTCATTAACCATTCCAGTTGAGGTTCTAGCAAATGCAATTTCATGTTCTTTGACTAATAAAATGTATTAAGGAGACAGAGCTAAACACAAGAAAAAGGCAGGACTTAAAAAGTGTTGAAAATGAGTTTGGGCAAGAAAAATGACGCCTGATTAAAACAATATTGGAAACCTCCACAAGGGCATATATAGGCAATTACTATTGTGAGTGATAAAGAGTGAAAATGAAAACATGATATTCTTTTTTTTTTTTTCTGAAGCCCCAAAGGAAGATATGATTAAATGTAGCATTTGTGACTTTTCTCTTGAATTCTTTAAAGTTCCACACTAACAGCTTATAGAAAACAGTCAATAACTACCAGAGATCTCTGACTAATTTTGATTCTCACTTTAGTTCTATGCATCTACAGCATTACCTTTCTGGATCAATACCTTGTTAGGCACCTTTTTCAGTGCAACCCTAGTTTTCCTGTCTCCTTTTGTGATGGCACCTGTTATGCCGTAAGTCACATGCCTGCTCCTCCCAGAGTACTCCTTGGCAACTGGGGTTGTGCATCTCCTCTCTGAACCCCAGTGCCTCACACAGGGTCAGTGCACCACAAAGTGAGGCTGAATGAGTGGTTGAGTGATGGAAGTCATTTTCATGAAAACACCTAGGACTCATGAGTATTTTTGGAAACACAGACCGCAAACTAAAAAGTCACTGGACATGCTTAAGGTTTGGTATGAAAGATGCTTCTGGCACTTTTTCAGGATAAAAGTTTCCTTCCTTTTGTTCTCATAACTGCTCTTGCTTCCCTCCACCTTATTCTCCACACTGTAGCCAGAGTGTTATTTTTACATGGGTTGGGTGGGGGAAGGTCTAATCACTAATCATACCACTCCCCACTTAATTTGTTTTGATAGATGTCCAGTTCTCTCAGAACTTATCTCTGCCATTAGGAACCTGAAGGATCTGGCCCTTTCCCCCCTGGCTCCTCTAACTTCTGCAGTGTTGTTCATGAGCTCTTCTTGGTTGAGGGTTTTCACACTGTCAGTCCTCTCTCTGGACCTACTATTCTACTTTTCTTCCCAGCATTATTCCTTCTTCTATGTCGGATCTTGGCTTAAATGCCAATGCTTCAGAGAAACCTTTCTTGGTACTTCACCTGAGGCCAAGTACTCAAATTTATGAATTCTCTCTGCATAAAATACTTCTTCTTAGCATAGTAATTAAAATTATTTAATTTTCTACTTATTTGCCTTATTATTTCCTTAACCATCCTTGTTGCTAGAGTATATAATTTATAAAACTAGGCTTTTGCCTATCTTATTCATCATTTATTCCCAGCCCTTAGCATAGTTCTCAGCACAAATAGAACTTAATGATGAAAATTAAAGGGATGACGATGGTGGTGATAATGACGATAACAATGGTCTGGAGAAGTGAATTAGGTCACGTCTCATGATGTGAAAACAACTAAGCCCAAAGAGGATGCCCTTGCAATGGTTTTCATTTCTTTCAGATAATTCATACATTTAGTACCATGAATAGCTAGAAACTACAATTCACTTTAATGTGTTGCTGTTTTATAGAAACAGACAGAGGTAATATTTTTAGCAATTGTTTATTTCTGAGTTGAACACCTGCCTTAATTGTTGTGGCCTACATGAACAGCTGCTTTTAGCCTCAGAGGAAGGGTCAGACACTTCTGTGACTGTGTCATGGGTGAGCAGCTGTTTTATCTGTCGCTATAAACAGCTGCACAAGAGATTGCAAGGTGGAACCATCTCGTTTTGAAAATCACCATTTAGAAAATGTGTGCTATGATTGAATACATAAATTTACATGTATATCGTCCAGACCATCTGTCTGTGTGTCCAAACAGGTACTGCCCCGTTTGAGTCAGCTCTGGGAAGTGATGTTGGGCTTCTGCCTCCCTCTTCCCCACATGCAGGTAAATGATAAAGCAGGCCTTAAATGACATGACGCAACGGACCTCCCAGATGTTCATGAGTGGGAAGGAGGGAGTTGCCACAACACAGAGAAAACTGGTAGAAAACATAATTCATGTTGAACTGCAGTCAAATGTAAGAAGATAGATTTGCTGAGAAAGAAACAAGTAGGTGGATATTTGTACTTTTCTGTGGGCAAAGATCAAACATGTGTAGTCAGAATGCCAAAAACAAAGAACAATAAAGAATTCAATTCTTTGACAGAAGCTCTGAGCTTTGGAGGACATGATCCTGGCCAGATATCTGGAGATGAGGGACATTATAAAGAGGAAAAAAAATGAATTTGATTTTAACTTAACTTCTCTTTCTTTCTTTCTGTCTGTCTTTCAGAGAGAGAGGGAGAGTGAGAGACCATGTGGGATGGGGAGAGACAGAGATGGAGAGAGAAGTATTAAGCCGACTCCACTCCCAGCCTGGAGCCCCACGTGGGGCTCCATCTCATCACCCAGAGATCATGACCTGAGCTGAAATCAAGAGTCAGATACACAGCCAACTGAGCCATCCAGGCACCCCTCAGTTAACTGCTTTGATGAAGGGAAGAGGCCAAATCCACAGATGGAGAAATGGTCACATAAAAGCAAAACAGAGCAAAGGGCTAGAAAAAGTGTGCTTTTAATCATCATCTTCATTATCCTTAAGAGCACATAGTCTTACTCCAGTAAGTTATTTTTTGTTTGTTTGTTTGTTTTTCCCCCTTTCCAGAGGAGTCACCTCTAGTGGGTATCCTCCCCCAAATAATCTGGAGTGGAGTGCTTAAGGAAGACCCCCAGATTAGTCCCTGGAATGATCAGAGACAAACTAGCAAGAGCAAAACATCAAGCCTACACCATAGACCTCATAACGTACCAAGAGCAAGGACCAAATGCAAACTGGTGTCCACATAGAAGCTGTTGGGACTGAGCTTTTAGAATGCCCACCATGAGTGAGATATGAGTGGGTATCATTCTTGCTTTCACTGAATAGTGTGTGGGTGAGTGTCAGGCAGAACCAAAGATAGGAAGCCACACTGAACAGCACAGTCTAATAATAAGACAATACATGTAATAAATGAAAAATCATTTTTTCATATAATATGAATAAAATTGAACTATGGTAGGAAAATAAATAATACGACATTATGCGTAAGTTCTGCATTAATGATTTCCCTTCACATATCTGGGTGTAGGGACAGGAGGAGGATGAAGGCAGGAATCTAGTGTGATGGATACAGGCAAAATGAATAGTGCAATGTTAGTTCGCAAATTGCAGAAGGCATGATAGTTTGAGAGTGTGATCGATACTCTTCTTCATTTAGCAAGTACAGCTGTCCAGTTTTTGGAGCTTTCACAGTGCCTCTGCAAAGAAAATAAAGATTCAGAGACTATCAGTTGCAAGTGTTACATAGTCCATCATGAAAGCGGAAGCTTTATTGGCTGTAGCAGTAACAGACGAGGCCCTTGTAAAACATGTAATGCCTGATCACATAATTGCTAAATCACAAGTTGGAGGAGAAACAAATGTGTCCCTAGCTATTTCTTCAGAGGTGCTCTTTAAATAATAATAATAATAATAATAATATTTTTTCTTTCTTTTTTTTTTTTTTTAACTTTTTAACTTTTATACCCTGTACAAAGGTATTGGAAGATAACATTTGACTCCAGAGCAGGAATACATTCTGAACAGACTGCCTGGGTTCTACAGTTCCTGTAACTCGATGTGATGGATAAGTTCATCTCTGCCCAGGTTTTCAGGGTTAAAACTTCAGGAGAGTCAGGTCCTTTGGCCCTTGGATTATCTTTGAAGAAACAGCTGGGAAAACCTGTGTCCTGAATAACGGCTGTCAGCCCTCAGGCCAAACCCGTTTCTAAGTTAACATAGCCAGCAGGGCAGTGGAGGAAGGCAGGGGAGGTGAACAGCTCCTGGCAGTGGTTTGCTAAATCTTCTGTCTCAGGATAAACTCTCAAGTCCTTAACAGAGCCCACCAGACCTTTCATTTGGGCTTTCTGCCCGTTTTCCCTTCCCACTGCTGCCTCCTCTGCATTCAGCTCACTGCTGACCTTCTTTCATTACACCAAGGACTCATGTTCCTTCTTCCTCTTTGCCTTCTCTGTCTCTAGACCACTCTTCTCCTCTTCAAGCTTCAAACGGCTCATTTCTACCCATCCCTAGCATAACCGTTTACATGCCCTTTACTCAGGGAGATGCTTCCTGGCCCACAGACTAAGGGAGCTCTGCCCTGGGTTCCCTTGGTAGTTGCTGTAGTTTATTAGAATTATTTATCTTTCCTGTGGTTATGTACCTTCATGATTGCAGGAATGTTTGGGCCCAGTGATTATTTTTGTAGAACTAAGAAAACAGATTTTTATGTGTGCTAAAGCCAAGATAAGAGAACATGCTGCAAAAGCTAGTGCAAAGAAAAGTATATAGCCCCTCAGCTTTTCTTATACGCTGAGCTGGACAGATGCATGAGTTCCTTGCCTCAATTCTAAGAAAAACTTGAAATTCATATTAAATGACAGATGAGAAAGCAGTTTTAAAAAGATAAACTGGTTCACAATAATGTGGTAGAGACTTACCCAAATGATACATGTGTTTCCCTAAACTCCCCAGCCACACTAAAATTTACAGCGGGGCCATCAAACTAGTTCCTGCAAATAGACACGAGGGAAAGTGGTGCATGTCCTGTGTGGAGTGAGGTGTTGGCCGTCGTGACAAATGGCACAGATGAAAGAAGACTGCCTCATCCACACCCAACTGAAGTGTGAGGAACAGGGTGCCTGGGTGGTTCAGTCAGTAGTGTTGGATTCTTTTTTTTTTTTTTTTTAAAGATTTTATTTATTTATTTGACAGACAGAAATCACAAGTAGGCAGAGAGGCAGCAGAGAGAGGGGGGGGAAGCAGACTCCCCGCTGAGCAGAGAGTCCAGTGTGGGGCTCAATCCCAGGACCTTGGTATCATGACCTGAGCTGAAGGCAGAGGCTTTAACCCCAGAGGCTTTAACCCACTGAGCCACCCAGGCACTCCAGTAGTGTTGGACTCTTGATTTTGGCTCAGGTTCTTGAGATTGAGCCCTGTGGTGTGCTCCACAGTCAGCTCTGAGTCAGCTTGGGATTCTCTCCCTCCCCTTCTCCCCCTCCTCCCTGTACACATGCACATGCGTGCACACACTCTGTCTCTGTCTCTCTCAAATAAATAAATAATGTCTTTTAAAAAAAGGTGTGAGGAACAAAGTGTTGCATTTCACTTTGACATTTCAGAAGTTCCTCTTTTGTGAGGAGTTAGTTTTAATTACTTAGATTCATGCAGAAATCAGTACTTTGAAGTGAAGAGGTACTGCTAAGGAAAGAACGGGAAGAAAAAGAAAGAATAAGTCACTGATTGTGTATTGATGGCCAGGCTTAGTGATTCTTCAATGGGTAGTACAGAGTCTGATACTGGAAGTGGGAAAGATAGACATCTATGTTTGGGGGTGCTGAAACGTTTAGTGAAATCATTAACCTGAAGGGCAATTGGATTTATGGCTTAGGGAAGAGGCTGGGAATTGGGATATGAGAAGTGTGTATTGGTTATGTTTGCTAAGGCTTAGAAGAAAGAGAAAGACTCAGGAAACAATATGCCAGTTTATATGCAGAAATAAAGGACTTGGAGGATTACAGAAATTCTAGGTCTTCCTGATTGGAAAAACATGAGTGCTTCTAGTACACAAAGAAAATAATGGATTTTTTTTTAAGATTTTATTCGTTTATTTGACACACACAGAGAGAGATAGCGAGAGAAGGAACACAAGCAGGGGGAGTGGGAGATGGAGAAGCAGGTCTCCCACGGAGCAGGGAGCCTGATGCAGGGCTGGATCCCAGGACCCTGGGATCATGACCTAATCTGAAGGCAGATGCGAAACAACTGAGCCACTAAGGTGCCTCAATAATGGGTCTTTACAAAGACTTTTCGTGACAAAGGTCCAGTAAAACCTCTTAGATAAAGCAAATCAAGGCAAAGACCAGATTAAGTATGTACCATTTCCGTGTATTTTTCCAGATAAGTATTTGCCATTGAGAGTTGAAAGGCTCTGAGAATAGGACTTCTGAGACACAAGACATACTTCAGAAAGAATGTTAAGCATTATTACTGGCACACAGAACTCAGGGGAAGTACATTGATCAGAAATTTTCTAGTTTTTGAGGCAAATACAAGTGTAAATATATAAGTATATCATGAGTTTAGGGAAAACAAAAACAAAACACCTTTTAGTATTTTCTCCTTAAAATGTTCCTGGTAGGTCCAACTTTCTGAGAACGTGAAGTGAAATGAAAAAGCTTTATAGCCCCCAAAGTGGGCATATTCCCTGATGTTCATTTTTGCTGATGCCAGGGAAGATAATAAAATAGGGAAAGCCTTGTAGAAAGGGGTTGAAGAGTCCGGATAATGATCAAATGAAGGAGCTGCTTGAGAAAGCAAATCAAGCCTCCATATCCCAGGGTAGGAGGACTTTTTAGCATTTGCTGACCAGGATTGCAGAAAGGGTACAAACTGTTGTGTCCTGTTTCATCTTCCCTGCCATCCCCTCTAGGATAATGATGTTTATTGAGACTGTTTTGCTTCTGCTCCACATTTGCCCGCTCGTTGTGCATATGTGTGTATAAAGTATGATGAGAAAAAAAGACAATATTCATTTTTTCCCATTGTTCTTAAATTGAAGATCTTTTTATCAAAAGAAGCCAACACATACAGACCTTATGGAGACAATAGCAGACATTTGGACTTGGGAGCAGAAGCAGTAAATGAATGAGACTGTGAAATGTCTTCTTTCAGGAAGGGTCTGGGAAGTCCAGTGTGTGTTGAGATAGGAGAAGGTCGGAGTGTATGTGTGTAAGAGAGTGGCAGGTATTTGGTGACTGACGAGCAGGCAGTGACAGAGACAGTGCTCATCAAACATTCCTTGTCCTCCATTGTACTTAAACATGAAACCACATCAGCCCAATGGACTATTAGAGTTTTTGTTTGTTTGTTTGTTTTGTTTTTTTGGCCATTTCTGGTCAATTAAGACCTAGTGTGCTTGTACCCTCTCATTTTTTCTCCACCGTTGCAACTTTCTACAGTGCTTGTTTTTAAATGGAATGGTACAAGATGGCGCATGGTCAACCAATCCCTAGTGAAGTGATTTAAGAAATAAATCTTGGTGGCATTAAGCCATCGAGATTTCAAAGGTGTTTTTTGTTCTGGGCATCCAGGATTAATTACTTTGAGAAATAGCATAAAATGTGCACTAGCATTATAATCAAGTGAGTAGCAGCCTATATGATATGAACAAAACTATATAAAACATTCATGGAGAAAAGACAGGAGGCAAATAGACCAAAATATTAATTGAAGGGAATGTGTAATATAAATGCATGTCATTATTTTTAAAACTGTTTTTTGAATATACAATCATAATATACTTCTTAGGAAAGGATTATCCACAAATCTTAGTTACTTTTTAATCGCCTACAGGATTTTTTAATTGCTCATTTTGTGCAGATGATTACCTCCTTGAAAGAGGCTGAGGTAAAATCAATCAAAGTCAAAATGGTAGTAACCACTGACATAAGGACAATCAGAGGGAAAATTAACTCATTTCTGAAGTAGTAATATACTCAAAGAAAAACTATCAGGAAGACTCCATTCTACAAAGTTTATAAGGCTAAACTGAGGCATTGCATGGTAGACCTGTGTTCTCTATACCACACCCTTAGTCCCACATGGGTAATATCCCACCTCTGCCCAGAATGAGCCCAAGAGTTCAAAACTTGACAGAGAATAGCGTTTCCTTTTTTATTAGAACATAGTAATCCAGAATGATCTTCATAATTACAAAAAAAAAAAAAAAAGATTTGAGAACCATGTTCAAGCTCTACTTTAGTTTTACACAAAGCTACATCTTCAAATATTAAATATAAACAGGAGAGGCATTATTTGGAGACACATATATGTAGCATCTATTCCCATCTACATTAGAGTAATAACAGTATTACAAGAAAATAGACTCTTGGGGTGCCTGGGTGGCTCAGTGGGTTAAGTCACTGCCTTCGGCTCAGGTCATGATCTCAGGGTCTTGGGATCGAGCCCTGCATTGGACTCTCCACTCAGCAGGGAGCCTGCTCTCTGCCCCCTATTTCCGCCTGCCTCTCTGCCTACTTGTGCTCTCTCTGTCAAATAAATAAAAATCTTTAAAAAAAAAAAAAAAGAAAGAAAATAGACTCTTAAAAATCCTGCCTTCGGCTCAGGTCATGATCCCAGGATCCTGGGATCGAGTCCCGCATCGGGCTCTCTGCTGAGCGGAGAGCCTGCTTTCCTCTCTCTCTCTCTGCCTGCCTCTCTGCCTACTTGTGATCTCTCTCTGTCAAATAAATAAATAAAATCTTTAAAAAAAAATCACATTATTTCACTCTAGAAAAACCTAGTAGCTGCCCATAATATTCAGTATAACATTCAAATCCCTGGCCAAGATCTATAAGCTCTAAAGTCATTGTACCTTTTATCTCTACATCCTCTTCTACCCCTCTCATTCTTATTTAGCTCCTGAAATTCAATCACTGGGTTCCTTCCAAGTCTTCAAACATGCCAACGCTGCCCCTGTCCCAGGGCATTTGCACTTGCTATTTTGCAATTCTTATAGTCTGGACAAATTTTCCTTTGGTACTACTAAAGAAGGCTAACCCCATACTAGCATTTTTCTATATTCCACGTATCACCTTTTCAGAAAGGCTTTTCTTAACCTCTTGATCCAGAATATTTCCACATCTAACTCTAGTCAAGCTTGCTTCCTGGCTTTCTTGCTTGCTTGCTTGCTTGCTTTCTAATTAGTTCCAGAGGTAGAATTTAGTGATTCATCAATGGCATATAATACTCAGTGCTCACTATATCCAGTGCTCCCCTTAATGCCCATCACCCAGTCACCTCTTTTCCCCACTCATCTCCCCTCCAGCAACCCTCAGTTTGTTTCCTAGAGTTCAGCTCTCTGATGGTTTGCCTCCCTCTCCTTTTGCATCTTATTTTATTTTTCCTTCCCTTCCCTTATGTCCATCTGCTTTGTTTCTTAATTTCCACATATGAGTATTTGTCTTTCTCTTATTTTGCTCAGCATAATACCCTCTAATTCCATCCACATTGTTGCAAATCAGCCAAGCATTCTTTACAATTCTACCCTTCAAAAAAAAAAAAATTCTACCTTTTTTTTTAAAACTCTTGTCATTATTTTAAATTGTCATATTACTTTACTCATTTATTGCCATCATGCTTATCAGTTATGCCCAGCGTTGTTTCTGGGGATTAGAATTGTGTCCAGCACAGAGAAAATAAGGTATCAATAAATAAATCTTAAATGAATATACTATATGAATAGTAGTACAAGTGGCAGTCTCAGCCACGAAACTGAGTTAACACAGTGAGAGCATTCATAGGAAGACAAATAAGACTTATCCCAGCTTCATCCTGGACACCCTTCCCTTGAACCAGCCCCCCTTCTCTTCCAGATCCATGCTGTGCTAAGTTCAACTTCACAATCCTCTCTTTGTTTCTCAAATACGCTATGCTTTTCCTATCTGAAGGCTCTGTTCATATTGTTCTAATGTATGCATACTTTCCCTCATCTCTGCTATCAAACTATTCAGGCTTCCAGCCTCAGGTCCTCTGCCGGTGTTTATAAAATCTACCAGGGGAAGTGAGCTGGGGGGAAATCAGAAGGGGAGAGGAATCATGAGAGACTGTGGACTCTGAGAAACAAACTGAGGGTTTTGGAGGAGAGGGGTTGGGGGGTTGGGTGAGCCTGGTGGTGGGTATTAAGGAGGGCACATATTGCATGGAACACTGGGTGTAGTGCATAAACAATGAATCTTGGAACACTGAAAAAAATTAAATTAAAAAAAAAGGTACCAGTTACATGCTCCATCATCATCATATCCACTTTTCAGGAGAAGAGCAGCCACCCTCTGTGCTCACAGAACTCAGATGCTCTGTTATTTTAACAATCGCAAGTGTTTGTGATATTTATCTCTGTTGTTTGCATTTTGGCCTCCACCAGAAGAATCCCTTAAGGACAAAGTCTGTGTCTTATTTACCTTGATATTTAGAACATTATGCATAACTCCAGGAACATGGCATGTGCCCAAGGACTTCCTTGGATTTAAAAAAATATAATTGATTGAACAAAAATATAATTATTTTAAATAATTTTCACAAGCACCATTCACATTATTTGCTTAACATTACCTTTCTGCGAAGTGTTATTGATATTCTTTTAGTTATTTAAAACCTATTTTAAATAATTTCTTTTTTTAAATTATGCATTGGATTTTTATTACTATTATTTCCTGATATTCAGAGAACATATTAAATCTTTCAAAAGACTTCAGTGCAATTTAATTTTAAAATGCTCATAAGATATAAAATGTTCATATTATCAGAAACTCCACTACTTGGAAGCTATCCTAACAAAATGATCAGAATTTCAGATGGAGAGATATCTGTTTAATATGTTTAATAATCAGTACAATAGGGGAAATAGCAGTGTCCTAAATGCTGTACAATGGGGAGGATTAAATATCTCATTCAGATCAAAAGAGGGATTAATTTCTGGTATAAGGAAGATTTTAAAGTATTTTAAAATACTATTATTTAATTTTTATTAAGTCTATTATCTAATATATGTTACTATTTAAAATACATGACAGAATATTTATTTACTGGGACGCCTGGGTGGCTCAGTGTTTAAGCCGCTGCCTTCGGCTCAGGTCATGATCTCAGTGTCCTGGGATGGAGCCCCACATCAGGCTCTCTGCTCAGCAGGGAGCCTGCTTCCTCCTCTCTCTCTGCCTGCTTGTGATCTCTCTCTGTCAAATAAATAAATAAAATGTTTAAAATAAAAAAAAAGAATATTTATTTACTAAATACATCAGTGTGTGATAAAATTTAATATTATATAAAATATAATAGATAAATGTCATATATAATAACTGGTAAGCTTTTTAAAATTAAGAAAATAAACTTTTTTTGTTCATTAAATCATTTCTAAAAAATAAAAATAACAATTATCCAGCACACTACGTACAATTTTTAAAGCTTGATATGAATGTATGAATATTAAAAGCAAAATAAACAAAATAATTATTATTTATTCATATACTTTCATCAGTTCCTAAGCTCAGTCTGTATATAACACCACATTATTACATTCTGGAAAATCCACTTTTTTCAATATGATCACTTAATATTTTAAAATGTAAAATTACAGTTTTCTTCATAATTATAGTTTATGTATCAGAAATTGCTGACTTATTCAGAGCAAACCTGCTAACTGGAGGATATTCTGAATCCCAATATTTCTTTGTATAGAAATGTTTATATATTTGAGTCCAGTTAATTTATACATACGTGTTTTTGCCTTCTTTCACAGTATCTTCCTCTGATAGATATTTTTGCACAACAAAACTTGCCAAATAAATTGCCTTTATGATTCTCTTCAATGTTTTATAAGATTTAGATTTATGTGAAATCATAGGCTTTTTCAATTTCATTCCCTTCTTACACAGAATATGAATTTATCTAATTAAAAATAGGAGCTTCATCAAAATATTCTTCCCAGAAGTCAAGATATTCCAACATGCAATTATGGAGTTTTAAAATTAAATTTTGTACACATTTGAACATTCATCACTTAATTTGTCCAGTTCCTCCCTTGCTTTTGTAGAAGTAATTTTTAATATATTCCTGTTTGCATGTTTTGTTTTCAATAATGGTAATGTTCTAAAAACCTCAAAAGCTAAGGTTCTCTGGCTCTACATTTGTTGAATACTGTGAAAGAAATGATGGTCTAAAGAGTTTTAAAGATACTGGGAAATGTTCCCAATTTAATATTGAATGGAAATTAAGAAAAAAAAACACAAAAAGATAAAACTAAATAAAATGCTATACCAGAAAAATTATGTAAAATGTTCCTTTCCCAGTAGTTCTAAGCCATATGGCTTTTTCATCCACAGTATGCCTGAAACTGGGGCTCATCTTCCCATCAATTTCATGATTGGTAATCATGAAATTGTGCTGGCTCCATAAAGATTGTGTAGATATGATCAGAGCAGGTGCATATTTTGTCACTATATGAGTTATGGCTCAATCAGCTAAGCATCTGACTCTTGATTTCAGTTCAGGTCATGATCTCACAGTCCTAGGATAAAATCCCATGTTGGGCTCCACACTCACTGGGGAGTCTGCTGTAGATTCTCTCCCTCTCCCTCTGACCCTCCCCCCTGCTCTTTCTCTCCTTCTCTCAAATAAATGAATCGATCTTAAAAAATAAAAAAGAGCGTCAGGTAAAGACATGCAAAATAAAAGTTCTTAGCGATAAGAAAACAATGTGTCGGGGTGCGTGGGTGGCTCAGTGGGTTAAGCCTCTGCCTTCCGCTCAGGTCATGATCCCAGGGTCCTGGGATCTAGCTCTGCATGGGGCTCTCTGCTTAGCGGGGAGCCTGCTTCCCCCTCCCCCATCTCTCTCTGCCTAGTTGTGATCTCTTTCTGTGCCAAAGAAATATATAAAATCTTTTAAAAAAAGAAAATAATGTATCAATGTCAATTTGGTGGCATTTCTTTTCTTTCTGAGGAAATAGTGGTAGGTCTTATAATTGCTGGTATTTTATATTAACATAAATATATACATCTAAATAAAGACCAGAAGAAAATATCTTAAAATGTTAGTAGCTGCTACCTCTGGCCCTTGGAATTATAAGTAATTATAATTCTCTAAATTTGCTATTTGTAGTTTCTAAATGAAAAAGATATATGTATAATTGCTTATATAATGAAAATAGTAATTAAAAATTGGCTTTATTTGTAATAACAAGATTAAGTACTTAGTTGATGAAGAAGATACAATAAAATTTATATAATTATATATGACTCTATCTATGAAAATACTTAGAGAACTTAATATAAATGAAACAGAGAAACACCAAAATGTTAACAGCGAGTTTAAAATGATAGTTCAATGACAGTGATGGAATTATGGATCCAAGCTTGATTTTTACTTTGTCCATTTTCAATAATAAATACCTAATATAAATATATGCATGCATTTTTATCATATCAATCAAGAAAATCACGCAATAACAAAATCTAAACACAAGAACCAACATTAAAGATGATTTGTATGTACCTCTTTGGATAGTTGTTATCTGCCATCCGTGGAGAACTCATTCTGTGACATCATTGAGCCAGGTTCTTTACCCATAGTTTTCATTTGCTATCCACAATGATTCTGAGGCATGTATACAATCACCCCTATTTTAAGGATAGGGAAACTGAGGCTTAGGGAGGTCCAGGGAAATAACAGTGTGTAAAGTAAGTAAGTCATGGAGCCAGAAGTTAGGACCATTCTGACTTAGATAACCTCATTGTTCACGACCATGCAAGATGCATAGGATCTTCATCACCCCAACAGCAATCACAAAATGGAGATGTGATGTATGAACTGCAGATGTGGCAGTTCCTTCTATACACAATTAGAAACTGGGATGAGGAACAAGCAACCTACTGAAAATGACAGAGCTTTCAGTGAGAACATTAGGTCTAGAACCTGTCTAAGCAAAGGTGAAGACCTGTGAGTAATGGAAATTGAAGGAGGCCCCCAAATCATGTTTCAAATAGTCCTGGGGCCTGCCTGGCAGTTGAAGATCACTTTTCTAAAATTTATGTTGCATCACTGGGTTCTCAATTTCAAAAATCCATGTATAGAATAGGTGCAGACAATGGATCTTTTATAACAGCCTTGCAGTCTAGATGTGGACTGAATTGATTTCTCTTTCTTTTGGCAGATGAAGGTGGAAAATAATTGTAGTAATAACTTATATAGTGATTTCCAAACTCAACTCACTGAGGAAAAATACATTAAATAGTGCAATGCTATTTGAATATGGCATCCTAATAGGCACTGAGTTGCAGGAAGTGCTACAAATGTAGAAGTCACATTGGATTTAACTTGATGAGTAGTTTATCTTCAGATATGAGACACTGAGGCTGACCGGTGACCCATTATGCTAATATTCTGCTTCTTGCAGCAGTTCCAAGACATAGCTGGGGCACGCATGGTTATCACCCTTTGCAATCAGTCTCCAAAAATCTATAGATACCCTCCAAAAAGCCCAAAGGATATTTTTAAATACAAATGTAAAAATTAACTTGTATTCTTTGTAGAAATTTGGACAATAAATAGAAATTCAAAAGTAAAAAAAAAGAAATCAGAAAATAATCACTCATAATCTTACCACTGTAATATACAATGTATAATCTTTATGTATAATAAACTTTTATATATATTATGTGTGCATGTTATAAAGTATTGTGTGTAATTTCAGCCTAGACCCCAGGAGGCAGTGTTGTAGCATGCAAAGACCACAGTACGATGAGCATATCTGGTTCAAAATCCAGATTCAGTTTCTCTTTATTTCTTTTATCTTTCTGTCCCTTAGTTTCATCTGTGATATGTTTGTGATGTATCTACCTCCTAAGACGATAGTTAGGTTATAGGAAATAATAAATATAGTTAGTGCTTAGTCCACTTGGCCCACTATGTACCTGCATAGTGGGCATTCATAATGGTAATTGCTAAAAAATGCATGGGGTTTGCTTTCTTTTACTTCTTTTAAAACCAAACCAACTTGCTTATTCTTCAAGCATTAGATCTTGTTTTAATACCATGGGGACTGGTGACAAATTTGTAAAACTCATATTTTTTCATACTCTTTAAATACTCCTTTAAATGGCCATACACTTAAAACATGTGCAACCAATTTTATACCTATTGTCATTTACTTTCAAGTTGACAATTTGCCATTCATTCATTCCTCTAGTTTGTTGTTAGCAATAGTCTAGTCACCAACTTGATTAAAAACAATCCTTCTTAAAGCAACTCAGGGCATAATAATTTTGGGTCCCTGGCAGAAATGGAAGGTCTAGGTAATAAGTGAAGTGGTTTTCAGATGATACAAAAGAAAATAAAACTAGTTTTACAGCAGAAGTCTTCAAATACTGAAACACAGCCTAACACTGAGAGTCAATACTGAATGCTCTTTTGATATGGCTACAGTGTCTTTGAACTATTAAACCACAAAGCTACCTTCATAACATACTGGAGGATCAATAGTGACTGTTATTAATGGTCATCAGGGGACTGAATTGTAAAATCCTCAAATCTTATGATGATAAATGGAGATCCTAAAAAGCCATCTTTAGTAACCTTTCATCCAGTGTAGGATGGATTTCTTGTACTGATCCATCCTGTAGTAACAGATTCCTTAGGCTGAATCCATGGCCAATATTTATTCCTTCCTTCATCCATTCATCCTCTCATCCTTCCAGGGAGTGTTTGTTGAGTGCCTCCCATTTTCTAAGTACTGTTCCTGGTTATAATGACATACCACCAAACTAGACCCAAACCTCTATGGCATAGAGCTTACATCTGGTGCAAGGAAGATAGGTAGAGTGTGTCAAGGTACTAATAAATAATCTCAGAGAGTGATAAAATACCAATAAAGAAACAGAATGGGTGGAAGGGTTGGGAAATCACAAGAAAGATTTCAATTTGAAAGACAGAGATATTTGAGTTAAAATAGCAGGGAACTACAAGTTTTATTTTTTATTTTTACCTGAAATATCTTGAGGAATACTAGCTGAAAAGCAAAATATTTATCAGAATTTATAAGTCTTTTATTAAAACAAGATAAAAGACTCCTTAGGGATAGCAAGCAAATAACCAAGAAAAAAATAAAATTTTCCCTTTATATGGAAGGACAGAATCTCTCTGTGGGTAAGCCATATACCTGACTGCTTCAATTCCTAGGGCTTAGGACAGTACCTAGTATACAGAATGGTCAATAAAAATGCACTAATTGGCTGGCTTGATTCAGAGTAATTGAAACACTCAATAAGAAAGTATAATAGGGAATTTCTCCAAAAAGTGTGTGATCTACTACTTAATTTTTAGCAACTTCGCTTTAGTGCTAAATCGTACAGACTTTAGACTTTGCCAGAATCACGGTTGTTTTTCCAATTTGGTAGCATTCAATATTCACTAAAAATTTCAAAAAGTATATTTTTGATCACTGAAGCAAAACATATGCAGCTTCTTCTTGAATTTGATGCTCAAAAACAAAACACCAATGTCCACATTAGTGATTCCTTAACATATGAAAATAAAGCTGATTCCACTAATCAGACATGTAGGAATCAAACCTAAATTTGAATGGAGAAACTCCTGGGCTCCTAACCTAGATGTATTTCCTGTAAACTTAGGACAAACCAAAAAAGTCTAAGACAGGTATGTCAGAAAACCTTCAGGACCTTGATTATGGTGGTTAAATCTGTGGATACACTTGCTGTTCATCTTGGATGTAGGTAAAACACTCCCAATATTACAGAGTTCATCAGCTGTGGTTTTTTTGCTTGTTTGTTTGTTTGTTTGTTATTTGTTTTAATAGGGATAGTCTGATTCATGCTTCTCTAAAAACACTGCAACCATCATCATTATAAATTGAGAAGAATCAAGAGGCAAGATGGGGCCTACAAGAATGAATTCTAAAATTTCTAACCTTAAAAGAATACGAATAGTTTATTACCCTATTTTATGCTTTATAGCATGAAGCACACTAGCCTGAGTCCTCATGATGCCAGGTGCCTGCCAGGTGCTTTGTGCATGTGGGGGCTTAATCATAAGGTTAAAGCCATGAGTCCAATATCCTCTTCTTTGAAGTGGGGGTAGTAACCCCATATCTCATAGAACATTGAGAAGATTCCACAGTGTTTAGCATGGTGCCTAAAACATGGACGTGCCCAGTGAGAGCTAATATTGTTGCATGCTTCCTTCCTATCAGGATGATGCTATCCACCACTGTAGGGAGGAATCCGACACTGGCTGAGTTTCTGGTGAGTGTTTCGTGCGTGGTGGATGAGGCATCCATCCCTCAGGGCCAGTCACACGTGTGTGTGCAATGGCTGGCCTGGAGACTGTGGCTAGGAGTGGAGAAAAGCTAACTGATCCCTGTGGGCATTGAACCTGGGCACTGAACTTGTGACCCGGACTTCATTACTCACTATCCTCTATCCCCTCAGCTAACAGGTTGTCTTAGTGGAAACCAGAGCTTTCCCAGGACTTACCAAGCCTGCTGCTGAAAGAGAGTGGTGGCCGGGAACTCAGTGCAAACCGCTGGCAGGAGAATTTCTCCGAGGAGGATGAGGGAGAGGAGAGGATGAGGTCTGCTGGGGGGAGAAACAATGGGAGCTCTGGGGCCTTGCTAACAACCTGTGCAACCGGCAGCATTAGGGTCACAGGGGCTTCTTGGAAAAGCAGAAACACGGGCCCAATGTCAGTTCTACAGATCCAGGAGCATCCTTAACAAATCCTCAACAGTTCGTATGCACACCCATATGGGCGCCACTACACTGGAACAGGGGTTTGGACTTCGCTGCACATTTGAATTGACAGAAAATTAAAAACACAACATAATACAACACAAACCCAGATGTTCAGGCCCACTCCAGACCACTCCCGACAGAATATCTGGAAGTGGCATCTGGGCACCTGTGATTGCTGCAACTCCCTCGCTAACTCTAAGATTCCCAGAATCTGACACCCATTGCTCCAGAACGTAGCTGTAAGGATGGCTTGCCTGCTGTCAGGTTGAGTTTGTTGGTCACAGGCTGTCCTTGGGAAGGGATGGGTCACTGGGGAATGAAAGACAAGGCAGTGCCAGGGGAAAGGCGTTCGCAGGCTGGAGCCAGGCAGACTCAAGATGAATCCCAGAAACACCAATTAGGGTCTGGAAGGCCTTGGGGAAATTATTTAATCTCTCTGGCTTTTGGTTTTCTCATAGGTAGAATGAGGATACAAATACCTAGCTTAGAGTGTTATAATCAAAATAAAAGGTGATGTATTGGCTTGCTGTATGAAGGGAGATCAATAATCAAAAAAGCATTCACTAGATAAAAATAATATGTATTTGGTAAATAAAATTATTAATAACAACATATTTTATTATTCCAGATGAAAAAGGATCCAAATGACCAAACTCCCTGCATTTCATGCTGTTCTGGGAACTGTGAATGTATAAAATGATTTTAACAAGATTTAAACATCCAGGATCCCATTTATGAACACAAGGAAAGACACAACATGAAGTCCAACATGTTGGATGAGATGAAACCCATATAAACGTTGGCTAGCAATTTTAAATGACTTTATATAATCTAGTTTCCTACTGTTTAATGTATATATTACATAGTGTATAGTTACTTTCATTTAAGATAACTCTATGAAAAGAAAGCATATCCAGGTCCCAGATATTCCCAGGAGTGCCAGGAGAGGGGAAAGCTGCCAAAGTGGCCGTGGTTCATGAAACTAATTATCCGGGGCAACTCTCCTTGTGGAACTGCAGGACTCCAGTATTACAGAAGCGTTCAGATAGTAATGAACAATAAAGGGAACGCTACCTGTGATCTTACAAACTGAAACAAGCCGTTGTCTTGGACATCCACACCACTGAGTGTCTATTCATACGTCAACCACTAACTTGTTTAAAAAGAGTAAACTGTACTAAAAAGTTGCTCTGTGTCTCCATTTTTTTTTTTTTTAAACATAGAGAGTTCTCAACTCTTGTGCTAGGTGTTAGGGCTAAACAAGTGAGCTAAGCACTATTCTTGGCCTCGAAGAGTTGATAGTCTAGCAGAGAAACCAGAGATGTCAAAGCAATTTCAAAAGCACGTAGTATTTAGAATATTGAATAAATCACTGCCCACCGGGGTTCCAGTATCAAAGTACAGGAACCAGTTCCCAGATGGGTCATGGCTGGAGCAGACGAGGTGGGGTTCCTAGGGAGGTGACAGGATAGACACAAAGCTATGGGGGTTATTTCGATAACTCTGGTACTTAGCTAATTGAAAAGGAAATATTTTGATATTTTGATATTTCTACCATTTTGACATATTAGCAATACTGATTCATCCTAGATTTGAATAGAGGTTAAGCCCAGGTACTGGGCTAGCCCACAGGAACTACTGAGAATACTTTTGGACTATCCAGAGCTTCATAGCAAAAGTTAATATTGTCAAGACAGAGTAGGTTTCCTATAGTCTCCCACATTTATGTTACTTGGCAGGCTGAATAAGAGACACTTAAATTATTTGAGCCTGCATTCCTACTTGGCTTACAAAAGCCCAAAATTCACAGAGTCCACCTGAGACTCCAAAGGCACACCTGCCAGGATCATTCTAGCTTGACACTTGTGTGTGGGTCAGCAGATCCTATGGGCAAATTGTTCAACCCTCTGCTTCTGAGCTGGTCAGTCTTGCAACCTCTTTTGCTTAACTTGCTGACAGCATCACACTCCCACACTCCACTGTAGATTTCCTAGGCTCGCTTTCATTCAGTAAAAAGGCCTGGCTGCCTGTCAAAATATTCAGAGAAAAGGCCCTCCAGCACAAACTAGAACAAGGAAGCAGGTGGTAGCTGAATCCCACCTGCCCAACGAGTGCCAATCCAAGATTCTCATAGGACTGGATCATCCAGATCACTGAGAGAAAGTGAAAAAGCATCACCCCTGCCTGGACCAAGCAAACCCTGCACAACCAGCAGAAGACCATTAAGGAACCCACTAGCAATATACTGAGAATAGTTTTCATGGTAAATAGGAAGTAGGTTACAGGGAAGGAGCTGTGGGCATCTAATTGGATGAGCCCCAGCACTGCATGTATCTGCCTGTGAAAATTATTTAACATCCCCTACGCTTCCGTTTAATTGGGTGTAAATAATAATAATAATAAAGTAATAATAATAATGGTAATGTGGTATTGTCTATCTTACCAGAAGCCATACTGACTATGGAGTATCACTTTTAGGTCTGAATCGCAGGCTCTCCGCCCAAGACCCAAGTTACTTTAAGAAAAGTATTCCTCCAGAGCCTCAGCTTTCTCACCTGTGAAATTGGAAGGCAAGGTTTTCATATTTTATTTGATCATAATCTCCACGTGCCGGTGTCCTGGGGCTGCCCATGCCTTTGCAAAAAACAAAACCAAAATGGTACTTGCCCTTAAGGAGCTTACATACAATCTGGAAGGGAAGGAGGCACACTTTAAATACATGCAGGAATAAATAGAAAACTCCAACTGTGATACATTGAGGAGAGGTGCTTGATGCTATTAATAATATGCTGGAGAGATGTGAGCCAGTCAGAGAAGGCTGGCTGCAAATGCTCTTTGGCCTGCGTGCCATATACCAACAATCACACACAATTCTAATGATGAATGAAGGGAGAAGAAGTCCAGGTTGCTGTATCACTTTTATTTCATGCACATGGCCATAGTTTATTAGAACACCTGATTATCTACACACATCACTTGCGAACCTCAGAACCTGCTATTATTTCCATTTGAGAAATAAGTATACTGAGGCTTACAGTACTGAGCTAGACATTAGCTCCAAATCACTCAGGTGGTTTACTGAGAAGCTGGATTCCAAATACAAGTGTATCTGATTCCAGAGTCCTTTGTTCAGCCACCAATAATTTGTTTAGCCCTTATTGAGTGTCTGTACTCATGTGATTCATTGAGGCTTTGAACAATCTCTGTCTTAAAAGCCTGGAAACCGTATTACTTTGAATCTTTGCATTTCAACCATGGTGGACTGATGATTCAGCCTCAAAAAAGAAGGAAGGATGAGGATATTGTTTTTGTGTGAAAGCAAAGGTGTAACCCGCCTGCAAACAAATGCCATCCTTGTCAGGAAGCCTGGCAGGAGTTAAATGCTAGCATGAGAGAAGTCCCTGGGTTACTTACTGAAAGACCGAGGTCTTTACTCTGAGCTTAAAGGAAGCTTAAAAGCAACTGTAAACGTTGCTTTTCACTTTCTTCCTTAAGAGGTCCCATCTGGCTTCCATACTTGGTCAGCAACAGCCCTACAGCCAGTTTGTGAAACTGCCACGAAAGAAAGCAAAAACTCCTCTCTCCTATTCTTACCTAACTGGTCCCAGGAGAACCCACATTTGCCAAGTTTCTTCAATTAGCTGGCTTTTCCTTGGGGTCTACCTACAGGATGACTCTAGGTTTAGGGATGATAGTCTTTTAAATACCTCCATGTGCAATCACAACAAAACAATATCTCTTTTTGAGAAGAAATAATCACCTTAATCTTTCCATGCTAAATTATTTTTCATCAGTCTGTCTTTTCTACTTTGATTGTGCTCAGTAAAGTATTTCTCGAATTAGCAATTTAAAATATTATTTTTGCAAAAACTCTGGGTGCTATCACTTACTCAAGGGATGGGGGTTTGGGCAATAAATAAGCATTGAATTCATTTTAGTTAATTTATTTGAAGTTTAAAGGGCCTGTTTCCTTCCATAGATGATTTCCTTTTAATCTTCAAACTAGTTTTGTCTAACTAGGTAGGAGAAGGGAGTGTGGAAGAAACACCTTGCCTTTTTACCCTAGTTCTCGTTTCTATCTGTTCTTTCAGGATTTGTTCTCTTCAACAGACTTGAAAGCTCCTTGAGGATCCATTTATTATCCTGTTTTATAACTCCATAATCTTCCCCACCTTGCTGGAGAATTACAGGTGCCCAATAAATACATTTTTAGTGATGAATTAAATATATTTCATTTCTATCATTAGAAGAACATTGCTAGTTTAAAAGCTGATTTCAGCATTTCCTTGTTCCAGAGCAGGAGGAGAAGAAAGAGAGCTTGTTTATCTGTTTAGGAAAATAACTTGGTCAGTGTTAGTTATGGGAAGGTCTAGATAAAGGAAGTTAACATTTAGTAGGATACAATAACAAGAAAAACCACCTTCCTTTTTTCAGGTGAAGTGGTTGTTCTGTGGTGGAGAGATTTTGTTTGTTATTTTTAGAGTTGTTTAATAATTGCAGGTAAAATCAAAATCTGTTTGTTTGCTTGTTTGTTTTTCCCCTGGAACCCAGGGCCATGTGAAAAAGATCAGATAAGGGGAGGGGCTTGGGGCACCTGGGTAGCTCAGTCTTTAAGCCTCTACCTTCCACTTGGGTCGTGATCCCAGGATCCTGGGATCAAGCCCTACATCGTGCCCCCTGATCCACCGGAAGCCTGCTTCTCCTTTCCCACTCCCCCTGATTGTGTTCCCTCTCTCGCTGTGTCTCTCTCTGTCAAATAAATAAAATCTTAACAAAAAAAAAAAAAAAAAAGAAAGAGAGAGAGAGAGAAAGAAAGAAAGGAAGGAAGGAAGGAAGGAAGGAAGGAAAAAGAAAAGGGGAGGTACTTGATTTGAAGATGGGATGTTTTCAGGGGACACTGGGTCTTCTGAAGGGACAGGAGGTTAGAGACCCAAAGCTGGAGATGAGCTGATGATTATGGGGAGAGTGATGTCCAGGCTTCAATGTTTCATTGTGTCTTTCTGATGCTACGATCACCGAACCAAAGTTGTAGTAGAAATCGGTGCTATGCAATAAACAGTCTTGCTTATATGGTGTTGTGTAGAACTCTTAGCAGGCAGTGATCACAGAGGAGGCAGCTGGGCCATTAAGAAAAAAACAAAAACTTGAAAGTTATTAAAAGAGTGGATCTTAAATGTTCTCCCTACAAAAAAGAAATGGTAATTATGTGATTTGATGGATGTGGTAGCTAATGTAATGATGGTAATCATTTTGCAATGCATAGTGTATCAAATCAACACTTTGTATACTTTAAACCCACACACTGTTACATGCCAATTACATCTCAGTAAAGCTTGGGGGGAAATGAGTTTTAAAAAGAGGGTTGGAAGTTAAGGATATCCGTGAGGTCTTGAAACCCATGCAATAGTAAGTCTCTGATAAAGGCAGCAAATGTCACATTTTCTACAAGCAAATGCTCGATAGATGTTTAAGCTATATACTTGGATACTGAGTGAAAGATAATGCTAGAAGTCAGAAAGGAATGGGACAAAATTTAAATACGCATTACTTTTTGGTGGCAAATAAGTAATGTACATATATAGGGATTGGGGAGGTAAGGAGGTTAAAGGGTGTGTAGTTAGAGTGAATGATGGAATGAGTCCCTGAATCCAACAGATGTCAGCAGAGAGTGGAAAACCATACCAACTCATCAAATACAGTGGCTCTGACTCTATTCCTCTGTCCCAGCCCATTGTCTCCACCACAGCCAAGTGGGAGCAGGTCCTGTGTAATTTGTGAGTAGAACTGTTTTAATGCAGTAAATCTGTATACATTGTCCCCTGTTCAGTTCCTGTGAGGTTATAATTGACACCTCCCTTCACCTATCAGACCCTTAATATCCTCAAAATGAAATTGGAAATAAACAATCCCATCCCATGGGATTGTTCCTGAGGGTTAGATGGTGTTCAAGAGCCTTTAACACATCCTGGTACATAGTTTACTTCTCTTCTATAAGCCAACCATGTGTAGAGCATTCTAGGTGGTTACTTTGCTTTTTGGTAGGTGTTGGAGCTTAAATTCCTATGTGAATAATGGTGTTAACTTGCCAAATCGTGATCTGATATTTTTGTTACCTGTCCCCCCATCTCTGACAACTGCCAGTATGTTTTGTGTAACTATGAGTTTTACATATATTCCACAGATAAGAGATCTATAGTATTTGTCTTTTTCTGTCCGACTTATTCACTTAGCATAATTCCCTCAGATTCCATCCATGTTCTGGCAAATGGCAAAATTACTTTATTTTTTTATGTACTGGGTGACAGACATTAAGGAGGGCATGTGATGTGGTAAGCACTGGATATTATATGCAACTGATGAATTACTGAACTCTGCGTCTGAAACTAATGATGTTCTACAAGTTGGCTAATTGATTTTAAGTTTAAAAATTCCATTATGTGTATACACCTCACCTTCTTTATCCATTCATTCACCACCGGGTGTTAGGCTGTTTCCATATCTTGACTATGGTAAACAAGCGACAATGAACATGGAAGGTCCTATATATTTTTTCAATTGGTGTTTTCATTTTCTTTCGACAAATACCAAGAATTGCTGGTATTGCTCGATCCTATGACAGTTCTATTTTAATATTGTAATTTTTGAGGAACTTCCATATTGTTTTCCACAGTGATTGTAGCAGTTTACACTCCCACCAATAGTGCACAAGGATTCTTTTTCTTCATATCTGTACCAAGACTTGTTATTTCTAATCTGTAGGTGTTAGGTCATATCTCACTGTTTTTGAATTGCATTTCCTGATGATTCATAATGTTGAATATCTTTTCATTTACTGTTGACTATCTGTACGTCTTCTTTGGAAAAATGTCTATTCAGATCCTCTGCCCATTTTTTAAATAGACTGTTTGTTGTTTTGCTATTCAGTTTTATGAGTTACTTTTTTTTTTCAGTTGTATTAGTTCTAATATATTTTGGATATTAACCTCTTGTCAGATATTTCTCCCACTCAGTAGGTTGGTTTTTTATACTGCTAATGGTTTCATCTGCTGTGCAAAAGCTTTTTAGTTTAATGCATTCATACTTGTTCACTTCTGTTTTTGGTGTCAGATTCATGAAATTATTGCTAAGACCTATGTCAAGGAGCTTATCACACATGTTTTCCTAGGGGTGTCATGGATTCAGGTCTTGTGTCCAAGTTCTTAATCCATTTTATGTTTATTTTTGTGTATAGTGTAAGATAGTGGTCCAGTTTCACTCTTCTGCATTTGGCTGTCCAGTTTTCCCTGCAGCATGGTATTTGTCTACGAAGACATTAACCTTTCTTTATTTTATATTCTTGGCTCCTTTGCCAAATTAATTGACCATATATTCCTGGGCCTATTTCTGGGCTCTCTATACTGGTACATTGACCTGTGTCTGTTTTTATGCCAAAACCATACTGTTTTGATTACTGTAGCTTTGTAATAAAGCTTGAAATCAGGGAATGTGACATCTCCAACCTTATTCTTCTTTTCCTTTTATTAGCAATAGCATTGGCTTGTCTCTAGCTTGTGATTTCAGGTTTCTATACCTATTAGAATGCACATAAGAAGGCATGCTAACATGGTCACCAACTTAAGAAACCATATTTCCTATAGTTCTAACTAGGATAAACATAAAAGTTATCCTCCAAACTGAAACACTTGAAGATGAAAAAAAAAAAAAAAAGACATATTTAGGCTGAGACAATAGGCATAAACCAAGACAATCCCTGGAACACTTGCATGTGATCAACCTAGGATTACCTCCGTCTGGGCTTTGGAGCAGCAAACAATGGCATTTCCAGAACCCATCTTCTTTATTCCCTAGAAAAAAATGATGCCAAACTATTGACACATGGTGAGTGTTCAATAAATATTGAATAAAAAAGTGAAGAAAATGTTAAAAACAAACTTGAAACGTATCATAAATGAGGCATAAATAAGACCTATGATGACTTAGAAGCATTCTTCAAGGACATATATGTTTCCTCATACAGAACTTAGGACATAATTTAAAAAGGAACAGAATAAGAGGACTGCATGAGGAAGGTAAGAAAGATTCACTCAAAACATAGTAAAATCAAGAGATAGAAAGCAGTTGTAGTTCAAAAGGGTACACATCTCTCTCGTTTAATTTGAGCTGTTTGTCTATGGTGCCATTTCTCAGTGAGAAGTCACAGCCAGAAATGATGTATTTCAACATCATCTTAACTTCCAAGTTTGATCTCTCAGGAAAGGTACTGTTATCAGCCGCTTGAGGTCTGTTTGTTCAAAATTTCTTCTCATTTGTAGAAAATGTGGAAATCATTGCCTGTCTGGGGCTTTGTTTTGATTGTGGACAGATAAGTAAGCATATGATTGGCCATCTGGGGTATTAAGATTTGGTCATTTTCATATAAAGTTGACTATAAAGAATAATTAGGGAAAGGTAAATGTTTTCTAAAGTCTGTTTGGATTACTTCTCAGTAGAAGTAAATGCCTTTTTTTTGTTGAATTACCACATTTTTTCAGTATTTTTCTTTTGAAAATAATTTGTAATTCCTTTGGTGGGAATTAATTAAATGAATAGAATCTGCTTATACCTTATTATAAACGTGTTATTTTCAATGTCTCCCTTTAATATAGCATTGGGTCTATTAAGCCTGATGATCTTGGATATTTTGTACAAATCCAATGATCTCATTATCCCACCTAACTTAAGCATTGTCTTCATCTGTATTTATGAAATATGTCATCTAAGCCCTAAAATTTCCTTCAGCTTTCTTAGCTTTTGTCACATCTAGTGATGATATTGCAAATATTCACTGGAGGATGGATTGTCTCTGGCAGTTTAACACAATGAGAACATTGCTATTCCATCTGCTGGGAACATAGGGACACTTGGCAGGAAGTTAACAAAGTCAATCATGGGATGACCCAATTCCTGAGGCTGGTCTCTTTGATATATCAACATGGTGATGATTGCAAATGTATGGGCCCTGATCTGACATGAATCAGGGCTTCAAATCCTTCATTTATTAGTTACTTGACATTTTCTCTACCTGTTCTGAATTGCCTGTTATGGGATTTTTTATTGCAAAAGACAAATAAATAATTATACATACACACACACTCTCTTTCCCCATCCCATTAAACCTGTTCTCACTGGTAGATAAAAACCTATTCCTAACTGATGTGTTAAGGTCATTGTTGATAATAAAAATAATAGCAAAAATCATAACTAAAAAGGGATGGTTGGCTCAATATTTATTTTGATGTAGCACCGTGGTCTTTACTAAAGCTTTAGAAGCTGAAAGTTAATGAGGATTGGTTTTACCCAATCACTTACAAAGGAAAAAATATTGGAGTGTCCTGTAGATAGGAATGAGAATATGGACCATGTAGGTTTCTGCGTAGCTCCTGTATATTGTATCTATTTTGGATATGGCGAATGCAGGACCAGGAGTTCTAGTTTACAGGACTCCCCCGGTTTCTCTTCTTCGGCTGCAGATTACTCATGACAAGTGCAATCAATAAAAGTTTCCTTGCCGAAGGCCAGAGAGGGCCTGGTTTTTCCACCCTTCATCTAATGAGATGAGGCCAGGAAAATGTGCTGGGGCCAACGCTGCCTTGCACAATCATGTGCACTACTGATTATTTATAGAAAAACAAGACCCGGGTCAAAGCTCAAACACTTCACTAGCAGGAATCCCCTGTTCTGGCATGGTTAAAAGAAGTCTTCTCTTGGTTGTGTTTCATGGAACAACATTGATATTTCACATGTGGTTGTGGGAGAGGAATATTTTGTGATAGAATCTCAAGGCTGACAGGCCCTTCAAGGTCATTAACATTAACTCCCCCATCTTGTGTCTGCAGGATCACCTGGTCAGGCTGACTGATGTGTCCTGAGAGCACCTTGGTTTTTGGGCTTGTTTTTGTCATGGGGGCCAAATGTCATCTACTCCCAACCTGCCAAAATAGGAGTCTTCAGACTGGACATGTGCAGAATTCTTCCAACTTTTCTATGTGACTTGGCTTTAATGTGCTCACTGTCCTGTTGATTCCCCCGTAGGTACATATTTATGCCTCTGTACTACTCCTTATATGTGTAATACCCAACATAATCCCCCAGCTGAGAGTTTTCCTTAATAACCCAGAGAAGAAGAGTACTGAAACCCTTCCCGTGAGTGCATCTGGGGGAAAAGAGTGTAGTACATATTTGGCTATTACCCACTATAAGCTTAGTTAAAACTGATAAACTCCCTAAATGGGGAAGTAGTTTTCATCAAGACTGAACTTGGAATATTGGAAGTTTGGGCCCAACTGTCTTTTCCTTGGATTGGGCCCATTTCCCAAACATGTACAGATTTTGGTGGATCCACATTTTGATATTTATTAGATGTGGTGTAATTTAAACAAATCGAGAGGCATATTTTCATAAATTACAACAGGGAGAAAGGCTGATCCATTTTTTTCTTGATTAGGTTTTTAATTGGATCGGTTAATAAGCCTTTCTTTAAGTCAGAATCAGAGAAAATCCCTCCTTATTGAAGTATTTTGTTTTTATTTATTCTTTTAATTTTTATAAGTTAATTTTTTAGAATTTTTATTTAAATTGAATTTAATTAACATATAGTGTATTATTAGTCTCAGAGGTAGAATTTTGTGATTCATCAGTTATATACAATATCCAGTGCTCATTCCTCCAAGGACCTTCTTTAATGTCATCCACCCAAATACCCCATCCTTTCACCACCTCTCCTCCAGTAATTCTCGGTTTGTTTCCTAAAAGTAAGAATATCTTGGGGCGCCTGGGTGGCTCCGTGGGTTAAAGCCTCTGCCTGTGGCTCAGGTCATGATCTCAGGGTCCTGGGATCGAGCTTCACATTGGGCTTTCTGCTCAGCGAGGAGCCTGCTTCCCTTCCTCTCTCTCTCCCTGCCTGGCCCTCTGCCTGCTTGTGATCTCTCTCTGTCACGTTGATAAATAAAATCTTAAAAAAAAAAAAACTCTTATGATTTGGCTCCCTTTCTGTTTTCTTCTTACTGTACTTGTCCTTCACTTCCTCTATGTTCATCTGTTTTGTTTCTTAAATTCCACATAGGAGTGAAATCATATAGTATTTGACAATTTCTGACTAACTTATTTTACTTAATGCAATACCATCTAGTTCCATCCACATCATGGCAAATGGCAAGATTTCATTCTTTTTGGTAGTTGAGTAATATTTCATTATATAATATATAGTATACACCATATCTTCTTTATCCATTGATCTGTCAATGGACATCTGGTTCCTTTCCATAGTTTGGCTATTGTGGACATTGCTGCTATAAACATTGGGATGCACATACCCCTTTGAATCACTATGTTTGTATCTTTTGGATAATTACCTAGTAGTGCAATTGCTGGGTCTATTTTTAACTTTTTGAAAAAACTCCAAACCATTTTGCAGGGCTTTTGTTTTTAATCCATTTCATATCAGAAGCATGCTCATCTTGCCTGAAGGCATGCAATATTAGTTTTCCTTCCTTTTTTACTTCCTAGTTTCTTGTACTTGTTAACTTCAGAACGGCATTCTATCATACCTAGTAAGTCTAAATTCATGGGGAATCTCTTATTTAAGAAGTTGCTCTCGTATACCTTTGGCTTTCATGGTTCTTAAAATATTCCCTAGGAGGACAGAATATTTCTGTGTGAACTTTGCTGAATAAGGATCCTAGGCTTATTTCTGAGGAAACTCATAGCACTTGAAATTAAGGGTGGGAAAAAAAAGAAAGAAAGAAAAGCCCTTTCCACTTGGCAGACATTAGATAGTTTCACTGGCAGCAGAGCTTGGCAAGGCAACTAAGAGTCACAGAGGAATTCAAGTGAGGAGAAAGCCTGACAACCAGGTGTAAAGCAGGAGTCCCTGAAAGACCATTGGGGAAGGCTTCAAGTGACAGATCCTGCAGAGTGTGGAGATATGAAGCCTCAAATGCCAAGAATACTAGAACTGATGGGTAAGACTGAAGAATAGTCCCATAGGTCAAGCAAGTTGTCTGATACCATGTTGGAGAAATCACGGTGGAGAGGTCCTTCTCTTAGAAGGTAAGGGAAGCAGGAAGCAGTGGGTCAAGAATCAAGGCAGCCACAAGGGGAGAGATTATGGGTTACAAAATGACCAGAGATTAAGATCAAACAATGGGTCAGAAATTCAAATGAACTAAAATGTATCAATGCAAGGCATAAACAGCCAGGAGATGGTGAAGCCATGAAGATAATAAGGTGAGATCTGGGTCTATGTTGGAGATCCCTATGTGCTATATTTGAAAGTAGGAATTCAGGTCTAGGTGAGCATGCTGTAGTCTATAGTTCATAAGCAGGTATACCATTCGGACTTATTGGATGGTTCATGTGAGATAATGGTAGTAGAATACATATTCTGACAATGATATTTAGAAACTCAATACTGTGGGAAAATATAGGGAAGGGAGATTGTTTTCTTTCACATTTCATTCCTTTCAAGCCTCCACATGCATCAGAAAATTAAAGTGTAGTATAACTTAGATGCTGTTAGCAGAATGTGTTAAAAGAAGAAGGATGGGTAGAGAGGTAGCACAATATAGTGAAATTATCTACCTAGTCTTTTCATATGTGGTCATTCAGTAATTGATATATTGTTAGTTTAAATTAAGATGCACTTTTGGGATATCTCATAAGAAGAGTATGGTTCTATTCTTTTGCATGTGGACATCCAGTTTTCCCAACACCATCTGTTGAAAAGACTATCTTTTTCCCAATATGTATTCTTAACACTCTTGTTGAAAATCAGTTGACTGTATATGCATGGGTTTATTTCTGGGCTCTCTGTTCTGTTTCATTTGTTTATATGACTGTTTTTATGCCATTACCATACTAGTTTGTTACTGAAGCTTTGTAATATATTTTGAAATAAGTAAGTATGTTGCCTCCAGTTTTGTTCTTCCTGTTCAAAATTGCTTTGAATAATCAGGGTCTTTTATGGTTCCATATAAATTTTAGAATTTTTCTTTCTAATTCTGTAAATTAGATAGAGATTGTATTGACTCTGTCAATCACTTCAACTCAAAATGGATTAAAGATTTAAACATTAGACCTGAAACCATAAAAATCCTGGAAGAACACACACAGAAGGGAAAAGCTTCTTGAAATTAGTCTTGGTGATGATTTCTTGGATATAACATCAAAAAGCACAGGGGGACCTGGGTGGCTTAGTGGCTTAAGCCTCTGCCTTTGGCTCAGGTCATGATCTCAGGGTCCTGGGATGGAGCCCAGCATCAGGCTCTCTGCTCAACGGGAAGCCTGCTTCCTCCCTTCTCTCTGACTAGTTGTGATCTTTCTCTGTGTCAAATAAATAAATAAAATCTTTAAAAAAAAAAAACAACATCAAAAAGCACAGACAACAAAAGGAAAAAATGGACCAATGGTAGTATATCAATCTAAAAATCTTCTGAACAACAAAAGAAATAATCAACAATATGAAAAGGCAACCTACAGAATGGGAGAAAATATTTATAAGCCATATATCCAATAAAGGATTAATATTCAAAATATATAGGGAATTCTTATAGCTCAATTGCAAAAAAGTAAAAAATAAATAAAAAATAAATAAACCGATTAAAAAATGGGCACATGCACAGAATAGGACTTTTTCCAGAGAAGACAAGACATACAAATGGCCAAATAGTATATGAAGAGGTGCCTGACATTACTAATCACTGCAGAAATACAAATAAAAACCATAATGTGATACCACCTCATGCCAGTTAGAATAGCTATCATTAAAAACACAAAATGTGCATGATAGGCCCTTTGAATAATTCTCTTGTTTTGCTGTTCACATATTGCTTCTCCTAAGTTCAGATGCAAAGATAGCCCAGAATCATTCATCACCCTTAGTTGGAATCTGAATGATCCCTGTAACTTTATTGCTGGGGGAGTACACAGAGGACAAGACCGCATACTTTTATCTTGTTCCCACATAGATTGTGGGGTGTCTTAGTTGGTTTAACAGGCAAAAATAAAACATGCATATCCTTGTTTAAAGGAGTCTGTTTTCACCAGAATCTAATATCAAATAAGAGGAGGCAAAAGAAAAATAATTAATTTTAGCTCACTTATAAATATTGGCCCCAGACCAACCTGGAGTTGGAAAAGAGGGTACAGAGGCTCAGAAAGAGGTGGAAAGTCCCAAAGGACAGCCTACGAGAATCTCTTATTCCCTGAGATACTGTACTTTCTGTTCAAGCAATGAAGGACCCAACTTGTGGTATTTGATTCTGTAATCTACTACTATAAGCTGTTACTGGATTGGCCAAATAAGCCATTCAGCCAAAAAAAAAAAAATCAGTCTGGCTAATTTCAATTCACCAAATTAACTTAATATTTCACCAAATTTGGATAAATCTGGTGTTTATCTTGGGCCTCAAGGACAAACTTTGAAAAAGGAGGAAGTTACATAGTACAGAAGAAACAAACACAAAATATAAGGGTCAGCAAGAATGAAGAAGTGAAACCCTTGAGCACTGTTGGTAGGAATGTAAATTACTGCAGCCATTATGGAAAAAAAATAGTAGAGATTAGTCTAAAAAGTAAAAATAGAACTTCTATATGATCCACCATTCCCATTTCTGAGTATAAATCCAAAAGAATTGATATCAGGATCTCAAAGAGATATTTGTACTCTCATATTCACTTCAGCATTATTTACAATAACCATGACAAGAAAGCAACCTAAATGTCATTGACAGATGAATGGATAAAAAAACTGTGACTTATACACACAAGGTAATATTAATGATACTTAAAAAAGAAGGAAATCCTGTTATTTGTTACAACATGGAGGAACCTGGAGGATATTATGCTAAGGGAAACAAGACAGACACAGAATGACAAATACTATGTCATACTACTTACAGGAGGCATTTAAAATATTTAAACTCGTAGAAGCAGAGAGTAGAATGGTGGTTTCCAGGGGCCGAGGAAAGTCTTAGTCAAAGAGAACAAAGTTTCAGTTATGCAAGATGAGTAAGTCCTAGTGATCTACTACACAGCAATGGAGCCTTAGCTAATAATTCCGTACTGTATACTTAAAATTTGCTGAGAGTAGACTTTATATTGAGTGTTCTTATCCCCCAAAGCAAAATAATAATAGAGGGTGGGTAGAACTTTTGAGAGGCCATGGATATGCTTATGGCATTGACTATGGTGATAGTTTCATGACTGTATACTTAACTCCAAACTCATCAAGCTACATACATTAAATATGTACAGCTTTTTATATGTCAAACAGATGTAAAAAACAAGTTAAAAAAGAGGTGTGCTCATGTTAGTATAAAATACACAATGAACATTAAAGTCTTAATTCAAAAAAGTAGAATATCTGATTCATAATTTTACATTATTATGTATTGAAATTATACTTTGGACACATTGGGGTAAGTAAAGCATATGTTTGTTTTTTTGCTATTCTAATGAAGCTACTAGAAAGTGTAAAATTGTGCACGTAGCTTGCATTATATTTCTTTTGGGCAGTGCAGACCTATATACTTCAGAATCACACAGACCTGTGCCCCTATACCATTTCTTCTGCCATGTATACTTTAGACAAGTTGCTTACCCTTTTGGAGCTTCTGTGTCAACATCCAAAATATTGGTATCAGTAAGGTCTGTTTTGGAGTTAATGTGAGGATAAGCAGTAAATTAGAAAGGGCACACGTTTTTATCATGAAGAAGATCTTACCTGTGATACCCCCACCTGTCTTCCTCTGGGTTTCTTTGTTGAAACCACTGAGCTGAACTCCAGTTACAGGAAGATGAATCAGTGTTCACAGCCTGCCAGGTAGGAGGTGTGTGGGGGGGTTGGGATTATTTATTTATTTATTTATTTAGTCCTTTGGAGCCTGTTGGCAAATATGACAACCAACGTGGAAATACATTTTATACCTGTTCTGTGTGTGGGAAAGACATTTGAATTGTTCTGGACAGCACTTTCAGTGGTTGAGCTGAGAAAAATGTTCATGTATCAAGTCTAGAAACTGACAGACTCAATGAGGAAGCAGAACGTATATTCAACACTGGGAAACCTGGACATCTGTCTTTCTCTTCAACTTATCATAGTATCCATTGCTCATCCATTGTTCTGTATCAGGACACCAGTCTCTGGTAACTGTTTTTATTTTTTATCTTTTTAAGATTTTATTTATTTATTTATCAAATAGAAAGAGAGAGAGAGAGCACAGAGAGAGAGGGGAGGAGCTGCAGACAGACGGATAATCAGGCTCCCTGCTGACCAAGAGCCCGATGCAGGACTCAATCCTAGGACTCTGGGATCATGACCTGAGCCAAAGGAAGATGCTTAACCAACTGAGCCATACAGACATCTCTGATCATTGTTTTTAATTGTAAGTTGACATATGTATAGTCATCTAAATACATTGCTATATCACTCACCATCTCTTGTGAACCCCAAATAACCCTGGAGAGTGGGAAAGTCTGGTAGCATTCTAAGTTTAGAGGTGAGATGCTAGGATAGGGAATAATGCCTACAGAACACCATATGTCAGAGCCATTAATCTGGGCATATTATACACTATTGTATTTAATATTTATAGATCTCTTAGCTATAAATTTTAAATGACTTTCTTAAAGTTACACAGCTAGTAAATATCAGAATCTAGACTATCGCCATTCCTATGTGTTAACATTTCCTTTGGAGAACAAGGTCAAGAGCTAAAGATAATGAAGAAATGACCTACCAGCTCACTCATCTAATGCTTAGAGATAGTCTTTCATGTTTTGAATAGATTCATGCATCAATTCTTCACTTCTCCAAATAAAACATGAGGATCTTTGCTGTCATGTTTCCAATTCATTTTTATGAAAATAATATTAATAAAATAATCATGTGTAGGTATAACTTATTGAACACTATGTCACGAGTGGTGTTTTACATATACTATGCTATTTAATCATTCCAACAGTCTTATAAGGTAGACACTTACCTGATTTCACAGATGAGGAAATAGATTCACAGAACTTAAGTCTTTTGATTATCAACCCACAGGTAATAGATGGCAAGGAAACTGTATTAAAATTTATTTTATTCACCCACCCCTTCTTCCTCTTCTGTGCAATAGTAGAACTAGTTACATATTTTACTCTAATATTTTATGATCAAGCATGATGTCTCCATTTCTCTCTCTCTCTCTCTTTCAGTCTCTCTCTCTCTTTTCTTTTCTTTTCTTTTTTTTTTCTGTTCCCCCCTGAAGAGGTAGGGGACAGAGCAGATGGCTTCTGGAAAGTTTTCAGTCTTCAGATTCCCTTTCCATAAGCACATTCTGCATAAAAATGTCTCGTGCATATATGCTACAGTAGTACCTATTAAAGCCCATTTCAATTCACTTTCATAACATATTTAAAAGTAAAGTTTATGGTTGGATAAAGGACTCACTTCAGGGGCGCCTGGATGGCTCAGTGGTTTAAGCCTCTGCCTTCAGCTCAGGTCATGATCTCAGGGTCCTGGGATCGAGCCCCACATCGGGCTCTCTGCTCAGCGAGGAGCCTGCTTCCCCCTCTCTCTCTGCCTGCCTTCTGCCTACTTGTGATCTCTCTCTTTCTATCAAATAAATAGATAAAAATCTTAAAAAAAAAAAAAGGACTCACTTCATAACCCAAAGCAATCCATCTTATCCGAACTAAAGAAAATAAACAAAAACTGGAAGTCCAGATCAGCGATTGGGAAACCTAAAAATATCCTAGAAATAAGCTCTGTCTATGCTTAATTTTTGATGATAGCTATCTATAGCAAAGTCTGAAATGTGGAGGGACAAGAAAAGTAAGTTTATGTCACAGGCACAAACAATTTAAAACCTAAAAAGAAAACAAAAATGAAATTCTCAAGCGGGAAACATTTTTTTTTTTTTTAAATACATAAATTCGGGGGCACCTGGGTGGCTCAGTGGGTTAAGTCTCTGCCTTCAGCTCAGGTCAAGCTCCCAGGGTCCTGGGATTGAGCCAGCATCAGGCTTTCTGCTCAGCAGGGAGGCTGCTCCTAGCGCCCCCCCGCCGGCCCCCGTCTGCCTCTCTGTCTACTTGTGATCGCTGTCTGCCAAATAAATAAATAAAATCTTTAAAAAAAAAAAAAATATATATATATATATATATATAAAGTCAATTGGAAAAGAAGGGGAAAACCAAAGCTGTATCTTTTTGATGACAAATTTTAGATGAAAACTGAAAAAGTATAGATTCAGCGACTCTTACCCGATTTCCCAGACTCCATTTCCTTCTCTTGCCATGTGTTTTCTCTGCCTGCAGTTAAAGAGTGCATTTTCCTGAACCCCATTTTCATTATGTCACATCTTTGCCTAGAGACCTCCTCCGGCCACCTTGCCACACTCCACTCTCAGACCCTTTGGACCAGAGGGCTGACCTCAGCTCTTGTCCTGTTGCCTGAAAGGACCCCTTTATAATGTCACCCACACTCCTTTCTTCCCACCTTCTAATTGTACCCTCCCAACTATGTCTCTTGTTATCCCTTTTGTGCAATCTGTCCCTTTCTCTCTTTAATTTTAAATTCAGTGTCTCTCCCAAGTATACATATGTCAAAATATATTGACATATACATTGACATATACATGTAGATTTGACATGTACATGTAGATTTGACATATGTCAAAATCTACCCCTTCTGTACATTTTCTCTGATTTATTCTATCCAATTTCACCTTTCTTCCTCTAGACTAAGTTAGCCACTGTCACCCAATGCTTTTCAGATCACAGTAGGTGATAATTATGCTCATACAGTACAGTACGAGGTTCTCAGTCATTGGAATGGGAGCGCTCCCCAGGCCCTGCCCAAAGTAGCTCCATAGACTGGGAGTCAGCACTTCTATGTAAAAATAACCTACTCCTTCCCATAACTTAGCAGCCAAGCTCTGCTTCATGGCACTGATGACCATAACTGGGAACCCCAAAACTGGGTATATATTGTGGGAAGCATGCCTGTTTTTAACAGGGTAAGAACTGAGGTAGAAGAAGGAAGTCTGATATTTTGACTCTGTTACTTTAATATGGCCTTTTTTTTTTAAAAGATTTTTATTTATTTATTGGACAGAGAGAGAGATCACAAGTAGGCAGAGAGGCAGGCAGAGAGAGAGGAGGAAGCAGGCTCCTCGCTGAGCAGAGGGCCCGATGTGGGGCTCGATCCCAGCACCCTGGGACCATGACCTGAGCCGAAGGCAGAGGCCCAACCCACTGAGCCACCCAGGCACCCCAATATGGCCTTTTCAATACTGGTTGGCACAGGGATATCTGACATATTGCTTGTTGTTTGTTTGTTTTTTTAATTTTTATTTATTTTTCTTTTTGAATTTTACTTACTTATTTTAATCTTTTTTATTATGCTCAGTTAGCTACTGTATAGTACACAATTAGTTTCTGATGTAGTGTTCAGTGATTTATTGGTTAAGTATAACAGCCAATGCTCAAAATGTTAAGGATAGAGCTACCCTATGACCCAGCAATTGTACTACTGGGTATTTATAGCCAGGAGACAGATGTAGTGAAAAGAAGGGGCATGTGCACCCCAATGTTCATAGCAGCAATATCCACAATAGCCAAACTGTGGAAGGAGCCAAGATGACCTTCAACAGATGAATGGATAAAGAAAATGTGGTTCATATATATAATGGAATATTACTCAGACTTCGAAACAATGAATAGGTATTTATATCAACATAAATGCAACTGGAGGGAATTATGCTGAGTGAGATAAGTCAAGCAGAGAAGGGCAATTATCATATGTTTCATTCATATTTGGAACATAAGCATGGAGCACCATAGAGGAAGGGAGAGAAATCCAAAGGGGGAGAAATCTGAGAGGGAGATGAGCCAGTATTGTGATGAGCACTGACATAGTGTTTTTAATAGGGATTTTGAAGTGATGACATTTTGCCTTGGTCAAAAAAGGTATAAACTCATCTGATTTACAAACTTAAAAGTTTTCAAGCCATTCGTGGAACAGAAATGTGCCTCCCCCTCTTTCAAAACTCCCAGAACTAGAATATGGGACCTGTTGGACAGAAGTATTTCTGGGCTGTCACTGAACACACAGAGGGTAAAGCTGGAACATCTTATACACTGGCTGCTGCCAGTCACTCCCCTAAAAACTCTACCTTTGTAATTTCACAGTCAAGACAGTCTTGTGAAGGAGAGTTATGCCTGTGATTTGCAGGTTGTTGGGGGGGGGGTTCACCATCATGCTTCCCTCCTGCATTATCTGAAATCTCATTTTTGCAAATTTTTTAGTGACATCTTATTTAAATGCGTTAATTTTTTTTTTTTTTTTTTTAATGTAAGGACCATCGTGCTTCATCTTGTTTAGCACTGCTTTGACCTCATTGACACATGACCTCATTGACACATTGACCTCATTGACACATTGACCCATGGACACAGTTTGAGAAAGTAGGCTATCTATCTCATCAAACAGTGTCTTCCATTTTCCAACTGACTTGTTCTTAGCCTTATTTTACTTAAGTCTGATTGGATGTTCTGACCTATTTTAATAGTGGAGACCTTGAGACTTTTTCTTATTTTTCATATTCATATATATATATATATATATATATTTTTTTTTTCCCTCCAATGTATGCTGTAGAATACGATTGTGACTTGAATGGATGGCTCTTCTATAGCCAGTTACCAATTGTGCGACTGCCTTATCTTCTTACACTCAGGGCTTCCTTTTGTGCAGCTTGCATTTGCTTTTGGGGTCAGTCTGCAGAGGCCTTCCTCTCTTATCACTTTGTGTCTTCAGACTACAGGCGAGAAAAATCCCTCTCTCTGGTGCTTATCATGGCCTCTCTTTCCCAGTGATTGCAGACACAAAGCATCCCAAAGCTCCTATCGCTCACTGGAAGCCCAGCTGGGAAATCTGCAGAGCCCTGAATATCTTATCTGAAGCACTGCTAGCAGATAAGCGGTCCGGAGGTGCTCCTAAGGCCCAATTCGAGAGGACCCCAAAGAAAGAAATCCAGCTTAGTTTAATGAAGGCCCTGATTTGGGGCTCCTGGCCACTTCTCAAGGGCACACAGGGACATGAAGTCTTCGCACTGAGGCCTGACTCTTGAAATCTTTTTATTTTGTAATTGTCAGAGAGCCAAATGCACATTTTTGTTGTTGTTGTTTATTGTTTCCATTTAAAGCACTAGGAAGTCAGCAAGATAGAAGGGGTAAGACACCAGCTTTCAAGTCACATGACCTTAGTTCCAATCAATTCATTTCCATCATGACTTCCAGGCTGTAGTATCTTCCTTAGGCCAAGTAGGAGGTCCCATGTCCCAGGCTCCACACTTTACAGGGACCCTACTCTGGCTGGTGTTCCTTTTCACGAGTTCCTCCCTGAAGGTGAAGACTGGAACCAGGCGGGCGGAGAGCTCACTAGGAGCCTGGGCACCCTGTAACTGGCCTTCATCCTAATCTAGACCATCCTTCTTTCAGGCATCCAGATCTGAGAATTCCCTGACCAAACTGCCAGCCCACTTCCTGGGTGTGTGCAGGCCTCTCCCAGGCTCACCAGCCTCAGAGAAAATGAACCAGGAACACAATACTAGTGGGGGCATGAGCAAGGGTCAGCCGAGCGTGGGGAGACAGACATCTGGGCAGAACCTGGAAATATGAACTCTGCCCAGTCGGAAGGGAAGAGGGTGGGTTGTACCACATGTTCTGATTTGAACCTGGACATCCATGTTGTTATGAAAGTATATTTGTTAACAAAGAGAGCAGAACTTATTTAACAGTTCGTTGACATGATTTATAACTTTCACATATGGAGGCATATGGTGCAATACGACAGTATTTATAATTTGGCCCCAAGCCCCCTCATGTCAGGGAAAGTACCACCTCACCAAATGACTTGAAGTCAATGGATTTCATCTTTATGCACTACAATTCATTAATCTTTAAAATAGAACAGTAAGAGAGGGAGGAGTCAAGATGGCGGAGAAGTAGCAGGCTGAGACTACTTCAGCTAGCAGATCAGCTAGAGAGCTTATCTAAAGATTGCAAACACCTGCAAATCCATCAGCAGATCAAAGAGAAGAAGAACAGCAATTCTAGAAACAGAAAAACAACCACTTTCTGAAAGGTAGGACTGGTGGAGAAGTGAATCCAAAGCGACGGGAAGATAGACCCCGGGGGGAGGGGCCGGCTCCCGGCAAGCAGCGGAGCAGCAGAGCACAAAATCAGGACTTTTAAAAGTCTGTTCCACTGAGGGACATCGCTCCAGAGGCTAAACCGGGGCGAAGCCCACGCGGGGTCGGCGTGGCCTCAGGTCTCGCAGGGTCACAGAAGGATCGGGGGTGTCTGAGTGTGGCAGAGCATGCGGGTATTGGAACGGGAAAGCCGGCTACAGAGACAGAGCCGACAGTAAGCTCGCAGCTCGGTGTTGCCTTGAACCGGTCGCAGGCTCGGTGAGCTCGGAGCGCAGCCGGAGGTTAGGCAGACGCGAGTTACTAGGAGCTGTTCGCTGAGGGCGCACTGGGGAGCGGGGCCCCAGGCTCTCGGCTCCTCCGGGCCGGAGACCAGGAGGCCGCCATTTGTATCCCCATCCTCCGGAACTCTACGGAAAGCGCTCAGGGAACAAAAGCTCCTGAAAGCAAAGCCGAGCAGATCACTCAGCCCGGCCCCTGATAAGGGCAGTGCAATTCCGCCTGGGGCAAAGACACTTGAGAATCAATACAACAGGCCCCTCCCCCAGAAGATCAACAAGAAATCCAGGAAAGACCAAGTTCACCTACCAAGGACTGCAGTTTCAATACCAAGGAGAGAGCAGCAGAATTCCAGAGGAGGAGAAAACAAACCACGGAACTCATGGCTTTCTCCCTGTGATTTTTTAGTCTTGCAGTTAATTTAACTTTTTTCTTTTTCATTTTTTTTCTCTTCTTCTGCTAAAATTTTTTATAACTTTTACCCTTTTCTTTTTTAACGTTTTTTAACTAGTTTATCTAATATATATATATATATTTTTCTTTTTTATACTTTTCTTTACTCGTTTTCTTTTTTTTAATTCTTTTTTTTCTTTTTTTCCTTTCCTTCTTTTTGAACCTCTTTTTATCCCCAAATCAGAAGAGATCCCAATCTCTTCAATCTCTTTTTTAAATTCTTTTTTTAATTCTTGATTGACTTTTTAATTCAACTCTTTTTTTAATTCTTTTTTTTTCTTTTTTTTCTTTCTTTCTTTTTGAACCTCTTTTTATCCCCAAATCAGAAGAGATCCCAATCAGAAGAGATCCCAATCAGAGGAGATCCCTCATCCAATCGTGAGGGGGGAGAAATCCCCCCCTCACGATTTGGGATCTCTTCTGATTTGGTTAAAGCATATTTTCCTGGGATTGTTGCCACCCTTTTAGTATTTTACTTGCTCCTTCATATACTCTTAGCTGGACAAAATGACAAGGCGGAAAAATTCACAACAAAAAAAAGAACAAGAGGCAGTACTGAAGGCTAGGGACCTAATCAATACAGACATTGGTAATATGTCAGATCTAGAGGTCAAAATGACAATTCTCAAGGTTCTAGCCGGGCTTGAAAAAGGCATGGAAGATATTAGAGAAACCCTCTCCAGAGATATAAAAGCCCTTTCTGGAGAAATAAAAGAACTAAAATCTAACCAAGTTGAAATCAAAAAAGCTATTAATGAGGTTCAATCAAAAATGGAGGCTCTCACTGCTAGGATAAATGAGGCAGAAGAAAGAATTAGCAATATAGAAGACCAAATGACAGAGAATAAAGAAGCTGAGCAAAAGAGGGACAAATAGCTACTGGACCATGAGAGGAGAATTCGAGAGATAAGTGACACCATAAGACGAAACAACATTAGAATAATTGGGATTCCAGAAGAAGAAGAAAGAGAGAGGGGAGCAGAAGGTATACTGGAGAGAATTATTGGGGAGAATTTCCCCAATATGGCAAAGGGAATGAGCATCAAAATTCAGGAGGTTCAGAGAATGCCCCTCAAAATCAATAAGAATAGGCCCACACCCCGTCACCTAATAGTAAAATTTACAAGCCTTAGTGACAAAGAGAAAATCCTGAAAGCAGCCCAAGAAAAGAAGTCTGTAACATACAATGGTAAAATTATTAGATTGGCAGCTGACTTATCCACAGAGACCTGGCAGGCCAGAAAGAGCTGGCATGATATTTTCAGAGCACTAAACGAGAAAACCATGCAGCCAAGAATACTATATCCAGCTAGGCTATCATTGAAAATAGGAGAGATTAAAAGCTTCCAGGACAAACAAAAACTGAAAGAATTTGCAAACACCAAACCAGCTCTACAGGAAATACTGAAAGGGGTCCTCTAAGCAAAGAGAGTCCCTACAAGTGGTAGATCAGAAAGGAACAGAGACAATATACAGTAACAGTCACCTTACAGGCAATACAATGGCACTAAAATCATATCTCTCAATAGTTACCCTGAATGTTAATGGGCTAAATGCCCCAATCAAAAGACACAGGGTATCAGAATGGATAAAAAAAAAACAAAACCCATCTATATGTTGCCTCCAAGAAACTCCTTTTAAGCCCAAAGACACCTCCAGATTTAAAGTGAGGGGGTGGAAAAGAATTTACCATGCTAATGGACATCAGAAAAAAGCAGGAGTGGCAATCCTTATATCAGATCAACTAGATTTTAAGCCAAAGACTATAATAAGAGATGAGGAAGGACACTATATCATACTCAAAGGGTCTGTCCAACAAGAAGATCTAACAATTTTAAATATCTATGCCCCCAACGTGGGAGCAGCCAACTATATAAACCAATTAATAACAAAATCAAAGAAACACATCAACAATAATACAATAATAGTAGGGGACTTTAACACTCCCCTCACTGAAATGGACAGATCATGCAAGCAAAAGATCAACAGGGATATAAAGGCCTTAAATGATACACTGGATGAGATGGACAGCACAGATATATTTAGAACGTTCCATCCCAAAGCAACAGAATACACATTCTTCTCTAGTGCACATGGAACATTCTCCAGAATAGATCACATCCTCGGTCCTAAATCAGGACTCAACCAGTATAAAAAGACTGGGATCATTCCCTGCATATTTTCAGACCACAATGCTCTGAAGCTAGAACTCAACCACAAGAGGAAGTTTGGAAAGAACCCAAATACATGGAGACTAAACAGGATCCTTCTAAAGAATGAATGGGTCAACTGGGAAATTAAAGAAGAATTGAAAAAAATCATGGAAACAAATGATAATGAAAATACAATGGTTCAAAATCTGTGGGACACAACAAAGGCAGTCCTGAGAGGAAATTATATAGCAGTGCAAGCTTTTCTCAAGAAACAAGAAAGGACTCAGGTACACAACCTAACCCTACACCTAAAGGAGCTGGAGAAAGAACAAGAAAGAAACCCTAAGCCCAGCAGGAGAAGAGAAATCATAAAGATCAGAGCAGAAATCAATGAAATAGAAACCAAAAAAAACAAGAGAACAAATCAACGAAACTAGGAGCTGGTTCTTTGAAAGAATTAATAAAATTGATAAACCCCTGGCAAGACTTATCAAAAAGAAAAGAGAAAGGACCCAAATAAATAAAATCATGAATGAAAGAGGAGAGATCACAACTAACACCAAAGAAATACAAACTATTATAAGAACATACTATGAGCAACTCTACGCCAACAAATTTGACAATCTGGAAGAAGTGGATGCATTCCTAGAAATATATAAACTACCAAAATTGAACCAGGAAGAAATAGAAAGCCTGTACAGACCCATAACCAGTAAGGAGATTGAAACAGTCATTAAAAATATCCAAACAAACAAAAGTCCAGGGCCAGACGGCTTCCCGGGGGAATTCTACCAAACATTTACAGAAGAACTAATTCCTATTCTCCTGAAACTGTTCCAAAAAATAGAAAAAAAAGAAAACTTCCAAACTAATTTTATGAGGCCAACATCACCTTGATCCCAAAACCAGACAAGAATCCCATCAAAAAAGAAAGCTATAGACCAATATCCTTGATGAACATAGATGCGAAAATTCTCACCAAAATACTAGGCAATAGGATTCAACAGTACCTTAAAAGGATTATTCACCATGACCAAGTGGGATTTATCCCAGGGCTGCAATATTGGTTCAACATCCGCAAATCAGTCAATGTGATACAGCACATCAATAAAAGAAAGAACAAGAACCATATGATACTCTCAATGGATGCTGAAAAGCATTTGACAAAGTACAGCATCCCTTCCTGATCAAAACTCTTCAAAGTGTAGGGATAGAGGGCACATACCTCAATATCATCAAAGCCATCTATGAAAAACCCACTGCAAATATCATTCTCAATGGAGAAAAACTGAAAGCTTTTCCACTAAGGTCAGGAACACGGCAGGGATGTCCATTATCACCACTGCTATTCAACATAGTACTAGAAGTCCTAGCCTCAGCGATCAGACAACAAAAGGAAATTAAAGGCATCCAAATCAGCAAAGAAGAAGTCAAATTATCACTCTTCGCAGATGATATGATACTCTATGTGGAAAACCCAAAAGACTCCACTCCAAAACTGCTAGAACTTGTACAGGAATTCAGTAAAGTGTCAGGATATAAGATCAATGCACAGAAATCAGTTGCATTTCTCTACACCAACAACAAGACAGAAGAAAGAGAAATTAAGGAGTCAATCCCATTTACAATTGTACCCCAAACCATAAGATACCTAGGAATAAACCTAACCAAAGAGGCTAAGAATCTATACTCAGAAAACTATAAAGTACTCATGAAAGAAATTGAGGAAGACACAAAGAAATGGAAAAATGTTCCATGCTCCTGGATTGGAAGAATAAATATTGTGAAAATGTCTATGCTACCTAAAGCAATCTACACATTTAATGCAATTCCTATCAAAGTACCATCCATCTTTTTCAAAGAAATGGAACAAATAATTTTAAAATTTATATGGAACCAGAAAAGACCTCGAATACCTAAAGGGATTGAAAAAGAAAGCCAAAGTTGGTGGCATCACAACTCCGGACTTCAAGCTCTATTACAAAGCTGTCATCATCAAGACAGCATGGTACTGGCACAAAAACAGACACATAGATCAATGGAACAGAATAGAGAGCCCAGAAATAGACCCTCAACTCTATGGTCAACTAATCTTTGACAAAGCAGGAAGGAATGTCCAATGGAAAAAAGACAGCCTCTTTAATAAATGGTGTTGGGAAAATTGGACAGCCACGTGCAAAAAAATGAAATTGGACCATTTCCTTACACCACACACAAAAATAGACTCAAAATGGATGAAGGACCTCAATGTGAGAAAGGAATCCATCAAAATCCTTGAGGAGAACACAGGCAGCAACCTCTTCGACCTCAGCCGCAGCAACATCTTCCTAGGAACATCGCCAAAGGCAAGGGAAGCAAAGGCAAAAATGAACTATTGGGATTTCATCAAGATCAAAAGCTTTTGCACAGCAAAGGAAACAGTTAACAAAATCAAAAGACAACTGACAGAATGGGAGAAGATATTTGCAAACGACATATCAGATAAAGGACTAGTGTCCAAAATCTGTAAAGAACTTAACAAACTCAACACCCAAAGAACAAATAATCCAATCAAGAAATGGGCAGAGGACATGAACAGACGTTTCTGCAAAGAAGACATCCAGATGGCCAACAGACACATGAAAAAGTGCTCCATATCACTCGACATCAGGGAAATACAAATCAAAACCACAATGAGATACCACCTCACACCAGTCAGAATGGCTAAAATCAACAAGTCAGGAAATGACAGATGCTGGCGAGGATGTGGAGAAAGGGAAACCCTCCTACACTGTTGGTGGAAATGCAAGCTGGTGCAACCAGTCTGGAAAACAGCATGGAGGTTCCTCAAAATGTTGAAAATAGAACTGCCCTATGACCCAGCAATTGCACTACTGGGAATTTACCCTAATGATACAAACGTAGTGATCCAAAGGGGCACGTGCACCCGAATGTTTATAGAAGCAATGTCCACAATAGCCAAACTATGGAAAGAACCTAGATGTCCATCAACAGAAGAATGGATAAAGAAGATGTGGTATATATACACAATGGAATACTATGCAGCCATCAAAAGAAACGAAATCTTGCCATTTGCGACAACATGGATGGAACTAGAGCGTATCATGCTTAGCGAAATAAGTCAAGCGGAGAAAGACAACTATCATATGATCTTCCTGATATGAGGAAGTGGTGATGCAACATGGGGGCTTAAGTGGGTAGGAGAAGAATAAATGAACAAGATGGGATTGGGAGGGAGACAAACCATAAGTGACTCTTAATCTCACAAAACAAACTGTGGGTTGCTGGGGGGAGGGGGTTGGGAGAAGGGGCGTAGGGTTATGGACATTGGGGAGGGTATGTGCTTTTGGGTAAATTGGACGGGGAGGTGAACCATGAGAGACTATGGACTCTGAAAAACAATCTGAGGGGTTTGAAGGGGCGGGGGGGGTGGGAGGATAGGGTACCAGGTGGTGGGTATTATAGAGGGCACGGCTTGCATGGAGCACTGGGTGTGGTGAAAAAATAATGAATACTGTTTTTCTGAAAATAAATAAATTGGAAAAAAAAAAGGGAAGAAAAAAAAATGGAACAGTAAGTCCTACGATGTGCTTATAGTTAATTTTATAATGCTTATAACAACACAGACCATAGGTTAACTTGTTGATTAATAAAATGTGTTAAATCTTTTCTTCCAAACTAATACTCAAGTTTGGAAAGGGAAGTACAAGCAAAACAAACTAACCAAAACAAAACAAAAACTTTAACACATGGATTTTAATAAAATTCAATTATATCCATTTACACGTCTTATTATTCTTTATAAAAGATACTTTTCTTTCTTGACAAGTTCAATGAGAAAACAGTATTGAAAGTCACAAAACACTGACTTATTCCTGTCTGTGCCAGTATCTGTCATTCCAAAAACAGGATAGTTTAACTAGTGGGGGAGCACTCAGGAGGACATGAAGTCCCATGTTCACTCAGTAAAGGACAAGCCAATCTCCTTTTAAATAAGACCTATTTGTACTGAAAGCATTGCTTTGAAGAATTGAGCTTGATTGTGACATAAACAGAAACTTTCTCCCTTTATCTAGATATTCCCTCCCTTTGCATACCCAGAACCTTCCTGAGAGAAGCCTCCCTAGGACTGAGAACCAGCGTTAAAAACTGCATATTTTAAAGACCAGAAACTAAGTTGTATTACGTTTTCCCTATGTTTCTGGGTATTCTACTTTTTCTTCTTAAAAAAGTTTGTTTGCCACGAGCATTTCCCCCAAATTCTCCCAAGCTGTGAACATAATCTTATATACAGAAAATTTTATATTATCCAAAGCTGCATATTAGAAAAATATATATTTCTCCCTGGACACTTACGTTGTATAAACAATGCAACTTATTCTCCTGGAAAACTACATACATTTTATATATTTTTGTATCAAAATGCTCTCCCTTAATTTAATCCAAATTGATAAATGAGTACAGAAACAGGAGCTGAAGCCCTAAAGACTAATATATTTAGTCTTCTTGGATGTGCCATATGCATATTTACACTTCACGATTAAATGACATACAGAGAGACGTGCAATATTCCAAAGAAATCCTGACAGCTTTATTAATTTTGCCAACAGCTCACGGGGTTGTTGGTCACAGGGGAATATTTACTGGATTTCTTGCCTATAAGAAGAGTTACATTTGGAATGGAAATTAATCACCATGACCCCAAAGGTGAGGATTTGAATTTTTACTGTAAATGTTCGCACTACATAAATTCAGCAGCCATTCCTTTCAAAACACTCTTCTGAGCAGCACCCACTTTGTTTAAGACCAAATTTTTGCATTCTGTTGGAAAACACGTTCTCAACTTTTCAAATATGCTTTTGTGAAAGCAATTGGACATCCCTCAGGCGTTACTCTTTCCGTGCAGTGTGTGTATTCTGTGCAGGAACAGGCGATGCTTAAAAATTATGAATCTTAGAATAGAGTTTCTCCATGAAAAAATGGAGAGATAGATCAGATAATGCCAGCTTCCTAATGATAATAAGGACAGTAAATAATTTTAAAGCCTGCGCCTCACATTAAAAAAAAAAAAATCTCTCATTCATCTTCCCCATATAATAAATCCATATAATGCTTAAGCCAGCAAAAAGCATATGAAATTCTATTCTATAAGGGGTGTATTTTTGGAAAGGCAAACAAGATGCTGTCTTTCCACCATTCCTGGATTAGCACACAGAAGACAAAGTGTCGCTTGTCAGAAGAATCCTAATTGGTTTACGGGACTGAGTTTTATGGCTTTGCTTCATCTGCACATGAAGACCGAAGCATTAATATGCGGGGAAGTAAAACTTGATATAAAGTTCATAGTGCAGGAGTTAAAGGAAGAAAACCAACACATCAGTCAAATATGATCATCCCAAGACTTGTCAAGAGAAAGTTTCAGCAAAAATACGCCCCTTGCATGGGTGGCTGTGGGGATTACACTAACCAAGTCCTACACAAGACACATACTGGAAAATCTTTTGACAAATGCACTGAAGAAAATGAGATTTTATGCATCAGAGACCTATTCATAAATCATTCTTAGGGTTGCCCAACTTTTTTTGGAAGGTGAAATTTAACTCTCTCCCAGAGTCAAATGGAAAAAAATCAGTTTCTGAAGTCTGCAAAGACATTGATATTGTACCCATAAGTGCCAAGTGATTGATTTCATCTAATTTAATAACATGTCAATTCAGTTTTTAAAAAATAGTCATTTCTAGTCACATACACTTAGAACATTCTATTTGGTTAGCAGGCATGGTGCTGCTAAACTATCAACACCAAGACACCTCAAACTTCATAAACTCCCATCCAGTTCTGTAAAGAAAAGTACTATCAGTAGCCACAGGTTGAGTTCTCACAGCATAGGAGGCTCAGGAGATAGTCAGTCTCCTGGGGTCAATCATTTTGTTTCTTTTTATAGATGAAGAAACTAAGGTTTGGAGAGAAAAGCAACAGTTCAAAGGCACACAGCTAATAGGGGCTGGAGCCGGACGGTAGGGTCCCAGAGGTTGAACTCATCAGCATAATCAGTGTGCTGGGTACAGAGGGAAGGTTGTCAACATGAGCAACATTCCAGACTGTGTGGTCTGTCTCCTTGTGGCTGTTGGATCATCTGCTTGGTTGTTTGACATTGCACTGACCCAAATCTTGACTAACTGACTCCCTTCTTTTTTTACCATTCTCATGCTGCAAATGGAAATGTGAAGGCCCATTAATTTTGTGCCGTCCAGCCAGAGCTGCTGGAGCAGAAGACAGATCCCAGGCTCCCAAACCAGCCCTCTGTCACCTAGATAAGCCAGACTGTACACACGCCCTGCAGCAGCTCCAATTCCATGTCAGGATCCTTGACTCATGAGTTAGTTTCAATCGCTGCAGCTAAAAACCTTGCCAGAGGGCCTCCTCTCTTCCCTAACTTGCTATAATCTCTCTCAGGCATGTTGCCATCAGTACCCTTTCTTTCATCTCCAAATGCTCACAGGAAGCACAGGCATAATGCTGTCTTTTTAGACAGAATTTTTTGGTTTCTAAGAGCAGTTGGTATGAAGGATAGTGGCGGCTTAGGACAGAAGCGATGGATGTTAAAGTGGCAATTTGCACCCCACGAACATGAGAGGGGATAATGACCACATTAGCGTAGTCAGCCAACGATTATTAGCAAAAGCAGTGTGTGGAGGTGCGCTGCCGTCCATTTGGACCTTACTGGATGCAGAAAGTGAAACTGACATTAAGGGGTGAGACAGGCAGAAACTGACAGGAAGTGCTAGAATGACACTGTTCTTGCTTAAGGGATTCCAGATGGCAAAGTGTGCACAGTGGGAGCTTTCTTCAGAGCCTTTACCTCTGCCAACGTGGGGGCAGGATGGCTGTGCCATTCCACAAACTGTGAGAGAGGCTGGAAGCATTCCTCACCATCCCTGTCTGAAAACAATGAATGCACATGTTCCCAGCCCAAACACCTTGAGCCAGAAGGCTTCCTGGATCCTCTAGCCTAATAGCTCTACTTAGGGTGACAATTGTGACTCTGGGATCTCTCATGGGTTCTCACACTTCTTGTGGCCTTCATACAGGGTAAACTCTGTCGTTGAAAGGAATTGTTGCATCCTCAAAGACACAGACACGGACAGAAGCACACAGACATGTTTACCTATGTACACACTCACACAACAGTACTATAGAGAGATTCTGGTACATGACACCAGCAAGTAAAATAACAAGAATGACCAGGGTGGTCTGAGGTTTGCTAATTACCTGATCCGCGTCTGGGCTTTGAGTAAGTTCATAAAGCCACCAGAGATAGCAGGAGGTAATCATCTAGGATCCTCCTACCTTGGAATAGATCTGGATACACTCCATTCTACCCTCATGGGCTTGAAATCCACATTGACAATCTAAATTCAATTGTAGTTCTGGGCTTTAGGCCTTGGTGTGGAGACTGTATCTCTCAGACATCTGATTCTAGAGTGTCCCCAAGGAACCTTGATAGGACTGACCATCTGGCTGTTCACATTCATGTTGCCTCAGGAAGGATCAATATTTCTAGTTCTAGTATCTTGGGATCTAATTCTCATATTGATCACTGGGCATGGAGATCAGGGTGTGTGTGTGTTTGTGTGTGTGGGGGTGTGTGTGTGTGTGTATTTGGGCATCACTTAGTTTACTCAAAGACTGCCAACCAGAGGATCATTTCTTCATTGTTTTATAGAAAGAGTCTAGTTTGGGCATTTATTTACAAGAATATTTACAAGTTTCGACATTTTATGTGGTTTAAATGAACTCATTCTGTTAATTAACTCAGAAGTGTCTTATCAGTGCCCAAAGTTTGAGTATCCAGAGAGCTCCCAAGGGCAGGCTGGTTTCTACGACTCTGGCATCTAGAGATTGAAAAGAATCTCTTCCTGTGTAGGACAAGTGGGTTAGCATAAAATAAAAGTGGCTAATAATGTCAATCATCTGTTGACCACTTATTTTGTGACAGATATCTCATATATATTACCTCTAGTCCCCCAATAATCTAACATAGGAGACACTGTGATCTGTATTCCATGCAAAAGGAAACGGGGTTGGGCAGCGGTGTAAATAACGGGTCTAAAGACACAGGAAAGTTGGTGGCGGGGAGCTAAGATTCAAAGCTAAGGCTTTGTGGACGTATACCCCATGCTCTTTCTGGCGTCATCCTCATGTCTCCTTCAGTAGGATTTTGGAAGTACTCGTCATATACAAAAGAGTGTCGGTGGAGAGCAAGGAACCTCCAAATCATGTATGACCTTTGAAAAACTGGTCAGAGCACTGGGCGTGGTGCATAAACAATGAATTTTGGAACACAAAAAAATAAAATACGATTAAGATGTTGAAGGAAAAAAAAAAGAAAAAGAAAAATTGGTCAGGATCACTAAGACAGTTTGGTCATGAAGCCAATTCGATTTTTGGCAGGAGGTAGAAATGGTCCTTGAATTTTACCATAGAGACCCTGGATCACGTATCCACTAGTGGTGATTCAGATAAGTGTATATGTTCATGTTATGTATATTTGAAGAACAAGGGCACAGATCCAGGTGGAATTTCTCAGAGGAAGACATTATCTTACATGTCCTACAGCTGTCTGCCTGCCTCCTCCACCTCCTGTTCAGTGCTGGCATGGGCATTTGGGGCCACTCACTGACAGGTGGAGCCTCCCCACTTGTTGCTGCTTCCAAGAAGGCTTTTGGGGAAATTCCATGCATTGTTGGACAAAACAAAATGAAACAAAGCAGACAACAACAACATCCACGAAACACCTCTCTTTTCACTGACCTACATAGTACCTATCTGTTTTCATGGAAATAAAAGGGGATCAGGGAACAGATTGCTAATAGCTCTATCCTAATTTCTTAAATTTGCAGAATGATGTTTGTATTTCATATGCAATAGCGGTGTTAGCAAAGATTATACTTGTCATATGTAAGCCTGCTATGTATTCAATCTAATTTGTTGTATCAATCTTATATTGGATTTATTTTGATTTTGTACAATTAATTCTTTCTTTCTGTGATTGCTTCATTGCTTCATTTCATACTTGCCTATTACACACATTTTTTACAAGCCATCTTCCCTCTTCTGCTTAGAATGGGTGGGCTGTAAATATTTAATTAGCAGCTATCACAATCACAATGAAAATGAGAGCTGTAATTGCCCAGATTACCTCATGCTTCCCTGACCCTTGCAGTTAGAAAACCCTGCTTGGGTCTCACCTGCACCCTTCCAACTCCCTATATAGGAATTTTTTCTCTTATTCAAGAGTCTGAGGATTGGTACCTGAACAGCCTCTGCTTTGACAGCCAAGAAAGAAGGAAATGTCACTGCAGAAATAGCATCTTGCCTGCAGCTCCCAAGTACAGAGTGGCCTGGTTACAAGGCAAACATTGTGACAGGCAGCAGGCAGGTGGACTGTGTCCCAGAAGGAGGGCTTCCTTTGCCACAGATCTAGTCACTAGGAGCTCAGCAAGCAAAGGCACAGATGTGTCCATTGGGCAGGGAAGGGGAAATGGGAAAATACCATAGCCACTGCTGCTGTGACTTGTTGCCTTTATCCTTACCATCCCTCTTTACTGCTCTTCCTCCCTAAATCTCAGTTTCTGCCACTTCTCAAAGCTCCCACTCTTTTGGGGAGAGAGACCCAAAAAAAAAAAATTATTAGAATAACGTGTGATATGTGCTCTTTAAGAGGCAGTAGCAGGGAAATATGGAGGTGATTAATTCTGCTGGGGGATATCTATTTTAGAGATCTCTATATTTAAAGAAATCCCAACACAAGAAGCTCACAACTTCTCCAGTTACTAGTTAACTGAATTACCCAGTAATGATGGTTGCCCTGAATCTTCATATCTATGTGCCTCATCCTTCAGGATGGCTCTTCAGATTTTCTGTTACTGCCATGGAACTTCTGAGACACCGAACTCTTCTGTCCTCTCTGGTTTTATTTTAAAACGTATTTTTTATGTAAATTATATAAAATTAAATGAAGAATACAATTAGGGATGCATTCCCACAGAAAAAGTAAATATAAAATAAGACTTTCTTAAGCCATTTTAAAATGACATTACGGAAGGGGATAATTCTTTAGTAAACCTAGTAATCTGTCAAAATTAATTAGGATGTGAAAATTGTTTTATTTTTTTCTATGTGTGTGTGCATGCACAAATGATTATCTATTACATTTACCTGTACACATTTACCTTTACAGTGTAACTTGTACACTGAAATTAATATTACACCGTATGTCAACTAATCGGAATATAAGTAAAAACTTAAAAAAGTAAAATCACTTTACATTGTTTAATGTCAAACAACCACTGATGGATACTTGCATTATTGTAGGAAGACATGTAAATCTCAGAAGGCAGCTGCCGTGAAATTCTCTTTACAACAATGTTACTTTTTGTCTGATGGAGTCCCTATAAGTGTAGCACTGTGATAGCAATGTTAAAATTTCACATTTTCCTGGAATGTTTTTGGTCAACCAGGTGGCCAATTTCTTCCTGTAGCACAGCATACAGCTGTACTCAGTTTGAATTGGTAGACTTCAGTATGCAACATTATTCTATAGTCTTAAAATAATGAAAGGTGAGAGAAGGTGCTGTATATTTAAGACATCCAAAAGGGTACTATAATGTCATCTTGCATTTGTCCAGTCATTTGGCCGAAATGCCACCTTGTAACTCATCTATGCAACATATTCACAATCTTCTAAATTAGGTATAATGAGTCCTCCTTCCTCAGCAGTGTCATTAATCCAACGATTACTGTTTTGAAATGCTTGTCATATCACCTTTGCTCATTTACAAAGAGCATATTCTAGGAGGATCAGTATGTAGCTAATCCTTGAAAAATGTTTGCTGGGAACGAATTAATGAAGCATTGCACCCTTTTTCTTTCCCCTGCCAGCTCCGGCTGCCTTCTCCAAGTTAGTTCATCCATCGCCCACATCTCTGATCTGTAGCCACCCAGCAGAGTTATTGCATGAGCTACACTGTTGTGGGTATTTTCTTTATGCCAGGCCATGTGCACCAGTCACTTTTCACTTGGGGTCTTATGAATGGCTGTTTCTATGACTGTGTGTGCTTTATAAGGAAAGCCTTAATGAGCTATGGGCAAAAGATAATCCCTTGCAAATGCATCAATTGCATGGCTTTCACGTCAAATTTATAATGATGGAAAAGTAATTTTAGAGAACATTTCAGTTTTATCACTGTGGAATGAAGCAGTCAGGGCAAACAGTCAGCATATTACTGTTGATCATTTACTTTATGCAAGGCAAAGTACAAAGATGGAGATACAAATAAGATGGGGCTCTGTCTTCCAAACATACCCTGTTTAGTTTCTTGGGCAAGACTAGCTCACATGGAGCAACATTGGGAGGGATGATAACAAAATATAAAGAAGAATTGCTCTAAATCCTAAGAGATGAACAAACAAAGTGGGAAGGGAACACGGATGTGCAAGAGATCATTTCTACCCGAAGTGACTGAATCAGAAGTGTCACTGTGGGTCTGGGATTGTATTTGTCCTGAATTTCAAAAGAAGAGAGATAATTCCTGGAGGTAGAGGTGTGTGTGTTGGGGGGACACGGGGCAGGTAAGGGGGACTGAGGAAGAATTGCAGATGATGGTGTTACTACGAGTAAAATCTTAAAGATAGAAAATGATTAAAATGCAAAGCCATATGGCTGTGTGGAGCCAATGGTGCCATTGTGCTAGGTGCTATGGGTGAGTCAGGATAGTTTGTTGCTTGTTCGTTTTAACTTTTTTTTTTTTTTTAAGATTTTATCTATTCGTTTGAGAGAGAAAGAGAGAGAACAAGTGGGAGGGGAACATCAGAAGGAGAGGGAGAAGACAACTTACCACTGATCCAGGAGCCTGATATGGAATTCCATCCCAAGACCCTCGGACTGTGAACTGAGCAGAAGGCAGATGTTTAACTTACTGAGCCACTCAGGCAGCCCAGTCAGGGGGATTTTTATACAAGAGCATCTATGCACAGTGCCCTTGCTCTGGTAAACAAGCTCAGGGTTATATGTGTGGAATTAAAGTACATTTCACAAAATTGTACATGAAATGTAATAGTTTCTTAGGGCAGCCACACAAATTCCCCCAAGCTGAGAAACCTAAAACCAAGTAAAATTATTCTCTCATAGTCCTGGAAACCAGAAGTCCAACATCAAAATGTTGGCAGGGTGAGGCTCTCCCTGAAAGCTCTATTGAAGATTCCTTCCTTGACTCTTCCTTGTTACTGGAGGCTCCTGGAAATTCTTGGTGTTCTGTGGATCATAGCTGTGTCACTCCAGTCTCTGTCCTCATGTTTGTATGACGTTCCCTGTGTTTCCTGGTATTTTATCCTCTGTATTAGGACACCAGTCACTGGATTTATAGCTCTCTCTAATTCCAGGATGATCTCACTTCAAGGTCCTTAACTACTTACATCGACAAAGATCTTATTTATAAAGAAGATCACATTCTGAGGTTCCTGGTGGACCCAGAATGGAAGGGGGGGCACTATTTAGCTCATTACAAGTCTGTGCTTAAATTAAAAAGTGACCAAAAGAAGATACTTTAATTTTGTGGTCCCTACATACACTTCCACAGAGTAACTCGATTCCTCTAAAGCTTTATTTTTACTTATCTAGGTATTTATTTTTAAAGATTTTTTATGTATGTATTTAGAGAGAGAGAGAGAGAGAGAGCTCATGAGTGGGGGCAGAGGCAAAAGGAGAGGGAGAGAGAATCTCAAGCAGACTCTACTCTGCGTGCAGTGCCCAAAGCGAGGCTCTACACCGGGGCCCGATCTCGGGTCCGTGAAATCAGGACCTGAGCAGAAATCAGGAGTCAGAGGCTTAACTCCTCCTATGAATTTTTAAAACCAAGTGTATCTATTACAGACTCGTATGCATTCCAATAGACATTTTTTTCTCCCAAAAAAACTAATTTTGTCTTTAGTACAAATTAATCGACGCAGGTAATTATCCTTCCTTCTTAATTATCCTAACAAGTATCCTGCAGGAGCTCCTTATAAATTAGGGTTTCTCTTGGGGCGCCTGGGTTGCTCAGTTGGTTAAGCAACTGCCTTTGGCTCAGATCATGATGCCAGGGTCATGGAATCAAGCCTCATATCAGGCTCCTTGCTCGGCAGAGAGCCTGCTTCTCCCTCTCCCTCTGCCTGCTGCTCCACCTGCTTGTGCTCTCTCTCTCTCTCTCTCTATCAAATAAATAAATAAAATCTTTAAAAAAAAAAAAAGAAATGAAGGTTTCTTTACATGCTGCATTATTGCTCACACTAATGTCATATAGATTCCTAAAGATCTTGAATTTAAGACCACTGGGGGTTTAAAACCAAAATTTTATCTTTGGTCATTCTTTCATCATGCTTTATGTTTAAACTCAAAAAAAAAAAATGCTGGCCATCTCCTGAATTAACATGAGGTTAAGGATCATCCAACATCAATTAATATCACTACCCATTCTCTGGTTACACACACTCAAAACGTATTAAATTTCCTTAGTCTTCTTTTCTCCTGAGTTAATTATAATTTGCTTACGCTAAATTAATGGACCCTAGAAGCACATTGACCATATAATTTATCATCCAAACCAAAACATTTCTGAGAGCGAAAGGTGACACAATTAAAACTTGCAGGTGTAAGCTGGTGTAAACAAGAAATTTACCCTAGCAAATCCAGAAGGTGCACCAGCCCGTCCAGATTACCTTCTTTGTGCCCAACACAAGTCCTGCATTTCAGCCAAACAGATGGCATGTCTTTATTTTCTGGGCATATAAAGGATATTTTATATATTTTTTCCCAAAATTCAATCCTGAGACTTGTCACAATACCTACTCAGTTAATACTTGTTGAAAATGATATAGCAATTACAGCCAGCATTTATTAAATACCTACTGTGTGCCTGGACAAGGTATTTGCATTTGATTAATATATACTGTTGGGGGCTCAGAGAGCTTAAGATGTGACCAATAATTAGGGAAAGGGTCAGGATGGGGACAGAGATTCCTTAACTGCAAATCCTGTGTTCATTCCTTTGGTACCTCTTTTGAAATGTTCTTTAAGTCTCACTAGATAGAGATGGTTCTGAATTTGGTGTCTTAATCACCATCCAGACCTTTCTTGAGCTCCTATTCCTGTACCCTGTCCAGAATCTGTTACTTCCTCAGTATCTCCTGATCTCCTTTCTTTACATCCTATCTCCTACATCATTGTCCAGAACCTGCTGCTACTTCAGACTTTGGGTAACAACATGTTTGTCGGAAATGTTACTTGGAAATCTTTGTTGTGACAATATCTTTACTTAGAGGGAGGAGGTTAAAGAATCCATCTCAGGAGTAAAATAAATTGCAAAACATGCCTGTGCTTCTGGAAATCAAGCAAAAGTCAGTATTTTGACTGGCTAGCCGACCCATTTTGAGACGAGCAATCAATGCTCTGCTATTACCTAGCATTGCAAGAATGGATGTTAATGAATGTTTCCTCAGATTCTGGGCCTTCAGCAAGATGTTTGCCATAAGATGCTATCTCAACCAAGGCCCTAGCTTTGACTTTGAAACTATGCTGGCATGATTTTCCTGGGAACCGATTTAAACAAAGTATCAGTGACTAAAAATCTCCTCAGTGTTAAATCCCTGGCCCTCCAGGTGGTTTACCTTTTTTCCAGACCCACTTACACTGTGTCATTGCAAGAACGGCAGATGCTTCATTCATCCTGGGACCAAGTGGAGCAGCAGCGCCATGGCTGATGGGGGAAATGCTCGCCTATTCAGAGCCTCAAAGGTACCACTCATCTCTCACCAGCAGGCACCTAGTATGTCATGGCCTCGAGAACTGGCAAATGCCACTGGCCTAGAAAATATACTGGGAACACAAGCAGGACAGTGCTGACTGCATTTATCACCTTATGTTTGAAGGGGGAAAAAGTACCTTTTGGAAGTCTGATACAATCTTGGTCAACAATCCAGGTTGCTTCCGATAAAGATTCAGAGACTGTTCATTTGTATGCTTCTTATATTTCAGGGACACTGGGGTTCTACATAGATTGATACTTCAATGGATTCTTGTAACACTCAGAGGTAGGTTCTATAAACTTTTAGAGATGTGAACTTTAAGGCTCAGAGACATAAAGTGCTGCTCAGGGTTGACAATGATAGTAAGCAGCAGGGGTTCACACTCAGATTTGCCTCAATCCGAAATTCACGTTCCAAGTCTGTCCAAAGCAGAATTTTTTAGGGCACTCTTAAATTAAAAGAGACTCAAATGAATCAGTAATCCAGATCCAGTTTTAATAAAAAAAATCCACCTTCCCTGACGGATGGTAGCTACACTTGTAGTAATTACTGCATAACATACAGAGATCCCAAATCACTCTGTTGTATACCTAAGACTAATACAATGTTACATGTCAATTGTACTTAAGCTTTAAAACTAAATAAAATAAAATAAAATCTGTCTTCCCCCATTGCTGTCTTATCTGAATCCAATGAGTGCAGTCTCAACTACTGGCAGCACCATATCTAGTGTGGAATAAGCAGAGGTAGCTCTAAGTGGGAGAGAATTAATTCAGAGTCCACTCTATTAGTAACAGGTCTTCAAGAACTCTGATAAGTAGTGCCCAATTATGTCCAAAGCACATTAATTTATTTCCTTTGGCTTCTTTTTCATGTTTAAATAAGAAAATCACATAAGTCATTGAACAACAGGGCAACACATTCAACAAATCCTTAATATGCTCCTTCATCAGGGGTCATCTTGATTAGAGAAAACAAAGAATTAAAATCCTTTCTTTTTTTTTTTTTTTAAAGATTTTATTTATTTATTTGAGAGAGAGCAAAAGCAAGAGAGATCACAGAGGGAGCATGAGAGGCAGAAGCTGACCCACTGCTGAGCAGAGAAACCAATACAGGGCTCCATCCCAGGAACTGAGATCAGGACCTAAGACAAAGACAGATTGTAAACCAACTAAGCCACCCAGGCTCCCCAAGAATTATTATTATTTCAAAGAATCCTTGTGATTGCTACATTTTTAAAGTAAGGCAGCTTCCACATCTGTGTTAGCAAGCAGGTAGAACTTGTGTTGATTATGAATGAGTTGTGCAATGGGAAGGACATGAGCCTTGGGTTGATTAACTTTGTGAGCCCTCTGTTCTCATCTGTAAGTAGGGATGATCTCCCCTTTGTAGGGCTTATAAAAAGCTATCATCACAAATGTGGCTCACAGTAGACACTCAATATGTGTAGCTAGTGCTATTGTTTCTAATATGCTTGAAAGATGGTTTAGACAAAAATATACATATATACATATATCATTGTCTTTGTATCTGTATCTATACCTGATATCCCATCAACTAGTGCCTCTCTAACTTGGCCATCATGTCATTAAAGTACTATGCTCATTTTTTGTACCTCAATGAGACTTTGGCAATTAGCAACAAGACTTTACAGTAATATGGCATAATTTATGTATTACTACTGTTGTAACATCTATTTCCAACATCAAACTTTTAACACAGAGTAAGTGGAGCAAAAATCTAAATCTTCTAACACCTGGCATTGAGGTAAAATATTTGAAAGATCAGAAATTATAATTATGGAGAAATTAAGATAAAGCTTGGTAAAATTAAAAGATATATGATACTTATGTATGTGTATACATATACATACATATACACATACATATGTATCATATAATATATATAAATATATATACAGCACATATATTTAAATTTAATTAAAGATGGATGTACAAACATATATTTAAATCTAGAAGTGTATTTATATAATTTAAATCTATAAATTTATGTATACAATATATCTTTAAATACTAATATGTACGCATATGTACATATACACATATACATATCAATGCAATTTTTCAACTCTAGTTTAAATGACAGGATCACACTCTTAACACAGAAGTTTCACTCATATATTTACATGTAAATAAGGTCATCTATAAGGTTTCAAGTTTCTAGGAAAAAAAAATTTTACAGTGTTCTTATTGATTTTGCTAACTTAAATACCTGAAAAGTTTTTGGTGACTGTAGTTATTTTTAAAACTTCCTTTACCATGTTATAAGAAGAAAGATGTTGCATTTTCTTGCATGAAAATTTGGCTTTTCATTGCATGACACTGACAAAGCCATGTATTGAGCTGTCATTTAATTGTTTCAGTGTCATTTAATTGTTTGGCTTTTCATTGCATGACACTGACAAAGCCATGTATTGAGCTGTCATTTAATTGATTAAGTGACAAACCAATGTCAAAAGTGAAGGGGAACACATAACGCAGAATGAACAAAGGGTGTTTGGAGGAATCAGAATGAACAGGTTAGAATTTCCACCAAGGAAGGAGAAGCGGTGCTCCACGGCTTCTGGAGTGGCTGCCTCTCCCAGAGTCAGCTGACTAAGCGGTTGGTCATCACCAGTGAGCCACCTGCAGTGCACGTGGAGATGCCGCCTACAGCAGCAGTGCCAGCTATGTATGCATTTCTGGATATGGCTGGCACAGGGGCAGCCAGCTTGATGGAAGGGGGTTGAGTGACCGTCCTCCAAGCCAAGCCTGGCTGGCAAGCACAGGATCTTTCCTCAAATTATCTGTTCATCCAGGCGGCTTAGGATGCCCCTCCCAAGAGATGGCTCGGTGATGCCTCTGTATACACACATACCCTCCGAAATTCTCACATGTATAGAGCGCTCATGTAAACACGATGTCCGAACCACAGCATGACACCACAGAGAAATGTGCACTAGGTGCGGAACGGGAGGGGCAGCCTCGCCATAGAGTGGACCTGCCCCCTCGGAGTAAACACAGCCGTGTATGAGGGACCCCTCTTCCGACAGCGCACCCCTTTCTCAGACTCCTTCCCATTCACAGAAACTACCCCACACAGGCAGCCGGTGTGTCTGGAACATCCATTAACTCCTTCATGTTTATCAGCTCAGTCCTTATCTCATTCATTCCTTCCACTCTGTTTCATAGTTCACTCATGGGACTTTGGCTGCCGATGATTTCAGGGTGTCATAAAGGAGGACAGATAGGACAAAATGGTGGAAGAACCATTATGAGATCAAAATAACTGCTGGGGGGGAAAAAACACGACTCATAGCACCTTCTCTACTGACAAGTCAGAAGCTTCATACTCTGAAATACATGCCATCTGTGCATATTCTTCTATTGGGTACATTTACCGGCATTTATCTCACCTTTGACCAGGGATTTCTACATTCTACTCAGAAAGTTCCCTTAATTTATTGCATGCAGAATGTGCCTAACAGATGCTTGATATCCTAAATTACAATCAGATAAGACAGGATAGTAGGGGTCCATGATTCTCTGCTACAATTTTCTTTTTTTTTTTTTTTCCTGCAAGTGCATCTTTTCCACACAAAAAAACATCGATGATGTTCAGGCCAAAATAATTCCAGCCTGATATTTCTGACTCCCTCTATCTTCTTCCAATATTTATTTTTCTTTAATTTAAAAAATTCTTTTAAAGATGTTATTTATTTATCTGACAGAGAGAGAGAGAGAGATCACAAGCAGGCAGAGAGAGAGGGGAAGCAGGCTCCCTGCCGGGCAGAGAGCCCGATGCGGGGTTCGATCCCAGGACCCTGAGACTGAGCCGAAGAAAGAGGCTTACGGCTCTGAGCCACCCAGGCACCCCTCTTCTTCCAATATTTAAAAACAACATAAGACCAAAAGCCAAAACCAAAAACAAACAAGCAAACAAAACAAACAAACAAAAAAAACCACTTCCTTTTTTTTGTATAGACTTGTGAATTAATTTTCAAATAATTCTTTAGTCACCAAACTGGAGAATTATTTGATTATTTGTCAGGCTAGAGTGTAGACAAATCTAGTGGTACCATGCAGTTCCTTCTCTAGTTCAGACCGTTGCTCCAGCAGGAGCGGTGCCCTGGGTGACACGGCAGGGGAAAGATGCTCTCTCACATAAACAGTCACCATTGGCCAGGGATTTGAGGCACAAGATCAACTCCTGCTTACACTCACATTTTTCTGATTCTCTCTCCTTTGTCTTTTTAACATGAAGACAAACAGGATACTTACATGAATCGAAACCTGTGCTGACTAGATCACACTTTGGTCTTTACTATCAACTGTTATCCTTCTAATCATAAACTTAATGAAGCTTGCTTTCTTTTGGACTTTGTAAAGAACACTAGAGAGACTCTGTCTCCTCAAGGTCCCTGCCAGGCCTGGAATCCTTCCATCTGCCTAGAGCCAAGTAGGCACCCGGGGCTTCAGACGTTGGCCCAGAGCCTTTATCTTGAGGTGTCAGTAACTCCCCCAGGCTCTTCCTCTAGCTCTTCTGTCTGCTACCAGGACTCGCAGCTAATTGTTTTTAATGAGCCTGGGTGGGTAACTATCTTTGCCTATAACCACAAGGAGATCTTACCATCTCCACGGAGTATTTAGTTTATTGAAAAAAAAAAAAAACAAAACTGACTTATTAAGATTGTTTTCCATTTTGCATACAAAGCTCAAAAGAAAGAAAACTTACAGCCATTTTCCTCTGGGTATCTTCACCAAATGCATCATGTATACCTACCTTTAATAGTGATAATAATAACTAATCTTTATTTAGCTCTGTGTATAGTTTACACACTTTAACCCATTTACAGTTTGCACAGTGGCCCTCGGAGTAAGGTCCCTGACCAGCAGCACAGCATTAGTTGGGATTTTGTTGCAATGTAAATTCTCAACCCAATCCCAAATTTATTAGATTAGAAAATTGGCAGGTGGGGTCCTGCAATCTGTCCCTTAAGTTCTGTGGGGCATTTTGAGACACATTTATTTTTGATAATCTCTCCTTCACAGACCACATTAGGTAAAAACATTCATACACCCATTTTGCAGAAGAGGAAACTGAGCCTTCTATGGACTAAATCATTTATCAGAGTCATAGCATTTCTAGCTGTCAAACTTCAAAGACTGATATAATCTAAGGGAAAAAAAAAGAAAAGAAATCATGATAGTTAAAGACTAAATGAATAAAAGGTAGTTAATAGATTTCTTCCCCTCAGTCATTATACCTTGCTAAAATAATTCAATATATTCACACACACACACAAAATCTAATGTTCTACTGCATGTTAAAGTTGAGATATTAACTCTAATTTCTCCAAATTTAAGGTAGGTGTCTCCAAAACCTAACTGCTTTATATATATCTATATCTATATCTATATCTATATCTATATCTATATCTATATCTAAATCTATATATATATCAAGAATACACTTATAAGTCAAATTTCCCACAAACTGCTGAGGGTTTTAACAATAAGATTAATTTAATAGCAGTGCATGTAGAAGAATTAATTTTAACCAGATTATCCTTCATTTGATGATCAGCTGCTGAACCTCATCCCAATACAAATGCAACCAGTTTGTAGGAGACCGCAAACATCTGCTCTCCCCTAGAAAGTATCCGCATGAATATTAATCCTGAAGACTACATGTTGACTTCCTGTCCATGTGATGTGTTTAAATGCCACATGTGTAAATGTGTGAAAGTATTTACTCCTTGAAGAGGCTAGGCCCCATGTTGGGAAGTTCTCTGAGACATCTCGGCAAATTCTAACATTAAGAAGGGGAAACAGATGGGCATCATTGTGGAACTTTCACAGACTCATGTGGAGCCAGAGGGCTGGAGGGAAGCCTGCTGCTTCTGGGGTAAAGACCAGCTGTTGCTTGCACAATGCTGATTGGCCAGTTGTTCCTTCTTCCCTTTTCTGCAGAACCTCATCCAGCGATAAGAGAATCTAAGGTCAACAAAAATTGCATAGGACAAAACCATGGGGATGATTCATGGGAAATATCAAGTTTTGAGGGGGCCTTGTCTGTTTTAAGCTGGATCCCTAGTGAAGCTTAGGCTTTATTGCCAGGTACGTTTTATTACAATCCACAGGGCAGTCCATAAACCAAGTATTCCAAGCAGGGAAGTATAGAGGAATTGATGCAAAGGGCCTGGAAGTTTCTAGATACATCCCTGCTATGGATGGGGAGAATCATTATAATAAGGTTAAGTGATATTTTCAAGGTCACACAAGCAACCGGTGGTGCAACTGGGGTCTGATGCTAATCAAAGGCCTCTGCATTTCCCTCCCTCCTTGTTTCTATTGGTCTGGCACATAGTATTATCTCACTTTTGCACTGGTGGTCTTCATTAAGTCAGAGGCAAAATTCTAACTGGAGGCCAACTTCTGAACTGAGTTTTTAGTTATGACCAACTATGAAATAAATATTTACAATAAAACCTTATATGTATGTGAGAGAGAGCCAAGGAGAGAACTATTAACAAAATCTTGAAAAATATTTTTTAAAAGATTTTATTTATTTATTTGACTGAGAGAGAGAGAGAGAGATCACGAGTAGAGGCAGGCAGAGAGAGGGGGAAGCAGGCTCCCTGCTGAGCAGAGAGCCCGAAGCAGGGCTCGTTTCCAAAACCCTGAGATCATGACCTGAGCCGAAGGCAGAAGCTTAATCCACTGAGCCACCCAGGTGCCCCATTGAAAAATATTTTTGATTATATTCTTTTATGTGTGGTCTTTGTTATTTAACAACAACCTCCCCCCAAGAAAAGTTCCATCAAAACAAAGTAATTAGGGGGCGCATGGGTGGCTCAGTGGGTTAAGCCGCTGCCTTCGGCTCAGGTCATGATCTCAGGGTCCAGGGATTGAGTCCCATATCGGGCTCTCTGCTCAGCAGGGAGCCTGCTTCCTCCTCTCTCTCTGCCTGCCTCTCTGCCTACTTGTGATTTCTCTCTGTCAAATAAATAAATAAAATCTTAAAAAAAAACAACAAAGTAATTAACACAAAATGACCTACTTTCTTGATCTGTAGCTAATGAAGATATGTGCGTTCTAGTCGTTCACAATATCTAGCCAGTCTTGCTCTCCAGGTTTATCTCATAGAATTGACCAGGGAATCTTGCATCTAAATTTATTAATTCTGTATATCTCGGATACATCTTACACATCTTCTTTCAAGACTTTGTTTGTATTTTGTACATTCATCCTTTCAGATTTTGCTTACAACACTTATCCTGCGATGAATATTCCTTCCTTTCTATGACTTTCTCTTCCCCCCTTCCTACATTTGTTGGGTTTGTATTAGGTGCACAGCCTTCTGTAGTTGCTGGGAAGGCAATGTAACTTGAACACCTTGAGTCCCTGCCCTGTGGACTCCTATTTGCCCCTTGCACTCTTTACTCACCAGCACACTTCTCAAAGCTTCATGCTCCTGGAGGGTCACCAGTGCTGCTTGTACACACATACTCTGTCTCAGTGTCATTTACCTTCTCTTTGGTGGTTCTGCATATCCATGGAAGGGATTAGCCACACCTGAAGGCCCCTTTTTATGCCCAACACCAGCACACTGTTTGGCATATAGTGAGAGTTTAAAAGATATATGTTGATGGTCATGAGATTCTCACTTTCAGATTGTATTCTGAAATTAGGAGGCTTAAAATACTATATGAAGGAGTGATCAATACTCAGGATATTTTAGACCAAATTGGTAAAATAAATGTATATGAATCATAAATGTCAGAGAACATCTCCCAGAGTTCAGAAGTCACTCACGGATGAAATTAGGGGACTAATGAGCTAAATGTATAATCCATTGTTTCAATTGACCTCTGTGTGAGAAAAGTGTTGAGTAACATATGCAAGTGCTTTATATTAAGATAGATTCCATAAAGCCACAGGAAATTATAGACCACATTATCATACATGCCAAAGGATTCTAAAATAAAGAGAAAGATTCCTGATGTATTTGGGAAGAGGCAACATGATTTTACAGTTGTAAGCTGATTATCAATAACATACATATATTCAGAGGGGAGTGATGGGCTAGTGAGGGGATGGAATTTACCAGGTATTATTGGCCATGAGTGAGCAGGCTTACTGGCATGGAAATAGCATCATTGAAGGAAAAGAATCAAAGCCTCTAGTTGTTGTTAAAAGATTTGAAAGACCATTCTATAGGGGAGGAGGCAGACATTTTCATGACTTGTTGCATGAACAAACAACTGGGTTTCAATGCGTAAACACTTAAGGGAGGCAGATTTTGACTTTGTATACGTCAGTCTCTTCCAACTCTGTTCTGATGATCTGTTTTACTGAATCATGAACAGAAGACTTGGGCCAGAAAGCTAGTACTAAACCTCATTCTGACTACTGGCCACTGACTACAGAGCCACCAGCAGGAATAATCTGAAATTCATGATGTGTTAGGGATACCTTAAAGATAGAATGTGTTAGAGATACCTTCTCGGTATTGCATTGTCCATGAAGCTTTCCCCCAAGGTTCACGGTGCTGGTTCAGTCCAGATGGGACTTGGATTTCCAGTTAGCAGGTGATTTCCTCATTGGGCCAGAATGTGTCCTGATCCAGTTTGCACTAGCTGTTTGTCTGAGACAATTGAGTCTTGGGCATCTGGATGATTCAGTCAGTTAAGTGTCTGTCTTTGGTTCAGGTCATGATCCCAGGGTCCTGGGATCGAGTCCCACACTGGGCTCCCTATTTGGCAGAGAGCCTGTTTTCCCTCTTCCTCTGCCCACCACTCACCTTGCTTGTGCTCTCTCTGTTAAATGAATAAATAAAATGTTAAAAAAAGAATACTGGGTCTTCATTCTTAAGCCATCAACCACTGCCTAATCTGCTGATTTAGGTGCTTAGCCTTTATAAACAAACAGAGTCGGGTTTGCATCTTGGTCCATCACTTTACTACTTCTGTGGTTTGGATCAGGTTCCTTGGCCCTTCTAAATCTCAACTTTCACCCTTAAAATAGAAACAATTCATTAGGCTTATTTAGAAGGTGGTGGACAATATCTTCAGTAATCCTAACTGGGTACCTATTCATTTTTGAGTGCTGAATAGATTAGTTCCTTCATTGCATTAGGCCTCCTGAAATATAGACCCCAAAGGAATCAACCCTTTGAACATATTCTGAAATGCCATTATTTCATTCGTAGGTGCCATCCCTGCAAAGTTCCTTGTTTTAGTCATTACCTCAACTCTTTAAGCTTCTGGTCTCCCCAAGTTGTCTATATCACTGTGGTCCTTGCATCCCTTGTGAGGGAACATTCCCATATTATGGCATGAGGACTGATTTGACCATTTCAAAATATATGACCTGCATAGATCAGAGGCTGGTTGTGAATGCCTAACTAAATGAGGCTAGGAATAAGTGAGCAAACATGTAGGTAAAACAGCTCACTAATATCTTCACAATTAATACTGAGGGATCCACCAACAACAGATACTTGTTTAAAACCAGTAGCTAAGAGGGGTTCATTAGATTATCTCTGGAAAAGATCAGTAGGATAAGGTTTTTTTCTACAAGGATGAATAGAGCTTTAACATTGATAATAGGATTAAACTTGGAAAAAATAGGCAAATGATTAGAAGAAAGAGGAATTTGAAATATCTGGGATTCTTATAGATTAATTCTAGTTTTTATTTTCTGTCATCATCATAAATAAAACACAGTAAGAGAAGTGTAAAACACTGAAGTTTTTAGGTGACATTAAAGTCTGTAAGTAGGAGGGATTTAGAGTTGAATTAAAGAGTTTGATGAACACTTTCATATATGTGTAAAGCGGTCAGAAAAGGCAAATATTTTATCCAATATGCCTCAATAAAAAAGAATTTTATTTATAAACTAAACATGGTGGAGATGGGGGCCTGGAGACCAGGGGTAAGATGACTTTGGGGACTTTGATTTTGTCTTTTTTTTTTTTTTTTCAAAGATTTATTTATTTATTTGACAGACATCACAAGTAGGCAGAGAGGCAGGCAGAGAGAGGAGGAATCAGGCTCCCAGTTGAGCAGAGAGTCTGATGTGGGGCTCGATCCAAGGACCCAGGGATCATGAGGCCCCAACCCACTGAGTCACCTAGGCGCCCCTGATTTTGTCTTTTTTACACTGTGGGTTTCTGCAGGTGAAGTTCTTGGATGCAAAAAGGTAACAGAATTGTGATATATATCTTCTTTTATATCCAAGAAATGTGGTGAAGGGTGGTGGAATCTGGGAGCTATGACAGTGGAAATTAACTTCCAGATGAGTGAAATGAGCTTTTAGCATGGACTGGCAGAGCCTACCTTACGGGTTGAAGATATTTGCACTTGCTTCTTGTCCTGTCCTAGTAAGAACTTATTAAATACTTGTGAGTCCATTGCTGGAATATGCTGATACGCTTCTATAGCCAGCATGGGTATGGAAATTGCCACCAGAAAAGGATATTAAGGGACGCCTGGGTAGCTCAGTGGGTTAAGCCTCAGCCTTCAGCTCAGGTCATGATCTCAGGGCCCTGGAATCGAGCCCCACGTCGGGCTCTCTGCTCAGCAGGGAGCCTGCTTCCCCCCTCTCTCTCTGCCTGCCTCTCTGCCTACTTGTGATCTCTCTCAGTCTGTCAAATAAATAAATAAAATCTTTTTTTTTTTTAAAAAGGATATTGAAAATGAAACATATAATATTATTGAATCATCATATAAGGCTTTTGCACCCATAGCTAATGCACGTGGCACAGCTGATTTACCCAGAAACATGGTGGGCAGAGCAAAAGACCTCAAGAAAAAGAAAGTGAAAATTTCCCTGAAATTTTATAATAGATCAAAAGATGGAGACATTCTCTTAGGTGAGAAGAAAGGATCCTAACTGACTTGTACACAAACATGAGCAATGTGGATAAAGTGATCTAAAAATAGGAGACCATATATTAAAACACAAGCACAAGTGGCTGTCTTTGAAATTTCAGAGCGAAAAGTATCAGAAAAAAAAAAGGAAAGTGTCAAAACACAAAGAGGGCAATGCGTTTTTAGAACACTTACATGCTGTATGTGGAAAACCTAGGCAGATTCATTAAGGGTTCGAACACATACAGGAGGGAATCAGAACTGAAGCGGTAATTCATGCATATATTTGTGACAGTAAGTGTTTCTATAGGCCTATCTTTCCAAATGACTGGTAACGGGACTCTGGTCTGTGTAGATTTAATTAGAGGTTTCTTTGTTCCAAATATATTTATCCACCTTACCAAACATAGGCAAATGTTGCTGCTCAGAGTTAGAATCTTATATTTGTATTTTTGTGGCGTTTCTCAAGACAACCTGAAAAAGATTTTAAATCTGCTAAGGTTCTAAAATTGTCACAAAGTTTGTCACTGAGACCTTCACACCTGATTATTTAGTGAAGTGGAGAACTCTGGCCTGTTCATAAATCATGATTCATCTCTAAGCAGCTGCTTGGCGACCTCATTCATGAACATTCCATTCAGTGCCAGATCAGAAAGTCTTCAAATTGAATTTTTAGGGCATGAATATTTGATATTGTACATTGTATAGATAGGTATATTTCACGATTGTTACTCTGAATGAACTTTATAAAATAAAATAAATCTCTGGGGTACTGGTAAGTTGATATCTCAACCACAGCACGTCCTAAGTTGTATTGTTTGCTAACTCAATTTTAAAAAGCATTACAAACTCCATATTATCGAAAATTGAAGATCTTCAAAAGACCACATGAAAGTATCATTCAAAAGATTCTCTACTTCCAAGATACATCATCCCTAATTAATTCAGTACTTGATATTGATGTTTTTAAGTATTGATTTTTTTAATGAAAAGTTAAATAGAACAACTTAAAGAGTTTTATAAAAATCTCTTTGGGGGAGCCTGGGTGGCTCAGTGAGTTAAGCCTCTGCGTTTGGCTCAGGTCATGATTTCAGAGTCCTGGGATCGAGCCCCGAGTCGGGCTCTCTGCTCAGCAGGGAGCCTGCTTCCCAGCCCCCGCCCCCGCCTCTCTGCCTACTTGTCATCACTCTCTTTGTCAAATAAATAAGTAAAATCTTAAAAGAAAAAAAAATCTCTTGTTTGGCCATTGTTCTCATCTTTTTTATCAGGGTTAATTCTGGTAAATCTATAATCTCCCTTCTAATTTTAAATTTTAAAATAAAAATCAAAATGAATAAATAAAATTTCTCAAGATAATCTATTCATCCAGCAACATAATCTTGTGGAAATAATAATGAATATTGACCACAAGTCAGATTTTATGTATGTCTATGAAGTATTTGGTAAAACACTCAGTCTGTTTGATGGCCATGCAGTTTCAGTTTGAGCCCCATCCATTTGCTATAGAAATAGTTCGATGTAATTACTGTATTCTCACTCATACTTTAGCAACATGTGAATAAAACAAAACTTAACAGTGGGTCCAAATAAAGTTTACATTTAAAGTAAGAGAAGTAAATCAATTTCGTGAAACTTTAAAACCAATCAAGTGCAATAAGGGAGAAATAGAAAATACAGTTTTGCAATCATGTATATTTAGAAATAAATCTTAGTTCTGTATTCTAGCACCCCCAGTATGATCTTGGGTTAGTCTCTGTGAGTTTCAAGCCTCTATATACTATCTACAAGATGTTTAGGAGATAAAGCAATACTGACTGAAAAGTAAGGGATGAAAAGGACATTCCATACAAAAGGAAAGCAGAAGAAAGCTGGAGTAGCTATACTCAATCAAACAAAACAGATTTTAGAATAAAGACTGTGATAAAAGAAAAAGAGGGCAGTACATGAGGGTAAAAGACTCAAAAGAAGGAGATATAACAAATATCTATGCACCGTGCATAGGAACACTAAATATACAAAGCAGATACTAATAGACTTAAAGGTAGAAATTGACAGCAATATAGTAATAGTAGGAGACTTTAGTCCTCCACTTACATCAATGGATAGATTATTCAGACAGAAAATCAATAAGGAAACACCAGTCCTAAATGGCACATTAGACCAGAAGGACTTAACAGGTATAGCTAGAACATTCCATTTGAAAGCAGCAGTCTCAAATGAACATGGAATATTCTCCAGGGTATAACCACATGTGAAGTCTCAAGAACATCTCAGTAAATTCAAGAAAACTGAAGTCATATCAAACATCTTTTCTGACAACAGTGGTATGAAACTAGAAATCAATTTAAGGGGCATCAGGATGGTTCCGTTGGTTAAGCATGTTACTCTTGATTTCAGCTCAGGTCATAATCCCAGGGTCATGGGATCCAGTCTTGAGTCAGTCTCCATGCTCAGCATGGAGTCTGCTTGTTGTCCCTCTCCCTCTGATCCTCCCCACAACCCCTCACTTGCAAGCTTTCTCAAATAAATAAATAAATAAATAAATTTAAAAAATCAATTACAAGAAGAAAACTAGAAAAGCTACAAATGCATGGAGATTAAACAACATGTTAGTGAACTACTACTGGATCATGAAGGAAATCAAAGGAGGAAAAGAAAATCTAGGGACAAATGAAAACAGAAATATGATATACCAAAATCTATGGGATGCAGCAACAGCAATTCTAAGAGAGGAGTTCATAGCAATAAGGCCTCTCTCAAGAAACAAAGAAATCTCAAATAAAAAATTCAACTTGACATCTAAAGGAATTGGAAAAAAAATAAACAAATTTCAAAATTAGTAGAAAAAAGGAAAATGATAAATATTGGAGTGGAAATAAGAGAAATAAAAACAAAACAAAACACAACAAAGAAGCAAACAAAACCCTCAAAACAGTAGAAAACATCAATGAAACTAGAAACTGATTCTTTAAGAAGAAAAACGAAACTGAAAAAACCTTTAGCTAGACTCACCACAGAAAGAAAAAAAGAGGACTCAAATAAAATTGGAAATGAAGGAGAAGTTACAACTCATACCATAGAAATAAAAGGGACTATATAAAACAAAAAACAAAAAAAAAACAAAAAACAAAACAGAAACAAAAGCCTACTACCAACAATTGTCTGCCAACAAATTGGACAACTAAGTAGAAATGGTTAAATTCCTAGAATTTCATCCAGCACTGAATCATGAGAAACAGAAAATCTCAACAGATCAGCTACTAATAAGGTTAAATCAGCAATCAAAAAGTTCCAACAAACAGAAGTCCAGGACTAGATAGCTTCATTGGTTAATTCTACCAGTTAAAGAGTTAATACCTATTCTCAAACTTCCAAAAAAGTAAAGAGGAGGGACTGCTTCCAAACTCACTTTATGAGGCCAGCATTACCCTGGTACCAAAACTGGACAATGAGGATATAAAAAAGAAAATTACAGGCCAATATCCCAATGAACATTGATGAAAAAATCCTCAACAACATATTAGCAAACCGAATATAACAATCCATTAAAAGAGTCATACAACATTACCAAGTAGGATTTATCACAGGGATGCAAGATTCACCATCTACAAATAAATCAGTGTGATACACCACATTAACAGAAGTGAAATCTAGACATCATATGATCATCTCAATAGATTCAGAAAAAGGAGTTGATGAAATTAAACATCCATTAATGAAAAACCCTAAGCAAAGAGGTATAGTGGGAAGGAACTTCAACATAATAAAGGTCATATGTGACAAACCCACAGCTAATATCACTTTCAACAGTGTAAAACTGAAAAATTTTCCTCCTAAGGATGTCCACTTTCCCCATTTTCATTTAACATAGTATTGCAAATCATAGGCATAACAATTATGTGCAAAAATATGTTGTGATTCTATACACTGATAACAAAGTATCAGAAAAAAAATATTCCATTTACAATTGCATCAGAAAAAACAAAATACCTAGTAATAAATTTAATGTAAGAAGTGAAAGACTCGTATACTTAAAAAGTAAGACCTTGATGAAAGAAATTGAAGACAGAAAGAAATAGAAAGATATTTCATGCTTATGGATTTGAAGAATCGCTATTGTTAAAATGTCCAGACCACCCAAGGCAGTCTACATATTCAGTGAAATCCCTATCAAAATTCCAATGGCATTTTTCATAGATGTAGAAAAAATAATTCTAAAATTTCTATGGAAACACAAAGACCCCAAATAGCCAAAACAATCTTGAGAAGGAGAAAAACTGGAGGCATCATGCTTCTTGATTTCAAACCATACTACAAAGCTATAGTAATCAAGAATGGCATAGCATTGGCATAAAAACAGACACATAGATCAGTGGGACAAAATAGAGAGCCCAGAGATAAAACCACACATATATGGTTAACTAATTTATGACCAAAGAGGCAAAATATACAATGGAGAAAAGACTGTCTTCAGCAAATGGTGCTGGGAGAACTAGAGAGCTACATGCAAAAGAATGAAACTGGATGACTATCTTATAATATACATATATATTAATTTAAAATAGATTAAAGGCTTGAGTGTGAGACCTGAATCCATAAAAATCCTAGAAGAAAACATGAATTTTAAGTTCTTTGACATCAGTTGTATATATATTTTGGATCAGTGCAACAAAAGCAAAAATAAACAAATGGGACATTAAACTAAAAAGCTTCTGCACAGGAAAGGAAACCATTAACAAAACCAAAAAGCAACCTACTGAATGGGAGAAAGTATTTGGAAATCATATATCTGATAAAGGGCTAATATCCAAAATATATAGAGAACTCATACAACTAAATGAGAACAATAAAAACAATTTGATTAAAACATGGGTAGGAAATCTGAATGAACACTTTTCCAAAGAAGACATACAGATGGCCAACAGGCACATGAAAAGATGATGAACAACATTAATCATCAAGGAAATGCAAATCAAAACCACAATAAGCTATCACTTACACTTTTCAGAGTGATTACCAAAAAGACAAGAAACAAGAGAACAAGTGACCCTCATGAACTGTTGCTGAAAATCCAAACTGGTGCAGCCACTATAGAAAACAGCATGGAAATGCCTCAAAAGAAATTAAAAATAGAATTACCATATGGTCCTGCAATTCCACTACTGGATATCTATCCAAAAAACCAGAAATGTTAATTCAAAAAGATATGGACCCCTCTGTTCATTGCAGCATTATTTGTAATAGCAAAGGTATGCTAACAACCTAAGTGTCCGTCAGTGGATGAATGGACAAAGAAGATGTGGCACGCACACACGTGCATGTGCACACACACACACACACACACAGATAATACTCAGCCACAAAAAAGGATGAAATCTCCTCATTTGCAACAACATGGATGGCCCATGAGAGTATCAGATTAAGTAGTATACGTCAGTTATAGGACGACAAATACCACATGCTTACCATGTGGAATTTAAAAAACATAGCAAACAAACAAAATCTTGACTCTTAGGAACTGAGAAAAGATTGGTCTTGCCAGAAGGGAGGGAGTTGGGGTATGGACAAAATGGGTGAGGAGATCAAAAAGTAGAGTCTTCCAATTAAGAAATAAAGAAATCATTCTGACTGGTGTGAGGTGATCACTCTGGAAAACAGCATGGAGGTTCTTCAAAATGTTGAAAATAGAACTGCCCTATGACCCAGCAATTGCACTACTGGGAATTTACCCTAAAGATACAAACGTAGTGATCCAAAGGGGCACGTGCACCCGAATGTTTATAGCAGCAATGTCCACAATAGCCAAACTATGGAAAGAACCTAGATGTCCATCAACAGATGAATGGATCAAGAAGATGTGGTATATATACACAATGGAATACTATGCAGCCATCAAAAGAAACGAAATCTTGCCATTTGCGACAACATGGATGGAACTAGAGCGTATCATGCTTAGCGAAATAAGTCAAGCGGAGAAAGACAACTATCATATGATCTCCCTGATATGAGGGAGTGGTGATGCAACATGGGGGCTTAAGTGGTTAGGAGAAGAATCCATGAAACAAGATGGGATAGGGAGGGAGACAAACCATAAGTGACTCTTAATCTCACGAAACAAACTGTGGGTTGCTGGGGGGAGGGGGGTTGGGAGAAGGGGGGTAGGGTTATGGACATTGGGGAGGGTATGTGCTTTTGGGTAAATTGGAAGGGGAGATGAACCATGAGAGACTATGGACTCTGAAAAACAATCTGAGGGGTTTGAAGTGGTGGGGGGGGTGGGAGGTTCGGGTACCAGGTGGTGGGTATTATAGAGGGCACAGCTTGCATGGAGCACTGGGTGTGGTGAAAAAATAATGAATACTGTTTTTCTGAAAATAAATAAATTGGAAAAAAAAAAGAAATAAAGAAATCACAGGGATGTAATGTACGACATAGAGAATACAGACAATAATATCCTACGGACAATAGTATTGTATAGTGACAGAAGGTAACTGGACTTTTTGTGATAACCATTTTGCAATTTAGACAAATGTTGAATCATATGTTGTATACCTGAAATGACTATGATATTGCATATCGGTTATACCTTAATAAAAATATTTAGACAAAATAATTCAAAACTTCAATTCATTCTGAAAAACAACCAGTTTTGATTGAAAAGGTCAAAGAAAGTAAATAACCCCACATCTATTTGTCCCTCTCAAGTCAAAATAAAACCTTAAAATTGTTCTTCAAAATGGAAGGTGTGCTTATTTTTCATTTCAAACTAAAAACAAGACAAAAGAAAACAAAAAATCTGTAAAAATTTATGGAGGCTTCAAAATTGAGTGAAATAATGGAATGGTCCCCTGAAGCCCTATTTAGAAAAACTTTTTATTTATTTAAGTAATTTCTACCCTCAATGTGGGCCTCAAACTCACAATCCCGAGATCGAGGGTCATATGCTATTGTGACTGAGCCAGGCAGGTACCCCTTAAAACCCAATTTTTAAAATGTAGAAAATCCATATTCCTTATAAATGTTACAACTTAATATACAGGCAACCTAGAATAAACATGATAATAATAGTATTCTCAAGATTCAATCTACCATAACTAATCTCAATCCTAACTTCACTATTATTTTCAATTAGCAATATTGATGAGTAGACAATTATCAAATAGCAATGAACATAAAATAGAAATCTGTTTCCAGGGGTGCCTGGGTGGCTCAGTGGGTTAAAACCTCTGCCTTCAGCTCAGGTCATGATCTCAGGGTCCTGGGATCGAGCCCCACATCCGGCTCTCTGCTCAGCGGGGAGCCTGCTTCCCCCTCCCCACCTCTTTCTGCCTGCCTCTCTGCCTACTTGTGATCTCTGTCAAATAAATTTAAAAAAAAAAAAAGAAAAGAAATCTGTTTCCAACCAAAGTAGGGCCAACACAGAAAAGCATAGACAATAGCAGTTTGGAACCATACTTAGCATTAATTTAAAGGGGGAAACAAGTAGGGAGAATATGAGAAAGACAGATTAGTCTATCAACTGCCACATCTTCACATAGTATATACATTTAGAAAAAAATAAATATTTGGAGATGTTTTTCCCATAAATTGTAAGTAACATAAAGAAACACATTATTTCATTTAGTTTCTGAAGCCTCCTCCAGATGCCTCTTGCTCAGTGTCTCTGCCTCCCTTTCTAACCTCAGTCTGGGGACAGCCTTTCACTATACCTGAAGGTCAAGAGTTTAGACCTTGGGGTGGGGAGGAAATTTCTTTTTCACAACTTGGAGCACACTGTCCTTCACTTCCTAGGTGATATAATTTATAATGACGAAATGATTCTACGTTTTGCATTTGTCTTGTCTTTTTAAACCTTTTAATTGTTTTCAAATCTTGAATAGAGGCTGTTGAGCACAGTGGCTATAACATCAGACCAGACTACAGATTCACAGGCTGAGATTTTACAAATTTTTCAACGTCGATTGCATTATATAACTGAGCTTGCTGGGTCACTAGAGGGTACGTGAAGTGTTTGATACATAATGAACAGGTGAGTGAATAAATACATGTTCAATAAATCAATACATTCTCATTAAAAATCAGACCCATACAGTATCCTTCTGTTTTTATAGATGAAGAATTGAGACCTGCTCAACGAGTTACTCAGGTTACCAGAAGAGGAGGAAAACACTTTTTTTTTTTTTTCCAACAGGCATCCTAATTTCCCTTGGAACTGGAACCATGCTGGAAGGAGGACTCATAGACCATCTAATTATTTCTGAATGGGCACTCCACAGTTATTAAGCTACCAACAATCTGAGTAGAGGAAAATGATAGAAATGCTCACTGGTTACCATTATTATATCTCAGATTCATTCACTGGAAGAGAAAAGATGTCCTACCCAGATGCTGTCTTCTTGCTTGTACTGTTTCCAGTTGCGTCCTGTGTCACTGAACATCAGGCTGTAACTCGTCACCCAGTCAGAGCTTCCGTATCTTCCCTGTGTGGCCACTGCTGTAATCTCCACTCTGTTTCCCAGGTCCATCTGGAGCCACTGTTGAGCATTGGAATCTGCTGGGGACCAACCGCCAGTTCCTGGAAGAAGATCAGAGAGAGAGTTGTAGTAACATTCCCCATGGCTGCAACTTCCAGCTCTCAAAGAGAAAGAAATGGTGTGCCGCTAAGATGTCTTTACCCCCCAAAGTGCCCTGCTTGTCCTTGCAGGGCCTGATTTCCATTCTCCTCTTCCACACCATTCCCTTTCATGGTTTAAGATTCATCTTGAACCCATGCTGTCCCTTCCATAATTCTTCCTGTCTTTCCTCGGGCATTAGTTTCTATTTTTTGGATTCCTAGTACAATCGGTACTACTTACTTATTTTTATTCTCTTACAACCTTAATCTTATAACATGCTTTCTATCCTTTGCTTAATGGAGAGCTCCTTCCTTCCTTCTTTTCTCCACTCTTTTATCCCTCCCTCTACCAAGGCCCAGATATTTTTGCTGTGGACACAAAGATGAAAGATCTTTGACTATATCTTTGACTCTGTCCCATCCATGCAACTGATGTTCTCTGAGCACCTGGAGCATTCTGGATACTGAAGAAAGACATGCAAACAAAAATGTGCAATTTGATGTGATAGGAAGCCTTATAAAAGGCAAACACAAGGTACAATAGGAGCTCAGAGGACAGAATATCTCTGTAGGTGACAGAAAGAGAGATAGTGAAATGAGATAGTGATGATGAGACAGTACAGCTGAAGCCCGAAGCAAGTATGACCATACTGCAGGCAAACAAGGTTAAAGAGAGAAAACGTTGGAGAGATCAAACAGGGCCAAGGGAACAGCATGCACAAAATATCAGGGGACATGAGACAGTGTGCCGTGTTTCTGGATCTACACGGGATTCAGTATACTTGACACACAAAAGCATTCTTACATGGGGACAAAGACTCCGGGCCTTAAAAATCCATTATTTGATATACTGGAACTCTGCAAAAGATCAATATTAGCTCTTGCAACTTTGGAAGACTTGTTGGAAGACTTGCGGCCTCAGTCTTCTCTAATTGTTTCACATGCTAATAATGAGGTCAATAATCATTTTTACTGACCCAAGAGTTAACAAATCTTCCAAATCCTGAGTGGAATCCTGGAAAGGCAGAATAGTGTATGCCGTGGGTGGAGATGAGAAGGAAACAACACTTCTGTGAAGCACCTTGCTCAGCGTATCAAGCTGGTGAGTTAATTACATTTTCAATTTAGAGGACTTAATCAATAAATCCCTTTTGATTTCAACCTATGTCATTTAAAATCATTTTAGTAATGTCCTAGTCTACTTTCTCACGATCTCAGAAGGAATCAATGGGACTTCTTCCTGGTAATCGGGAACTTTTCTGAGCCCTGGCTCCCTGGTGTAGACAGCCCATCATTGATGGAAGCAGACATGTAGGCACAGGAGATGGAGGACATGAGGTGAACCCTACTTTAGTCATAGGCACATCCTGCAAGGTATGTGTTGATTCTCTCTTAATAGCAACTGCTATTAAGCTTTGGTTTGATTTTTTTTTTTTTTCACTTTCCTGAGAAGACTGAAATGCAGGGAAAGGAAGAGATGGAACATGCTCAGCACCTATTATGGAATGTATTTTATTAAGTGTTTTGCAAGACACAGAGACAGTGGCAGATATGGCTGATTTCCCTGATATCCATTTCTCTTCTTCTCGGGTGGGTATGAAGCTTAATTTCATTTTCAGCTCTCTATCCTATTATACTTATAGCCACAGAGAGAAGTTCTCTCTAACCAAGATAGGAGTAGGAGGAAGACATGCCACTTAGAAGCCAACTGGTCTCTTCCCCACTTGTTTCCCCTTCTATGACTGATGGCTGCAGCAGGCACCAAGGCCTGAGGTGATGGCAAAACAACAATATGGAAAGATCTTGGTTTCCCATATCATCACATGAAGGAAAGCATCTGTCTACTTGAATACCTGCCCCAAATAATAATATGAATAAGAACTAAGCACCTATGTTGCTCAAGACATTGTGGATTAGAACTTTTTTGATACTGCAATTCAACCTACTTTAAAACATACATAATATCCTGTAAGATAAATAGCGCAATTGCCAGTATATGGTTCAGGAAACTGAGATCCAGCAAGTTTGGAACACCTGACAGTTGGGATTCAAGCATTGCTCTTTGAGACTATTATGTAGCAGAAAAAAAAAAAAAAAGTTTCAGAAAAAAATTTTTTTCAGCAGAAAAACAAACAAACAAAAAAACCAAAACAAAACCCAGGAAATCAATACAGAAGAAAGGCATAGGGAGGAGGCATTTGAGCAGAGATTCTGACATGCCAGACCCGGAAGTACATTTTTGTCTAACAGCTCTGTGTTTACTAACTTGTCCACAATTCCCAGCCCTGACTACCTTCTCTCAACTTCTCACAACTGACAGAGAGGCTTAAGAAGAGCATTTACATTTCAAAAAAATAAAAATAAAATTTTAAAGTCCAAAACAATTTTGAGCCTATTCTTTATTTCCATTCAATTTCTCCTCCTGCTCATTTCATGGGGTCTCTTTCTTCTTAAGTGAAAAAAACGCAAGTTTGTATAAACTATATATCATGTGTTAAAACGTGATCGAAGAGAAATTTGTATGGTGATTTCTTCTGAGTGATGAAACTATGAGTGATTTCATCCTTTTATGCTTTTTGCCTATAACATATTTTCTATTATCAGTATGTCTTTCTTACTTAAATGGAGACTCGCATTATTCATATTTATGTGGTTTATTGCCTAAAGAATACGTACAGCAATTGAACAGCTGGTGACAACTTGTGACTTTTTATGTGATCATCACTATTTTTGAAATCAAAATCCTCAGACCTTAACTATTCTTCTTTTATCCTCAATTATCAGCAGCCAGACCTGTTTTAGGATTTTTTTCTTCATTTTTTATGTTTTAGGATTTTTTTCTTCATTTATTCTAATTATTATCATCCTCATATATATTAAGAATTTTTGTTAAGAATGGAAGAGAGAAAACAAAACAACAAGGAACTCTTCCTGTCACCGTGCAAAACATAAAATCACAAAAGACTGACTGAAAACCAAACCAAACCAAAACAAGACAAAACAAAAGACAGAGAGTTAATGCTAAGGTTTCTTCAAATTTGTTTAAAGAAAATCACATCTCCCTTTTGCCCACAGTAGAATCTGTAGCTTATTAATCACCCTGAAATTAACTGAAATGGAATTGTTGCTGTTCACCTTCATTAACACATTGAGTTAAAAATGTTCCAAACCCAGAAGCTTCAACCTAAGCTCTTAAAACAGAGGGACACTGTCTGGGTGATAATTGCCAAGAACTCTTTTCCTGCTGTTGAAGATGTTCCCTGCATTACAGCTAATAGACCAGGCATCCAGGGTTGCCATGGTTGCTATGGCAAACATTTTGTTCCTTGCACCAAACAATAACTGTGTTTTCAAAATGATGAGAGAAGCCTAAGATACTATTTGCAGCTACTCTAAACACATACCGTGCCCACACTAGCTTTTTGTTTCTGAATTATTCTCTAAAGTGGGGTGTAACGTACACACAGATACCTGTGTCAAAGGCGTAAACTAAGGCAGTGCTGCCTGTAAATGTGGCTGAGGTATAAATGACTATGAGCCGCAATTCCCATAACCCCTGTAGTTTGAATTTAATAAAAAGTTAAGGGAAGATTTTAATTTTAGAAGAAAACTAACTTCACTTTATATTTTAATATCATCTAGAATTTTCCAATAGTTTTCAAACATGGGATCCTGAATGATTTTCACGTTATATTTTAGCACAGCCCAAGCCCTGAACATTACATTTGCCTTATGTGACTTTTAGGAAGAGGGTGGGAAAAGGGGATTAGGGATGAAAGCCAAGAGACCTGGTTCAAGATATTATTCTGCTCCCAAGGTTAGACTGGATGAGAAATTCTCAGAGGGGTTCAATCATCAGAAACACCTTTAGGTGTTTGTGAAGATGATAGTACACATTCTTGGGCCTTCTCCTTGATGACTTATTCCAGGGCCTAACCTAGGAATCCGATTTTTTAGGAAGTTGTTCCTGGCATGCTGAATGGTTTGGGAAAAACTGGATGGGACCACCTCTACAATTTCAGTTCTAATATTTTACCATTAAGGATTGCTTTATTTAGCTATATAGTGGTCCAAAATAGCTTAAATCCAACATGCTATTTTTGATGATCAGAAACAGTAACAAAAAATAACTACCTGGAATTGCCTCTGGATCTAAAGATCGACACCCTTGTCTCATTTGTCCCCCAAGTCCCCACACCAAACACAGATGTGTAGTTAAACTCACACTTAACAATTGGCAAGGAAATCTGAAAAACTGTGAATTGGGAACTATCCACCTCAGCTCTTACTTGAATAGTTATTTCCCCTCCCAGTTAACCCTTTTGTTCCTTCTCATCACACCTATCCTGCACGACCTTGGAGTGTTCATTCATACACACCATTAGCTGACATATGGTCCTTGCTAAGTGCTCAGCAACCCCCTGTGTACTTGGCACACATGGACTCAATCATCGACACTGTAGCTTTATATGATAGATATCATTATGCCCATTTTACAGGTGGTGATACTGAGGCCAGAAAGGTTGGACAGCTTTTCCAAGATCACACAGTTAGTAAGTGGTGGAACAGGGGATTTGAAACCACAAAACCAGGACCCAGAGCTCAAACTTAACCACTCGGCAGTACCACCTCCAAACAGGATGAACAGGAAACATTCCTCCTGCTTCTTTTTCTTTTCCAAAATAGCAATTCTCATGAGAAACATAATTCACACTTCCGAGTTTGTTTAGAATATCTTACCTGATTCCCACCGCAATCAGCAATGTATTTTTAATTTCCATTTATGAAAGAATAAAGCAGCCTCGGAGGGTCAACCAGCTAATGATGGTGAGAGACTGTTCTCCAGCCCAGTCCTTCCGATGCTTCATCCCTACCTGAGGTTCCAACAGGGACCAGGGTCTTCAGTCTTAGAAATGCTCCTTATGGAGAATTCTAAAGATTTAAACTAGGACAAGAGAAACATCTTCTGACTCCCAGCAGCAACTTCCTCAGCCTTTATACCATGATGCTTATTCCTCACACAAGCTAGGGAGGCTCTAAGCATGAAACAGAATAACTGGTAGAAAATGGAGAAATTCCTCAGTTTCTACACTTATCTCCACTTCTAACTCAGAAAAGGAAATGAGAGTTCATTGGCGTCACACACTGGAAATGGGCACAAGATGGATTATATACAGCCCTCTGCTCAGCAAAATTTTACAACTATTATTCAAAAAGAGTCCATTTAGTACAAGACCAGCAGGAACTAGAATCATCACATACACATGCATACACACAGTATTTTCATACCTACTCGTCTGAAGCACATAGCCACTTTTAAAAGCCCTAAAATAATTCCTGCGGGGAATAGGTTTCTTAGGCTCGTGACTTCCCCCAGATTTACACAAGACTCTTCAAAAGCTACAGGTACATTTTCACCAATGACTGGGAGGTGAGCTTGAATTATTAGTTGCATCATTAATTATTAAATATTTCATGCCCATATAAGCAAAGGTTCAAGATTTTTCAGGGACAAAACTACCTAGAGATGGCAATGAGAAAAGCAGAGACACTGTTCCATAAATATTTAATGTTATACGGTATGGGTAAGAGTGATAACATTCACACACTTGCACAAAGCACTCAGAAGGGCTTCCTACACCTCCATGTACAGAGATGTTATCATCCATTTATAGCAGGACCTGTGGCTGAGCAGGGATTTCTGAGGCTGGTGGGATGTTTTCTGGAAGCCTGGGCATCATCATCCTTCTGCTGGGCAGGTATGGTAAGACCTGGGCGTTTCAGGCCAGCCCTGGCCAGGACTCCCCCACTTCTACCTGCACATTTATTCAGGCATTGAAGAGCCTTTTGAGGATAAAGAAAGTGAGAACCTGGCCAAACCCCCTGTGGGTTTCAAAACAGATAAAACCTGTAGGAAAACCTGATGTGTGGGGCACCTAGGTGGCTCAGTAGTTAGGTGTCTGCCTTCAGCTCAGGTCATGATCCCAGGGTTCTGGGATGGAGCCCCACGTTGGGCTCCCTGCTCAGTGGGGAGCCTGCTTCTCTCTCTGCCTGCTGCTCCCCCTGCTTGTGCTCTCTCCTGCTGTCTCTCTCTGTCGAATAAATAAATAAATAAAATTTGCAGAGAAGACCAAAGGAGGTTATAAGAGGACACTCATGAAAGGGAGGGGAGAGTCTGGGTCCGATTCAGATCCAGTCATACCTCAGGCTGCCTCAAGAGTAATGCTGGGGCAACAGTGGCTCTTTGTGTGTGACTTTGCTAGGTTCCCCAGAAGTCAATTATGAAGCATGGATTGGAGTGTCAATAGTTTCTTTGGAAAATGACCCCAGGAATTTGGGTTAGGCAGATGGAGCTGAGACAGGGAAGGAAGGAGAGCCAATCCTTGGCACATCAGCAAGCGAGCCTTCTTATGGATGAGCTTAATCCCGTCAGTGCAGGATACAACTTAGGGTTCTATTACCAGAGTGTGTTATCATAAATCATAAATATAACAACTGAGTCCCATAGTGCTTGAAAATAACGGCAGGGAGAGAGAGAGAGACTTCAGGCAGAGTAAAGAAGGTGTAGGTGTTGGGGTTGAAAGTGGTAATGTTGGGGGGAGATCCTAAGGTATTCTAAGTGTTCTTCTGTGGTCTTCCTTAGCTGATGGATTCATCCCCCACCTGTGGATGCAGGCTGACAACTAGAACTGTCTGTCCCCTTCTCCATTAGCCAAACAGAAGCGTGCTTGCCCAGGAAGCTGCCACTTCCTGGTTCTCATCTCAGCCAGTGATAGACTGCTACACAGTTCCTAAAGTCAATCCCGTTGTCTCAAGACATGGCTGATACTTGTGGGGCAATCTGTGGTCCAGAACCTCCTCCTGGCATTAGAAGGAAGCAAGGCTTCAGTTGAGACCATGTTTCTTGCTAGCTTTCCCCTCTCCTATCCCTCACAACCTGTCTCCAGAAATCACTCCCCCACAAATAATTTGAATCAGAAGTTCCATGACAGGCCAGGTTCTAAGATGTCCTTGTACTGGAAGTGGTGAGGTCCGTGAGATATGGACTCCAACAGCCCTTGCTATAGTGTGTACACTTATACACAAACCTATGTGACTGTGTTTATCAGAGAGAGTTGTGTTTTACTCTGAAGGGTTCTAGTGCTCATTACTCAGATAGCCGTGGTGTCCTACAGTGAGTACTTCCCTTGTGAAGAGTGTAGCCATTAAGGACCTCATTGATCAAAAAAGTACATCAGGCTGAGCATGTTATACAGGAAGTGAGAGAAATCAGCAGGAGGGCATTTGGGGCTTGGAAATTTTGGAGGTCAGTCCCGAGGAGGATATCTCACATTTATGCCCCTTGTAGGCCAAGGATTGATTCACATACACATAAAAACACTCAGGTGAGAAGGTCGTGTATATAAAACGTGAAAAGACTGCAGAACTATGCTGTTCAATGTGGCAGCTACTAACCACATGTAGCTCTTTAAATTTGAATTAGCTTGTCTTAACCTTTCGGTTCTGAAGTAGCCTTAGCCACATTTCCATAGCCACGTGTAGCTAGTGGCTACCTTTTTAGATAGCACAGCTAAAGAATATTCCATTCTTGCAGAACTTTCTATTGGCTAGTGCTGCTATAGAATTTCTCTTATAAACTGGTGGAAGCTGAGTTCTATTTAATTTGTCAGATCAATACAATTTAACTCTACGCATCGGTACTCAGGCCTGGGGGTGCTTTTAGTGGATTATTTATTCCTCATTTAATGGATATATAATTATTGAATTCCATCCGTGAGTAAAGCAATATAAAAGACTGAGGAGCAAGAGAAGACACTCTTCCTATTTTTAGGCATATAGAGAAAAAAGTGACACTCCCAAGATTTTTGAAGGGAAAACAGAGCCATGGAATCGAAAGTCATTTAAACCTACAAATCTCATATTGTTGGCATTACCACTTAAAGCTTCTCTCTCCATGAACAGCATACTTTTTGCACAGTTCACATATTACATTTATCTTGGCTTCCTGGGGCAGTATTTTTTGAAAGACAGTGCCCAGTCTAAGTCTCGTGCTTGAGTTGAAAGAGTTACTTTTGACTCTGTGACTTTGGGCAAGTAATTTCTTTACTTCTATAAAAATAATATAGTTCAGTGTCCACTCTAGCAAGAATCAAGGATCAAGATAATATTTGTCTACTCATACTTTTTATGACATAGGCCCCCAAATGGTTAAATACAAGTGTATTTAATTGTTACTTCAAAAGCTTCATCTTGGGTTCCAGAAACTAATTATGGCATCAGTTCAACCCATTAGGAAATTACTCCTTTGGCTGGAATATGTGCTGTGTAACCCTCCAAAATCGTGGAGATACAGCTCAAGATAGACACACACACACACACACACACACACACACACAGGAGAGAGAGGAAACCTCATTAATTATTCTCTTACTCCCTATCAGATTATTAGTCTAAAGCCAGTGAAGGTAATTCCACCACCCTTGACAGTGCTTGGGTCAAGGAGTGGACATATGATCAGATGATGGCTAAATGGACAGAGAAAAACTGCTGGTGATGTGAAAACTGAGTGGTTGGGCAGACTTGGGTCCTGGAAGAGTCTCACAGCTCTACTCCATGGTTCTCAAACCTGAGCATATCAGAACCAGTCGCGGGGCTTGGAAAAACCGAGGTTCTTGGGTCCCACTGCCAGAGTTCCTGGTCCAGCAGGTCTGGGTTAAGTCCAGACAATCTACATTTTTGTTAACAAGTTCTGAGGTGGTATTCAGCATGCCGCTGTTCTGAAGAACTGAATTTGATGGCTTAAAAGCAAGCATTAGGACTCCATGCTTTCTATTTCCCAGAATGTCGTTGAATCTGGCTGAGATGGGGGTGGGTGTATTATTAGCTGGAGAAGGATGTGGGCTGTGAGGATGTCATTGCTGAACTGAATCCACCAGCCCTGGAGCCCGGTGCTCACTGAGGATTTCCTTTGATGTAGGGTAAAATGTATTCTTTTTTTAAGTAGAATAAAACACAGATACAGAAAAAACTCAGAAACCCAATATTTAGCTTAATAAACTACTCCAAGGGGAACACCCTTGCAACTACTGTGCTGTTCAAGAAACAAAAGTACGGACACTTCTCAATCTCCATGCACCTAACTTCGATTACTTAATATTTTTTCACATTACTGAAGTTTTTCTTCTAAGCTAGCAAGTTTTTCTGTTTTCCGTTACTTGCACACAAATTTACCCTAACAGAGATATCTCAGGGATAATACCGATTGCTCTGAATATTTTGTGGGAGGGATTGATTAGAAGCAAGTCCTTAGCAAACAAATGACATGGATTCTCTTATAAAATCTGGACTTTTATCAAACATGTACAATGATTAGCAAAATAAAGTCCAGATAAGTGTAAGTAAGTGATTGCATAGACAAGTCTAAGAGAAGTGTAGTTTGAGACTCTCAAAAGGGGCCCCAGGAAAGTCACCACCACAGAATGTGGAGCATCCAAACAGGAATCCTGGAGAAAGATGAACTGCTTGTTTATACTTACTCTTGTTTTCTGGTTTCTTGAGGCTGGTTATATGTTACCATTTTCACTTCATATGGTGGATTCAATAACCCTTAGCTCATCTTTTTAAGGGCATTTAGGCAATGTCTTTTTTTTTTTTTTTTTAAGATTTTATTTATTTGTTTGTCAGAGAGAGGGAGAGAGAGAGTAAAAGTGCAACCAGGAGGAGGGGCAGGCAGAGGGAGAAGCAGGCTCCTTGCTGAGCAAGAAGCCTGATGCAAGACTTGATCCCAGGACCCTGGAATCATGACCCGAGTCAAAGCAGGTCAACTGAGCCACCCAGACATCCCATTTCCACAATGTCTTAAGTGAAAAGTTTCTAGATAGATTTTAAACAAAGGAATTGAGTGGACTCTATCTAACTATTCCAGGTTAAACAAAGCAAAAATATCCACCATACAATATGCTATTCAAATACAAGTTACTTCCATCCGCATGTGACCTTCATTGCAAATACAGTGGTAAACTGTCATCACTAGACAAATGTATATTAATTACCCTGCTCTTAGTTGCATTACTATATTTTTAAGTTACAATGCTTTAAGTTAAATTCAGTAAACTGGCAAACTGAAGACCTTGTCTCTTTGCAAAGTATTAGTGGTATCAGATAGGTGATTGCTTGAGCTAGCATTTTACAGAGTGCTACTTAGAAATAATCTCAGCTTGGCATTTTAAAGGAAGTGACTGGCTATCAGAAGCAAAAGTAAAGCGTCAATTATGTGGGTTTATCTATCACTCTCAATTTGCTGAATGTTGATGTTTAGAAGCTCTTAAGAATTGCATTATTAGGGAGCAAAAGTGTTCATGGTTCTCCCTCTCTTAAAATCATTGTGTTTTGCAGTTATCCTGGCTGAATAGAGAGAGGGTCATCACATTCAATTTGTCTACATTGAAACAGGGTCCCAAGGCTCCTGTTAAATACCAGAAGATTTCTATTCTGTATCTCTCAATGACCTATTGCTGTCTTAGTCAGAGAAGAGGCCTACAGCATTGTTTAAATATCTAGGTCAAGGTTAATTTTGCCCACAGGTCTATTCGGCCATAGTGTGATTTCAGGGGCACGGAGAAGGCACAGGTGTCCATCTCTCTCTTTCTCTCTTGGTGTCTGAAAATCCAGTCTTTGTGGTTAAAATACGGGCAATACTATCTGAAATGCCAAAATGACCTGAAAGGGGTGAATGTTACGCTAACCCCACCTTTACCCAGATTGAGATCTCAAATCAACATGGATAAAGATGTTCGTTAACTAGGGATAGACAGAATTAAATTCAATTCTGAGTAATTAGCTGCCTATCCTAAAAATCAGTGACTTAACCTCTCTGAGTCTATTTCCTCATTCTTAAAAATGTGAATGATACCAACTATCTTAGAGTACCAATATGATGACACAAATAGAGCTTAAGTTTCCACTTCTTGGTTTCGAGCATGGTTTCTTATTCATAATAACTTGGATAACGTTGATTTCCTCCCATCCCCCAGCACCCACCTCTGAGATCCTGAGCTGAAAGAGGCACAGAGTTTAAGAATTGAAGAGGCATATGATCGGAAGTCTGTGTAAATGCAACTCTGGCTAAAGCACAGGTTCTGATCAGATGTTTGGGGGCGGAGGCTCAGAGTCTGCATTTCTAACAAGCTCCCAGGTGATGCCCCAGGATCCACAGAGAGAGTCCATACTTATTTCAAATATTGAGGAGAGCATAAGGTCACAAAGGAAAGCACAGAACTTGACTCTGGTCAGGCTGGGGGTGGGGGCAGGGAGAGCAGGATTAAAAAAAAAAAGGAAAACTGGAAAGAAGGGAAGAACCCTTCAAGTGGAGGAGAAGAAATGCCGCGACCGAGTTCTGCCCGTCTCACTGTCTTTTTAAACAGATTAGATGAGATCCGTATCACGTCTGTCTCGATCAATTCAGGTGGGAGACTGGTGCTGTCATTTGCAAGCAGGCATCATGGTGCTGCCTGTGAAATTGGATCCTCAGGACTGTCACCTAGCTATCTGGAACAAGTCCCCAGATAGCTGATATCACTGATGCCTGAATTGCTCTGAATCCATTTCTCCTTATAGAAGGACCAGCGACACCAAACCGAAAACCAACTTCCAAAGACCTTGAGGGGTTCTTAGGTTTTTGCAACCAGTGTTGCCCAAGGAGAAAATAAAAAGTGTGTATGGAATCTGTGCTAAATGGGGGCAAGGGTTTTGAACCTTTTCATTGGTCCACGAGCCCAGGAAGTTAAAAAGGCCTTGACATAAAAAATCAGATTCTCCATGGCAACAAAATTGTCATGCTAGAAACATACCCTCTCAACTTACACAGGCAAGCATCTCAAAAATATATCAAGTGAGGAAGAGAGATTAAAATTTCAAGGGATAAATGGTAAAGGTAATTGTTTGCAGAACTGTGTATGAGGGTAAGAGTGACAGGGAAAGAAAAAATACGAACCCCTCCTCTCACGAGGCCAGAGATGTCTGTTCTTATTTGCCTTTTAATCATATAAAGTAACTTAAAACCTTCTCACTCTGGATCAGGTCGAAGCCACAGCTGAGCAGCTTCCCACCGTGCCCCCAACACTGCACTTTCTGCTGACAGGAAGGGCTTCTCCAAGCCCAGCTGACTTTAAAGCCCAGATCAAAAGCTTTCTTGCGACAAAATAAATCACACTGGACAAAGTTAGATGCCTCCTAAGCCACAGTTGTATGGCTTGACTTGGTAACCTAATAGTGATCTGACCTCCCGCTTAATATATTTTGTCAGGTTTTTTTAAGCAATTAGTTCTCTCTCTCTCTCTTTCTTTTTTTTCTTTTCTTTTCTTTTTTCTTTTTCGTTCTCTGTGTATGGATGAGAGAGGGCTGAAGGATGTGTGGAGGGAGAGAACAAAAGCTCTATTTGGCAAATCCCTTCCCTAGAGGAGAGAGCATGTCAACACTATTGCAGCAGACACTCACCACCCAGGCTCCCTCCCCATTTGGTGGGTTGCCCAGATTTGGGCTTACCGCAGTATCTCAGGGCAAAGGTTGTTTCCAAGGGCATGTTTTTTCTCGGAAAGATTCCTTTGTCACTGACAGAACCCATGACATCTGCTTCACTCATGGTCTGAGAGTACTCATCAGCGCACTTTCCTCTAGTCTTCTTTTGAACTTTTGAATGGATCCCTGCTTCCGACGCGACAAACTTAACAGCAGGGCAGCATTTGCCCCTGTGTATAGGTCAGAGATATGCGTGCTTGAGTTCTAAGCACACACGAGAGGTAAAGTGGTTCTCATTACTATGTTCAGTGTATGCCAAAGGTGTATGCCTGGAGTCGGCAGTTTTAAATGGTTCTCAGGACTTGCAGAAAAGTTGCTCTTTGGGAAATAGCTCAACAGGGAATAGCTGTGAGAACGTTGCTGAGTACACTCCATATGAGAGAGACATAGCTTCATGGAAGTCAAGATTTTTACAACCTGGATTTCATCTTGGGTGGCCTACTGGGAAGATTCTTTATAAACGTATAAAAGTATACGTTTATATACGTTTATAAACGTATTAAAGTCTGAATGAGGCAGAGTAGAAGGAATTCATGAAATACGGTGATAAGTGAATGAATGAATGAATAAGAAAATGAATGACTGGAGTATGTTAAGAAAAAAAAATCCAGAAATTGGGGCATCTGGGTGACTCAGTCAATTAAGCGTCTGCCTTCGACTCAGGCCATGATCTTGGCGTCCTGGGATCAAGCCCTGTTTCTGGCTCTCTGCTCAGCAGGGAGCCTGCTTCTTCTTCTCTCTTTGCCTACCCCCACCCCTCATGCTCTCTCTCTCTCAAATAAATAAAATCTTTTAAAAATTAATTAATTAATTAATTAAACATATATAAAGAATTCAAATTAAAACCAAGATGTTCTTTGAAATCTCCAGTATATCTGAATGTATCCTAGGTTTCAAACCATGCAGAACAGTTTGCATTTCTGGGCATATTTGATGTGTTTCCTCTTTTAAAATAAAAGAGAAGTTTTAAAGAAAGACATGAAGAAAGGAGTGTTCATTAGATAAAGATATATAATACTTCCAGGCTTTTTTAGTGGACAGACACCATGTAAGTCTGTTTTTACAGGAGAAAAAAGTCATTACCATACTAACATTTCCAAACTAAACAAAAATTAGTTTTCTCAACCTTCAGATTTCTACATTTAGAAAATTCATGAAAATAATCTATTCTTAATAATATTAACATAACTTATGTTTTATTATAATGCATGCTATATATTTATATATTCTGTATAAGTAGTATATGTGTGTGCATATGTACACATACATATTACTATATGTGTGTATATGCATATATGTATATATATATCCTAATATATGGGGTTCTGTGTGCATGTATCTCCAACCCTGCATATATTCATCTCTTTCTCTATATTTGACTTGATGTGTATGTGTGTGAGTGTGTGTGTGTATAACTGTATGCATCTATATTGGCTCTCTATCCTATATATATATATATATATATATATATATGCATGCATATTATTTATGTTATATATAAGGATAATGATATCAATATTATCACTAACAAAATGGTAGCTATTAATTACTTATATGCTAATTTACATTATCCATGTAAACTCTTTATAAATAGGATTTGTGCCTGTTTTAGCCATAATGTGCTATAGTTCTAACAGAGTGCTTAGTACATAGTAGGTGCTCAATACATATTAATAGAAAAAATTTTGTACTTTGTAAATTCATTCAACTTATCAGTTTGGAATTCTTGTATTTTAGAATCAACTGGAAATCTTGTGTTTATTTACTTCATCAATATCCACCTTTGGGCCCCATTTCTGACAATTAATTTAGAATATCTGAGGAACGAGCTCAGGCAGTGTTGCTTATAAACCTATCCAGGTGATTCAAATATATAGCTTGTGGATGAGAACCAGTGATTGAACCTCTCCTTGAAGCTGTGTTAAATCCCCCCTGAGGGCAATGGTTGGACCCAGGGAATGAAGGGGAGGCTGCCAGCCCTGGCAGTTGTGCTAGAGGATGACTTCTAGGCCAATGTGTCTCAACCTTCTGAGACTGAATCTCCTGCATGGCCGTGCTGATGTAAACTCTAGTTGAGAGAAGAAAGAGAGAGCAACATCCTCTCTATACACACTCATGCTGTTCTTGGTCTCAGGCACACAGATTTTCTAGTGATAAGTGAATAGGATAGTTAAAATAAACTGGAGGAGAGAGAACTGTGCTCGGTCAATATCTGTCCACTAGGGGAAAAGCTGGCATATGATCAGACTCACAGCTTCCCCAGAAACTGCCCAGTGCTACTAGGCAGTAATGACTTTTTGCCACTGCAGAGTTGGATGAGATTGGGACAAACTCTGGCCCTGGATGTCCCATCCGAAACATATATTAAAATCTTCCAAGCTGTGTTTCCTCCTGAACTGGCAAGTAGACCTCCATGCTCCCGTTCAGCTCTCTACCCTGCAGGGAGAAGTATCTTTTGAATGTGAAAGTCTTCCTCAATGTGCATATAATGTGTCAAGGCAAGCATTCCACTTTATAGATAAAGAACTAAGGTCAAGAGCAGAGAGGTGACCTGTAGGTGATCACAGAGCTTGTAAGTAAATGCAGTAGGCAGCATTCAAACTCTGGATAATTTGTTTCCAAGTCTCCTTCTAACATATTTTTTTAAACTAAATAAGTTCCTTTTAAAAAAAAAAATATTTATTTACTTGACAGACAGAGATCACAAGTAGGCAGAGAGGCAGGCAGAGAGAGAGGAGGGGGCTGGTTCCCCACTAAGCAGAAAGCCTGATGCGGGACTCAATTCCAGGACCCTAGGATCATGACCTGAGCCGAAGGCAGAGGCTTTAACCCACTGAGCCACCCAGGTGCCCCTCTAATATTATTTTTTTTTAATTTTTTTTTCCAATTTATTTATTTTCAGAAAAACCGTATTCATTATTTTTTCACCACACCCAGTGCTCCATGCAAGCCGTGCCCTCTATAATACCCACCACCTGGTACCCCCAACCTCCCACCCCCCAGCCACTTCAAACCCCTCAGACTGTTTTTCAGAGTCCATAGTCTCTCATGGTTCACCTCCCCTTCCAATTTACCCAAATTCCCTATTCCTCTCTAACGCCCCTTGTCCTCCATGCTATTTGTTATGCTCCACAAATAAGTGAAACCATATGATAATTGACTCTCTCTGCTTGACTTATTTCACTCAGCATAATCTCTTCCAGTCCCATCCATGTTGCTACAAAAGTTGGGTATTCATCCTTTCTGATGGAGGCATAATACTCCATAGTGTATATGGACCACATCTTCCTTATCCATTCATCCGTTGAAGAGCATCTTGGTTCTTTCCATAGTTTGGCGACTGTGGCCATTGCTGCTATAAACATTGGGGTACAGATGGCCCTTCTTTTCACGACATCTGTATCTTTGGGGTAAATACCCAGGAGTGCAATTGCAGGGTCGTAAGGAAGCTCTATGTTTAATTTCTTGAGGAATCTCCACACTGTTCTCCAAAGAGGCTGCACCAACCTGCATTCCCACCAACAGTGTAAGAGGGTTCCCCTTTCTCCACATCCTCTCCAACACATGTTGTTTCCTGTTTTGTTAATTTTGGCCATTCTAACTCGTGTAAGGTGATATCTCAATGTGGTTTTAATTTGAATCTTCCTGAGGGCTAATGATGATGAGCATTTTTTCATGTGTCTGATAGCCATTTGTATGTCTTGATTGGAGAAGTGTCTGTTCATATCTTCTGCCCATTTTTTGATGTGTTTGTCTGTTTCGTGTGGATTGAGTTTGAGGAGTTCATTATAGATCCTGGATATCGAACCTCATAAAATCTATCTATGAAAGACCCACAGCAAATATCATCCTCAATGGGAAAAAGCTTGCAGCCTTCCCATTGAGATCAGGAACAAGACAAGGATGCCCACTTTCACCACTCTTGTTCAACATAGTATTAGAAGTCCTAGCAACAGCAATCAGACAACAGAGAGAAATAAAAGGTATCCAAATTGGTAATGAAGAAGTCAAACTCTCTCTCTTCGCAGATGACATGATTCTTTATATGGAAAACCCAAAAGACTCCACCCCCAAACTACTAGAACTCATACAGCAATTCAGCAACGTGGCAGGATACAAAGTCAATGTGCAGAAATCAGTGGCTTTCTTATACACTAACAATGAAAATACAGAAAGGGAAATTAGAGAATCGATTCCATTTACTATAGCACCAAGAACCATAAGATACCTTGGAATAAACCTAACAAAAGAGGTAAAGGATCTGTACTTGAGGAACTATAGAACACTCATGAAAGAAATTGAAGAAGACACAAAAAGATGGAAGACCATTCCATGCTCTTGGATCGGAAGAATAAACATTGTTAAAATGTCTATACTGCCTAGAGCAATCTATACTTTTAATGCCATTCCGATCAAAATTCCACCGGCATTCTTCAAAGAGCTGGAGCAAATAATCCTAAAATTTGTATGGAATCAGAAGAGACCCCGAATCGCTAAGGAAATGTTGAAAAACAAAAATAAAGCTGGCAGCATCACCTTACCTGATTTCAAGCTTTATTACAAAGCTGTGATCACCAAGACAGCATGGTACTGGCATAAAAACAGACACATAGACCAGTGGAACAGAGTAGAGAGCCCTGATATGGACCCTCAACTCTATGGTCAATTAATCTTCGACAAAACAGGAAAAAATATACAGTGGAAAAAAGAGAGTCTCTTCAATAAATGGTGCTGGGAAAATTGGACAGCTATATGTAGAAGAATGAAACTCGACCATTCTCTTACACCGTACACAAAGATCAACTCAAAATGGATAAAAGACCTCAACGTGAGACAGGAATCCATCAGAATCTTAGAGGAGAACATAGGCAGTAATCTCTTCGATATCAGCCACAGCAACTTCTTTCAAGATACGTCTCCAAAGGCAAAGGAAACAAAAGCGAAAATAAACTTCTGGGACTTCATCAAAATCAAAAGCTTCTGCACAGCAAAGGAAACAGTCAAAAAAACAAAGAGGCAACCCACAAAATGGGAGAAGATATTTGCAAATGACAGTACAGACAAAAGGTTGATATCTAATATTATTCTTTTACATTTTTTTATTGTGTGATGTTAGTCACCATAAAATACCTCATTAGTTTTTGATGTAGTGTTCCAAGATTCATCGTTTATGTACAACACCCAGTGCTCCATGCAATATATACTCTCCTTAATACCCACCACCAGGCTCACCCATCCCCCACCCCCTCTCCTTGTAAACCCTCAGTTTCTCAGAGTCCACGGTCTCTCATGGTTCGTCTCCCCCTCTGATTTCCCCCAACTCACTTTTCCTTTCCTTCTCCTCATGTCCTCCATGTTATTCCTCATGTTCCACAAGTAAGTGAAATCATATGATAATTAATTCTCTCTGCTTGACATATTTCACTCAGCATACTCTCCTCCAGTTCATCATAATTAGCCATCAGGGAAATTCAGATCAAAACCACACTGAAATGCCACCTTACACCAGTTAGAAAGGCAAAGAATAACAAGGCAGGAAACAACAAACGTTGGAGAGGATGTGGAGAAACCCTCTTATACTGTTGGTGAGAATGCAAGTTGGTGCAGCGCAGCCACTTTGGAAAACAGTGTGGAGATTTCTCAAAAAATTAAAAATAGACCTACCCTATGACCTGGCAATTGCACTAATATAGCCCTTTCAAACCTCTGTTAGTGAACCAATTAGCTCATGGGGTAATTAGGAGCTAAACCTATGATTTGAATGACTTGGATTTGAATCAAAGCATCTCCCCTTTGTAACTGTGTGATTTTAAGCAAGTTATACAACTTTTCTGAGCCTCAGGAACCCTATCTGAAATTAAAAGGTAATACTACTTATCTTACAGTATCTTTCTGAAGAAAAAAATACCTTAATATAGGTGAAATGCTTTATGAAATTCTTGTTAGTACACAATTGTTATTAATAGTTTCCTGCTGGGTCATTGGTTATTTATTCTTTTTTTCCTTTAGAATAGCATTCTTGGGGAACCTGTGGCTCAGTGGGTTGAGCCTCTGTTTTCAGCTCATGTCATGATCTCAGGGTCTTGGGATCAAGCCCCACCTTGGGCTCTCTGCTCAATAGGGAGCCTTCTTCTCTCTCTCTCTGCCTGCCTACTTGTGATCTCTCTGTCAAATAAATAAAATCTTAAAAAAAAAATAGAATGGAATTCTGTTTTAAAATTTATTTACTTTTTTAATTTAAATTCAATTTAATTAACATGTAGTGTATTATCAGGGGTAGAATTTAGTGATTCAGCAGTTGCATATAACACCTTACATTACATGCCCTTCTTAATGCCCCTCATCCAGTTACCCCATCCACACCCACCTCCCTTTTAGCAACCATCGATTTGTTTTCTTAGTTAAGAGTTTCTTACAGCATTCTTAAAACTTTCTTTTTTTTTTTAAATTTTTAAAGATTATTTATTTATTTGATAGAGAAAGAGAGAGAGATCACAAGTAGGCAGAGAAGCAAGCAGAGAGAGAGGGGGAAGCAGGCTCCTGAAGCAGAGAAGCAAGTAGAGAGAGATGGGGAAGCAGGCTCCTGACCAAGCAAAGAGCCTGATGTGGGACTCGATCCCAGGATCCTTAAATCATGACTGGAGCTGAAGGTAGAGGCTTAACTACCTGAGCCACCCAGGAGCCCCCTTAAACTCCTTTCTTAACAAGACCATATAACTTGCTAACATAAATTACTGATCCCATTATAACAGAATATCTGTAAAATATAGTACAAAAGAGATACCAAATACACAAACAAAAACTACAAATCATTCTTATGAATAATGAAAATTCAAAATTATAAATTAAAATGTCAACAAGTTTTGACAAGTTAAATCATTCTTCACATTATGTCCATAACACAATCACCAATTATAACTTATTCCAGAAAGCAAATATGGACCAATATTTGAAATTTTATTAATATGATGTGCCTCATATTATCAATGAGAAGATATAATTAGGAATAATTAATATGAACTCTAACAGATCAGAATACCTCTTGAAGTTGCATGTACACTTTTTCTCAACTTGAGAAAGAGTTTATAACGTTCTCTAGTGAGATAAAAACATATAAATATTACCAAGATGTTAATAATCTTAAAAAAATAAAAAAATAAATTTTAACAATCTTTAAAAATTAAAAAAATCAATTACATAGCTCTATATGTGTGTGTGTGTATATTTAAATGAACATATATATCATAAGAATTAACCAAATCTGACTAAAATATATCTATGTAGATACCCAACATTATGTTAAAGACATTTCGCCTTAGAGATCAGTTAAGTGTTTCCTACTATTACTTCCATCATACATGGTAAAAATACACACCCAACACTTAACCACAGTTATCTCTAGCTGGTAAGCTTGCAAGTTATTTGCATTTTCTTACTTTTATTTAGTAGTACTACATATTTTTAAAATTAGTGTCATTCATTTTATTGTAAAATTTGAAGTTATTGAAGGGACTATATCAGTAGATTTAATTCATGTTTATTATAAACATGCTTCAGTAATAATATATTTTGGTAGCTATTTATGTTAGATATATGAAATATAAAAAGAAAGCAATTAAAAAAAACCTTAATTTCCCCAAGGCCTCTCATAATAATTAAAAATAGTGTGGGTTGGGGAGATAGAACTGGCATAGTTTGATATCCATTATACACAGAAACAGGGTTTAATTCCATCTTAACCCTCTCTTCCCATTCTTCTTCTGAAAGTGCTCTTGGACATGATCCCAGTGAAGGAAACTGCTCTCTTTCTTCCATTTCCTCACATTGTGCTTATTCAGCACTTGCCTTTAGAGTTTCAGTCACCTTACTCACCAACTCTTCGGTTGAGTTGAGCTGGGCTGTGAGTACCCGTGAGGTCTGAGGAACTGGAAAAAGCCATTGGAGAGAGCAGGGATGCTAATGGGTCATCACAGTTGTCTAAAAGATAAGAAAGAAAGAAAGCAAATTCCATTAGCAAGATATAGCCTGTACAGAGAGGAATGATGGCATTAGCCATTATCATTTACTAACTACTGCTCTGAACAAGGCCAGTATGACTCATTTCCATGTGCTATTTCATTGACTCCTCACAGTCTTGAAATACAGGTAAACATTTCTTTCACAGTTGGAGACATTGACTTTCAGAGATGTTAAGAAGTTTGTCCAAGGTCACAACTCCAGAAAATGGTGTGGCCAGAAATCTCACTGATTTGTCTATCATCTGCTCCTTTAATCAACCACTCGAACAAAGCCTCAAGTTATGGCTATTGAGCTTATTCTAGAAGGAAGGAGACTACTGAAGGGAAGATAAAATTGTTTACTTGCTCTTACATCTTCAGTCCCTGAGGAGTCCTGCCATAGATGTATCTAGATGGATAGAATGATTTAGAATGTCTCACTCCCAGTTATGTGAAAATGTTTGGAAAATGAAAGACTAATTCTAATAATTAATTTCTTTCTATCCCACAAAGTGAAGGAGAATAGCCCCCAATCTTGTGCCATCTTGAATCTGATATTTACTTCAGAAACAACCCTTCCCGCCTACCCTGATGTGACAGATAGGCTTTCTAAATTTTCTTTGATGCTGTCCAAATGTGGAACAGGGTGGGACCATGGGGAGATGTGATCTTGGCAACACAGACCTGTTCTTCCAGATTGACCATGCAATCTCATGCAGGGGACCCTGTTCTCCAAAGAGCAAACTGGCCATATAAATGTTCTGTAATCATTTATTTGTTTGCATTTTACACTAAATGGCACACACTTTGCAGGACTTTAGCAAATAATCTGATACATAGTAAGCCTTCAATAAAAGTTTGTTGAAAGAAATGGGTGGCCATGGAAGAAAGGAAGGAAAGGAGGGAGGGAAGGGAGGGACAGAATTAGTTCACACAACAGTACCAACATGTTTTTCCTTTTTTTCCATTCTGTACACAATTGGCTTTTCAGAACACTGCAAAATGATGCCATTGAATCTAGACATACTCATCCAAACATGACTTTATGTCATTTAATTTGAAGGCAAACTTCGTGTATTAAAGGTTCTCAAAAAAAGTGAGTCTTTTTTTTTTTTTAATGTACATTGGATAGGAGTGTTTGTTTATTTAGAAAATTCTTAGAGAGGACTATTTCATCTAACTCCAGGAAAATTAATGAGAAACATAAGGATTAAATTTTTGTTTGTTAAATGTGTTAAAAAAAAAAATCAACTGGCAAAGTGTATTTTGAGTTTTTCCCCAAACACAAATGTTTGAAAAATATTTTGAGGTACTTGACAAACACAAAACAGAGCCAGATCTTCACTAAGGAGGAATGACACAAAAATCACAGCAAGGACACCTCTGCAGTTCTGGTCATTCTGCAAATAGAAAGCAGAACTCAGGACTGCTTTATTCCAGGCATAAGATGCAGGTGCAGGGAGGTGCATACACACTTCCAATATGTTAATTTGGAAACGCAGATTGGTTACACTATTTATATATTAGCAAACAATTTTGATGTGATGCAAATCTTACATTTGCCTATACTTATCTCATTATCAGAAAACATTAGGTAAATACAGGAAACTGAATTCAGTGGAACTGACCCCCACGGAAATACAGTACACCCGTACACATGCACACATCAAACACCACACAACATCATACTTCACAGCTATGCTGTGAGCCACACTTGTCTGCAACTGTAGTTAAACCATCCTCCAATTTCAGGTAACACTCCTGGCACTCCTTCTCAATAGCTAAGAACCCTTCTGACACCCACTTCCACAAGCAAATTGAAGATTTTTTTAAAGTGCCATGTTTATACATTTATGCATTTAAGTATTCCTTAAACATACAGCATGTACAACGCCATGTTACCATTTTTATTGGGTCCTTAGGATTTTTCAATATGTTGCCAATGACATGTTTGAGTTTTGTGCCCCAACCCCATGTTTCCCTTAAAGTAGGAATAGAATTGATTTAACCATTTCAATTTAATCCAGTCCAAAAAATATTTATAAGGACATACTTTATTCTTGAACTTGAACAAGCATTAGAGAGAGAGAGTTGAGTAAAATTGAATCTTAGATCTCACAGAGCTCAGAGACCATTGAGAAATAGAAAGAGTAGATGATAGATAGATAGATAGATGATAGATGATAGATAGATAGATAGATAGATAGATAGATAGATGATAGATAAAACTGATGAGAAAGTTTAAGGGAATTTCACCAAGGTTACACCCAAGCCAGTAAAATGGGGACCCAACTACTGATCTGCTCTGTCTCCTCCAGCCCTATGCGGTTTCCTCTTTAACAAATTGCTGGCCTCAAGGAGAGGTTAGCTTCCAAAGCTTCCTGGCCTTGTGACCCCAACTGCCATTTTCCCCAATGGCCATTTCCTCTTCTGAATTGTACCTTCCTTGGATCTCAGTTTGTGGGGTCAGTGTTTCCACTTGGAAGATTAGCAACCTTTATCATAAACAGTCTTTGCTAAAGGGAAGGTCCAGAGGAGGTTGTTCAGGATTCCTCTCATCACGGACCTTGTGCATTGCAAAAGTGACTTTTAGAGAACACAACTGAAATGTTGTTCTATCCTTAAAAATGAAAATAATGGGAAAATTTCAAATCAGAAAGGAAGAAAGACCTCTCCTCCACAGCCAGTACATAGCTCCTTTTGCCTTCTTTATGTCACCTAAATTGAGAATAGACCAGGCCTCTAATCAAATTAACCCTGGTCACTGGGAATTAAGAATTTGTCCATGTAGCCATTCTAATTCCAAAAGTGTGTATTATTTTTAGACATGTGTCCTATTCTTAAAGCAGAAGAGAAATGATCTAGCATACATGAGAACAGTTTATATATGTTTTGATTCATGATTTGGGGTAGTGGGGGATAGTGGAAATTATCAGGAAGGCTAGATCTAAGAGTCTGTCATTCTAGTTTGGTTTCTTCTCTTGATTTGGTGACTCCAGTTAATACATTCAAATATACTAAAACAGCAACTTCTTTGTCTGCAAAATCAAGAGAGTCATCTCTGACATATCTAGCCAGAGCACCATCTTAGAACAAACAGAACGAGAAGATATGGGAGAAACCCCCTTTAAAGTATAAAGCATAGAATGAAATCAGGAAGCACTATATGAATTGTCTGTAATATTTGCAGTAATCAAAAACAACCATTTCAACAATTTTATTTCTGAGACATTGTATGTCACCATACCTGCTCAATAACTGATGTCACCAATAACTCTTTTGCACTAAACATTGACAAAGGGCCAGATGAGAAGGAGAATATGAAATGGAGGGGGAAAGAGGGTGTCAAGAATCACCAGAGAGGGAGAACAACATTGCACAGGGCAGTCGTCCCTCTCTGTGGATCGGCAGCCTTGCGGAGCCTGGGCCAACATCACACCAAACACATGGATGGGAAAGAAAGAAACAAAGCACCATCTGCTCCACCATTCCTGCAGGCTTTAAATAAGCAAACCCGTGTTGTCATTACATTTTAGGCACCACTCACATCTCTGCTTTCTGACAGTGTGTCTGCACACTGCTAAATCTATCAGTCAGTTCCTACAAAAGTATGGTGGATGTTTATCTGTATTTACATGAGGAGAGAGGAGAGGGTGAATAAACCCAGGTGGGCAGAGAGATGTTCAAAGTTTGGGGAAAATATAGCAAAGGACTAAAGTCAGACTTTGAAGAGAACACACAACCTGAGATAGACCTTCATAATTTTACTAGAATATCATTTTTCACACTTAATGGATGCATTGGCATAGTAGAATATTTTCAAAACAAAACTCTGAAAACTCCCATGGATGGGGCTTATCTTTAAAAGACTTTTTTACAGGGGTGCCTGAGTGGCTCAGTTGTTTCAGTGTCAGACTCTTGGTTTTGGCTCAGGTTCTGATCTCGGGGTCCTGAGATTGAGCCCCACGTTGGGCTCCATGTCTAGTGACAAGGCTGCTTGATATTCTCTCTCCCTCTTCCCCTCCCACACTTGCTCACGTGCTCTCTCTCAAATAAATAAGTAAATCTTTAAAAAATATTTTTTTGCAAAAAGGAAATAAAATTAAAAAGCTGTTATTAAAAAAATGTAAACCTTTACTCATGTGTGATTTGTTAATGCATTTTCCTCAGCAGATAATTTCATTTCCATCTTTACCTTTTTCCTTTATGACATTAAGGTCACTTTCTACTCTACCCAATGCCCAGGCAGATAAAAATCCATGCTTATGTGTATGATGGAAAGTTACTCAGCTCTTTCCAATCAGTAACTGCTGAACAACACTATTCTTATCTGTAAATGACTTAGCCCTACATTCATAGACTAAGAGGATACCAAAACCCAAGGAACCTATGAAGTGGTGAAATTCAAGCCCTTCACTTTACAATTGAGGACTTCAGGGTTTGGAGAGATGACAAGGCTGTTAAGGATTATTCAGTTCACTGATGGACTAACCTAGATAAAAGCTCAGGTCTCCTTACTCATAAATGGTGACTGCTAGCTCAAAGTTACCTGCTACATCTGCGTAAGTCCAGTGATTATTATTATATTGTGTTTTATAACATTCGTTTAAAGAATAACTTTCTTTGTGCAAAAGGAAGGTCAGAGTTGCATCTTCTGGATAACAGAAAAAAACAGTAAAGAATAGCATAGGATTTTCAAAAGAATTTGAATGTCTTCTCTATTTTTTCTTGTCTTTTTAGTTCAACAACTTTAACATCAAGAAGAAAAGAAAACATAAAGGAAGGATTAAAAAAATAAGAACAGATAAATAAAAGTGATATGTTTCCTTATGAATATTTGTGTGGATCCTCAAGTTAAGCATTTTGTTTGATATTTTCAGTCTGAAGAAGTGGGGATTATTTGTTCCTTAGTATGTATGTACGGTTACATACTAAAGGTCTTCTATCATGTTAATTAAAAGGTAAAGGCAAACAAGAGAATTCTGAGTAAATATGATATTTACACAGCTTTTTAGAAATTATCATTGACTATTTAAGATGATTCTACTTTAAGTAACACTTTTTGTTACCAACATATATTTTTATTCATTATTATTAAAATACCAATAGAGTAACAGATGGCCCCGAAGTCAAATTGTGAGTATCATCTTGATTACCACAGTAAATTGTCTGTATATGGGGATTTGGAGCTTGGGGATTCACTTGTATTTATAGGTGAGATAAAATTCCTCTTAGCATTTCACACTTAATGGCCTACTTTGTTTAAAAGACATAGAGCACATATTTTGTGTAGTGCCTACAATGGTGCTTAGAAGTGACAAATCATGCTTTTAGCTTCATTTATTTTTCCCCTTGTTACCTATAATTTCACTTAGTAAACAACAAAAATAAATACTCTAATATTACTCTTAAATCTGACCCGTCCCCATTTTCCACCATGAAATCCTAAAAGATAAATTGCTTTATAATGAACAGAACAAGAAACATGGCTCTCTAAAATAAAAGAAGTTTAGATAGATGAAAAGAAGTTTAAACCTTCTCTCTCCTGACATCTATCTCCAACTTAATACAGTCTCTGCCATTTGACTACCTGCTGAATAAACATGGTTGTGCTCTTTGCTATAGGAAGACAAAATCAAAGTCAAAGGCAAAGACCCTGAACTCAAGAAACCAAGCATCTACTTTGCATTGAATGATAATCCACATGTATTTTTAAGAAGCTTTTTATGTTTATGAAAAATTCCATGTAAAAAAAGTTTAACTTGGGATTCAGGAATCCTAGGCACTCTTCTACCTTTGATATTTCCGGTTTTACCTTTCTATATTTCAGATTCCCCAAATGTAAATTGCAGGGGTTATCACTCATTTGTTCAATCAACAAGCTTTAACTGAGCACATTCTAGACATCTGAGGGTCTGTCGGGCCTCAAAGCTAATAAAGGCAATTAAAGCAAATTCCTCAAACATGGTGGAGATGGGCACTTCCCTTGCTATGCTGTGCTGGTGATTGGTGATGGATGGGGTGCAGCAGGCTGCAAGAGTTTCTGGAAGAAAGGCTAGTCCTGACCAGGGATTGACAAGAGAGCTCTCGGGTATTTTCCCAGCTTTAAAAGCAATTCTATTCACAATCTTGTGTTAGATTTGATATGGAGGTACTGTCTTTCAATTATAAATGGTTTGCTAAGATAGTAAACAACAAGTATTGGAGAGGATGTGGAGAAAGAGGAACTCTCTTACATTGTTGGTGGGAATGCAAGATGGTGCAGCCACTTTGGAAAACTGTGAAGATTCTTTAAGAAATTAAAAATAGAGCTACCCTATGACCCTGCAATTATACTACTGGTTATTTACCCTAAAGATACAGATGTAGTGAAAAGAAGGGCCATCTGTATTCAGCAACGGCCACAGTCACCAAACTATGGAAAGAACCAAGATGCCCTTCAACAGAAGAATGGATAAAGAAGATATTATCCATATATACTAGGGAATATTATGCCTCCAGAAAGGATGAATACCCAACTTTTGTATCAACATGGATGGGACTGAAGGAGATTATGCTAAGTGAAATAAGTCAAGCAGAGAGAGTCAATTATCATTTGGTTTCACTTACTTGTGGAGCATCAGGAATAACATGGAGGACATTAGGGGAAGGAAAGGAAAAGTGAATTGGAGGAAATCGGAGGGGGAGACGAACCATGAGAGACTGTGGACTCTGAGAAACAAACTGAGGGTTTTGAGGGGAGGAGTGTGGGGGCTATGTGAGCCTGGTGGTGACTATTAAGGAGGGTACATATTGCATGGAGCACTGAGTGTGGTACATGAACAATGCAATCTTGGAACACTAAAAAAATAAAATTAAATAAAGAAAAATAAATGGCTTGCTAGGACTACATCATAAATAAACGACCAAGTATAACAGCAAAGCAGCAGGAGCTGTCTGTCTTGCACAGCTGTCTGTCTAGGTTGTCAGCAAGAGGAAAACCATCATTTGTACTGTGTGGTTGAGGCAGCTACAAGGGTTGTAATCCATTTCACACTCTAGTCAATATCTATGCTGGGCTTTGAACCAAGGTTGGTATGATTCTTTGCATATCGCCTATTTGAAAATTGACTTCCAATCTCTAAAAATGACAGCAGGAATGTCTCCTAGATGGACATGGGTGAGTCTTCCATTTGACTGTCTAGTGTGAGTTTGGCCCTTCTTGGATTTTCAAGAATGTGCCCACATGACTGTTACATAATTAGCCTAAACTCAAAATATGCCTAAAAATATGTTTTTCTAAGTTGCTTTCTTCATATACTCCATTTCACCCCCAGACCTCCACTAATGGATTTTTTTTTTATTATTCTCAGGTTAGGAATATTGACTATCTTATTCTTCTATTCTAACCTTAAATATAATTTATTAATGACTTAATATAAACTGAAGAATTTTTTTTAAGAATTTATTTATTTATTTGACAGAGACACAGCAAGAGAGGGAACACAAGCAGGGGGAGTGGGAGAGGGAGAAGCAGGCTTCCCACTAAGTAGGGAGCTCGATGCAGGGCTCATCTCAGGACCCTGGGATCATGACCTAACCTAAAGGCAGATGCTTAACCAGCTGAGCCACCCAAGTGCCCCTAACTGAAGAAATGTTTCCTAATTCCTTCATGTGTGAGTCACAGGATATATATACTAATTGTGGGGTGATTAAAGCATACAAAGCTCCTGGTAGAGCAAGGATATTATTCTACTCCAGCACTTAATGTCCAGTACTACATATATGTTCAATAAATATGTGTTGAATAAATAGTTGAAAGAAAGGTCTCTCAGATTTGTACTCAATTTTTTTTTCCCTTTCATTTGTCCACTACTTAATCCCATATCAGGCTTTTTGAACATCATGTGACACTTTTGGTAACCACCTTGTCAGTTTACCACTTGTGTCTATCCTCATTCAATCAACAGTTGTAAACCCTTATTTTCTTTTTTTTTTTTTTAAAGATTTTATTTATTTATTTATTTGAGAGAGAGAGACAGTGAGAGAGAGCATGAGTGAGGAGAAGGTCAGAGAGCGAAGCAGACTCCCCATGGAGCTGGGAGCCTGATGTGGGACTCGATCCCGGGACTCCAGGATCACGCCCTGAGCCGAAGGCAGTCGTCCAACCAACTGAGCCACCCAGGCGTCCCGATAAACCCTTATTTTCAACAACATGTTTCTCTCACCAAGACCTAATAGTATGTGAGCCTTAAATTTGGCTTCCAGAGGTGACATCACAAAAATGAAGGAACAAAGAGAGAGTTGTGTGCATATATGAGGTCTCAGCTGACCATAAGGTCAGAGCATCATTGAAGGGGTCACAGGCTGGTCAAAGACTCAGAAACTGAGGTCCAGTCACCAGAGTAAGGAGTAAGGAACCTGTTGTTGAGATTAGCTTTGATCAGAGACCAAGAACCATAACCCCCAAAAGCATTACTTGTGGTGTCTAAATACAAATATGCTAAAGTTTTTAAACTCTTAAGATTATGAATGCTTATTCATGGAGGAGCTGGATGAGTTAGAAGACAGTAAGTCTTTGATGGGTAGAAAAGACAAGAATCATAAATAAAAAGGACTGGAAATTTCTGGAATACAAGAAACTGAGATTCGTGACAAGATTATTTTTAAAAGCAAATGATAAAGAAAAGCCAATATTTGAAATAATTAAATTTTATCTATTAAATTAAATTCTAAATCTAACTTTGCTTCTATGTACCCTTGTTCCTTTCTTCCTATCTGCAACTATCAACACTCCTCATAGAACACAATTATCAGCATTACACACAACTCGCAACATGCACATACACACACATCATTGCAAAGTACAGTGTCAGTCAGGTTTGGGATTTTTTTTTTTTAAGCAAAGCTAAAAAAAATGAATGAATGGGATATATAGAATGAAGAAGATTATGAAAATGGTTTAAAGAATTAAAAGTACAGATTATGTCTTTTTACTTTCATAAAAGTGAATTGTTTAAAGGATTATGCATGGAGTATTAAGATGAAAGAATGGAGACAACTGAAGAATTAATAAAGATAGTGTTTCTGCCAATTCAGTGCTAATCAGAGCTGAGAATTTCTGTTCTGGAGCTGTGGTCTTCTACAGTAGATACCTGTTCTTTCTTTGAATACAATGAAGCTAAACTTCCAATAGCTACTCATGTTCTTGCATCAAGTAGTTCTAAATTACAATGAAAATTCTGGTTCTCTGGAAACCCTGATTTTAAAGGGCAGATCAATCAATCCTTAGATATTTATAAAAACCTCTTTGTTTTTAATGGGCATAGGCACAGAGTTTCTAAAGGAAACACTAACATCTCTGTATCATCAATTTGCTCATTGGAATCGAGGGAAAAGGCCTGATTAAAAAGATAGGCTTGGGTTGGAAACTAGCCAGTTGGCTGACAGCACAACCCAATGAGGTCAACGCCAACCATTTATGAGTGGATGGGATAAACATGTACTGATAATGTGAACAAATATTGATCGTTATTGGTCTTTAGATGAAAAAATAATGACAGCCCAGAGACAGAAGCAGTTGTCTTTCAAGATCATAATCTGGCTCTGTATGTGTGTGTATGTGTGTGCATTTTCTTTCTGGACCAGTTGGAGACTGTAGTATATTTGGAAAGAGCCCAGACATTGGATTCCAGCCCAGTCTGAATTCAGATCCTGACTCTGCAGCTTACTAATTATATGTCCTTTGGGATGTTATTTAATCTCAGTCTTCTCTGTGTATAATGGGGATAATAAGTGTACATAGGCTTGTTATGAGAGCAAAAAAAGACAATTCATGTAAAATATTTAACCCAGTGGTTGGCACATGTCTGGATATGTGTTCATTCCTTCACTTGCTGTCACTCTTTCTACTTTAAATTCAAGCTCACCCTTTCCAGTTGCAGTCATTACATTTGAAAAATGACATTTTTGTACACTTTATTATATATTTCAGACTTTTCCCATCCAGATGGTTTTAACACTATTTCTTTATCAGCATTTCAGGGCTCTTAATATAATTCTGTACCAAGAGCTATTCTGTTTATGCATTACTTATGCTCTAAGACCAAACCCAGTACTCTTTCTAAGTTTTATCATCTTTTTTTTTTTTTCTTTAATGCATTCAATAGCAGTCCTTAAGCACAATGTGCCAAGGATCATGCTGTCTGGTCCATTATACTGGTGAGTCTTTTTTTTTCTTTTTAAGATTTTACTTATTTATTTGTAATCGAGAGACAGAGACATAGAAAGCATGAGTAAGGCGAGGGGCAGAGGCAGAAGCAGGCTCCCCACTGATCAGGACTTGAACTGATAGCAGGTGGCAGACACTTAACCAACTGAGCCATCCAGGTGCCTATATACCAGTGAGTCTTTGTAAGAGGAATATGAAGCACAGCTCTTAGAGGACATTACAAAGAATGAAGCTGTAGAATATGTTTGGATTTCTTTCTAGTCCTTATATTTGATGTATTTTTTTAAAAAGATTTTATTTATTTATTTGACACAGAGAGAGAGGTCACAAGTAAGGCAGAGCAGCAGGCAGAGATAGAGGGGGAAGCAAGCTCCCTGCTGAGCAGGGAGCCTGATGTGGGACTTGATCCCAGGACCCTGAGATCATGACCTGAGCCGAAGGCAGAGGCTTAACCCACTGAGCCACCCAGGAGCCCCTAATGTACTTTTTTTTAAAATTAGACATTAAAAAATGGTCTTGCTACATTTGTGCTTTTAGTTCAGAAGCTTAAAAAGCTGAGAAACACTGCTCTAGGCAAGAAAGTCTCCCCAGTTTGTATTCTGGAAAGTTTGTTCTGGTTTCAGCATAGAAAATGGAGCATGTTTATGTGTGCATGTCCACAGCAAGCATGCGTACAGAGTAGTGAGGGTAATGGACAGGGAGAACCAATCAAGGCCTATGGAAATAGTAAAGAAGTGATAATGAAGGCCTGAACTAAAACAATGGCAACTGGAATGGAGAAAAGGTAAGAAAATTGAGGTATATATATCACTTAAGAATCATCGTTGCTTGGTGCATTGAAAGGGAGGTAAAAATAAAAGATAGTTTAAAGGTTTTGTCTCAATGACTATCTGTTTTGTCATTTTAGAGACCTGGAGACTTACAGATCGGTTTCTAAAATTAACAAATTTAAATCAAGCAAAACAGAGATGAATGACCACACATTAGAATGATTTCCAAAGTATAGTTAATACTCCTCATCTTCCTTTTAGATAAATACAATAAATAGTGTCATGAGAATACTACACACCCACATACACACATATATCACATGGCAAGTCATATGTTGTAAAGCAGCACATCCTTAATTGTCCAAAGAGAGAAGTGAGCAGTAAGTACTATATTCAATAAAAAAGAAACATCACATTGACCTGAAGTACGTAGTTCCCCATGCTTTCAGAACACAATTCTAGTCTCTTCCTTTCTGGGCTCAGACCTGGTTTGCAGCGACATAGCTAAACACACCAAGAAGATCGGAATCCTGGGTAAATATGGGACCAGTTATAGTGCCTTCCTCAGGAAAACAGTGAAAAAGATTGAAATGAGCCAGCATGCCAAGTACACTTGCTCCTTCTGCAGCAAAACCAAGATGAAAAGACTAGCTGTGGGGATCTGGCATTGAGCCTTCTGCATGAAAACTATCGTTGATGGTGCCTGGACCTACAACACCCTTCTGCTGTCACAGTAAAGTCAGCCATCAGATGGCTGAAGGAGTTGAAAGACCAGGAGAAGCCCCACCATTTTCTGGCCTATAGCAAATGGGTTAATTTATGTAACAACAAAAACAACAAAAGAATATAATTCTAGTCCCTTGCCTCTCTAGATCCATTCATAATCACACTGTTTGTTATTTTATTTCCTAGCACTCCTTATTTCTCAGTCTGTGCTCACAGCTGGAAAGTTTTTTGACAGCTTTCTGGACCATTCTGTGCATACTTCTATGCCCCTCCATCTGTGACTCTGTCCTGAAAGCCCTCCATATACCTTCCGCTTGCCCACCCATCAACTCCTATTTCCTGCACAGGATAAAAATGCTCCCAGAGCATGCCTTGATCTCCTCATGCAGAGAGAAGTGCTTCTTCTTTGGGGGGTCAGTAGGTCAGTAGGAAGACCTACCACAACAATAAGCTTTTATTTTGATGATATTGTTGCACCTGAGGTATCAAGCTCTTTGAGAGCTGGGACCATGTCTTACTTCCTATCCTCCTTGCCTTTCACAGATCAGCTGTTCAATAATTATTTGTTGAGTAGAATCTTAGATAAATGAAGGAAAGTCTTTAATCCAAATTAAAAATCTGAGTAGGAACTGGACAGCTTTCTAAAATGGGAAATGTCTGGGCAACAGTCAAAACTTTGGGGGGTACAGCTCAGTGGAAGAGCATTTGACTGCAACCATAAAGATTCCGCCCAAGTCACGTAGGGGAGTTAAATCAAAACTGAATGCCTGAAGAGAATTTTGATGAGATCATCAATACTATTTTTGTATGCGTGTGATTTCCAAATACCTTCTTTAATTGATCTTTGGGGGAAAAAATGTCTCAGGTGAGTAGGACGGCCATAATGGTGGTCATCTAACAGGTGAGAAGCACAGTTATCAGTGACACACAAGTGTTACCTGGAAAGACAAAGACATCTTCTCTCCAAAGTACTTGCCCTAGCCTCAAACATCTCCCCCATCCCAGTTCTGCTGGCAAAGAAAGCAGACCAATAAATACAGAGGGGATCCTGACTGTGTAAATATAGTACGTGTGCAAGTATTGAGTCGAATAAAAACATTAATGCTGTGGGTTGCATCACTCTGCCCATGCATTTGGTTGTCCTACTTACTTACTGGTACATTTAGACAAATCCATTCATTTCTCTGTGCTGCAGTTTCCCCTCCCTGGAAACTGGTGATGCAGATGCCTATTCTCCACAGAGAGAATGTGACAAATTAGAATTATTATGAATAAGCAACAGAGAAAATAATGCTTGGTAGATAAAAGTGTTCAATTAATGGTAACTATAACATTATAATTATCCAGTAAGCCCCTGTATGGATTTTTGAGTAAGGAAATGATATTTAGAGAGTACATAAACTTGAATCCTAAAATTTAGAAGTGAAAACACTTCCAGTTCTCAATGGTCATCTTTAACTTATCACTAGACCTCTCTTAATATTGCTCTTAGAATTTGAGATAGGAACTAGGCAAGGGTGGCGAATAAACTGGCCTTAGTGGTTCCCACTTACCAGCTGGTTCCCTTTTATTGATTACTGATGGCTCTGCCTTAATGTGCTTATCCTCTTCTAAAAAATTTTAATCACTGCAAGAGAGGGAACCAGGCAGAATTAGGAGCTAAGTCTCAAATCTGGTCCTTTTGTCTTTGCTGCCCTCTGTACTCTATCACCCATACAAAATATATCCAATTTACAGCAGTAGAGATTAGATCTTCATTTATTATATGCAGACAGATATTAATTATTCTGAGCCCCTCATATTACCATATTTCAATTTTAGAAATGCTATATTTTATATAAATCAATAAAAATCCTGGATATGATTTACTGGATCAAAGTATGGTGTGCCATTTGTTAAAACATTCTCTAGAGAATGTTTGCTCATCAGAAGACTGAGAAAGGGGTAGGTTCCAACAGACAATCCATTCTACCAATTGTTTTTGTGGGCCAGAGAGCTTACCCATCTGATACCAAATATGATCTGATCCTGCAGAACTCTATGAAGTGACCTACCAGGCACTCAAATATAATGATTTTTGAGACATTTCAGGCCTCTAGATAATGATTTTTTGGGGACAGGCTAAAAATAAAAGCTTGTTCCGGCAAAATGCTTCAGCATGTTCTACTTTTCCTTGTAAAATGGTCTTCTTGCTCATCCTGAATTACAACTGTGACTCTTAAGCAAATGTTGGCTATAGCTATGAAGACATAAAATGCTATAAATGTTATATGGACATGTCCAGGTATTAGGTGCTGTAATTTAAAAGCATCAATAAAGTTTGAGTTGTATTCAGAGTTTGCAAATCTGTCACGGTCAGATGAGTTCAAGTTTTCATGCCATACCCAACCCCTCAAATTATGCATGAACAGATTTAAAAAGCGGGAAAATACATTGTATTGTGTTCACTAAATATCTACCATTTTGTGGGGGGGGATCTTTAGCAATCAAATAACAAGAGAAAAGACACACTGGAAAGCAGTTATAACCCTGGGAAATTTTAATTTCATTGCTCAAGACAGAAAGTGGTATATTTCAAAACTGTGAGCAAAGATTAATGGAGATGAAGGGAATGGTAAGTGGCTGTGAACCAAGACATTTAACTTGAATGTCACTGCAAAACATGAGACGTCATCATTTCAAGACTCAATAACCTCAAACTGAAATGCGTTCATTGCTATTCTTCCTTCTCTTTTTCCCCCAACATTGTACTCTGCAAGTTGAATGGGTCTGACAAGGAGTTGGTTTGAAAGTGAAGGGTTCTTTTCCTGAACAAGGTTAAGTTTAGCTTTGATGACAGCACAGCCTGGAAATCTCCTGCCAAGCATTTCCTGCGGGCAAGAAGGCAGAGGATTTTCACTTTCTCTGTCAGCTTTAGCTCTATCTCAAGTGGTTATGAGTCAAGCTTTGGAAGAGAAAAGACAGAATGAAAAAAAAAAAAAAACCAAAAAAACAAAAAACAAAAACGCTTTAATGCACAGCATTGGTCTGAGAGTTGCAGACAGAATTTTTCAAGTGCATTTTGATGAACTGGGTCACAGACTCTAGTTCCTTGGAGTCAGTATAATGTGTGAGGAAGGCATTCTGGTTTGTTTAAATGGAATTTTAATTGGGGAGTAAATTTAGGAAAATGTGGATGCATGCCATTTGATACTAAATCTTGTATTTGCCACATAGGCTTGGAATGAATTTATATGAACACTGACAAGTTGAAAAAATTTAGTCATTTGTTCATGTTTAATATGTACTGATGTTAAGACTAGATAGTGTTTTGTTTTATTTTGCTTTGTTTTTGTCCCTGCTGTGCCTGTGCCTTCAAAAGAGTTGGACCCTACTTCGGTCCTTCGGAAGTAGGTCCAAAGTAGTCGGTCATCTAGCTGTAGAACTTAAACCCATTCCAGCATCCTCATGGGTTCTGTGGACTATTATGGTCAAGGTTTTCTGCTTTTGATTTCCTGGGGTACCACTCCCTGGAATAAATCCTGATTCAAGATTAAGTTCCCAGATCTCGGATGTCACACTTGGGTTGAGAAAGCCCTAGGATACTTGTGGCCTCTGTCTTGTAGCTTGATCTCATTTTACTATTTCATGTAACCAATTCCACTGGCTGATTAGGACCTCCAGAATCTGTCTGACACAGAGAGAGGGAGCTTGGAAAAGCTGTCTCACCCCATGGTAGAAGAAAAAAGAATGATAGATGAAGAGAAGGGAAGATTATCAGCATGGAAAAGTTATATGGATAAAGTTTCCCTTCTTATTACAAAGTGTCTTACAAAACAGGCCATCTGTATACTGTTCCAGTTGCTATAACTACCAGCATTACAACAGAACACACCACTTACGGAATTCAGACAACGGCACACTGTGACAGGGGATTTACATAAATTACCTCATTGCTTCCTCCTAATACTAATTATGAATTAGGTATTATTTTCCTGGTTTAATAAGGAAGCGATTTCAGAGTATTTAAGTAACTTGTCCAAGGTCGCAGAGTTTGGATGGGCCCTAAATCTGTCCAATGACTGCTAACAATAACTATCTTATTACCATCCTGCAGAATTAACCCAGGATCCTTCAGTTCATTCTGTTCATTTTTTCCCCAATATCTTGACCAATCTTGGAATCTTAGACTCTTTAGAAAAAATACAAGAGAGCTTCATATATACTCTGACAAGTGCTAATACAATACATATGAGAGTATGTCCATACCAAAAATTAACTCAATCAGTAGGCATAGGTTGAGGTCCACTACTAAAACTTCCTCAGGAGGACCTCATCCAAGTACCTTTCAGAGATTCTATTACCTGGAATTTAAGTTATCCTGGGCACACCCAGAGCGATGTCTCCAGGGTCTACAGAGCCAACAGCACACAAAGGAGGTAAAAGGAGAGTGATGACTGATTTAGAGTGAGGGGCACTCTACTGCCTCTGCTTTGGCACAGCAAATGATTGGTTTAACCCTCTTGAAATTTAGAATTTTTGTTCTCTGTGACATCTCAGATATAAGTCCTCCCGCTACCCTGAACTTTCTGCCCTTCACAGAAGCTTACCTAGGCTTTGGAGGATCTTCCTATACAACTTGGCTGTGGACCCTCATTCTGTCTGTCTTCTGGCTTAACCAGAAGGATGACATGCAAACTCTGCTCCTGAACTGGGCTTTCTATTTCTTCTTGAGTCCAGCCCCACCTGGCCAGCAAGTTCCCACTCACAGACCTGCATGACAGCTTTTGTTCTTTAGATTTACACTATGGAAGAGATGCTAACATGAAACTAGCATGTAAAAATCAAGCCCTTCTTCTGAAAGCTCTCAGGATGGCCATTGAACCACTTTCGCGAGGCTTCAGTGACATTCCCACAATCCATCTCCAGTCTCGCTGTAATGGAATTTGAATTATCACTGTAACAGTCCTACTGAGAATAGTAAGCTCAGAGATGCCTCAGTCAGAGTTATAGGGACATTAATTAAATGATAGAATACATTCTTCTCCCTTGATTTGAAAAAGTATTCAATGACCATATTAATATTTTTCATATTAGCTAGCTCCAGAAATTTAGAGCATACACATAATTATATTAATATTTGAATTAGAATCAGACTGTTTTATGTTACAACATAGATATTTAAAACATGCTTCAAGAAGTTTCTTTACATAAATGGATCAGACCTCAATTATGCAAACACTGTTTTGGGGGCAAAGGAAAAGGAAAAGGGAAAACAATATCCATAATGAGATTAATGGGCAGAGTCTACAGCTCTTTGCCACTTTTGATACCTCAGATGAGACAGTACTATGGAATATGAAATGTGTCCTGAAATAGTGTTTCTGTAAACCTGTATAGTCGACTTTTGAGGACAAATCCAAGTACACAAAATCCTAATATTCTGGATCATTTTCAAATACCATCTCTGAATGCATGGATTGAACTCTTGTTCCCTGTTTTGGAACCAGGCTATGGGTAGCTCCTGTCACTTACTGCTACACATCATAGTTACTGTCACCCCAATTAGATGTTGAGCCTCAGGAAGAGACCTACGCATGCCTCTGTACTCTAGCCAAGTTGTATAGGAAGATCCTCCAAAGCCTAGTTACCCACAGGGAACTGGTATCATATAAAAGGAACAGGGTTTCAGATGGATGCCCTTGAATAATTTATTTAACCTTTATAAACTTTGTTTTCTTTGACATAAAATGAGATAATTACCCTTTTTTTAGTGTGATTGTTTTGAGGAAAATTAAATGTGGTAACATATAAAGGACTTCATTTATTGTACAGATTTAGTAATTGCTCATTCTTGTTCTTTTTCCAAAGGCAATTATGGTCAAATATCTCCTGATTAGTTGATTGATTAATATCATTTTCATAATTATAAATTGGAACACTTTAATCATGTTTGTATTTTTCTTGGTTAGGTTTATAAGTAGTGCACATACCTAAGAGAGGGCTTTGGAAGGCTCTCCCTGAAGAATTTTATCTGTCATCCTAATTTAGTTATCTTTAAAGACTATTATACCAGTGCTAGACAGTGTTTTGCACTCTGATGTAATATAGAAGGATGAAATACATGTCTTCATTTCTGTAGGCTGCCAACCTGTGGAAGACATATGCCTACACTCTTCCCTCTATGACTAATGAAAAAGATCCAATATGGCCCCCTCTAGAGGGAGAATGGGCTGAAAGATGTTTCAAGAAATATGTGGACCTACATATTCATTGGAAGAGGAGGAAACTGAAAATTTGACCAAAATAAATTTTTTCACATAGAATTGGGCAGATATCTCTGGGTTTTTGTCAAAATTTATCAAAATTTTATCCAAAATTTTATGCCTCTCCTTTTCTTTCTTCAATTCTCATAGACTTAAGATAAAGCTATTTCTTGATTTGCTCGGCACTGCAACTAACATTAAACCGTTTTATGCTCATACACTGGCTTTTAAAAGAAGATAAAAAGTAGTAATACAAATGACTTTTTTGACTCATTTCGAAATGACTGCTATAAAGAGCCAAGCATTCCAAAATGTAAGTGCATCTATATTTAATTCAAACCTCTGCTGATCACCCCCCTACAGCAAATCACTCACCAGCCTCCAGCTCTATATCCAACCACAGCCCCTCCCAGAGGAAGAAAAAGAAAAAGAAAGAAAGAAAGAAAGAAGGGAAGGAGGGAAGGAAGGAGAGAAAAAGGGAGTTATGGATGGAGGGAGATATGGGAAAAAATAAAAGAAACCCTAATTTTCCAGACATCCATTTTCTTAGAAACTTCTCAATTCCAGGATCATTTGGAATTTTATTAAACTGAATGAAACAACTCTCTAAAACTGGAAGTCAGTGTTAAATCATTCTGCAATTTTTTTTTCAGTCAAACCTGATTTTTAGCTCTCTCCCAACCCATACATCTAAATCTACCCTTTTTTTTAAAGATGTGTTTTGGTTTTGACCACGTGAATAACCTATATTTTAGTCATTCACTTTCCCATTGACTTTAGGTTGTATGTATGTATGTATGCATCTATGTATATATGTATGCATTTTTGCTAATTCAAATAACATACAATAAACATCACTGTGTAGATGTGTGGATGCATCTAGAGGTAAAGTTTCTGACCTATAATATAGGTACATTTCCATTTTTAGAAGAAATTGTCATATTATTCTTCAAAGTAGTTATAGTAATTTGTACCCACCCACAACAATATAAGATAGCTTTAATTTATTCCTCATATCTCTCAACCTTTGATATCATAGATATTTTTGTCTTGGATATTTTTGTTTTGGGTATTTTGTCAGGTAAGCAATATTTGCCAGATCATGGGGGGGTGTCTTTTTAATATTCTATTAACCATTTACGTTTCCTCTTGAATGAAGTGACTGTTTATACTCCTTGCCGAGTTGTTGCTGCTGCCTGTTGCTTTGTTGTTATTTAATTGTGCTGCTTGTTTTCTTATTGATTTTAGGAGTCCACCATATATTCCAGATACTAATGTGCACATTATATTGTTAAGGCCTCTTTCCCCAGTCTTTACTTGCTTTAAACTAAATTTTTCATTAGCCTAAAATTCCCCTTAGATTTCAGGCTAATTCTGGTTCTAACCTGAGTTTCTCACCATAAACATGATAGTAATGCTACCTGATTTTCCTGCTGTCTATCATCTTCTTTCCCAATCAGCTCCTCCCATTTTCAGACCTCACCCTGGTCTTAAATGATGCAGAAATCCTCCTTTTGAATGGCCTTGTCCCTGCAAGGCTGTTCTCCACTGTCCTCACACACTGCTACTCCCAGGATGAAATGGGACTGGGCTCTAGTCTATCTGCACAACCACATGCTTAATCTACCAAAGGCTTCAAATCTCTTTTTCGTCCATGTATCTCTAGTGCTTAACACAGGGTTGGGCACATTGCAGGTACTCCATTAAGCTGCCATGAGTAAGTGTACACCTGGGCAATGGGAACATAAACATTAGGGGAAGTGAAAAGTGAATGGAGAGTGTTCACAGGAACTTGGGATATCTTGGAGCTTGGAAGACTGGGCTCTGACTGAGGAGTCCAAGAAGACAGTGTGGTGAGGATGGAAAGTCCAGATAGGACAGAGCTTTAGTACATTTAGACAGATCCTGGACAGAGGAGAAGGGCTCCATTGAAGGCTTGAGGTCCTGAGAAGTGGAGTGATTTCAGTCATTTGGTAGAAAATAGACCATCCTGAGGGAAAATGAAAACATTAAGATGAATGGGCAGAAAGATGGCCTTCAAGGAAAAGTTACTTCCCTGCTGACTGTGAACAATACAGTGAAGCGAAAACAGAAGAGATAGGGCTTAGTCAGTTCCAACCTGGAAATTCCAATTCCTGGAACTTGGAATTTCATGCTAATGCTCTGAAGTCTGTGGAAGGAAGCTCACTCCTTGGAATGAGGAAAGGAGCCACGTGGCACCTCTAGGTGTTCTTTGCTTGGCTACTCAGTATGGGTAGGGGAGGCTGGGCATTGCTCCACAGTTTCCAGATAAGAAAACACTCTCAGCACTAGGAGAAAGCAGAGTGGTCCAGGCAGCAGCAGGAATCAGGGGAGCGCAGTGCTATAAGCCTCAGAGTCCCATACTGGTACTAATAATCATTCAATTGAATCACAGAAAATGAATGGTAGCTATATTGAGTCTCATTTCTAAGCCATGCTTTTCTACTCTTAGCGCTCATGAAGGAGAAGTCTAGGAAAGGAATAAAATGAAGCATAGCAGGTTACCATCTATGGCTATGAACAAAATAGATCCTCAGAAAAGTGTTGATACTGTGTGCACTGAATCCAGAGAGCTTTTGGTCTCAGAGAAAGTTAAGCCTAAAAAGGAGACTGCTCTAGAGGGTGAATGGAGGGGATTCCTTAAGAGAGCTTGCCCAAGCTGTGGGGAATTCAGGTTTCAGTCAGCAGTTATGTATTAAATCTTCCAAGCAGATTGGAAGCAGCCAGAGTGTGGACAACTTCTGGACAAGATCATGTCCCAGGTAGAGGGGAAAGAAATTCAGGATCAGACAGAAGTGTCTTCAGCCCCTGAATAAAGCTAGGAATTGAAAATAGGGTGTGACTGAAGGTGCAGAAGGAATTTTCAAGTTATTAGGAGGATATTCTGAACATTATGCCAGTAAATTTGAAAACCAGTTAAAGGGACATATCTTGGGAAAATGTTACATAATCAGTGGTCTCTCAAGAAGAAACATGTGTGCGTGTGTGTGTGTGTCTGTGTGTACACCAGACAATTTAACAGGAATTTTATGAAATCATTAAAAAAAATCACAAGTCTGTCCAGAGCATAAATGAGGAAGTAATCCTACAATCAATTACTACTGAAACTTAATAAATACAGTGAACGAAAGTTCTAGGCCACTCTCATCACCACTGAGGCAAGAATCCAGAACAGATCTAGAAATGTATTTTTTTGGTTTTTGTGTGTGTGTATGTGTGTTATGTTAGTCACCAAACATACATCATTAGTTTTTGATGTCGTATCAAATCCAGCATGTATTAAAGATCACCAGCATGGCCACGTCAGGTAAATCCTAAGGAGAGCCCAATACTTGATGCAGTAGAGTGAATCCTGTAGAGGGTTCAGCAATAGTAAACAGGACAAGAATGTTCATGTTAGGATTCTGGGTGGCTCAGTCGGTTAAGCGCCTGCCTTCAGCTCAGGTAATGATCTAGGGTCTTGAGAACAAGCCCCTTTTTTGGCTCCTTGCTCAGCAGGAGGGCTGCTTCTCCCTCTCCCTCTGCCCCTCCTTCGTGTCTGTGCACTCTCTCTCTCCCTCAAATAAATAAATAAACTCTTAAGAAACAAAAAAAGAAACAAAAATTAAGAAAAAATTTTCTTAAGAAAAAAATTTTCATGTTAGAAAATTATTTAATATGATTTATTAAATTAAGGTATAAAAGAAAAGAAATAAAGTGATTGGTTCATAGATAGGAAATACCAAAATTCATTACCCAGTAAAAATATCACAACATCTATTTCTGACAAAAACTTATAGCAAACTAGAATAGAAAGGTATGGATGTTGAACCTAGGGCAAACGTGATCCACCATGATCAACTCCTGAAAGCATTTCCCTAGAATGGTAAAAAGGACCAACAAGCCTATTGTGAACTCCACACAGAACCTAGCCAGCATAGTGTGGCCAGAAAGAGGAAAAGAGTTTTTGATCATTAGAAAAGAGGGGGGTCAGCCCTCATTATCTGCCTTTTAGATGAATGTATACTTAAAAAACCATAAACAGTCGATGTAGAAATTGTTAAAAGAAAACTGTCAACAATCTGCCTAGAAATTATTAGCATTAATAAGAGCACTCAAGTTGCTAGACATAAAATCAATGTATAAAAATCAATTGTGTTTATACACACCAGCTGCAAATAATTGAAAATATGATTTTAAAAACAAAGTTTATGATAGTCTCGAGCAGCTTGGAATAAATCTAATAAAACAGTGAGAAATTTATAAAACATGTTTGGAAGACATTTTAAAAGACCCAGGTAAGTAGAGAGAAATTAGGAAGACTTGTCATTGTAAAACTGGCAATTGTACTACTCCCTAAAGAGATATATAAATTATTGGAACATCAATCCTAAATGCCATGTCTGAATTTCTTTCCCTCCTGTCTCGCTTCCTTCCTCCCTTCCTTTTATGACTCTGACAAGCTGATACTAACATTTATTTAGAAGAGCCCAAGAGTTGAGATATTCCCTAACAAGAAAAATAAAATAAGGAGTAAAAATATTTAGGTATATATAAAGAATTATCTAAAAATCTGTAGTAATTAAGGTGGTATGAGTATTGGCATGAGACAGAATAATACCAATCCAAAAACAAATAAATAATCAAGAATCAATTAATCAAACTGACACAGTCCCTGAAATATATGGAGACTTGATTTATGATAGAATTGGTCATATAAGTCAGTAGGGAAGGAACAGACTTCACAATTCATGGTGCTGAAAAAACATTCATCTGGAAATATATGAAATTGGGCAAACCTCTTCTCACTCCATATATAAAGAACACATTCCAGGTAGATTAAAGGTTTAAATGTAAAAGACAAAACTAAAATAAATACATATTTTAGAAAGCACTATAAAAGAATATTTTTATGACTTTGAGGTAGAAAACTATTTTGTAACAAAATACAGAAAATTCAAATTATCAGAGAAATGAAGGATTAAATCCCCCATAAAAAATTAGTAACTTCTGTTCATTAAAAAATATTCCATAAAAACAGAGTAAAAATACAAGCCCTACACTGAGAGGTAATTTTGACAATAATCTAACTGACTAAATAATTGAATTCAGAATATATAAATAATGCCTACAAATAAATTTTAAAAAGGCATATGATCCAGTGAAAAATATATGAAAAGAATCTTAAAAAAAAAAAAAGGACTCAAATGGCTCATAGATTTAACGAAAAAAATCTCATTAGTATTTAAGGAAATGGAAATAAAATGCCATTTCACATTCTCCAAAACAAAATTTTTGACAAAGTTTTGATGAGGATAGATATCAACTGGAAGGCCTACAAATTGCGTGTGAGTCGGTATAAACATTTTGGACAATGACTTGATACTGTTAATATAGTTAAAGTCAATCACAATTTATGAGCACAAAATCCCCTTGCTTGATTCATACTCTCAACAAATGTCTTCCCAAGCACACAAGCGCATGCGCCACATTATTCATCATGGCACAGCAGAAAACCCAGAGCAACACAAATACCAACTAACAGTGGAAGGAATAAAGAGACAGTTGTATGTTGTTACAAAGGAAAATTATTCCACATGGACACCAAACCAGAGCTACCTGCAAAATACATCTATGGAAGAATTAAGAAGTAATACTGAGTGAAGAGTGAAGTCGTACAAGATGATATGGCGATTTAATCCATTCATATGAACTTTCCAATCACATCTTTGTTATTTGATTTGAAGTTCCAAATAAAAAAGCTTAAAAGAGAACTATAGGTGGTAAAATCTTCTTAAAGGAAAACAAGGGAACAATAAACGCAAAACTTCTTGGGACATGGAATACTTACTTGCACGGGTGGAGGCAAGACAGAAAGACAGGAGAGAGGAGGCCCACAGGCTAATTCTCACAGGATGACTATGTCCTTTTCCTTGAACTGAGATGGTGAGTATATAGATATGTATGGACCATTTATTATTCCTATCTTTCACATAATTTAAATTTTTTTATTATTTTTTATTGTTTTTTATTTTTTATTTTTATAAACATATAATATATTTTTATCCCCAGGGGTACAAGTCTGTGAATCGCCAGGTTTACACACTTCACCGCACTCACCAAAGCACATACCCTCCCCAATGTCCATAACCCCACCACCCTTCTCCCAACCTCCCCTCCCCCCGGCAACCCTCAGTTTGTTTTGTGAGACTAAGAGTCACTTATGCAGCCATCAAAAGAAATGAAATCTTGCCATTTGCGACAACATGGATGGAACTAGAGCGTATCATGCTTAGCGAAATAAGTCAAGCGGAGAAAGACAACTATCATATGATCTCCCTGATACGAGGAAGTGGTGATGCAACATGGGGGCTTAAGTGGGTAGGAGAAGAATAAATGAAACAAGATGGGATTGGGAGGGAGACAAACCATAATTTAAATGTTTTTTTAATGAACTCTCAATTTAATTAAAAAAAACAAATTTTAGAGGTGAAATAGATATTTAGCATGAGAATGGAGTATATACATTATTAAGAACTGATTTGGAAACCATAAGATTCTGCATTAATGGCTTTTATCCAGACCACCTATTATTTCACCTGGAAGCTTGGAGGTGGGGGTGTGCTAACTAGCTGTGTCAGTGCCAAGAAACACTGGGAATCAGGCTGGGGCTGAATCTTTAAGAAAAGCCAACACTGTCTCCAAGTCTTGCCAGCTTTAGTCCTTGGAAAGGACTAAAGCAGATGACAGTCTGCAGCTTGTTATTTGGTTTTTGAGAGAGGTGTCATGGATGACCATGGATGACCTTTGCCCAACATGGCGCGATCCTTTGCATTTTGCTAATTTTCTAATTAATCAATTACTTTATTAACATGGATTTTTCTTTGAGGTAATCTCTTCAAAAATATTTTGTGAGGGGCGCCTGGGTGGCTCAGTGGGTTGAAACCTCTGCCTTTGGCTGGGGTCATGATCCTGGGATCCTGGGATCGAGCCCCACATCGGGCTCTCTGCTCAGCAGGGAGCCTAATTCCCTCTCTCTCTGCCTGCCTCTCTGCCTACTTGTGATCTCTGTCTGTCAAATAAGTAAATAAAATCTTTTAAAAAAAGTATTTTGTGAGTGGGACACCTAGGTGGTTCAGTTGGTTAAGTGTCTGCTTTCAGTTCAGGTTATGATCCTAGGGTCCTGGAATCGAGTCCCACATTAGGCTCTCTGCACAGTGGGAAGCTGGCTTCTCCCTCTCACTCTTCCTCTGTTCTCCCCCTCTCTTTCTCTCTCTCAAATAGATAAATACAATTAAAAAAATAAAAATATTTTTGAGTATTTAACAATGGGAACTTGGATGCTTTCAAGACAATACGTTGGTAGTTCCTCTATAAAATATACTATGCTTTTGTGGTAACAATTTTCTCCCTGTTATGAAATATAATCCTTGCATGGAAACCTGGAGAAAGACAGAAATGAGGAATTGCTACTCACACAAACCATTAATGCATCTTCCATGATAACAGTACTACCTTGTGTGCCCATCTTAGTTTTTAAATTGAGATTCTCACACTCAAAACAATCTCTCAAGGTACCTTTATTTTAACATGAGGAAACAGGGACTGATCAAGATTAAGTAATTTAGCTAGAAAGTGGAAGAGCCAGGATATGAATCCCAAATTGACTCCTACCCCTTGCTTTTAACCATTGTTGCATGCTTCTCCCTTACTACATCTCCCATAAGGACAGGGTTTTCTTGTAAGACAGAGCTCCATTTCTTCTTTATCAGAAGTAATATCTTGAGCAATTTAAGCCACTGTACATTCAGCTTGACAATTTTCTTCTCCCCTTGGGCATTTTTCAAATTATTATTTCCTGATCAGGAGGAAAAAAAAGAAAGGAAGCTTCTATTTTTACCTAGTGCCATTTATTTTTTGAAAGAAGGGCACTAAAAATGACTTTGCACAAAATACAGTGATTCCCTGCCGTAGTTAGGTACAACATCAAACTGGAGGCCCACATGTCCTGTTAACCCACAGCCGGCACTCAGCCATGCCTACACAGTACTTCAGCTCTGGAAGCTGTGAGCAAATTAAAGCCCCTTATGCAAAACGGCAGCTTGTTTGTCCTTGTTTAGTAAAAAGGAAACTGCATGTTAAGTACAAAATCTTGACTTAATGATATTCCTTATTTCTAGCTTCATTTTCTTTTCTTTTTTTAAGATTTTATTTATTTATTGGAGAGAGAGTGAGAGAGGGAGCACAAGCAGGGGGAATGGGAGAGGAGAAGCAGGCCTCCTGCTGACCATGGAGGCTGCGGCAGGATTAGATCCCAGAAGCCTGAGATCATGACCTGAGCCAAAGGCAGACGGTTAACGACTGAGCCACCCAGGCTCCCCTCTAGGTTCCTTTTCATCACTGCCCCACTTCCTATTCTTTTCTATATCATCCTTTTTCCCTCTCCATTCCCCAGAAGCCTCATTCATATGTGATTAATGTGGATCTTTTATTATATTGAGCCTTGCCAATTTTTTTTCCATGTGTTTATATTTAACACAGTATTTATAAACAGAATTCGCCATATAAGAATGGATAAACTATAGTCCAGGCCAAATCCAACCCACTGTCTGTTTCTGTAAACGCTCCTTCATAGATCATATCCATATCCATTCCTTTGGGTCCTGTCAACAGGACTGTTTTCATGCCACAGTTTCAGTGTTGAGCAATGGCAAGGGAGACCCTCTGGCTCAAAAAGTCTAATAAATACATTTACTTCCACACACTTTATGGAACAAGTGTGCTTACCTCTGCTCAAGGGTGTTCACTGACCATATTCTACCCATCCACTTTCCAGCATTGGGTGCAGAGCCTCCCCCCTTGCTCCCTAACATCCTAAAAACCACTAAAATTAAACACTTGTCAGGAGCATGCCTCCATGGACCTGAGTGAGACTTTCTCCAGGACACATGCTCAGGACAAGAATGTGGGATCACAGTGGAGTGAGCATCCCCCATAACTGGGCCCCCCAGCACAGTTACACCAGCCCACACTGCCATAGCTACCTTGTCCACCTAAACCTTGACCTTACTCAGGTGTCTGCTTCTTTCCAGGTTTGTCAACATTAAGTAACGTCTTGTTGTTGGCTACATTTACATTACAGAGCTTGAAAAAGATTGAGCTCCTCTTCAGATGCTTTTTATGCTTTTTGAGTTATTTCTTCTAAAAGTGGCTGTGATCTATATTTGGCCTATTTCTATTGGAATGGTTGTCCTTTCAGGCATTATTTTTGGTATGCAGGAACCCTTCTATATTTTGACAACAATCCCTTACTGAATTGGGACACTTCAAACAACTTCTGCCACCTGTCATTCATCTATTAATTTTTCTTTCTGTGTCTAATGTTGAAAGGAAATCCTTTCTTGGAGGATTAACAAATTAATGGCACTATCATTATAATGTGATAATCTTATATGTCATATATATGTCATTACATTATGTATACTGTTATTTATAATGTTATATATGTTGCATAGCATATATTTATATATTATATATTATTATCATACTACTGTTATAAATTTATAACAAGTATTCCAAGTGTTTTTGATGGGTATGCTTTTACTTGCAAATCATATAGATTTTTTTCCCTCTGGTTTAATAATTGATGTAAACTACTTTCAAATATTTGAAATTACTATAGGAACTATATGGAGGCCCAATGGATGCATCTTTGTCTAATGACCACATGTTGAAGACTAGAGGATCCAGACCTTGTTGGGTTATGTAAAGACATGATGTACCCATATATGAGAGACCTGGTTTATATCTGTACTAGGTGCAATCCAGGTTTCGTTAATATATATGACAGCTGTTTGCTCCTGCTTCTGCTCCTCCATAGCTGACTGAGTAATCGAGGGGCAGTGTGAAGAGCGTACTGATATGTTAAGTGTTGGAAAGCCTCAGTGGCCCCCAGGAGAACAAAATGGGGGAGTGGCTGGGTAACAATTTGCAATGAAGAGATGCTCCAACAGCTGTGTTCTGGAACCCATGAAGGGATCCTAATGCACAGGACCAGAAGGAGTGAGAGGTGGCTCTAAGTGCAGCAAACAGGCACAGTGCAATAGGCAGAGAGACGCCTGGCTAAACTTGATTAGGCCACTTATGACCCAGAGCTGGAGGAAAGCGATGAGGCTAGTGGCACATAGGGTCCTGCCACATCTCACTTCCCTTTATTGCCAAAGCTTGCTCGTGGCAGAGGTTTGTACCTCTTGTCTCCACCTCCCCTCTCCTACTTTGCCTTCCTCCCCAAGGTACATATCAACCATCTGCTGAAGAGCCAAATCCCAGGTCTGAAATTCAGAAGATGTGAGTAGCATGGATTGGCTTAAAAATATGTGTCTCAATTGCATGAACAGGTTGTAAAATATGGAAAATAAATCATGAGAGTAAAATGTGGGTCCACCATGGCCAGTGAGGTACTACTTTTCAAGTGAAAAGTTCATGGTTTAGTGTCTTTTTAAATCTTAAGCAAAGTGTTTCGCTTTTCAAAACTTCACGTTGCCAAACCAGAGCTTCAGAGACTTTTCTTTCTTTCTTTCTTTTTTTTTTTTTTTGTAGCATAAAATTCCATTCACATTTATCTGTAAAGCAGCCTTTACTCAGACTTTCCCCTCATTCAACACATGTCTACTGAGCATTCACTATGTGCCCACACAATCTGAGATACTTGATTCGCAGACTTGATACTTAGAATTAGTGAATAAAAGAGACAAATGTCCTTACTCTGGGAAACCCTAGCTCTTGGCCCATAAAGACAGACAATAAACAATTCACATAGTAAATAAGAAAACTATGTATTATAGGTTGAATTGTGTCCCTTCCTCCCCTCCCCTGCCAAAAAAAAGAAAAAAAAAAAAAAAAAAAAAACCTGGCAAAGATCTAGTCCACAGTACCTGTGAATGCAAACTGATTCAAAATTGGGTCTTTGCAGATTTAATTTAATCAAGTGAAGATGAGGTAATAAGGGATGATGGGCCTTAATTCAGTATGACTGGTGTCCTCCTAAAAGGAGGGACATTTAGACACACAGACCACTGGAACAATGTGTATGATGACACAGAGACACGTAGACGCAGAGAGAAGATGTCCACATGAAGACAAAGGCAGAGATTGGAATTACATTTCCACATACCAGGGAAAGCCTGAGGCTGTCAGACACTAGCAGAGAGAATGAAAGATCCTCTCTTTAGAGAATTCAGAGGGAACATGGCACCGCTGACAAGTAAATTCAGAACTTTAAGCCTCCAGAACTGTGAACCAATAAATTGGTGGTGTTTTAGGCCACACAGTTTTTGGTAATTTGTTATGGCAGCCCTAGGAAATTCATATCACAGGAATGCTTGAAAATGATAAATGCTGCAAAACAAAGAGAAAGTAGAACAAGACAAAGAGGAGGAAGGATGCTCCAGAAGGAAGAAATGAGGTACAGTATTGAATAGTGTGGTCAGAGTAGAGACGCTTACAACCATACCATCTCTAAGAGTTGAAGGTGGTAGCCCAGAGGATATCTAAGGGAAGGATAAGTAGATATGTGGATTGATGGCCAAAGACCAGCAAGTTATACATGGCGTGGCTAACATTGAGGGAGAAGGGAGTGGAACAAGAGGTTCATGAAGTCACTGGCCAGATCATGAGGACCTTGTTGACCACTCTGAGTGGGAGGGGAGCCAGTGGTTGGAGGTTTCATGGAGTGACATGTTCTATATTATATAGCAATTTAGTTGTACAATTATTATATTGGGCATAAGTTATTAGGGGGCCAGTGTAGCTGCAAGGAGACCATGTGAGGCACTATGGTACTAATCCAAGCAAGGCACCACAATGGGTCCAACCTGAATGGCACTCAAGAGGCTGGTGAGAAGAGGCAAGCTTGCATTTCGAAGGTAGAGCCAATATGATTTCCTAAGAGACTGTGTGTGGCACAGAGGAGAAATAGGGTAGTTGCAGGATGGGTGGCTCTGAGATTTTCAGTTTGACAGCTGGTAGAATGACTGAGATGATGCAGATGCTTACAGGTAGAGCATTGTGGATTTCTGTTTTGACATTTAAGACATCTGAAATGTTATTACACATCACTATTTAATCTGCGTGTTGGCAAGAAGCAGATGGCACTTGGAAATGCATGGGCGAGAATACAACTAAAGGACTGTCCTCGCAGTGTGGGTAGGGTGAAGAGAAATCCACACATGATGACATAGTACCATGAGTCATCCATAGTGGTGGAGGTCAGCTTGGAAGGTGTACGTGGATAGGCCAGGAGCAGGGCTAGGGCTACAAAAGGCAGTGGGAAGTGAAAACAAGGGCAATGGGGAGGGCCTCCTCTAAGGACAGGCAGCCAGCTGGGGTAGCATGGAATAGGAATGGACTGTGCAATAATAATAACCACATTCTCCTTCAGCCCTTGTTCCTTCTCCTTATGCCTCTTGGGACAGATCCCAGCAGAAGTCAGAGAGAAAGAACAACTGATAAAGTTAAGTCCCCAAATCCAGAGCCAGGGAAGAATGGAGAGTGGATATGCAGAGCTAGCAGAAAGCATTCCATTCAACACTTAAGCTATTTTTCACAGCAGTGAAAGAACTTCACAGATTCCCCATCACAGGTCATCTTCCCAAGTACACAAAGTCCAAATCTGATATAACTGCAGCTCATTAAAGCACTGCAAGGAAGAGGGGGTTTTGTAATCTTCCTGTGTGACAAATTAGCAGTTTATTTTTTGTGTCTTTTCATGTAACTCACATTAAAATTCATCAATGGCTCCTCCCAGATTTTAAAAACAGGTCAAATCCTTAGTATATCTACTATGGCATCAATTATGGCCCTTCCGCTTGTTCTGTCCATTTTCTCCCCATTTTTTTTTTTTTCTACCAGGCACATCAAGTAACTTTTAATTATCCAAGTGGGCCAGTTCTTTCCTGCCTCCCTGGCCTTGGGGTGCTATTCTTCTTCCTGAAAATCCTAGTCACCTCTCCACCTGAATATCTCCTCAATATCCCAAGTTGATACTGTTTGCTTAGTCTTTCACTGTCACCATGTTCCCAGGAGTGAAGCCTGAAGCAGTGGAGGGAGTGGAGACAGAGAGCCACAAATGGTGTAGAGACAGAGAACAGCCCAGGGGGTTGAGCCTGCACTCACCAGCCTCTGCTTTCTTGTTTAAGGGGAACTCCTTCCATCCACTGCCCCAACCAAAAGGGTTTAAACTGTCCAGTGCCAAGCGTGTCTGTTTTGAGGGTTCTTCTCGGGGTTCTTTCCTATAGTTGCCTGAGTCATCTAATCTATAACACTGCCATATTTAGAAATGTATCTGTCCATATCTTTCATCCCTTTGATGAAATCCACATTTTCTTCACCTTGTTCTCCAGTATGGATTTCATGTATCAAGGGAACCCATGCCTCGTTGTGGAGTGAAAGTATAAATGCATCTGCATCCTTATGCGCTGCCTCTGGTTCTTCTTACAGATCCCTTCAAAGGGTATAATTCTGTTATCTTGCATATTCTACTCTGTGAAGGACCCAGAAACATATAAACCTCTCTTCCAAGTAGTATCTGAAGTGACTTCAAATGGTATCTCCTCAAGATTTAAGGCATCCAAGGAAACTATGCAATGTTTGCAAAAGACTTTTTTTTGGGGGGGCGGGGGGACACCTGGGTAGTTCAGTCCATTTAGCATCTGCCTTCCGCTCAGTTCATGATTCCAGGGTGTAGGATCAAGCCCCAAGTGAGCAGGGACCCTGCTTCTCCCTCTCCCTCTGCTGCTCCCCCTGTGCTTTCTCTCCCTTTCTCTTGCAAATAAATAAATAATTTTTTTAAAAAGATTTTTTTTTCTTTATCTCTCTTTTTTTCTTTTATTACACATATAAATATGAAGGGTTAACTCTACATGAGGGATTTCACTGTCTGAATATAAAAATGTTAAATCCCTTGTGCTTATTTAAAAATAATTACTTTCAATTGTAAACCAAAGTCACTCTTGCTCCAATATAGCAAAACATGCAAGATACATGCATTCATACCTAGAAATAAAGTTTCTTAAACCTCAACAATGGATCAGAAGTGGGATGTGCCTTGGACAATTTCATTTATGGAGAGTTAAATTTATTCTTTGAGGACACTCAGATGTGAGAAGATTAAGAAACAGAACAAGGTATGGGTCTAGTTTTGACTCTATAAAAATATATTGATTTAACAGTATATATGATATACATCCGGATACATCAAAAAAATTTATTCTGAATGAAAAAGATGTGAGCAAAAGCTATTGATTTACAAGTACTAATTAATGCCTTCTTCCTTGTTTATTTTGTTTCAGGAAAAAATAAGTCAGAGCTGTTAGTTATAAGATGAAATAAAAGAAAAAAATAGGGATTTTTTTTTTCCTATAGAAATCTGGTTTACTAGCCTTTAAATTGGCATATAGTCTATGTTCATTACCACTTCTAACTTGAAAAAGTCACCTAGGCAAAAGAACCATCTTCAGAGTGGTGGTTAATATTAAGAATACTGACTCAAATTATCCAGATTTTAAAACCAGAAACTGTAGTTTCTCAGTAGCGACTAACCTCTAGATTTTCATAATATCAAGGCATTCCTCAGTGAAAGGAGAGCATCTGTTCCTCAGTCAGAATACAATTATCATTCATATTAATAAATACACTTGCCCTTTACTAACTTGTTAAACCAGATTTCCCCTGAGACTTCCATTTCTGTCAACATCAACATTTGCCAGAAAAATATGGCTTTTCTAGACAGTATACTGATACAACTTTCTTTTTTTTTTTAATGTTTCTTTTTAAGAAAAGGGATTCAAGAACAAAATATTAGTAATGTATTTGGGGAAAAAATAAAAACAAAAACAAAAACCTTGAAGACCAAAAATTGTGTAATGGTACTAAGGCTGGAAAGAGGAAACCTAAATTTTATTCCTCACTTTGTGTATAATAAGCCATGTGATATCAGCCACATTACCCTCCTTTTTACTATATATCTCTTGGAAAACAAAACAAACATTTGGGTTATGAATCTGTAGTCTTGTGTTTTCAAATTGGAAAATCAGCTCAACTTAAAAGGTCAACTTAATGTGAGCTCAATTATTATAAATGGAAGAATAATCACGTAATAGATGCACTTACTGATCTTCAAAATGTTGTAAATCATGCAGAATGGACTAAAGCTGAGACCATGTAGTCTTTGACTTGTGCTGACATGAGGAGAGTGAAAGTGGGTGATGTAAATTAGAGATTTTAGGATTGCTGACATGGGATACATTTTAATCATTCTTAATACACTGGTTAATGTTAAAGCCACAGTTTTGTAATTGATTATAAATTATTTTCAAGAATTTCAAGAACTGGGGTCACCCAGGGGGCTCAGTTGTTTAAATGTCTGACTCTTGATCTCAGCTCAGATCTTGTCTCAGGATCATGAATTCACATCCCGCATCGGGGTCCATGCTGGGCATGGAACCTACCTAAAAAAAATTTTTTTCCAAGAACTGGAAGCATTAAAAAATTTTTTTTTTATTATGTTGTGTTAGTCACTATGCAGTACATCATTAGTTTTTGATGTAGTGTTCCAGGATTCATTATTTGTGTATAACACCCAGTGCTCCATGCAATACTTGCCCTCCTTAATACCCATCACTGGAAGCATTTTATATAAATTTGTTTGAAAGAGAAAAAAGAACACAAGGAAAACTTCTTCAATGAAAGAAGCGTATGTGGGAACATGGAGGTTCAAAATCCCAAAGGGGCAAGCACAAACTGAAATGCACAACAAAGGCAGCTCATAAAATCCCATCCTTTGAAGTTTTCCCCACACACCAAAGAAAAGTTTATATATATACATATAAAACCAGGTCTGTGTCATGCATATCCTTTGGCCTAAGGAAATGCGTTGAATAAAGTAGTCACTCAGAGTCTTTTTCAAGCCTTTAGTCAGAAAATTCAGATGCATTACATATTTGGTCTTGAAAGACAACAACATTTCTCCAAAGACAACAACAAAAATAAAACAATCCACAAAAAGTACAAGTATATATTCAACTTTTTAGTTCCAATAAAATACGTCACAAAAAATCAAGTTTTTACCATTTTCATCCAATATTGAAGAGGCATCTACCTTTTCAGGATGAAAAATAAATATCTTGATGAGTGGAATCATCCCAGAGCAGGAGAAGAGGATACATGGGTGGTTCAATTGGTGAGTATCAGACTTTGGATTTTGGCTCAGGTAATGATCTCAGGGTCCTCAGATCAAGTCCCATTATCTTGGGCTCTGCGCTCAGTGGGGAGTCTTCTTAAGGATTCTCTCTCTCTCTCCCTCTGCTCACCCCCACTCATATGCTTGCTCACACACACTCTCTCTCAATAAATCAATCTTTTAAAAATTGATGCTAAGGAAAATAACACATACTCAGTGGCTTTTATAAATGAGGAAAAATGAAAATACTTAGAACAAAACCCTCACTGACATAGAATTTACATACATGTGCACACACACACACAGACATGTAATATATATATAATATAATGTTATATATATATGTTATACATTAATTATTAGATATCTTATGATCTTAGTAATGAGATGGGCTTCTTTGCTATACCTTCATTTCTCATTTAACGAAGAGGCAGTTTCAAAGAAACGGATATCCTATGAAGAATTGCACTGTTGTACCTTAATTGAGATTTTTTTTTTCTCTTGCTACATACATTTTTTGATTAATTGATACAAAAGAAGTGGTTATTTGCAAGTTGGGATATATCTGACTTTAAGATTAGGGGTACTCAATCCAGGAAGTGTCCCATGGGGCTAGTGTGGTGTTGGTTGAGTTCTCTAATCACACATGGAGGAAAGTGTGTTATTTGAAACTACATTAATCCCTCTTCCTTCTTTTTTTTTTTTTTTTTCCCCAATTTATTTATTTTCAGAAAAACAGTATTCATTATTTTTTCACCACACCCAGTGCTCCATGCAAGCTGTGCCCTCTATAATACCCACCACCTGGTACCCCAACCTCCCACCCCCCCGCCACTTCAAACCCCTCAGACTGTTTTTCAGAGTCCATAGTCTCTCATGGTTCACCTCCCCTTCCAATTTACCCAAATTCCCTACTACTCTCTAACGCCCCTTGTCCTCCATGCTATTGGTTACGCTCCACAAATGAGTGAAACCATATGATAATTGACTCTCTCTGCTTGACTGATTTCACTCAGCATAATCTCTTCCAGTCCCGTCCATGTTGCTACAAAAGTTGGATATTCGTCCTTTCTGATGGAGGCATAATACTCCATAGTGTATATGGACCACATCTTCCTTATCCATTCATCCGTTGAAGGGCATCTTGGTTCTTTCCATAGTTTGGCGACTGTGGCCATTGCTGCTATAAACATTGGGGTACAGATGGCCCTTCTTTTCACGACATCTGTATCTTTGGGGTAAATACCCAGGAGTGCAATTGCAGGGTCGTAGGGAAGCTCTATTTTTAATTTCTTGAGGAATCTCCACACTGTTCTCCAAAGAGGCTGCACCAACTTGCATTCCCACCAACAGTGTAAGAGGGTTCCCCTTTCTCCACATCCTCTCCAACACATGTTGTTTCCTGTTTTGTTAATTTTGGCCATTCTAACTGGTGTAAGGTGATATCTCAATGTGGTTTTAATTTGAATCTCCCTGAGGGCTAATGATGATGAGCATTTTTTCATGTGTCTGATAGCCATTTGTATTTCTTGATTGGAGAAGTGTCTGTTCATATCTTCTGCCCATTTTTTGATGTGTTTGTCTGTTTCGTGTGGGTTGAGTTTGAGGAGTTCATTATAGATCCTGGATATCAACCTTTTGTCTGTACTGTCATTTGCAAATATCTTCTCCCATTCCGTGGGTTGCCTCTGTTTTTTTGACTGTTTCCTTTGCTGTGCAGAAGCTTTTGATTTTGATGAAGTCCCAGAAGTTTATTTTCGCTTTTGTTTCCTTTGCCTTTGGAGACGTATCTTGAAAGAAGTTGCTGTGGCCGATATCGAAGAGATTACTGCCTATATTCTCCTCTAAGATTCTGATAGATTCCTGTCTCACGTTGAGGTCTTTTATCCATTTTGAGTTGATCTTTGTGTACGGTGTAAGAGAATGGTCGAGTTTCATTCTTCTACATATAGCTGTCCAGTTTTCCCAGCACCATTTATTGAAGAGACTCTCTTTTTTCCACTGTATATTTTTTCCTGTTTTGTCGAAGATTAATTGACCATAGAGTTGAGGGTCCATATCAGGGCTCTCTACTCTGTTCCACTGGTCTATGTGTCTGTTTTTATGCCAGTACCATGCTGTCTTGGTGATCACAGCTTTGTAATAAAGCTTGAAATCAGGTAAGGTGATGCCGCCAGCTTTATTTTTGTTTTTCAACGTTTCCTTAGCGATTCGGGGTCTCTTCTGATTCCATACAAATTTTAGGATTATTTGCTCCAGCTCTTTGAAGAATGCCGGTGGAATTTTGATCGGAATGGCATTAAAAGTATAGATTGCTCTAGGCAGTATAGACATTTTAACGATGTTTATTCTTCCGATCCAAGAGCATGGAATGGTCTTCCATCTTTTTGTGTCTTCTTCAATTTCTTTCATGAGTGTTCTATAGTTCCTCAAGTATAGATCCTTTACCTCTTTAGTTAGGTTTATTCCCAGGTATCTTATGGTTCTTGGTGCTATAGTAAATGGAATCGATTCTCTAATTTCCCTTTCTGTATTTTCATTGTTAGTGTATAAGAAAGCCACTGATTTCTGCACATTGACTTTGTATCCTGCCACGCTGCTGAATTGCTGTATGAGTTCTAGTAGTTTGGGGGTGGAGTCTTTTGGGTTTTCCATATAAAGAATCATGTCATCTGCGAAGAGAGAGAGTTTGACTTCTTCATTACCAATTTGGATACCTTTTATTTCTCTCTGTTGTCTGATTGCTGTTGCTAGGACTTCTAATACTATGTTGAACAAGAGTGGTGAAAGTGGGCATCCTTGTCTTGTTCCTGATCTCAACGGGAAGGCTGCAAGCTTTTTCCCATTGAGGATGATATTTGCTGTGGGTCTTTCATAGATAGATTTGATGAGGTTCAGGAATGTTCCCTCTATCCCTATACTTTGAAGCGTTTTAATCAGGAACGGATGTTGGATTTTGTCAAATGCTTTTTCTGCATCAATTGAGAGGACCATGTGGTTCTTCTCTCTTCTCCTATTAATTTGTTGTATCACATTGATTGATTTACGAATGTTGAACCATCCTTGTAGCCCAGGGATGAATCCCACCTGATCATGGTGGATAATCTTTTTAATGTGTTGTTGGATCCTGTTGGCTAGGATCTTGTTGAGAATCTTAGCATCCATATTCATCAGTGATATTGGTCTGAAATTCTCCTTTTTGGTATGGTCCTTGCCTGGTTTGGGGATCAGGGTAATGCTGGCTTCATAGAAAGAGTCTGGAAGTTTTCCTTCTGCTTCAATTTTTTGAAACAGCTTCAGGAGAATAGGGGTTATTTCTTCTTGGAAGGTTTGGTAGAATTCCCCAGGGAATCCGTCAGGTCCTGGGCTCTTGTTTTTTGGGAGATTTTTGATCACTGCTTCAATCTCGTTATTAGATATTGGTCTATTCAGGTTGTCGATTTCTTCCTGGTTCAATTTTGGTAGTTTATATTTTTCCAGGAATGCATCCATTTCATCTAGGTTGCTAAGCTTATTGGCATATAACTGTTCGTAGTAACTTCTGATGATTGTTTCTACTTCCTTGGTGTTAGTTGTGATCTCTCCCCTTTCATTCATAATTTTATGAATTTGGGATTTCTCTCTTTTCTTTTGGATTAGTGTAGCCAGTGGCTTATCGATCTTATTGATTCTTTCAAAAAACCAGCTTCTAGTTTCATTGATACGTTCTACTGTATCTCTGGTTTCTCCCTCATTGATCTCAGCTCTAATCTTGATGATTTCCCTTCTTATGTGTGGAGTTGGTTTGATTTGTTGTTGATCCTCCAGTTCTTTAAGGTGTAGAGACAGCTGGTGTGTTCTGGATTTTTCAATTTTTTTGAGCAAGGCTTGGATGGCTATATATTTTCCCCTTAGGACCGCCTTTGCTGTATCCCATAGGTTTTGGACCGAAGTGTCTTCATTCTCATTGGTTTCCATGAATTGTTTCAGTTCTTCTTTGATCTCCTGGTTGATCCAAGCATTCTTAAGCAAGGTGGTCTTTAGCTTCCAGGTGTTTGAGTTCCTTCGGAACTTTTCCTTGTGATTGAGCTCCAGTTTCAAAGCATTGTGATCTGAGAATATGCAGGGAATAATCTCAGTCTTTTGGTATCGGCTGAGTCCTGATTTGTGACCCAGTATGTGGTCTATTCTGGAGAAGGTTCCGTGTGCACTTGAGAAGAATGAGTATTCTGCTGTTTTAGGGTGGAATGTTCTGTATATATCTATGAGGTCCATCTGGTCCAATGTGTCGTTCAATGCTCTTGTTTCTTTGTTGATTTTCTGCTTCGATGATCTGTCTAATTCTGAAAGAGGCGTGTTAAGATCACCTACGATTAGTGTATTCATATCAATATGACTCTTTATCTTGATTAACAGTTTTCTTAAGTAATTGGCTGCTCCCATACTGGGAGCATAGATATTTACAATTGTTAGATCATCTTGGTGGATAGTCCCTTTAAGGATTATGTAGTGTCCTTCTGTATCTCTGACTACAGTCTTTAGTTTGAAGTCTAATTTATCTGATATGAGAATCGCTACCCCAGCCTTCTTTTGAGTCCCATTGGCATGAAAGATGCTTCTCCACCCCTTCACTTTCAGTCTGCGTGTATCTTTAGGTTCAAAATGGGTCTCTTGTAGACAGCATATGGATGGGTCCTGTCGTTTTATCCAATCTGCAACCCTGTGCCGTTTTATGGGTGCATTGAGGCCATTCACATTGAGAGTGATTATTGATAGATACGTTTTTATTGACATCGAGTTACCTTTGAAGTCTTTCTTTCTGTAGACTGTCTCTATATTTCTGTTCAATGCTATTCTTGGGATTTTTCCTCTTTTATAGCACCCCCCTTAATATTTCCTGCAGTATCGGCTTGGTGGTTGCATAGTCTTTTAAGTCTTGCCGGTCTTGGAAACTCTTTATCTCTCCATCCATTTTGAATGTCAGTCTTGCTGGATAAAGTATTCTTGGCTGCATGTTCTTCTCATTTAGTGCCCTGAATATATCTTGCCAGCCTCTTCTGGCTTGCCAGGTCTCTGTGGACAGGTCTGACGTTATTCTGATGGGCTTCCCTCTGTAAGTAAGGAGCCTCTTTGCCCTGGCAGCTTTCAAGAGATTATACCTACAATTATAATTTCTCAATTTGACTATCAGGTGTCGTGATGTTTTTTGGAGTGTATAATCTTGGGTGGAGACCGTTCAGCCTCTAGTACATGGACACTGGTTTCATTCGCGAGATTCGGAAAGTTTTCATGAAGGACTTGTTCCACGACATCTTCTAGACTTCTTTCTTTCTCCTCCCCTTCAGGAATTCCAATAATTCTGACGTTGGAACGCTTCATGGCATCACTTATTTCCCTAATTCTGCTTTCGTGGGATCTAAGCTGTTTGTTCCAGGCTTCCTCCTGATCCTTTCTCTCTATCTGTTTGTCTTCCAGATCACTAATTCTATCTTCTGTCTCAGTTACCCTAGCTTTGAGAGAGTTTAGATTGGATTAGAACTCATTGAGAGCATTGTGGACCTCCTCCCTGGTAGCTTTAAGCTCCTCCCTAACATTGTGAACATCCTGTCTGGTCGCTTTCAGTTCGGCTCTAATCAATTCTGTTTGGTCATCCATGGCTTTCTCCAACCTAGCTATTGCCTGGATAATTGTTAGCCTGAATTCTCTTTCCGACATATTGTCTATGTTGATAGCCGTTAGCTCTGTTGCGGAAGGTCCATCCTCTGTATTTTTCTTCTGTTGGGCATTCCTCCTCCTAGTCATTTTGGTGGGAGAAAACTGAACAGATGTAGCTGGATGTATCAACTCTGGTGCAGTCAAGGTGCACCCTGGAACACTTCCTGATCTCCGTCTCAGAAGCCTCAGTCTGGGTGCAGAAGCTGAATAAATTCCCCCTTGGACGCTGGCAGTGCAGGTTCCAAGTTAAAGACCCTGGGGGCGCAGGATCTTTTGCTCGTCCCCAAAGCCAAGGCAGTGGCGGCTGTCTGGGAGCTCCTGACCACCAGAGAGGTTCCAAGCAGCGATCGCACACTGAGATTTTGCCGCCGGCCGGGGCTGGGAGTGCCCGGCTTGCGTGCACCTCTTTTCAGAGGCGGCTGTGGGTCGGGCGCGCGTCTGGGGCACTGAGAACGGGGCGCTGGTCCGTAAGCCGCAGGCTGGGCTTTTGCGCGCCTCTGTCCGGGGAAGAGTTTCGTGCGCGCGCGGCTTAGACTTTGAAACAATGGCCCGGGTCAAGAAGCGCCCCAGGGCCTTAGAAACCCAGGAGAGCTGGAGCGACGTGCACGCGCATCTCAAGCTTTGTGGTAGGGCTAGCGCGCGTTCTGCAGACCGGCTCCCATCCCCTCACAGGAGCCGGAACCCCCGCGCTCTGGGGCGCGCTGGCGGCTTAGGGACCAGGAGCCGGTTTCTCCGCCGCACTCTCTCTGCCTCCGCGCCGGGGAGGCCGTCTGGGACTGGGGACTCAAGCCCCTGTCCCTAGCCGCCCCGATTCCCACAATTTGCCCCCGCGATCCTTTGCTCTTTTGGAGTGCTTTCAACCAGTCTCCGAGTTAATGCTGGTCCCCAGACTCAGGGCACTCTCGCTCGTATCGGGGTATTACTTTTGCACCGGTCGCCTCTGGTGGCTCCCTCCCCCTTTTGTTTATCTTCCGATATCAGTCCGCTGTTCCCATTCCGCTTTACCTGCTCACTGGCGTCTTCTGCCCCTGTAGAGATCCAGACGTGTATAATTCTGATCTCAGGCTGATTTCATGGGTGATCAGAGTTCTTTGGTAGGTAATCAGCTCACTTTGGGGTACCAGCTGAAAAGACGCCTCTTCCTAGTACCCCGCCATCTTGTCCCCCCTCCAATCCCTCTTCCTTCTTAAAGGAGATTTTCTTGTTGTTTACTATCACCGCTATGTTTAACTCATAAAACAGGCACTATTAGACTTTTTCTCCAACTACCCTTGAAGTTTTCTCATAAAGATCATTGTTACCAATTGTTAGCCTAATAGTGGCTCCTATCATATCCCTATTCAGATCACCAAAACAATAAATTATTTAAACATACACATTATGGAACAAAGAGAGAGAAAGCTTACCCTTAAGGGCACTTAGGAAAAGTGGTCTAGCAAAACATATGAAGGTTGTAATTTTTTTTAAAAGCTTTTATTTATTTATTTGACAGAGAGTGAGCACAAGCAGGGGGAACTGCAGGCAGAGGGAGAGGAGAAATAGGCTCCCCACAGAGCAGAGAGCCTGACTCTGGGCTTGATCTCAGGATCATGACCTGAGGTGAAGGCAGATGCTTAACCACCTGAGCCACCAAGATGCCCCATGAAGGTTATAATTTTTAATTCAATCATGAAGTCTTTGTATTTTTTTTTCTCCCCTCTTTGGAGAGAAGCCTCAATTTAAGGACCCACATATAGACAAGTTGATATTTTTTCTAATTTTCCAGATGCAAAAGAACACGATGAAGTTAAAATACATGTTCAAAAGGAGCATGAAACACAGATGGAAAGCCAGGTATGGAAGGGGTGCCTGCTCATTATCACTTATATATTTAGAATAGCAATTCTGTGACCTCAAAAGGTACTTCGGAATTGATTAGTAATCTAGTGACAAGTGCCCTGCCAATTCTTAAGATATAGATCTCTGTCCAGTCCATTAAATACAAACAAACAAGACAAAACAAAATGTAATGAAATAGATAAAAAGAAATTTTCTTCTTTGTTATTTGGTGTTAATTATGTTGATAAAAATATTTTAATGACAATTACCCAGAGCTCTCCTCATCACTAGTTATATTCATATTTTTCCACATCTAGTGTCTCCCATAAACTCTCAATAACTTTCAAGGTAAATATAATAGCCATGATACTAAGAGAGCAATAATTGAGGCTAAGGGTATATCAATGACCTCTCCAGGGTCCAGCGGTGAGGAAATTGCAGAGCAGATGTGTGAGGGCTACTCCAGACAACATGGCTTTCATTCCTCTTGAGGTCACAGCGGCTCCTGGAGACACCCTGACAAGGCCCTGGAGAAGACTTTGTGAAGGTTTTCAATGATGTGAAGTATCCAGAATATTACAAATTTTACAGATTTATTTTGTTTCTTTTCTTCTACTAGAATATAAGTTCCACAAGGTCAGAGATTTCTGTATTGTTTACTACTGTAACTCCAGCACCTTTTTTTTTTCCTTTTTTTTTTTTTTAAGATTTTATTTATTTGTCAGAGAGAGTGAAAGAGAGCACAAGCAGGGGGAGCAGCAGGCTCTCCGTCGAGCCAAGAGCCCAATGCAGGACCCAATTATAGGACCCTGGTTTCATGACCTGAACCAAAGACAGATGCTTAACCAACTGAGCCACACAGGTGCCCCATATCTCCAGCATCTAAAAGAGTGCCTGAAACAAGTGATCGACAAATACTTTTTGTATGAATAACAGGAATTAAAATTTAAAATGACACTTCCTAATCAATCAGAGGTTGTACATTATTAGCATATGAAATTCTTAAACATTTTGGTTCATTTCAATTTGATAATGGAAGAAAACATATGAAGAACTCATGAAAGGTTTAATCTCCAAAATATTGAAATCCTATTATACATGTTCTTGAGTTCAATCATCCAGACCAGACTTTAAGACATCCAGATGTTAAATCCTTCAGGCCACAGTCAGTTTTATTCTTCATGACAGCAGAAGGTCCAAGCATGGCAGATGCCACTCTTTAATCCTGGTTGGTGATGAAATAATCCTGTGTCTCTCCTCTTTCTTTCTTATTTCCCTTTTGTGTGTACTTGTGAGGCTAGATCTCTCAAATAATTGTTTAGTGAGGATTTATTCTGGGTTTTGTTAGAGGGTTTGAATTCCAAACTTTCCCCAATATCATTGGAAGCATTGACTTAGCTGATTCAGTGTTTTCTCTACCTTCAGGATCTCTTGTTTCTACATGGTTCCATGACAGATATCCTTTTTGCTTGAGGGAAGAGTCTAAAAGCAATGTACCTGGATAGAGAGACTTCCAGGAAAGCCTTTCTTCACAAGGTATCCCTGCTCCAAAAATCACCCCTCACATTTCCTTTGTCTGAAGTCACCTCAAAATTTCAGATCCTTCCCAAAACATTAGTGAGGTCAGAACATTTTTATCTGATACCACTAGAGTCTTTCATTTTTGGGTTTCTCCTGACTCCCTGATGGGACATTCAGTGTCCTTCTCCACCTCTTTGATAAACCATAAGCTCAGAAGATGGTCTTCCATTGATTATTTATACTTGCAGGTGCTAAGTCAATGTTTTTTTTACATTCAAATTATCTCATTTTATGAAATAAAATCTTATCTCTTGTTAAAAGAGAACAGGTCAGGAAAGACTACCTTTAGACAAGGCCAATTCAAATTGGCACTTAACTTCATGATTATTGTGAATTTACCACAAGGCAAACATCCCAATAAAAATTATGGACATGAAAGTACATGAACACCAGACCACATACCAAAGATGATCTCCGATGGCCAACACACCACACACTGCATTTGATAACCACTGTTGCTGACAGCCCATCACATATACCTGACCTCCCATCCCTCACATCCCAAGCCTATTTTCCTGGTTCAAAATGCACAATTCCACTAGGTCTCCTACTGCTCCTCTCATTCCGAAAGGGAAACGTACTTTGATAAATTTCCAGGGATGATGAATCATTATCTGGGTCTTTCTTGCACATTGTTTTAGGAAGGTCCTAATCACAATTTCTGGAGCTGTGCTTTGAAATCAGATAGATGTGCCTTCAAATTCTCACTCTTCTGCTTTTAGTTGAGAGTCCTTGAGCATGCTACTGCAAGACTCTGAAGTTCAGTTCAGATAGTTCTATGTTAAGGACAATATTTATTGCAATATGGTGTCATGAGATATAAACAGAGCATGATCACATTCGTGAAACACAGAGAAATATTTTTCCTCTGCATTTTCTTTTCTTCTTCCAGGTTATTCCTTCCTCTCTTTCGTTGTATTGGAAGAATGTTGGAGCACGGAGGATAAGGGTGAAGAGAGAAGGTATTATTACAGAAAGTGCTCCATGCAATCTGGTAAACCTGGTGCTTTCACTGCTTTTGCTTCTACTTCTGCTGTCTTAAGCATCAGGTCTCAAATTCTTGGTTCTCGTTTCCTCCTCCTCTAGAGACAGTGTTTGCCTTTGACAAAAACAGACATTGTCAGCAGGGGGAGGAGATATGATCCAGGATCACACAGCACCCTGAGATTGTACTACATTTTCATTCATTTTGCCAGTAAAATGCCAGAAAGACAGCATTATCTCTTGAAAGGAAAAAAAAAAAAAAAAAAAAAAAGATGATTGAAATTTGACTTCACAGGTAGACCCTAATGGTTCTATAAGAACATGGAGCTTGTTTAATTCAGCACTTTTGTATGTGAAATATGGCAAATGTGTAACAGACTCCAGAGAAATTGGAAAGATCATCCCACTAATAGAGTTTAATAGGACCAGCATGAAGATATCTCTGCCTCAGGTCGGAACACTTAACAAATGCTTCTTGTAATGAGTTTAACATAAAATATGGAGTTCTATGTTTGACTAAGTGTTTTGTTATAAAAGGGAAAGACACATTCATAATATACACATGCATACATAGAGTGTAAGCATCACCTACGAACATATTTATGATCATATTTTAGGTATAAAAATGTGTGTGCATGCAGATAAATAAATAAAATTATATATTTGGGCTTTTACATTTGCATATGCATTTATATACATTTATATTCATATATAAACAGCCTTATGAATATGCATTTTATTTGTATATATTTATATGTGTGTGTATATTTAAATACATAGATAAGCATGTGTATACTAATTTGTCTCTAATCATAATCCATTACCATGGAAGAGATGCATGCATACGTAAACCAACATGTACAAGACACATGCACAAAAAAATATAGGACTATATATTCTATATCCATTGATCTCAAGGTGTGATCCTGAATTAGTATAATCAGCATCACCTGGGAACTTGTTACACTTGCAGATTCTCAGAACTTACCCAGATGAACTGAATCAGAAACCCTGAGATCCAGAAAGTTTGTTTTAACAAGTCTTCTAGGGAATTCTGATTTACACTTTAGAATGAAAATGACTGTCCTATATAATATACAGTAAATGTACTTTGCACATATTTTATTTATAGGTGCATATACATATGCTCTTACATTAACAAATAAATAAAATGAATACTTGAATATATTCAAAAATGTAAAGCAACTGCCCTTTAGTTAGGGACAGATAACCATTCGGTGCATAGAACCCTTTGGCATGCAGGGGGACCCTGTTCAGACTCTTTTTACCAGCTCAGAGCTTCTTTTTTTTTTTTTTTTTTTTTTTTTTAAGATTTTATTTTTGAGAGAGAGAGAGCACAAGAGAGCACAAGCACGGTGAAGGTCAGAGGGAGAAGCAGATTCCCCGCTAAGCAGGAAGCCTGATGAGGTACTGGATTTCAAGACTCCAGGATCATGACCTGATTTGAAGGCAGAAACAACCAACTGAGCCATCCAAGTGTGCTCCCAGCTCAGAACTCCTAGAACCTGAGGAACGACCAAGGAGGACTGAAGTCACATCTCTAGTGCTGGTAGAAAGGAGCCAAGAACCAGAGCAAGCCACCTTGGGAGGGTAAGCATGTGCCAGCCAAACCTCTCATTTTGTTGCTCTGCTAGGCTGAACCCTGGTGCAGTTTACACAGACACTGTCCCTTTAGTGCAGTTGAGACACAGTCCTGCATTAAGTCTAGGGAACAAATGAAGTGTCTTATTAGTACTTTGGCCTTTAGTTTTCTGTGTTTGCTCTGCTCTGTTCTCTCTGCTCACAAAAAAAAAAAAAAAAAAAAATCTCTGCCTGGTTCTACAAATGACAGAACAAAAAAGGGGTATGAGGATAACACAGAAAAAAAGAAGCCTGCAAATCAAGAAGGTTTTATTTCTGGCTGTGCCAATGCTAGTCCAATAATGAAACATTTACTAAGAGCCTTTTAAATGTCCAACATGTACTACTATCAAAGTCTCCAGATAAATGTGAGAATTTGCCCTTGTTTTTTAGCAGCTTATAGTCTAGTGGCTGACAATATGAATACATAAGATGAAATCAAATAAGGTCACAGAGAGCAGCTATGTGTTGGACTTAATACTGTTGACATTGGGGTGCCTGGCTGATTGGGTCAGTAGAGCATGTGACTCTTAGAGCAGAGCTCTAAGTTCTAACCCTATACTGAGTGTAGAGATTACTTAAAAGCAAGAAAATATTAAAAAAAAAATAATAATGCTAGCACTGCAAGTGGCAGGGACAGTAAACTTGGAACAATGAAAATTTTCATGGGAGGTGTGGCATTTCAACGGGAATTTCAACACCAAATGCAGAGCTAAGGCAGAGTCCTTCTATATGTGTACATTTCTTTATCTGTCAATTTGGTTTAATAATAATTGATCCCTGACTGTAAGACCACTGCGTATAGATGTGAGATGGTGAGTAGGAGAGGAACTTGAAAAGTTTAAAGCATCATACAAACATCACCTGTTTGAGAATGCATCCCTAAGACCAAGGTAAGCACATTGGGTCTTTGTATCCCTTGGTTTCCTTTCCACAGCATCTGTGTTGGCACACATGTGGCAGGCATGCAAACATGCCACCCTCTCCCCAGTGGATTGTGTGTCAACCCTGGCCAGTAAAGTTACTCATTCCAAAACCACTAACTTCCAAATGAGGCCTAAAGATCTAAAGATCTCAAGGCAGCTTTCTCTTCAATCTGTACCTCTCAGAGTCTCAGTAACCATCACAAGCTGGCCTACATCCGGAAATCTAGCATAGTGCATCCCCCCGCCACTGTGTCTCAAAGGGTTAATTGAGATTTTTAGTGACCTATCCCCCAAATTGTCCCTCCTGCCTTGTTTTTTCTTCACCAACTCATTCTCCACTCTGCCACCAGAGTACGGTTGTCCGACTGCACATGTGAAAGTACAGGGTAGCCAGTTAATGTTGAATTTCAGGTCAATAATGAAGAACTTTTTAGCGTATGTCCTACGCAATACTTAGAATACGCTTAGACTAAACAGTTATTCGTTATTTATCTGAAATGTAATTATATTTTACCTGACAACTTTCTACCAAAATTTTGCATCCAAGTGCTCTTCTGAATCACACTGATCCTCTGTATAATTCCACATGCCTCCCCCCAAAATGATGGGAAATGCACATGTGGCCCTTTTGAAGGAGTTCTTGCATATATTTCTAGCTTCACTGCCTTCCCTTCTCTCAGATATGCAATTCCAATGTTCCTCTCATCCAACAGATATATTTTCAGTCCCAAACATATGTCTCTGTCATTCTTGTCTATTTGTCTTTGCATGGGCTGCTCTCTCTCCCTCAGATGCTTCCTTCACTTCCATAACCTACCAGGATTTCACCTTTAGCAAATATGTAACTTCCTCTGGAATCCTCCAAATTCCCTGATCTGAATGGCTTTTCCTTCTGCTCTCTGTCATAAAATCCTGGGTATCTATCAATCTTAGACCCAATAATATAATCTGTTGTATTTATCTACTCATCTACTTCTCTACCTTGATAGTGAACATCTGAGGGGGCAGATGCTATCTTTCATCTCTTTACCCTCAGCCTTTGAGAAGTTCCTTGCACCTTACACCAAAAAAGGGGGGGGGGTTGGATGAATGTATGAATAAATGAAGTCAACTTCATCATAACCTTCCATAGAAAAAATTAGAAATAGACCATGTGGGGGTTGCAGTAAAATAGATTAATTATGTTTTATACATTTTCCAAGTGAGAAAGAATTGACTGTGATTTACTATTTGATTAGATTGATTAATGCAATGGATGATGGTTTCTGAAAGGAATCTATTCAACCCAGAAGAAATACAGTGACATAAATTCAATATCAATTGATTCTACCGGATTACAACACATTGAATGTACATTTTGTTTTCGACTTTTCATAAGACTTGAACATATTTCAAGGGAAAATAGACATTTTTACTATTTATTGAAAATAGTTAAGAAGGAAAATCTTTAAAGGGTTTCAAGGTTACCATAAAATAATTAGCAGACAATGTGTTTTTTAGGAGGTGACATTATAAATTGGATAAGAGAAATAGAGAAGTTTAAAGCAACCTCTCATTTTTGGACATATATTTCAATCATTCATTCAAATGTTCACTTATTCTTTCATTAATGGATGTTTATACAATGCCAATAACTATGTCCAGTTGTAGGGATACAGAAATAAACAGCTATAGTGAAGAAAAGTCTAAATCATACTGATAATTATCAGTGACGTATCTATCATACAGAATTTTTGGTAGAAGTGATGTCTAAGCCAAATACTGAAAGGCCAGCACAAGTCACAAAAATGAATAAGCAAAATGTGGAATGTCTTCCATACTGAGGGATTGATTTGATACTTCTTTGTTACTTATGAGAATGAATAACAAAACTTCTGGATCTGATATGCAGAGTTTTCATGGTAAGGAAGCCAAAATTTAAGCATAGAAAATTTGGAAGTGCAAAAGTGAAATAATTTTGCTGGTAGAGAACAAAATGGCAGAAAGCTTCTGACAGGAAGAGAAAGGACAGCACAGCCAAGACTGTTGGGACTCAAGACATAGGTGGAAGATGAGGTCAGAGAAAAGTTAGTACCTTAGAGACAAAGAATGACTTAAAGGCAAGAATGTGAAGGTAGTATCACAATAGCAGAATCTTGCTTGGTAAGTCTAAACATATTAGAAAATTTTGGTAGACATGCTTTCAAGCACCTAGCAAATACTGAGGTGAAAGCACAGGGTTAAAGAACCAGAGGGATGAAACAAAAGGATTATTTCCTGGATTTGTCAGTGAGGACATAGGTTCCAGGACTTTGTTATGCTGAAGTCAAAACGCTTGATTTGAGTGATACAAGCTTTAGGCTTCCCAGAGAACTGAGAAGCAAAGATGCATGGGATGAACAGTCAAAGAAACCTGGGGTCCAAAAAGAGTTTCCTGACAGCTACGTGAGTTTCAGTGACTTACTTCATCCTCCTGAGTCTCAGTTTCTTCATCTGTAAAATTGGGGTAATTTATCTCCCTGTGAGAAATACTTTCAGAACTAAATGAGATACTGCCTCTAATGTCACCAAAGATTATTTTTTAAATTATTTTTTTTATTTTTTATAAACATATAATATATTTTTATCCCCTTGGGTACAGATGGATTACTTTTAATGAAGAATACGTAACTGTGTTTGAGATATTTCTGTTCTGTATTTCTTTTGAGGAGAATGTGAAGATGATTTCCAGTGCAGATAAATGTGTTCCTATAAAAAAATACAATGTTGGCAGATAAGGAACAAACAACATTTCTACTTTTCTATCACACTGGGAGAATGAGAGAAAATATAATGTTGAAAGTGTATTCTTAAATCAGATTCTTTTGGAAAGGAATTATACTTAGAAAGGTATAATCTTGAATTTACTTTACCCAGATTATACATAAATAAGTCGAGTCAAAACTGTACTTAGCTATTTGAATGACTTTCTTCTTAGATACATGACATACCCTTCTGTCCCATAGGCAAATCTCAAAATAACTTAAGAGCCCAAACGGCTACTGATTCACTCAAGATGGAAGATGTCGAAGAGAACATCCTAATTTGTTTGTTAATATAGATCTACTACCTAACAAATACTATTATCACCATTGTGTAAGTAATACTGCCTTATAAATATAAAGCACTTTCTACCTCTCAGAATGCATTGATAATCTTACTTGTTCCTTACCACAAACATGTGATGCAGGCAGATATATGACTTTCATCACGTAAGAAAATAACACATAAAATAAAATAGCTTGCCAAAGTACTGTTTCCACTGATCTGTTTCCTAGATCAAAGAGTTCAAATGCTTCTGAAATGAAAACGTATTGAGAGATATAGATGATAAGCTAGCTTGAAACCAACAGCAAAAGAATATAGGAAAAAGCAATACCTGGATATAGGTTTATTTGCATACAGGTAACACATATTCCCAGAATATCTTCATGATACTCGATACGATTAATTGTATCCTAAATTGCCATAGCCTGATTAGGTGCAAGGGAAGGAATTCCTACATACTGTAAGTTTTGACTCAGAAATACAATCATTCTTTGGAACACAGAAATTCTTATTCTCTTTATCTTTATTCATTCAGAGTAATTTTTCATTGAGCTCCAAAAGCAAGGCACTATACTAATTGCTATGACTATTCAAGGAGGCATCAAGGGTTTTTATAAAAAATGTAGAATTACATTAAAACTATAAATAATAGAAATACAAAATTAATATTTAAGTGAAATCAAATATAAAATTACACTGAAATGTTTTTAAAAGATCTGTTTTTGTTTTCCTTTAATATATCCATCTAAATGCCTACTAGGCTTTGGTAAATGAAAGTTTCTAGCTTCCCTAGAACTCCCCTGCCCTTTCTCTTAAAGAAGGGGAATTCATACTGTTCTTGGTATCTCCAACCCAGCTCCTTTCCAGTGGAAGCTGCTGGCTTTTACCAGTCTCAGTACATCTGAGGGGAGAGGGTGGCACAAAAACATAGCTGAGGGGCCCATTGAAAGTGAACAATAAGAGGAAATGAGCTGGCAGAGCAGGCCACTTCCTGTTACTTACTCAGCAGCACTGGAATTAACAGGGGGGCGATTTTCATTTTCTGAAATCCAGAGCCCAGAAAACAGAAATATTTCCTAACCATAAGTAAGGAAGAGAGTGAGAGAGACAGAGTACCAGGAGCAGGGAGGGACAGCAGGAGAAGGAGAAGCAGACTCCCTGCTGAGTCGGGAGCCAGACAGGGGCTGCATTCCAGGACCCTGGATCATGACCCAAGCCTAAGTAAGATACTAACAAACTCAGCCACCCAGGGGCCCCTAAGTATGATTTGAACCTTATTTAGGTAAGGTTTTCTAAATCTCCTTATTTTTGGTTTGTATAAATTTAGGCTTTGTGTTCCTGACAACAGGCAGATTTGTGGGGAGGCAGTAATTGGGACTTACTACTGCACAATTATCTTTTCTCCATCTCTCACTAGCATTTATGTTTAGATTGAAAATAGGGAACACTCAATATGTACTTAACTGTACTACATTCTTTGTGGAAGAAAACTACGTCTAAAAATCTACATAAAATATGAACCTAATATCACTGAATATGATGGAAAGAAAAAGGAGAAATTAAATGATGGTACAATATATCTATTTCAAATTTCCATTGAGTGCTTCCAGAAAACAAGCAGAAAATAGACTCTCGAGAATACTATCTGATGTTGGCCTAAAATCTTTGCTTCTTCACCATTTACAGGAAATTGATTTTCTGTGATGGAAATCATCTCAGCTCTGCAGGCTCTTTGAAGTCCTGTCAAAGACCAATGTGCATTTTCATGCATTGTTTGTAAACTAGCAGAATACTCTTTCATGAAATTAATTGTTGGAAAAGATACCAGAAGCCAAACATTACCCCACCCCTTATTTATAGTCTTAATGTTTCTCAAATCATGTCTTTTCCTCTCTTTTGTTGACTGTGGAATCATCCAAATCACATCAGTAGGAAAAGAAAATACCACAGGTTTGTTTTTCAGAGACATCCTCAGTGGTTTTGATGGAAATATAAAATGTGCACTCTGAAATAGCCTTGTCCTAGGGGAGCAGAAATGAGCAGATGAGCAGTGTCAAGCACGGGCATGAGGCCAACCACTGAAATCTGAAAGTCAAACCTATCAGGAAGGCATCGAAATCCTATTAATTCTGCCAGAGCCACAGGCTTTGGATTTTAATAGTTGGAAGTTGGAAGTGCATCTGTCTCTGAGTGAATTGAAATAAAACTCCCCCTTCCCCTCCATGTGACTTGCAGACTGACATTTCTTATAATTAAAGGAAGCATCTTCATCCTGAATGTTGCTCACTCCTGGTTTTGTGGAATGCAGTCTCTGACAATAATGTAATCACTCTAAGAAACACTTGAACGTCATTGTTTCATGATTAAAGAGAAAGAAAAAAGAATGCACACACTCCCTTATGTAAAATTGATTTTGTGTGGTATACCATCCTAATATCTGATTAAGGCTACAGAGTGAGCACAGATGCATCTGTAGGGCAGGCCAGGGGCTCCACAAATAGTGAGAGGGGATTGGGCTGGGTGAGAAGCTAATTTTGACAGTCTTTCTTGGGAGATCCCTAAAATTCTGAGAGCTTTTCTCCACTACTTTTTTTTTTCTTATTTGAAATGCTGCTCTGTAGATCAATTTCTAAATTATAACCAATCCTATGATAATGAGCAAACTACCAAGAATCTAAAAAGGAAAAATGTAGGTACCTCAAAATTTGCCTTAATGTCAGGAGTTATAACAAAGGAAAACAACTACCACCACCAGCATCATTGTAACAAAAGCATTTCAAACCTAAAATGGGGAATAAGTACTACCTCTGAGGGACTGAGACCAAAGCAGACTTGGTGATCTTAGTGGAACAAAAGCTATATTGTGGCGTACAAGGCATACTAAAACTGCAATATTGAGCAAGATGTCAGAATAACTATAGGATATTTCAGTATGGGGGAAAACACCAATTAGCCCCTAAATTTTGTGATCAGATTCTAGAATGATGCTCCAGTTTCTCTCAGCAACTGCATGATAATATCAACAATATGAACAAAGTCTAGTGGAAAGCAACAGTTGTGTTTAAAAAAAAAGAAATTAGACATTAAGAAAGAATTTTTTAAAAACTGATCTATAGTCTAGAAAAGACCTGGGTTGGGTGAGGGTTAAATTCTATACATATAATAGATTCATTTGGAAGGGAAGCAATATTTAAGAAAAGGCATTTGTTCAGTGTACACATTAAGCCAGATGTGACAAGAATGACTGCCAAAGAAGGGGAACAATAAGGAAAAAGGAAATCATTAAAAAAAAAAATCTGATCGTTGATACAGAAAGTAGGAAGAATTTTTAATCCACCATTGCAGAGGCATTCCAGCCCTTCACCTGAGTATCTCCTTGGTGTCAGGATCTTAGGGCAGTGTGTCTGTGGGCAGGTGTGCACATGCAGAATGAGCACTGATTACACAACGCCCAGGTGCCAGGCACTGTTCACACCCTATGTATCTATTCCCCCCAAACACCAAGATAAATACAAGTTTTGCCACCTTTTTTTTTTTTTTTTTTTTTACATAAGAGGAAAAAGACACATATAAAATGGAGAAATAACATGTATGAATGTGCACGTTTCAAGTGGAGGAGGCAGGATTTGAACCCAGAGCTATCTGATTCTGCAGTCACCATTTTCTTACCTAACACTGATAAAGAAGCCAGCAGCTTTTGTGAAGAATTTAGATTGTCGTCATCATCTGCCTCCTAGATATAAATGTTGCTTGGCTTGGCGGCCACAAAACCCCTGAGAGGAAGGTCTCATCAGAGCTCCAAGCTTTCTACTTCGAGTTGTTTCATCATTAAACTCAATAAGTGGCATTTCCTTCCCCTTAATTCTGCCACACAAATTAATTCATGTCTCCCAATAATGAGGTGTGAAGCCATGGGTATTATCTCTCTGTTAATGACCATTTGTTATGTTTTAGGGGACTGAATTCTAGTGGAGCACATGCTGGCAGGTGTACTCATTCTTTGAGGCCAGGAATGGGGAGCAGGCAAGGAAGAGATCAGAAAAGAGGTATGCTGGGAACAGAATGGGAAGGACAAAACACACTCTCCTATGGACACAGAACTTTCAGCCTCAAGGACTCAAGGGTGTGGGTTTGCATTCTGATAAATGAAAAACACTTTAAAAGCTTAGTTTTGAGTACCATTTAATTTCAGGGTAGAAGATCATAAAATAAGATAAAGTATAAAAAATCAAGATGCTGAATATTAAATATGTAGGCTTCTATGAACTCTTGTGTGTGTGTACATATATGCATATATATGTAGTTCTCATTTCTGTGATACATATTCAAGCATCCATTCTAAGGCTAATAATTCATGCATATCTGTCGGTCTGTCTCTATCTATCTATCTATCTATAGAGAGAGTGTGTGCATTTAAAATCACAGCAAAATAAATGCCATGGAATCAAAATGTTAAGGCATTAATTCTCAGGAATTTCAGTATAGGTTTTATGTATTTTCTAAATTTTTGTAATTTTTAAACTTTCTAAATTGAGCTTGTGTTACTTTTATAATCTGAAAAATGTAAAAAACGTTATTTAACAACTTTAACAACATTATTTAACAACTAATAATAATAACAACAATATAATAATGATGATGATGATAATAATAATGCCCATCTCAATGTGTATATGTTTTCCATTACACTTAAAAATTCCTACCATTTTCCCTGCTGTTTTGAGAGGGAAAAGCAGCCTATCTCAGTTTGTTTTTGAAATATGCAATTGGCATATAGAAACTTCGAATGCTTAGGGGAAAACAAAAAGTGAACTATATTTAATCAAATCCTGATAGAGAAAAGTAAATAAGACAGTTAACCATTAATTACTCAGTTATTAAATATTTTGGTATTATTAATGGTAGATGCCGTGACTGGGCTTTGAGCATACAAGGACAAATGAACATAGCTAGCTATTGGGCTGATAAATTGGCCAGCAGACACTGTATCTTACACGTAGGTGGGGGAGGTCACTGTGCTGCTCTTTGCTGATAAAGAACATGAACCACCACCAAGTTTGGCTGACAGAAAACCTTTCTAGACCGTTTCCTCAGAGAGGCCTGTTTCAGCATTTACCACATGTACCAGAACAGGTTGACCTTTACTCTACGGAATGCCCACCATGGCGAGGACACCTTGTCTTTAGCTCTAGTAGACAGGCCTGGACTCCAGGGAAACAATAAATTCCAAAACCAGAAATAGGAGAAGGTCAAGAGTCTGAAATAAAAGCAGAAGCTGTATGTATCACATGGCCCCTGAGGACAGCTCTTGCTATCGTGACAATCCCAAGACTTCTGGTGAGACCTGTTTAAGGCCAGACAGCCTTCACCACCGTTGCTCGGCCTTTCAGTGACTCTTGATGTCCAGCCAGGAGTTGTTGTCACAAGTCCTTCACCTTTTTCACATCTAAAGAACAGCTCAAATTACCTGTGTGTTGAGGGGTAGTGGGGATCTTGTTATGTCAGCCCCCGCCACCATGATCAAAAACAGCAAGGTCACTTTGCAGCTGGCAAATTGAAATACTGTAATTTGTGTGCTCAATAAATAACATGAATTAGATGCAGCTCTTTTATCTGACCTTTCCCAAGGAGAAGAGGTAGCGTCAGGCCAGTGGGCAGGAAAAGAGAGCATTTTGGAAGGCAGAGGAGCCAACACGATATCTGAAATTACTTGATAGAAGCCAACATTTTATATCCCTGCTGTAATTCTATCCTGGTTTGAAAAAGCAATAACTTTCTTTCTGAGTGACAGCCATATGGGGTTGTTTCTATAGTTCCATGTAACGTAGAGATAGAAAAAAATACCTAGATGGTGGGGTAGAGGAGGCAGAAAGGAAGGAAGGGGCTTCTCAAATGCAAATGGTTCAGAACATGCCACAGAAGCCTGCTGAGTTTCCTATTTGAGAGTGAGGAGACTAAAATTCAGAGAGGTCAGGGTAACTGATTCAAGCTCATTCAACTGGAAGGGGCAGGCCACAAGGTCTGTGAGCTCTGTCTGTGCACTATGCCCTTCTATACGTGCTATGTTGCGGGGAGGGGGCACTTCTTCCCATGCTCCTTACCAGTCTTTGTCTTCTTACCAATCCTTTGCCTATTTCAGCCCTCAGTCACTCTATGCCATGGACGGGGGTATCTACAGGCTATGGGAGACACTGACATGGCTCACTGTGACCCACAGCAGTCACCCTGACTGACCCTGTCCTATCTCTGCCCATACTTACCCCACAGCTTCTCATCACTGTGGAAGTGTACCAGGGACACTCTGAGACAAGCTCCCGTAGATGACCCAGAAGATGGCATTGGGAAGCCGCTGCCCCACTGTCTGCCTTTTAGAGTGGCAGAGGACACTGCTGTATGATTTAACAGTGCCATCTCCACCAGTGTCCCAGGGCGCCACTCATCTGAGAAGCGTCTGCACACAATGCTAATATTGGCAAGATTTCTGAAAAGCTAACTCAGGTATTAAATCATGCCAAATGAACAAGTCAAATCCTTATTGGTCTTCTCCCAAGGTAACTCTCCTAGAGAAAAGTAAAGGTTAAGTCAGTGACTGAAAGAGAAGTCAGCCCTCTCTGAAAAAAAAAAAGAAATAAATAAAAATTTAAGGCATCTGAAGTCTTTTTTTTTTTTTTTTTTATTTATTTATTTGACAGACAGAGATCCCAAGTAGCCAGAAAGACCGGCAGACAGAGAGGGGGAGGCAGTCTCCCTTCTGAGCAGAGAGCCCAATGCAGGGCTCAATCCCAGGACCCTGAGACCATGACCTGAGCCGAAGGCAGAGGCTTAACCCACTGTGCCACCCAGGCACCCCAAGATATCTGAAATCTTAAAGCAGATTCCTTTATAGCTGTCTCCAAATGCCACCTACCTCTCCTTAATCTTTCTGTTCTGGTCCTCAGACCCTGTGTCGTTTGTTAGCATGCCTGTCCTGGTTTGTCACCTCTTTTCTCAACAAAACGTGAAGATGTCACCTGCCTCCCTTAAATGCCCCATCATGTTTGGCCTCAGCTATAGAGAGATTTTTTTTCCATTGGTGCTGCTCCTGACCAGGATTTTGCCCACCATCTTTTCCCACATGAAGAAAAGAGCAGGACAGGTCTATGCGATATGGCAAGTGTTAGACCTCAGCTCAAGTGACCCTGACTTCTGGAACCAGAAGCTATGGCCTTCCCATGATTCTCCTTCGTATCAACTACAGAGTTATACTGAGCCTAAGACTGAGTAAAGCCTCTAGATACACCATCATTTTGGCCTGCACCCTAAAAACAAAAAACAAAATAGGAATATTTGGGCACTATATTTAAATTATTGGGGCACTATAATGCTTGTTAATGGGCTGGGGTTCTTGGATCTTAGAAATGGAGCTTTCCACTGGGTTTTGTTGGAAATGCACCACAGTGTTACTAGTTTTCATTTTTCTAAATATTAATAACTACCCGAGTCTTCTTTTGAGGCCCATTGGCATGAAAGATGCTTCTCCATCCCTTCACTTTCAGTCTGCGTGTATCTTTAGGTTCAAAATGGGTCTCTTGTAGACAACATATGGATGGGTCCTGTCTTTTTATCCAATCTGCAACCCTGTGCCATTTTATGGGCACATTTAGGCCATTCACATTGAGAATGATTATTGATAGATACATTTTTTATTGACATTGTGTTATCTTTGAAGTCTTTCTTTCTGTAGATTGTGTCTATATTTCTGTTCAATGCTATTCTTAGGATTTTTCCTATATTTTGTCCAGTGGTCCATGGAAGTTCACAACAAATGTCGTCTTTGCAGTTTCTAGGTATAAGTCAAGGATTCTTATGGAAACTGCACGCATATTAAAGTTTTCTCTCAAAGACAGGCCTTTTCTTTATTGTGCTTTTTCTTCAACCTCACAATTAATTTTCTCTTACGGATGAATGGGACCCATCTTTTTGGTTGTGTTCATGGGTCCTTCATGTGAGTGGACACTTGCTTCGTGCTGCTTGGTGACCTGTAGTTCCACTTACGTCCTGCCAGCCCAAAGCCCAGCCCGAAGTGGCACACCAGCCACCACAGACAATACCAAAAGACTAAAGGCCTCCCACAACCTCCTCAGTGCTTTACTTGCTATCTTCCCATGTCACCTGCAGAAGAATAATGGCTGGGAAGGGAGCAATTGATAATGTCCACCTCTGTCCTCTAGGAGGCTTACAGCCTGGTAGCAAGAAGACATGAATGTAGAGAAAACAGTGAAAAAAAAAAAAAAAAAAAAAAAAAACAAGAAGAAAAGGGGAAGGCAGCAGTATTGAGTATAGAAATAGCTGGCCTGTTGATTCCAAGGTGAGCCTTTGGGATGAGGGGCCTTTTGGTGTTCCACTAAGAAGGACGGCATGAATAAGTGTGCAATTTGGAAGGACTCACTGACTGACCATCTAAAGTCTGCCTCCACCCTAAAGCACTAGATAGCCATACCCCCAATTCACGGTCTTTACTAATGTACAAACCTCAGCTTGGTTTGGGGTGAGAGACAAGCATCGCTCAATGGTAATGGTAATGATGATTGCTATTTGTATTTATTCATACCCCATATCTTTATACAGAGGACTTGAGACAACTGGTGATGAGTGTTGATGTGCCCATGCCCCAGAGGACCTTGAGCAATTCCAGTTGCTCATGCTTTGCCTGCCCTTCTCTCCATGTGGGGCCAACCTCATCCCACATGGGATATTCTGGCAGCCTTCTGAGAAAAATCAAGACATTTCCTGCCTTACCCTTTCTTTCTACCATATCTGGACAGATTTGATAGAAGGGCTTTCTCAACCCTAACCTGAAAGTTTAGTAGGAAAAAGACTTTCTGCCCAACAAACTGAGCTATTTCAGTGTAGGAACACTAGGCCTATGTCTGTCATGACTGTACCAAACAAGCAGGTCCTATATCGAGAAAATCTTGAAAATTGGGAACAATGTTTTAGCAGTCAAGAATTTCCCTTCTGCCCTCAAGAGCCCAAGGGCTGTGTACACACTCTTGGCCCAGTTTCTGTATAAACTTTTAGGGAATAATTAGAATCCCGTCGATGCTGTATTATGCACTATAAACATAAGAGCCCTAGCAAACAAAACAAGCAAACAAACGACAGAAACAGACCCATAAATACAAAGAACAAACTGCTGGTTGCCAGACAGAAGGGGGCTGGGGATCAGTGACATGGTGAAGGGATGAAGAGGTACAAACTTCCAGGCATAAACTAAATGTCACGGGGATGAAAAGTACAACATGAAGAATATGTCAATAATAATTTAATAATTTTTTAAAAAACAGCTTTCTGCTTTTTGATATGATTAATAATTTACAATGAGGACATTTTTCAGGAGAGATGAAGGAAACCAATGATCTTTTCATAGATCTAGGACTCCTCTGCCTCTTTTGTAGCCAAGAACTGCCTTGCCCCAGATCACACACCCAGAGAGGGCTGAGAATTAGAATGCTTCTAATCTTCTCCTCCTTGCTGGCCCTCTTTCCTTTCTTCTTCCCTACAGTTCCTCCCTCTTTCCGTGGCCCCTCTTTTCCTACTTTTTGCCATAGATGTGTTTTGACTGCCTGCTTTGGCCTAGCACCACTTGGGATTTTGCTTCTCTTTCTTCAGCCAATCTCAGATGTTAGAAATCTGCATGCAGAAGGGGAAAGTAGTTCTTTATGCATCTGACGTTTCTGGACTCTTGAGGATTGGGCTGTTGCTCTTGCACCACAGAGGAGCCCTGACCCTACGTGGAAGAAGCTTGACTGCCCTCAAAGGTCCAGGCTGGACAGGCTCTCTGCAACGGGCCTAACAGGGGGTGTAAAGTCACAATCTGTTCTCCAACAACTTGTGATTGTTTTCAGAATCCTACAAAGACTACATGGTAATGAAATCAGTTTCTCCACATACAACTTGCTATACCTTATGTTTATACTTCAAAAAAAAAAAAAAAAAGTGAGAGAGAAAAAATAAAAAATTCAGGAACTTTTATCCAGTGTGGAGAAGAGTAAGAACCTTTTAAAAAATTGTTTTGTTTTTATATTGACAACTCTAAGTGATAAGCAGAGCTGAAACGGCCAAGTAAAAATGGACTCTGGAGTATAAAAGAAACTTTTTTTAATCTCTTATGATTGTAACTCTGCAGTCACACATGGAAATGTATTAAACCGGGACCACCTGTCAAACATTTTTTGAAAAGAAGAAGGAAGATTTTTTTTTTTCTGATTGTGTATGGTTTCTAAAAACTATAAAATTTCACTTAAAAGTAAATCTTTAGGTGGGAGGAGAAACGAAGAGGGTATTCCTGTGTTTTAATTAGAAATATTTTATTTCAAAAAAGAAAGAGAGATGTGATATGCACTTTATGAAATATAATGTGTTAATTTGAAGAATTTAAGGGAGATAATGGGACAAAATATAATATGAGGAGAATAATGAAGTCTTTATCTTTATTAATACAAGAGACAAGATGAATTAAAAAAAGACCACTGGCATTCTACTACATAGAACCGAAGCCTTAGCACTGAACTTCCAGGGGCCATGGTCTTGTTCCCTTGGTTATAGACTGCTTCCATACGCAAATAATACTAAAATGAGAAAAGCAAAAGAACAAGAAATAGAAACTGAGCAGTACGTGACCTGACCACTTCATCTTGGGAGAAGGTTTGGAGAGGAAATTGAGGATGTTTTGTCCAAGGACAGAGGGAGTGGGCTGTGTTTCAAGCTTGAAATTTCTTGGATTCATAGACCCCTCGTCCTTCCAACAGTGTAATCTTTGTCAATGTAAATATTCTAATTGTATATCCTGGGTGTCCCGTTTATTCCACCTGGTGGCCTACACTGCCTGGAAAGAACCCCCAGGGGTTAGAAATGGTAGATTTCTTTCTTTTGGTGGCTTTTGTTAATTAGCTTGGGTTTCAAGCACAATAGTGGAACTGCCACCACCATTTCTAATAAGTAAAAAGCCAATAAGGGAACAAGGTAAAAGGGAAAAATGACAATAACTAACTAAATGATAACTAATGAAGCCAGGCAAGACTTTCATATCAACCGGCCCAAGTGGTTCTCTTGGTTCAGGACCTGATCAAGTATGCAAGGAAGCAATGTCCATTTCCTCATCCTTGGGTTCCCTGTACTTAAATCCTGAGGTAAGTAAGTGTAACTAGTTCCAAGCTTTAGATCATTAAATGTGATTTAGGTTCTTACTCGCTCTAATGAGAACTGCATATAATTATTTTTATAAAATCTCCCACATGATGCTTTAATCAGGATTATGGCACATCAGTTTTAAACAAAACAACAGTCTGTGCAATTCGATCCATGTCCTGTTTACAGACTCACAGATGTTAAGCCATAGGAGCGATAGATGATGAAGCAAAGCAGGCAAATCACAGCCCAAATAATTGGCTGTTTGGAGACTTTAGTTTACTTTACTTTGCAATATTAACATTCATGTTTCAACCAGAAAAATGAATTCCATGACCTGGATTTTTGGAGAGGCTCCATGTCTAGACCACATTTTTTCTTGTAACCAACCAAGGTTTCACACTTACAATCCTGTGTGCCGTTGAGTAATATGGATGGATGAGGGAGCTGGGTGTAAAAGTAAATAGGGATTTGGGGTGTTGTGTCTTAATGAAAGGCCCATGCCTCATGGACAGAGCCAGCTGCTATATTGTTGCATATAATAGTTGTAAAATATTCATATTTTTATAAGGAAAAGTCAGTAGTCTAGGGCTCCTTGTGTTTAAAAAAAAATCCCTGATTTTAAATTTGGGAAATTATATTAAAACATATTTATGCATGCACCATTCATGAGGCACCCATGGGTCATTAGTTTGGGACTTCTGCTCTGAATATTGTATATTGTCAGGATAGATATCACATATCCTTGCATTATTATTATTATTTTATTACTATTACCATTGCTATTATTATTATTATTAGCATCTTTTTCATTGTCTAGTGACCTGAAATGAAATGGACACTTGATGGGTGTGGAATAAATGACTGAAAGGCACCAGTGGGTGTAATGGGACTAAGTTGGAAAGGGACTCTTCCATGGGCAGATAGGTAGTGGCAGGGGCAGATGAATATCATTTCAAGTTCTGCCTAATGTCCTTGAGCCTATTGCTATTCCCCTTTTCAAGGTTTTAGTGATGTAAAAGCAGAATAAGAGGATTGCAGATATCCATTAGGCTGGGCATCAAAAGCCATTCATAGCAAAAAAAATCTGTTTCACATTAAGGGGAAGGGGCAATGAAAAGAAGGTGCTGATGATAAATATTATATTATCTTGCATTTTTTAACACAGACTATGTTCTGATAAAATATATAGATATATTCTTTCATTTGATCTTCACAAACATATCAGACATTTCCATGTTCTAGAAGAAGAAACTGGGAGAAAGAGAAATTAAGGGAACCAGTCCCAAATTGTGCAGTTGCTAAACTGAATCTACCCTACCTCAGGTGGCTTTAGTTCTCAGTGTCTCTAACGTCTCTAAAGTCCACACGTGGCTATAGTTCTCAAAACAACCATGTAAGACGGATATCATTTTACATATATTTCAAGGGAGGGGAAAGTCTTAACTAATGCAACAAAGAGGCATGCACCCAGCAAGTGTAACTAGTTAAAACTAGATTCAAATCTTACTCTTTTGACTCACAAGAACATGCCTTTTACTTTAATAACAAGACTTGCTGCTTCCAGGAGCACCTGGGTGGCTCAATTGGTTAAGTGTCTGCCTTTGGCTCAGGTCATGATCTTAGGGTTCTGGGATTGAGCCCACCATCAACAACAGGAAGCCTGCTTCTCCTTTTCTCTCTACCCCGGCCCTCCCCACTCATACTCATATTCTCTCTCTCTCTCAGATAAATAAATAAAATCTTTTTTTAAAAAAGTGGGGGGCACTTGGGTGGCTCAGTAGGTTAAGCCTCTGCCTTCAGCTTAGGTCATGATCCCAGAGTCCTGGGATCGATCCCCACATTGGGCTCTCTGCTCAGCGGGAAGCCTGCTTCCCTTCCTCTCTCTCTGCCTGCCTCTCTGCCTACTTGTGATCTCTGTCTGTCAAATAAATAAATAAAAATCTTTAGGGAAAAAAAAAAAACCAAACGATTGTTCTTCCACATGTTCTGTTTGTATTATATCATGATGGCTCCTAACATCCCTGCAGAGTAGGCAACAGAATCTACACTTCACGGTTGAGTTCAAGTTCCTTGTCCAAGTGTGTGTAGATACCAAGTCAGCCCAAGCACAGGTTTCAATCCGAGGTACAAGCCCAATTCTGTCTGGTTCCACCATGCTTCTTGCTATACAGTCCTCCTATACCTTCCCCTGCGTAAACTCATTACTCATCATTCCACCTACCCACAGACAGCTTAGGGCAAGCCTGCAGCTTCTCTCTTCCCCAGTAAGGTCTCTCTACGGTGTTGTCTATGTGTGTTTGAGAACATTTAAACTGTGTCATTAAAACCCCTGCTCCAGCGCTTCCAAAGGCTTCTCCTCCCACCTAGAATAAAATCCAAATTCTTTCATGAGATTATGTGTCAGTGAAAATTTTCTTCTTCCAAAACTTGTTCCCTCACTTTATTGATCAAATATTATTTCCTCAAAGAGGCAATGTTAGAAATCATTATCTAAAATAGAGTGGCTGGGTATTTGCAAATATCTTCTCCCATTCCGTGGGTTGCCTCTTTGTTTTCTTGACTGTTTCCTTTGCTGTGCAGAAGCTTTTGATTTTGATGAAGTCCCAAAAGTTCATTTTCTCTTTTGTTTCCTTTGCCTTTGGAGACCTATCTTGAAAGAAGTTGCTGTGGCTGATATCGAAGAGATTACTGCCTATGTTCTCCTCTAGGATTCTGATGGATTCCTGTCTCATGTTGAGGTCTTTTATTCATTTTGAGTTTATCTTTGTGAACGGTGTAAGAAAATGGTCGAGTTTCATTCTTCTACTCTTAGCTGTCCAGTTTTCCCAGCACCATTTATTGAAGAGACTGTCTTTTTTCCACTGTATATTTTTTCCTGTTTTGTCGAAGATTAATTGACCATAGAGTTGAGGGTCCATATCTGGGCTCTCTACTCTGTTCCACTGGTCTATGTGTCTGTTTTTATGCCAGTACCATGCTGTCTTGGTGATCACAGCTTTGTAATAAAGCTTGAAATCAGGTAAGGTGATGCTGCCAGCTTTATTTTTGTTTTTCAACATTTCCTTAGTGATTCGGGGTCTCTTCTGATTTCATACAAATTTTTGGATTATTTGATCCAGCTCTTTGAAGAATACCGGTGGAATTTTGATCGGAATAGTATTAAAAGTATAGATTGCTCTAGGCAGTATAGGCATTTTAACAATGTTTATTCTTCCGATCCAAGAGCATGGAATGGTCTTCCATCTTTTTGTGTCTTCTTCAGTTTCTTTCATGAGTGTTCTGTAGTTCCTCAAGTACAGATCCTTTACCTCTTTTGTTAGGTTTATTCCCAGGTATCTTATGGTTCTTGGTGCTATAGTAAATGGAATCGATTCTCTAATTTCCCTTTCTGTATTTTCATTGTTAGTGTATAAGAAAGCCACTGATTTCTGCACATTGACTTTGTATCCTGCCACGTTGCTGAATTGCTGTATGAGTTCTAGTAGTTTGGGGGTGGAGTCTTTTGGGTTTTCCATATAAAGAATCATGTCATCTGCGAATAGAGAGAGTTTGACTTCTTCATTGCCAATTTGGATACCTTTTATTTCTCTTTCTTTTCAGATTGCTGTTGCTAGGATTTCTAATAAGAGTGGTTAAAGTGGGCATCCTTGTCTTGTTCCTGATCTCAAGGGGAAGGCTGCAAGCTTTTTCCCATTGAGGATGATATTTGCTGTGGGTCTTTCATAGATAGATTTGATGAGGGTCAGGAATGTTCCCTCTATCCCTATACTTTGAAGCGTTTTAATCAGGAACGGATGCTGGATTTTGTCAAATGCTTTTTCTGCATCAATTGAGAGGACCATGTGGTTCTTCTCTCTTCTCATATTAATTTGTTGTATCACATTGATTGATTTGCAAATGTTGAACCATCCTTGTAGCCCAGGGATGAATCCCACCTGATCATGGTGGATAATCTTTTTAATGTGCTGTTGGATCCTGTTGGCTAGGATCTTGTTGAGAATCTTAGCATCCATATTCATCAGTGATATTGGTCTGAAATTCTCCTTTTTGGTAGGGTCCTTGCTTGGTTTGGGGATCAGGGTAATGCTGGCTTCATAGAAAGAGTCTGGAAGTTTTCCTTCTGCTTCAATTTTTTGAAACAGCTTCAGGAGAATAGGTGTTATTTCTTCTTTGAAGGTTTGGTAGAATTCCCCAGGGAATCTGTCAGGTCCTGGGCTCTTGTTTTTTGGGAGGTTTTTGATCACTGCTTCAATCTCGTTATTAGATATTGGTCTATTCAGGTTCTCGATTTCTTCCTGGTTCAATTTTGGAGTTTATAGTTTTCCAGGAATGCATCCATTTCATCTAGGTTGCTAATCTTATTGGCATATAACTGTTGATAATAACTTCTGATGATTGTTTCTACTTCCTTGGTGTTAGTTGTGATCTCTCCCTTTTCATTCATAATTTTATGAATTTGGGCTTTCTCTCTTTTCTTTTGGGTTAGTGTGGCCAATGGTTTATTGATCTTATTCTTTCAAAAAACCAGCTTCTAGTTTCATTGATATGTTCTACTGTATCTCTGGTTTCTACCTCATTGATCTCAGCTCTAATCTTGATGATTGTAAGGGATCTGCAAAGTCTAAAATATTTACTCTCATTCTTTGCATAAAATAAAATAGAGTGGCTGGGCACCTGGGTGACTCTTATCAGTGGAGCATCTAACTTTTGATTTCAGCTCAGGTCAGGATCTCAGGGTCCTGGGATTGAGCCCCAAATTGAGTTCCCCAATCGGCAAAGAGTCTGCTTAACTCCCTCTCCTTCTACCCTTTTCCCTGCTTGTGCATGCCTGTACTCTCCCTCTAAAACTATAAAGTTTTAATAAATCTTTAATAAAATAAAAATGAGTCTCTGCTTTAAGTTTGTCCTCTTTTTATCACGTAGAGCTATCTAAAATTATATCATCTCTATATTTTCTTACCGCCTATCTCCGTCACTGGAATGTAAGTTCCATGAGGGCAAGGTTATTGCTGCATTCACAGCTGTGTCTAAGCACTTAGAACAGTGTCTGAGTAAGTCTGACCTGCACAAATCCCCTTTCATGAATGGCCAAGTGACTTCAAGGGTCCAGGTACATTCTCTAACATTTGGCATGCACGCTGATGTTTTCAGAGCCGAAACACAAGGAGAACAGTCATGTTTTGAAATCACTGAAAACAAACACTGTGAATAAACACAGATGTAAGAAAAAAAAATGTTTGGTGGGTTCCAACTAAGTAACTGAAGAATAGAGTCATAGACCTTAGAACAGAGAATAAAAATAATTAAGCTGTGAATGTTGTTAGGAGAGATTTCAATTCTTTCAAAGATTCATGAAGAGAAAACAACTTGAAGTTAAAAGAGATTTTTTATTGGTGTGGAAAAAGAATAAATGTTATTTTCCTTTATCCTTTCCTTAAGTTGGAAAATTAGATGAGAGACAGAGATACGAGAAGAGGAAGAGGTGTGTAATTTTGAGGGCTATCATAGGAAGTGGTGACTTTTCTGTAGTACACATGTAAGGAAGGAAACCACACTGATTTCAAAATTGGAGATTTAAGCAAAGTCAAAGTTGCTTTTATTGACTTTTAAGAAGGAAGGTAGAGTTTGCTTGTTTAGGTTTATGTAGAATGATGGGCCCTGACAGCCAGCATTTCTGTCCTGAAGTGTCTTCATGCAGATAAGATGAAGACACCCATGCCTGACTCTTCGAGGAACCATGATCCCATCCTGGCATTTGCTGTAAATGGAAACTCTCTGTGGGAAGACAGATAAAATAGTTTCCTTCTGACATTTGCCTGTGATGATGACTTGATATAAACAAAGTAACTACTTCTCTGCTATGCTTGCAAGGCCCTGGAGACCACATGTTCCTGTCCTCATTATAGCCCAGGGAGTGGGGGTGGGCCTAGTGTGGTATGATTGAAATTGGAAACATGGTGGTCATGTTATGTTCATTCTGGTTGGACTCAAACACTGAGTATTTTCTAAGTCCTCGTCTCCAGGAGTGCTCTTCCTCTGGTGCCCATTGGTGTGTATGTGTGCATGGACCTTGCAAGGCAACTGACTTCTGGCCTCTCTGCCTTCCTCACTAGTCTAGATGTTGAGATTCAGTTTATTTCTTCCAAATCCCAGTCCCATCATCACCCCCATCATTGTCTCCCCTCCACTAGTCTCTTACCCAGCAGAGGACAATGAGTCTGAGCTCACGCAGACCGAGTTTTCACCTCAGCTCTATTAATTTGCTAGCTGAATGAACTTGGCAAACATATTTTTGTCTCTCTGACCTATATGTATAATGGGATTTAGAATATCTACTTTGCAGGGTTGTTAAGATAATTAGAAATAAATTGATGTACTAGGTACTCAGTTCACAGAAGTTGAATGGATCTCTCCATTGTGCCAAGAAACATAGTCAACTTTTAGCCTCTTTCGTGGTCTAGACTTCTTTTCTCCAGACTCCTTTTTCTCACTGATAATTCCTCTGATTCTACTTTTTTGTTTATCTTTGAATTTGTACACTTTCCTGTTGCATTGTATATGGTTATTGCAGATAATCCTCAAAGCCTTTGTGAAATTGGTAGTGTATAATATAAACAAACAATATAAGCAAACACATAAAATAAAACAAATAAATATGGCCTCCGGCCACAAATTCCCAAAGCCTCGTATTCTCTAGTTTTAAACTCTGTCAACAATGATGATAATTTATAAATCCCAAAGATCCAACAAAGTGAGAATTGTAAAATTTAACACAGGGCCTGTCTGTGCAGAAGCAATACTAATTGCAGTCATTTATGTCAACAGCTTACCATTTATACCTAATTACCATGCCTCAAAATTGCATTATGTATATCATTAGGTGTGTGTCAAATTAACTCTGTTGTAAGTTTTATTTGATTATGCCACTATTCTCCTCACCTGCATGCTCAGTTTTTATAGTTTGTTGCTTCTGTATCATGGTCAATTGCTCTCAAGCTTAAAAAAAAAAAAAATGGTAAAGACAGCAACCACTGGAGAGAAGAGATCTAAAACTTGTGATATCTACCCCTGAAGAACTGATTGTTGGGGAAGAGAGGGATCCAGCCTATTAATTTGATGACCCTCATGTTGACCTGCTGCTGCCCACCATAGGTTTGGGTTTTGTTTTGTTTTGTTTTCCCTTTCCCTTGGTGGCAATAACTTTTTCTCCATTAGCGTAGGAAAATCTGACGTGGTAAAAACATAGGATTTAGTAGATGTGGATTCAAAGCTCTGCCATTTACTTGGTGTAAAGTGGCTGGTCTATGTTTCCTGACTGTCCATAATCTCAACTTCTTTGGAAAGGAATGCTGATATCTCCTTCATAGACTATTTGTAAGGAGAAACAGTGACTGTTCATTCCCATTAAAAAATGGATAAGTATCCCTCAAGTTCTTCAAAATCTGGATGAACTCTTTCATACAGGTGGACATGTTGTTTGTTGACATTTGATAACGAGCTCAAATGTGACAGTTGGCTTTCAAAAGAGGACCATAACCTCTTAATCCTTGCCTGCTTGGTTTTCAGCTAAGCCTCTGAAGTGTCACAACTGGAATCACAGAGCATCATATATTAGCTGTAGAAGGAAACATAAGGGTCACCTTGTCCCATGCCTTAATTTTCTGACAAGGAACACTGGGATCCAGAAAGGTTAAATGACTTCCCTGTGGCCTCTCGGTTGGTTAGTGACAAAACAGGGACAAAATGTTCACACTGATCTTTTCACTGACTAAGTACAGAGGTTGGCAAACTATGACCCACAGGCCAAATCTGGCCAGGCGCCTATTTTTGTAAATAGAATTTTATTGGAACAGTGACATATCCATTCATTTACATATTGTCTATGGTTTTTCGTCTACAACAACAGAATGAATCGTTGTGACAGCGACCTTATGGCCTGCAATGCCTAAAATATTTACTTTTTGGCACTTTAGAAAAAGTTTGTGAACCCCTGATCAAGAAGAACAGTTCCAAAACTCCAACTCATGAAATGAGTTATCACCCCAATTTTTTTTTTTTTTAATCCAAGTGGAAACACCAACCAAGCAACAATGTTCAACATTTTTCACTCTGAAGTGAGTTTTGTATCCCAAGAGTTACACAAGTGTGATGTCAATGCTAAAAGCAGCTGTTCCCATTAGGGGGCAGGACTGTGGAGGTTAGGCAGTAAAACCCATAAAATATATGTGTCTCTGAGCCACTTCACATGAGCATTTTCTCTCAGGTCTGTGCTGAGTTCAAACAAGAACTCCACTAAGGGGTTCTCACTTGAAGGGCAAGACGTGTGTGTGTGTGAGAGAGTGGATTGGAAGATTCCTGTGGGTCCTGAGGACAGATCACTGTCTCAGTCACTAAAACACAGTCTGTCGGCCATATGCAACATACCTCCAGAATACCTGTTCCCCACCTAAAAGGGGCAACTCAAATTCAGCCTAACAATAGGAAGAAACACCAAATGCCAACCCTGTTGGAGTAGATAGGTAAGACCCAGGCTCTGCTCTTAGGAAGAAGACAGCTGTGAGCAAGACGCGACATGCAACTGGATTCCCAGTACAACTTATCAAATGCTGCAATAAATAGAGAATCACCAAAAATAACTCTAATGACCCTTCTCTGTTTCACACTTGAAAAAAAACCGAGCCTCAAAGGTTTTTGAACTAATGGGAACACTTGGGGACAGATCCTTAAACACTGGCAAAATCTTTTGCATGCTTATTATGTACCAGGCTCTGCTCCATAAGCTTTGCATACATATTAGATAATTCAGTCCTCACAATAACTCTGTAAGGTAGCTTTTGTTGTCATCTTGTTTTGCAGAAGAGGTAGCTGAGGCACAGAGATAAAGTACTTCCCTGGATCAATCACATTGTTGGGTGCATGACAAAGCTCGGGTTTGCCTCAGCCAGAGCTTCTATGTCTATGGACTCTTAAGGATTAGGCAAAATGCTCACATTTACTGGGTCCTACTCTGGGCCTGACACAGACATGAGGTCCTGCCATTCCTACAGTAACTGCTGGGCTAAGGTTGGGCATTGGCTTAATGGTGATCATTTCATTCATTTCACAGATGCATAAACCAAGGCTTGGAAAGCAAGATCACCCTGTGGTCATTCTGATAATCTGTTCTGGATCTGGGGGGGTGACAGTACTGCCTCTCTGATTTGTCTCTCCTCTTGGTCTCAAGGCAACTTTATTGTCCTCTTACCATCCGCCCTCGGCCTTGCCAGTGTATCAAACTACCCGTTTACATTTTTCAGACGTAACCTAAGAGTCTTCAAGTCTTAACCCTATTTACAGATTGAGATTGCTGATCGCAGCCATATGCCAATTCTATTTCTCTGTGTTTTCTTTTTTTTTTTTTTAAAGATTTTATTTATTTATTTGACAGAGAGAGATTACAAGTAGGCAGAGAGGCAGGCAGACAGAGAGAGGAGGAAGCAGGCTCCCTGCTGAGCAGAGAGCCTGATGTGGGACTTGATCCCAGGACCCCGAGATCATGACCTGAGCCGAAGGCAGCGGCTTAACCCACTGAGCCACCCAGGCGCCCTCTCTGTGTTTTCTGAGATCATGTTACATTAACTGGCACAAATGTACCTTCTCCCCAAACCTTCTTTTAGAAGCACTTTCCAAAGTTAGCTGGAGTCTTTTTGTGTGTCACAGAGGGGCTGGTCAGGCATGCACACTGTCTCTAGAGCAGCAAAAGCTTTTTCCATTGCACTTATCTGGAAGAAGCTCCACTGCCCTTGCTCTAAAATTTCAGGGAACTGAAACTGGTCACTGATCTAACAATGGCTTATCCTGGAGAACCACAGCTATTTAATGTTTTTCTTTCAAAGGTTAATTAATTAATTAATTTATTTATTGAGTTCATGAATCCAAAAAGACTGGTGACAGACCTCAAGGTAAACACTTCCCCTCTCATCTGTCCCTGTTATGCATGTTAAAAATATATCTGCATCACCCTGAAAAGCAATATAAGGATTAAGGTGTCCCAACTAATTATCCAAGGGAGAAAAATAAGCATGGTTAGAAAAGGCAGCTTCGGGGCGCCTGGGTGGCTCAGTGGGTTAAAGCCTCTGCCTTCGGCTCGGGTCATGATCCCAGGGTCCTGGGATCGAGCCCCACATCGGGCTCTCTGCTCAGCAGGGAGACTGCTTCCTCCTCTCTCTCTCTCTCTCTCTCTAAAAAAAAGAAAAAAAAAAAAAAAAAAAGAAAAGGCAGCTTCTGGGAGATGGGAAAGAAAAACTGAAAATCTACTGTTTCCTAATAAGCCAATTAAAGTGAATATACTTTAAGTGGACCCATCACTAATAACATTTTACACTGTGCTCATGCAAACACACACACACACTTTATTTAACACATGGTCCTCTCTATTTTCACATGCAGACATAGACCATGGGTTAATTTTAGAATTCCAAAGGATAAAAGTGCTACTTGGCAACTCAAATATGATTAGAGGAGGTTGAATAGCAGTTGTTGAAAGGCCTAAGAGTGTTCAGAGTGTAAAAACGAAGGTCAAGTTGGGGCATTATCACCGCCTTTGAATATCTACAGGGCAGTCATGTAGAAAATGGAATAGACTCATTTCACTGTTCCAAAGTGCAGAGCTAGTATGACTGATGGAAGTTACAGAGGCAAGTTTTGGCCAACATAAGTATGAAAACATTGGAACAATTAGTTCTATCATAAAAGGGAATGGTTTGCTTCGGAGAATAGGAAAGTCTTTCCTCATAAGATATTTCAAAAAGAAACTTGTATGGGTTACCTGTCAAGGATTTTGTAGAAAAATTCGCACATTCTTTAAACAGTAGCAGTGGTTCTCAGTCCCAGCTATTAAAAATTCTGAGACTGGGGTCTCACCCCACAGATTCTGGTTTAATGGATCCACAGTGGAGCCTAGGCATTAGGATATTTAAAAGCTCCCCATCTGATTCCAGTGTGCAACCAGATAAAGAAACACAGGGCTAGGGAAGGCATTCATCTTATTTGTCACTCTGTTGACAGATATTAATGGGGCAAAGGCAGGAGGCCTGATTCTCTGAACTGAAGTAGGGAGACTAGCAGATGCTAGTGGTGCCCACCCACACCCCTCACTCCTAACACTCCAACACACCAAAATTTTCACCATCTGAAGACTTTGTGTTCCCACGAGAGGCCTCTTTACATATCACATGGCAGGACAGAAGTGCCAGAGCACCGTTGCTCCTTGGACATATTCCTCAAGCCAGGATGGATGGGAACTCACGCGTTCTCTAGTGGGGCGACTCTAAGGTGAATGTTCTACAACTGGGCCTCGCAGTTTCTCCAGGGAAATTAAGTTCCAACCATCTCGCCCCACCTTCATTAGCTAACAGACATTTTCTGAAACCTCTTTTCTCTTCTGTGTCTCACTTTCAGGCCCCTTGGAGCTGTTCTTTTTACCTCCCAAAAAAGTTCCCTGCAGCTGAAAACTGTCTCAGAGTTTGCTCTGACAGAATCCAAACGAGGCTCATTTGGGCTTGGGGAAGCCCACACCACAATGAGGAAAGCCAACCAGGGAACAAATCTTATAACTAAAGGAGACCATATCCCAAATATTTAGGTAATTGGAACGTTCTGGAGGTTACCTAGCTGCTGCATCACACTCAGTTCTCTGGCAGCCAAATCATGATGAGTCCAGCAACGTTTGATGCCAGGGGTCACACTCCAAGCCAGCATTCTATGTCCTCTTTAAATGATAGAGATTATCATTTTAAATATTTATTAACCAGTATTTATTGTACATACACTCCCCACATTTTATCTCTATGTTTTTGTCTAGTTTTCTATTTTTTCTACTTTTTGATCAATGTCATTAGTCTTTCTCCCTTCTTCAGAAAATCAATGGATGGTATGAAATATTTAAATCATGTCATTATGGTATGAAGGGTTAAATTTTTATAAATCCATCAGTAATCCTGACCTCAACCTCCAGCCTTAGCCTAAGGTAGATTTAGGTTGGCTAACCACTCCTGGAATATTCTAGGTGGAATTAACCCCAGGGATGGTTTCGATGACCTTGGTTCCAGGATTTTGTACAGAGCCTCACCAATAGTTTCCATAGCAACCAAAGTTGATAAATGAGGATGATTTTCATTTGCTTGTCTCCGAGTTACAACTTTCTTTTAATAGGAAACTAGAGGAGAAATATGAAATATGATTACCAAGCAGAGAGGGTTATATGCTATTATAGGATAGGATTACCAGCTATTTTCTTCAAAACTGAAATTTAGATCTTGGCTTGTCTGTTCTCTTCAAAGTCCCTCAAATCTGTCATGTTCTTCTCCCACACCCTGCCTTTCAATGTTGTCTTGCTTGGAATGCCCTCCATTTTCCTCTCTGCTTTTCTGTATTTTCTCCGGCTACTATTTCCATATCTGCCGCCCTCTCCCTTAATAAATTCCCCTCTTATCCTTATTAACAGGGATCAGCGCTGAGGAATATATCAATTTTAATTCCACACGATGTATATAATGATTATATTGTTGTTAGGTGGACCGGTTAAGAACAAAGAAGTTGGCAAAAGACAGATCTGTGATTCCAGGTCTGCTACTTAACAATTCAGAGGCCTTGAGCTATTGGCTTCACCTTCCAGGGTCTCAAGTCCCTCCGTTGGCAAAATTTGGATAACAATAGAACTGACCACCTCTGTGGTAAAGGATTCCATGGGATCCAGCACAGTGACAGACATGTAGTGTACATTCAGTAAATGATAGCTAAAGCAGGATCTGCTTTCATTGTTGGGTCACTTCATGAGGGAGCGCTCACATCAGGAGCACAGATGGGACAGTCAGACAAATCCTGCTTCACGACTGCCCTACACACACGCATTGGTTTTTGTAAGTTAGAGTGCATTCAGCAAGTCGCTATACCCCCCAGGCTCAACATCTTTTATCTATAAAATGCATTTGCCACCACCTACTTCACATAATGTTGGTCAAGTTTAACTTAATACATCACCACATGAGAAGCCCCTAGCCATTGTGTTTTTAGTGGATGTCCCACACATTTATTTCCCTTGCCCCACTTCTTCTCACCTACCCCTTACAAAGCTGTAATTGCCGTAAAAAGAGTAAGCATCAGATGTTCACCAGATTATTAATGCATCATTACATGACTGAGGACACATGTGCCTTTGGTGCAAACACATGCAGAGCATTTGCATGCGAAGCTAACAGTAGGTGTTCTTGATCTTTGGGTCTGAGAACTTTGCCCACCTAAGCAGAAGGATAAATTGAGATTATTTAGGCTGAGGAGACAAGGCTACATCACCATCTATATGAGACAACTTCATAAAGCTAGGTCCCGGGTTATCTTTCCAACACAGCAGTCTCAAAATGTAGATATACATGGTTTTAAATGAATTCACTTGGCAATCCACTTAAGGGCCTAAGGCCAGTGAGTTAAGACATTTAATTGAAATTCATATGACAACGACAACAGAGGAGAACATTTTTAAAGTGTTGAAACATAGACTTAATTAGTAGCCCATTAGGAGGTCCAATTAAGGAAGAACATCTTAGCAATGCAATGCCGAAAATCACACAACCAGTAAGTGGCAGAACAGATTTTTAAGCATGGTTCATTTTAATTTCAAGTCCTCCTGGCAAGGTTAGCAACAGTGAGCAAGTCCTGGGTGCTCAGGAGGGTGGTCAGAGAAGGTACAGTAACCATGTGAGCAGGCAAAGCAGGATGTGCCTGGAGGACACAGGGGTGTGAATGTGTTTCTGTCACTTCTGTTTAGAAACCTTCCATGGCTTGGCATTGCTCTTAAGATACAGTCTAAGCTCCTGATACCAGCCACAAGGTGGTTTCCAATGTGTGCTCCAGACCAGTTCACCCTGAATCATGGACTGCTGCTCCTAACTGTACTCAATGATCTATGTGTCACTCTGGAATTCTTTCAGTTTAAGTCTCTCTTCTATGGCTCTTGATAAATGTTCTTCCTCTTGGAAACTTCCATTCTCTAACCCACTCTGGGGTGTTAGCCAGGACATCCCATCCCAGATCAAGTCCTCTACTTGGAACTCCCTATTGCTGCCTGCAGAACATTTCTCACATCCTGATTCTCTGTTATCACTTATGGATCTCCAGCCCAGGGCTTAAAATGTGGGCAAGCAGTAAGTGTTAAATAGGCATTTTTAAAAAATGAATAGACCCGGATATGTCAAAAGAAGGACAGAGAGCTCTCCAGGAGGAGGGAGAGAGTGCTAAGTAACAGCTACCAGGATCCAGTATCCAAAATCAAGATTATTTGTGCCCATAATTAATATTTATAGCCAATTTATAAGCTGCCAGAAGAAACCCTGGTATGTAACTACAACCTTCATTAGGAAAGGCAGTAAATGAATGCATAAAATTAATAAGTTGGAGCTGAGATATCACACATTGGGCAGATTTAGAACTATGGGTCACTGTACTTCAAATTTGTTATTTAACACAATGACAAATATAATAGAGGCCAACATTCTTAAATACATTGATATAATAGCAAACATACACTTTCTAGTTGTACTTTTTAATCAGAAATAAATTTTGCTTATAGAAGAAAAAATAGATATTTCGATTGGGAGTTAGGTCCTTTACACTGCATTTTTTTTTTTTAAAGTAGTAGAGAGAATTAAGGACTTCCTTCCCCACTCCACCATTCCCAAGAGTTTTTGGAATGATACAGAGGTACTCACAAGAGACAAAAGCTTAGATTTTCAACTGCTAAGACAGAGGTTATTCAACAGCAGCAACACCTGCCCAAAAGTCAAAAGTCTGGACCCTCTCATTGCCAGAGAACTGGACTGGGAGGGTCAAGAGGCTGCCTTTGTGCTCCTCATGGATGACAAGGGGATTGTTCTGGCTGCAACACAAGATACACAGGCGGCCTGGCTAGATGTAGACCGTTCAGTGTTTGTTGGTTCCGTTAAAGCTCTAGGATTTAATTTTGTAGTCAGGGTCTCAAGAAGAGAAGGAGGGCAGGCTGCCTGGATGCCGTGATTTCTCCCTCGGATTCTCACTACACATTCCATGTGGCTCTCAGAACTCATAATGGCCCTTAAAAACTGTTCAGTTTTTGCTGTTGTTATTTTTTCCTTCTATTTGAAGAAAATTTCTTAACCACGGAGAAGTAATGTAGAAAATCATGTTGTTTGCCTTGGTGACACATCTTACAGAGAGTTCTGAATCCAGATAATGCAGCCAAAAAACTGGCTTGTTTGTGATATCGACCTCCATTTTCACTACCATCAGAATAAAGTTGGTTCTTTTTTGGGTTTGTTTACTCTGTGACAGGCACTTTCTTGGATCACATGGTACCAAAGTCCTATTTCCTCTCCTTCCTGCATTTAAGTTTTCTTTGTAATGACAACATCAAAATGTAATGTCTAAACAGCCACATTTTTTCTTTACTAATTTATCAAAATTAAATGTAATATATAAGGACCCAAAATAATGTAATTACTGGAAAAGTGGAGTAAAGTAGGAGATACATGTAGACAGACTAAAGGGGGTCATATGGTCTGGCTGGAAATAAAAAAGAATTTAATGAAACATGCACAACCTTGAAGAGTTCCACGAAAACAATACATATGATTAACAAAAGTTAAAAATGGTATATTTGCCCACAATTTTGTAAGAGTTTAATATGTTCAAGGAAAACTATTGATGAGATTCATTTATTCTGTGTGTGTATGTGTGTATGTGTGTGTAATGCCTAGTATTTTATAGGCAGAGTTTAAGGAGATGATGATATAAAAGGGAAAAACAAAAACACAACTCCCTACCTCAAGGCATTTCCATGGTAAATTATTTTTGGAATTAGCTCTTGGGATACATAAATCAAAACTAAGTGAGAATATTTAAATCAGTCAATGTTCTGGAAATTTTGGAAAGCATGCTTACTAGAATGATTTGAACAGTAAATAATACATTAAAGTAGATCATAACCCTTGAAGACAAGAGACAATTAACCTAGGAGACTTGTGTATGGCAAGGATGGAGCAGCATGGGTGGAATTGTATACAGCCAGACATCTTCATTAATTCAAAAATCCCTTCAACTCATATTTATTGATTCCTTCAATAAATCAAGATCATGTTCACAAAGGTAAATGATGGTTTTTACCCAACATCTTCCCAGCATCTGTATCAGTGTACTCCCTTTGGAATAGTCACTGTTGAAGACAGACATCAAGAGATTATGCAGTATATTTATGCCTTGATGGCCTGAGATCCTCTTAAAGTAGAGAATAATCAAGGAGGTAAGCTAGCCCAAGCCTCTTTGCAAAGCCAGAATTCTCTCTGGTACAAAGTCTCACCCACTTGGGCTCCAGGTAACAAGCAGTTCTACAGCATAGGCTATAAGTAGCTCACTCCATCCACTAACATCTGAACTATTGCCAAGTCTACCCAGGGTTGCAGGGCTGTCAGAAAGACACCAGGAACAAGATGGTACACTTTTATGGCAATAAGTATGAAAGGTTATTTCAGATTGCAGAGCATCAACCAAGCTGTGTGTATTATAATTTCACAACCCCTGTCTGCATTCTGAAATCCAAAAAGATCTGAAATTAAACCACTTTTTTCCATAGGTTGCTTGTTGAAGAAACCTAACCTGAACTAATGCAGGCTCTTTATTTATACCACATTGGTGACTATTCATATATTTTCCTACAGAAATAGTAATGTGTTTGATTAAGGGTACTCTCTTAGACCTCACTGGAGTTTTAGTTAACATCCAGTACATCCATTGAATTCTTCCTATACATTTTTTAGCAGATTTTAAAAATTTTTTAATTTATTTTCAGCACAACAGTATTCATTATTTTTTCACCACACCCAGTGCTCCATGCAGTCCGTGCCCTCTATAATACCCACCACCTGGTACCCTGACCCCCCCCTCCCCCCGCCACTTCAAACCCCTTAGATTGTTTTTCAGAGTCCATAGTCTCTCATGGTTCACCTCCCCTTCCAATTTCCCCCAACTCCCTTCTCCTCTCTAACTCCCCATGTCCTGCATGCTATTTGTTATGCTCCACAAATAAGTGAAACCATATGATAATCTTCCTATACATTTTAAAAAATTCTGAAAACAAACTTGTTGTCAAGGTTCCAAAAATGGGGTTGTTTTGGCTAAGGCTCTCATTTCTTTTATGAACCTCTTGATGATGAGCTACATCATCATGCTACATCTCATCTACCTTGATGATAGCCACCCCTATTTTTATTTTATTCTTGATTTATTTAAGGTTCAGTCACAGAGCATTCCCCATCTTTGTGAAATATTCTTGGTAAGTATGAAATTTAACAGCTTTATACAATTCTGCCATATGGATACAATATAAATTATTTAAGTATTCTTCTAATGTTGGAGTTCGTTTTCAAATATTTGCTTTCATAATTCTGAGATGAACATCAAAATCTGCTCACATGTCTCTATCCATTTAGAGCAGATTCTAGAAAGAAGACTCCTACCTGAAAGGGCCAGGGTGTTAAGCTTGTTAGCATTAAAAGAAATTGAATCTGACTTGAAAAATTCCTAATATTCTTGAGTCCTGCCCCTCCTTCAGGAAACATCAGGAGAGACGGGCTGTGCGTGTGCATGCATGCGTGTGCACGTGTTTGGGAACAAAACTTAGCGGTATGAGTGATTTTTTGGCACAATAAGGATCTGGGCATGTAGCAACTAGGAAGAAAACCAAAGTGGCAGCTTCCAGTGGAAAGTATACCTGCCCAGGTGTCAGGAGAGCTGGCGCAAGGTTCCTGGCTTCAAATACCCTTCTGTTTCTCTCCACTCCTCGGTTTCCCTTTCTCTGTTAACCTCTGCCCTATTGCTTTACATGGGCTATTTTGAAGATAAAACAGTTCTCGTGAAAAGCCTTTTAAAGTAAACATTTCTGTACAACTGCAAAGTGCTCTTTATTCAACACACCAGCAATGGAAATTTTTGTCAGCTGTGTACTATTTACAGTTACTAGCAACATGTATCAGATTTTAATTCTTCCCGTGAAATCCAAAGCTCAAAATCCCATTAAAAATACTTAAAAACATCAAATCCTCCCTATAATTAATAACAATGATTGGGCACAGAATTCTCAAAAATAGACTTATCTCTATTCAGCCACAGCAAGTACTAATGAGAAACTGAAGGAAGTAGATAATTATAGACCAGAGTCTCCTTTGCCACTCTGAAGAGTACATTGAACATGAGCAAATTGAAGCCTTGCTCATATGACAAGTATACTATCTCCGAGTGTTAACACTGAGACCTCGTCTCTCTTGATCTAAAGAGGTGAAGGGTTGGAGGAAAAAGGCTCAGCGAGAAGCCATGTCACAGAGCAATCTACCCCAACTGCTTTTTCAGGGGCTGGATATACTTCAAGAGGTTCTTTTAACTTCTCTTCTCTTAGTATGTTTCAACTGGCAATAAGTCTTTGCTCAACGGCATAAAGATGATCAGATGGCATTTTGTGGAGTTCTTCAACTCTTGGGACTCCAGGTCTGTGTGCATGTGTGTTTGTGTGCATGTGAGTTGTGGTGTGCAGAAATAGACAGTTTTTTATGTTAAATGCTTTGTTCTACATCGTTCATTGTGTTAGAAATACTCTAGGGTTTCTTGATTAAAGATACAAATCATGGTCTTTACCTAGGAGTGGTTCATAGTATAATAAGAAAAAGGAATAAAATAAGTAAATGAATCCTTACCATGACAGATTCATTTCTAGGATGGAGGGAAGTCTGAAGAGTTGTAGGAGTGAAGTAGAAAGGAACCAATCCCAGTATGTGGAACCCTAATGCCATCCATCCCACAGGGCTAATAGGGGTTAGGCAAAAAATGTTCCGGAGAGGAAACATTTGTTGTGGTGGGCAGAATGTAGCTTCTTGTAGAATTATGAGTAATTCTACAGAGCTGACACACAGTTCTGTTGGTGTGTATGAGAGAGAGAGAGAGAGAGATATGAAAGAGAGAGACCGGAGGGAAGGAAGCCACTGGAGAGAATCAAATCATGTGGGTTCATATATGCCATATTAAAGAGATTAGTCTGAAGTAATAGAGCCACTTATTCTTCTGTCAATAATCAAATTAAATAGGTTTTCTTTCAACCTCAGGGACTAATTCTTCAATTTGGTTTTGAGAGTAGAGCCTGGATTTCTCTATAGCTCAGACATTCCAACAATGCCAGAAGAGTTGAAGCTTTACTGTGTGGTAGTTGAGGGATAAAATGGCAAATCTTAAAGAAACCCTTAAGTGAAAGAAACAGAGTTTAACGTTTTTATGAAAAGGCATGCTTAACTATCCCTAAAAGCCACAAATAGGCTTTGATATGAAATAACTTTCATATAAAACTTCTTTCAATACTATCCCATTAAGAATGCAAGATCCTCTAGAGCAGTATTATTGAGTGATTTTAAGGATCCTGAATGGAAACAAGATATTGATGATTGCTTCATACAGAATCATGACACAAATGCTTTTAAGGAACCAGTAGACCTTGGCATATGTTCACCCCTCTGCTCTTGCTTGGCTGCTGTTGTGGAGGAAAAGGCATGTGAATAGGCAAAGGGTAAAGGAGCACATAGACATTTCATCTCTGTCAGTACCTAAATTCTGTCCAACTCTGATCACAAGCTCCTATGAGATGCTGACACCCAGATGTCGTCTGGGGCCTTTGGCCTTCACTCCACCAGCTTCCTCATCTTCAATGGATAATCTCTAACATTTCTCCTGGAGCTAACCATTGTGCTCACTGCTGAAGTTTTCCAGGAAATCCATCCAAACTGAATTGCCCCCCAAATATAGATCAATGGGACAGAGAAGCCCTTGACAGGGTATTCCCTTGGCTTATGCTCTGGTGTATATCCCAGTAACTTTTTCCACATGTTGTTTATTCAGCAAAACAACATTAGGCTCCAGGCTCAGAACCCTCTGGTTACCATGCTCCTGTGTTACTTTTAACCCAGAATGACCTATATTTCTTCTCCCTATATTTTGTCATCTCTTTAATGGCAAAGTTCAAATTAATGTTGATCTCTAAAGTTTTGGACAATATTTTTATACCTGGCAATAGCACTGATATACACATGTGCCAGCTTCTTCTTATAGAGTATAAGCCTCTTAAAACCCAAGAGACTGGTTTTAGTTTCATCTTTTATTCTCTTAAAGCATCTGAAAGAGCAATGTCTTGTGTGTGTTCGAAGCATGAGTGTCGATGAAGAAAAAATTCTCTAGAATTGGACTTCACTCACGTAATTTGTTTCTGAGCTATTAAAGCTACATAATTAGTGAATGGGCTCAGAGTTTATGTTAGATTACCAATCATGGTCAATAGATTTCAGTGGGGGTTTTCGCTACACCAAGCTATGTGCGGATCCAGCCAGAATCAAGCTTTTTCTTTCTTTCCTTTCTTTTATGTACAAATACAGTCTGGTTAATATTAACATGAAGAGCAAATTTGGGGAAAAATAACATCATAAAAGTGTAACAGGTTAAGAAATAAAATTAAAAATTATAATATGTGGTTTTATTTATTCATGTGTTTATTCATTCATTCACACATTCAAAGAACATTGATGTGATGTCAATGTTGAGGGGGAACCTATTCTAGACAATAGAATATGACAAGGAAAAGGACCATTTGACCCATGAGGAATTCATGACCTGGTGAAGAAGATAGCCACGCACATAGAATGCAACATGCTTTTCTTCCTATGTGCCCTCTGCCCTTTTGCCATTGTATATTCTATAGTGTGCCCTTTGGGGATGCCCTGTCCCAACTTCTTCAGGGACTTAGTCATAGCATCCTCTATGAGGGATGACTCCTTCTAATCTAGGCTGTGTAAGATGTCCTTCTGGGCTATCCCATCTCTTATTTATTTATTTATTTATGCCATAGCGAAAATAAATAAATAAATAAGAGACGGGATAACCCAGAAGGACAGCTTAGTGGAGCATAACAAATAGCATGGAGGATATGGGGAGTTCGAGAGGAGAAGGGAGTTGGGGGAAATTGGAAGGGGAGGTGAATCATGAGAGACTATGGACTCTGAAAAACAATCTGAGGGTTTTGAAGGGGCGGGGGTGGGAGGTTGGGGTACCAGGTGGTGGGTATTATAGAGGGCACAGATTGCATGGAGCTCTGGGTGTGGTGCAAAAATAATGAATACTGTTATACTGAAAATAAATAAAAAATAAATTCAAAAAAAAAGAAGGAGTGCCCTATGGTTGGCACTCATTGTTTCACTTTGTGAAACTAACTGATTGTTAGTTCTTCCTCCCATTCTAGTCACCCTAAGCATGCAGCAAAGGAAGAGCTCAAAAGGGAAGGTGTGGGTTCATTCTTCAGGCTCTCAGATTCAGCTAGAGCTCTGGAGTTAACCATGATGGAATACCCACGGCCCCCTCCTTGAAAGCCTCAGATTATTATGCAATAAGACTATACCCTTAAAAAATGGGGAACTGTAATGTAATTGGAAATGAGCATCGTATTATCTTAAGTATGAAGACCACGTGCCTCAGATTCTGACAATTTCAGCACTTCTCATGTAATGCTGGTCAGTTCGTACAGATTTAGGGTTCATCGCTGTCACCATAATACATTACGCAAGAGTTCAGAGAATTTCATAATAAATAAAGATCAAGGCCATTGATACATCTTTATGAGAGAGGCTGTGCTTATCCTAGCTTTAGAGGATGAAATAAGAATAAATGAAGTTTGTAGGGCAAAGAGCAGCATGAATCACAGAACATAAGAATCACAGTCTAAGTAAATAATTTAGAAACAAAATAAAACAAATAAAACCTAGGTCACCATACCTCATTTATTTTTTTAAGATTTTATGTATTTATTTGAGAGAGAGAAATAACAAGTAGATGGAGAGGCAGGCAGAGAGAGAGAGGGAAGCAGGCTCCCCGCTGAGCAGAGATCCTGACTCGGGACTCGATCCCAAGACTCTGAGATCATGACCTGAGCCGAAGGCAGCGGCTTAACCCACTGAGCCACCCAGGCGCCCCCACCATACCTCATTTTTGTAGGATTTTTCTTAATCCATGGTTGTGGATGGGGTAAATGCACAGATCTAGATGTTGGTGTATATAGTAGTAGTAGAGAAAGGAATGGGAGTGGAAGGTCAGTAGAGAGACTCATATTTGTAGCTTCACAGGGAAAGAGACATCCCTTTGACAAATATAGAGGCATACACCATTTTATTGTGCTTCTCTTTTTTTTTTTTTAAAGCATTTTTAAGGAGTTTTTTGTTTTGTTTTGTTTTTGTTGTTTAAGATTTTACTTATTTATTTGACAGACAGAGATCACAAGAAGGCAGAGAGGCAGGTGGTGAGCGGGGTGGGTGGCGAAGAGCAGGGCCCCCGCTGAGCACTGAGAGCCCTACTCAGGGCTCGATCCCAGAACCCTGGGATCATGACCTGAGCTGAAGGCAGAGGCTTTAACCCACTGAGCCACCCAGGTGCCCCTATTGTGCTTCTCTTAACTGCACTTCAGAGTTTTTTTTTTTTTACACAAATTAAAGGATTTTGGCAATCCTTCATTAAGCAAATCTATGAGTGCCATTTTTCCAACAGTGTTTGCTTGCTTTGTGTCTCTATGTCACATTTTGGTAATTCTTGCATATATCTAACTTTTTCATTATTATTGTCTTTGCTATTGTTATCTGTGGTCAATGATTACAACTCACTGAGAGCTCAGATAATGGTTAGCATTTTCAACAATAAAGCATTTTTTAATTAAGGTGTGTACACTGTTTTTGTACACATAATTAATAGATTAATAACTTATTTGACACTTAATAGGCTAACATAAATATAACTTTTTCACTGGGAAACCAAGAAATTCATTTGACTTGCCTTATATCAATATTCACTTAATTGTGGTGCTCCAAGGCCAAACCTTCAATATCTGCAATATATGCCTTAAGTTATTTTTAGGACCCTTCCCTTTGAGCTGTCCATGCATTTTTTTTCTTATCTCTCTCCAAGCCCATCCTTACTAATCTAGTGTAGATATGCATAGAGAAACACAGAGCAAAGAAGTCACCAAACATACATCTCTTCATAGAGGGAAAGATTGAGACCTGAAGAGATGTAAGACTGCCTAGGTTCCTCCTCTTGCCTATCACTGAGCCACGATGCAAAGCTGAATCATCTGCCGCCAGCACTCATCTTGCTTTCTGGATACACACCTGGCCCTCACCTAGAGCTGGCTTGGGAAATGCCCTGCTCTCCTGCGGCTATGAATCCTCAGAAAATTGTAATTCTAAGGCTTCAGAAGAGGCGAAAAGCCTGGACATCCGTTAGCTTATGCAGAGAACTGCTATATAATTTTCAAGTTTTTGAGGCTCTTCTTTCTTGTCCCTTTTGCCTTTCTACTGAGGACGTCTCTGCTTCAAAGGGAAAGAAATGGGAATTAAGATGGAGCTGAGTAAGTCTTGCTGGCAGCCCTGTCCTTTTCAATTTAATTCAATCCTCCCAATAATCTTATGGCAGATATTTTTATCCCAATTATACAAATGAAGAAAGTGAAATGATGGCATCAAATGTCAGCTCCCACACCCGGGAAGAGGAAAGATCACAATGGGAAGCCTAGTGGGTCTGATTGTAACGTCGGTGCTCTTACTGAAGTATAACAAGTCTTCCACAAGGATGAGGTTTTGGGGTGGAATCAGGTTGGGGGACTCTTGAGGAATACTGGCTGCTAAGATCAGGAAAGAGTGTTGAGAAATACAGGTTCATCTCCAACACCAGGTGGGGAAGATCATTAGAATATTGACTACAGCCAATTATTTGTATTTCTATGTCTTTCATTTCAATTATCCAGATGAATTCTGGGCCCCAGGACTATGCACAATTGAGTTTTATTAGATAGTGTGTTTTATTGACTAGAAGTAAACAATATGGATTTTATGAGATAGAAATAGCATTGTGCCAGACCCCTTGCTGGGGGTATTTTACTAATAGCAAGCTTTCTGAAGAAGAGATTGCCGTATAAAAGAACCCACTACAATGTTGTTTCCAAACTAATTTTTATTATAGACCCCACAGTTACTGTCTGGAACCCCAGTTCATTAATGCAAATGTCAAGGAATACTTACCCATCTTCCCCCTCCCTTTCTTTTCCTTGAGCTAATTCGTCTGGGAAGCATTTTATTTAATCGTCTCACCTCTCTTTCCCTTTAACGGAGGAGTCACGTTATCCTTGTAATTTTTCCTTTTCACAACAGGAAGAGAATGAGGGTGAGAGGAGGTAACTAATGGCCCCATGGAAAGAAGCTCAAAGAAACTCATCGATTCACAGAGGTGAAACTGTCACAACATCTCACCTTTAGTCTTTACAAATGAGTGAAACCAGAATTAGGCTCCACATACACTTGAAAATGCATTCAGGTGACACATAGGAAGAATTAGCACATTACACCGGTAATGTTGCAGGGAAGAAGAGCAATTAAGGACCTACGACAAAAGTGGGGGCTGCTTTCTCCACTTCAGCTTCCTTCAGAGCACAGTGGTTTTACCTACCATAGCAAAAGACACTTTGCACTTTAACAGGAGCCACAAGTTTTGTGTATTGGTTTATTTCTCTATTCATTCATTTCAAAAATCCACCATGAGTTTGGTGCCTCCTGTGCCAGAGTGCAGACACAGACAGGCCAAGATGTAGTGGTGCCTCTCAAGGACTACACAGTATACCCCGTGGGACAGATTTGTGACTATGTGGGGGAAGGCAAGCATGGCCCGGCTTCACGGAAAATCAGTGCTGAGTACAAAGGGACGCACAGAGAGCAGGACTTGATGAAGAAACAGTGTTGGCAAAGGTTTCACAGGAGAGGGGACACTTGAGCTCCATCTTCTCCAACACTCCATCGAGATAAGCACAGTGAGAGCATTTCCTGTAGAGAGAGCAGTGTGACCTCCAAGTCCCCATCTGTGTCACCAGGTCCTCCAGTGAGAAGTAACACAAGAAATGATCACTGTTGGAGAGCCTCCTCCAGACTGTCTGGGAGCTCAGGTCACCTGGGGCGGCAAGTAACATTGCAGAAGCTGGTTGATGTAAGAAGCTTTGAAGAAGGCTGAGGGACACTTCCAGGCACTTCTTCTGGACAAAAAGGACGTGGAAGGAAGAGGAATAGGCACTTAAAGCAAAGACAGCTATGGAGGAGAATGACAAAACTCTGGGTTTGAGTTCCACCTTGCTACTGACGTGAATTAGAAAAGTCAGTCTTCCTGACTTTCGGCTACCTCTTCTGAAAAATGAAGATTAGGATATCTAATCTATCCTCTTCACAGTGATGGTTTTTAGATGAAATGTATAAAATGTTTTGTAAACCAGACAGGCTTCCACAATGGAATAATGCACTATTATTATCCTTCTTGTTGCTCTATCAATATCACTATTAAGGAATTAAGGAGAGAAATGTAAGTAGAGGTGCCTGAGAAAATGCAAACTGATGGTTGATTCAGTGAGCAAGGGAGAGGGGTGTATTTATACGGCCAAAAGGCTGATAAGTGAACACTTACTATTGAGTGGTATTTAACATGCCAACGCACTTGGCCATGCATTATTGCATCTAACTCTTCAACAACCCTGTGAAATTGACAGCACAGTAATTTATCTCCAGATTACCAGTGAGAAATGGAGATAATTGTTAGCCGAGTGCCTGACACATAGTGAGTGCTCATCAGATATTAGTTATTATTAATATTGTTACTTTAGCATTACTACTATTTTATCACAATTACTTAATGTTCATACGGTTTGAATATTTGGATGTCGCCAGGAGCAATAATAATTAACCAAGCGGCTGATCTATAAAATGGGGTCAATTAGGTTGATTCTATTTACCTCAGATTATTTGAATAGGAAAGTCAGATGACCCATTTGGAAGTATATTATGTAATATGGCCAGATAAATGCAAGTCACAGTAAGATCACATTCCATAGGGAATATCTATCTGTGCAAGAAAATCTTAACACTTAATAGCTGGGCACGTGCACTATATTTAAATATCTAACTATCATAACACAAGCCATAAACTCTGCAGTTCCCAAAGCCAGCAGAAGAATTTGTTGATAGTGACCATGTCCATTCATTATAGTGAGCACCCCATGCAAGGTCGTGGGCTCTTTCAGTCAGCAATCTGTAAAAGAGGAGCAACAGTTTCTGCCCAAATATCCAGGCCTTTCCACTCAGGAATAAGGTCATCGTTACACAGCCTCAGCACCAGCATGCTTGAGGTTCAGCGCGTGGCCTTTGCGCAGTTCGTAGTTTGGATGTCTTCAGGTTCTGCCGGTAGACCACTGACACGGCTCCAGTCCTCTTTGGCTGACTCTAGGCAAGGCTGCTGCTCTTTTGTGTCTCTCGAGATTTACCTCCCTGGTTTGCATTCTCAGAGACCCCTGCTCTGTGTCTGCCCCTCCTCTGACGATGGCCGTGGGAGAGCTTTCAGTGCCCATTTGGTGTGTCGACATCTTTCCCGCTCAGGTGTGCTCTGAAAACAGGATCCTTTTAAACCTGATGGCGCTGCCTATATAACACACTTAAATATTCTCCTTTATCCTGCCAAGGGAGAGCAGGATACCCCCATTCCCAAAGAATGTGAACACATTCAATAGACTAAATCGATACTTATGAATATACTTCTGCTCATGCTTCTTTGATGTCTTACCTGGAGAGGACCAGGCCCTTGGTTTCCATCCAATCTTTACACGTAACCCCAAGATGCCTATGCTTGAAGCAGTGTCGGAACAGAAAGCTAAATGAAACATTGTCCTTGTCGTTGATTAAAAAGGGGGTTCATAAGAGATGGAATCACTTTCTAAAACTTTTGTAGGGGGAAGGAAAAGTATGCAAACAAAGGAATGCTTGTAACATACCTATGGGACTTTTTTTTTTTTTCTCCTCTAAAAGGTTTTCATTTAGCTTCTGCATAGAAACCACCCACTTCCCTCAATAGAGAAATAAAAGGAATGTGCTGCAGCTGTATCTACAAAAACACATTTGGATTGAATCAGCATGGAACCACTGCAGCTCAATGAATCCTGAGATCAATTCCCAATCTATTAACTTCCAATCACCTACCCATGAGGAAACTGTTGGGTTTGCTGAAGCAATGACACAATTCAATTCCTGATTACAGAGTCTGGTGAGCTTGAGATTGAATCTCCGCTTTGGCAGTTGTGGACTTAGTCAACTTATTTAACCCTTCGTCTCCACCTCCTTGTCTGCAAGTGAAGTTAGGAATAACTAACTGTCCTGTATCAAAAACACTCTAGACATTCCTATATAGGATGAACGATAAAGCATCTTCATGTAGAATGCGATCTTAATGGTCATAGTATCAAATGCATCATCAGAGCATGGCTGTGAATTAGAGAAAAAAGATGTGCTTTACTAATCCAATAAAGAGATTAGAAGAATAGAGCCTCATCAACTTGAAATAATACATTTAAGGTCACCCAGTCATTCATCAGAGTCAAAGCTATAATCCAAGTCAACTAATGTCCTTCGGCCAGTGTTCCTTTTATTAAAACACAAGCAGTCATATTAATGGAAAACAGATCAACTATTTCCCTGGTTGTTAGATTTTCCTAAAGAAATCAAACTTCAAAAGCAGCTACTGCTACTAACATTTATGGGAATATTGTGAATATTATTCTTGGCATTTTTATACTTCTGGGGATTGCTAATATTATACCAGCATGACCTTTCTTCTTCCCATTTACAAAAAAGAGGAAACCACCCAAAATTGTTTTAATTGATGTATATTTATTCAGTCAGTGTTTGAATGTCTATTCGGACCACCCCATAATATTTTATTAGGCACTAAAGGAGAAGTGTGTCTATGCTGAAGTTAGAAACCTAGTTGGTGAGATAAAGTACATCTTTGAAGTATTTAAAAAAAAATCATGCAAAAATGAAAGGATTAAATATCAAGAAGAAACTGGGGCTCAGAATGAATGTTTGGAGGGTGTCAGAGAATACTGGAGAAGAGGGGAGCATAAGTGGGGTGACCAGGATATCCGGGCTGGCCTAGATAAGTCTCAGTTTATGCATCTTTTTCAGGCATAATAATTAACGGTGTTCCTTTCACTCTCAAAAGTATCTGGACACTGCATGAATAGGCCAAAAGGCAGTTGTTTCATGTAGAACAATCAGCTTGCATGAAAGAAAGGGACAGGTGGCTCGGTGAAAGTCTGCGTAACAGTGCTGTTCATGCTGAGGTTAAGAGTCAGGTAAGGCCAAAGATGCTGCCTTGGCCTTGGGAAGGACCTTTGCTGCCCACGGATGAAAGGGTCTGCACCTCTTTCTCGTTCCTCCTCACCCCACCCCATATCAGAATTAGTGCTTTAAAACCACCCAAATTCAACACTGAAAACAAAAGCAATTTCTTGGGGATTACAGAGGGGATGAAAGCTGATTAGATCCAGACCCTGACAATATATTTGCAATTTATAATTTTAAGTAGCAAATCCTTATCACAGAAAAAGAGAAACCAGAAGAAGGATTTCAAAGTCTAATTATAACAATAGTTGTAGCCTTGAATTTGGCAAGTTGACAATCCATATGGAATGAAGATGAGGTCCCTGGCTGCGATTTAATGCCAAAAGACCTTTCTTTACCTCTGTGCATTTAATTCACTGTGATTCTGCAGCACTCAGGATTAGGGGCAGTATTTGTTTACTCATTTGCAACAGTGACAGAAAGCCTGTTAGAACGAATGTAAGCCAGGTCAGCTGGGGTCATCCTTCCCTCCCAATCAGAAGGGAAAATAACAAACCTAGATAAAGAGATTTTAAAGCAATCATGCTGGAGCTTCAATTAAGCTTTCCTTATCCTATTTAACATGATTTTCAGGCCTTTCATCTTAAACCACAATTTTATTATGCTCAATCTAATACCTTGTGCTGGAGTAGGATGTGCCTATTATCTTTGCCAAAATTTGTACAATATGCAATATCAAAGGTCATCTTTAAACAGAGAATAAGCAAACATTCACAGAAATGCAATATTGGAAATGTTGGGTAGTTCTGCTCTCTTCTGTCTTCCCCTTCCCTTTCTCATCTTGGAGATCTCTTACATTATCTCCATATCTCCATTCATTTTTCTTAAACACAGTCAAAGTAGATATCATCACCCCATTCTAAAGAAGGGGACAAGTCTCCTCTAACTGAGGAGTAGTATGTCAGGGGTCACACCGTCCTCTGTCTGACCTGCCAGTGGGACAAAAGATCTGCTTGACCCTAGAGCCCACCAAGTGTTCTTCACTCCTCTCTGGCTTTAGAGATTTATCCCTTAAAAGGACTTAATTCATGCATGTGATCACTTCTGAAGAAGAACTACACCCTCACCTACTCTTTCATGTGAGATAATTTTTTTTCTTAGCCTCTCTTATCATCAAACTGATAGGTTTTACTGGATATAAAGGTAGCAAGCATATAAGAAAGATCCCTCAAAGGAAGTGGCATTCAGCTAGCGGAAGGAGCTCCGACACTGGCTTCAGCGAGTACTCAGTTCAAAGCGTGATCTGTCCCTTGTTAGTTGCACCATGAGGGGGAAATGATCTTTGTTTGCTTTTTCTTTCTTTTCCCATCTCTGTGCTTAGTTTTCTCATCTGAGAAATGGTACTGGTAAGGTTAGTAATCTGTGGATGTGCCTGGCACAAAATAGGCATTCAGTAAATTGTAGCTTGGTTATTTCTATCTTTCCCTTCCACTAACCTCACCCACCCACTTTGCTTCTAGAAGCTGTAAAGTATTAGATTTTCTAATTCCAAAAATTGAGTGAGGCTCAGATTCATAGAACCCGACCAGTTCTCTGCATTGCTGCTCTCTTGGACCCGGATTTCTCTTAGATTGCCTGTTATGCTTGCAGATACTGTGGAAATGAGCACTTTATACTTGATCTGATAAATAGAAACAATTTTACCAGAATCACTCAATATGCAAACACTTTAAAAATAAGCAAGAGCTGTTACGACTTTAAATATATCTGTGCTTGACAGGCTGCCTAATGTTTCACGATTTAATTAGTAATATCATTTCCCTGGACTTAAGGTTATCAATCATGTTACAGTTATTTCATTTCTGGCTGTCTAAATATAGCTGGCTAGAATTCTGGCATTGTTCCCTTTGCAGGGATGAGCAAGAATTTTCAAGGAGAAAATGGCGGCAGGAGGAAATGAGACTACCTTCTATAAGGAGCCATGGATCAGACCCTCCAAGAAATCCCATCTTTCATTAATCCACAGCTATTTAGCATCTTCTCTCTTTCCATCATGAATTAGCTGATATAAACCTCTAATAGAGAGCTTATGCAAGAGTCTAGGAGAGAGAATGAACATACAAAAGGCAATTAATCTAATTAATGGTGGTAATAGTCCCATGCATCTGTCTACTACAGTTCACAGCAGGCACTTCCACAGAAGTGATTTTATTTAACCTCATTTAATTAGCACTAAGTGCTAAATTGTTTGGTACACACTATAAAACTCAGCTGATGTTCATATAAGGGAAAGATCAACATGTGGTTTGTAGTGGTAGAGAAAAATCCAGGTCCAGATGGGGACTGAAAAAACTGGGTGCATTGGATAATTCAGTTTGGGTTGGGCCATGGGGATAATGAGATCCTTACCTCATTTCCTCTGATAACATCTCATGACTCAAAATATGCCAGAATTTTCCCAAATGTAGACTCTCGTAAAGCCTAATTCAGCATTTGACCACAAAAGCATGTGTTTTGGTTTTGTATTTCTCCTCAATAATGATAATCCTCAATAATGATAAAAGTCCTGGAAGCCAGACATAAGCAGTCATTGTGTTGACTGTGCAGACTACAGTGAAACCAAAATACAGAGAAAGGAGAAAGCCTCTGAAATATTTTGGGGATGAAAATAAGTATGGGAAGCAGGGAAGGAAAATGTAAAAATGTGCTAGAAAGCCAGCTGGAGAGGAAGTGTTGCATTTTTTTCATCAGTGGTTTATATTGATAAAATGTGCTTTAAATGGTCAGTCTGTACCTAATGCAGACCGAGTGAAGATACTCATGGAGGCTTATGAAATTGTTTTCATTCAAAGCAATGGCCTTAGATGTATGTGCACACGTGTGTGTGTGTGTGTGTGTGTGTGTGTGTGTGTGTGGAGTGGGTAGAGCACTAATACCAAAACCTCCCATCCTTTCAAGGTGAAGAAACACTGACAGTAACATGGAGGTAGCCAAGACTAGAGACACATCGGATGGTCCAAATATCCCAAATCCACCATGGTATTCCAAAAATCTATTCACTTTTACCACATTGAAGATGCAGATTGAAAACATAGACCTCCCATGTACAACTATATTTTAATAAATAAATAAACAAACAAATAAATAAATATTTTTTTTTTTAAAAAGAGCATCTTTGGAAACAAGGTCAGAGTATGGGTGAATACATGCCTGGGCCTTTTTCTGAGGCCCTATAACAAGATAAAAGCATATTTGTCTCCATTCAGTTGGTGTCTACTTTTCTCTGTAAAACCAGTATTTTCACTCAGACACACAAGGATCATTCTACTTTCTGCATGGCACTTCAGTGGTTGAAACTTGTCTGAAAGTCTCCAAGTTTATATGGGGGTTCTGCCCCTGACATGATTTGGTTGTTGGTTTGGGACAGTCTGGCTAAAACTTCTCTCCCTCAGTTAACTCATGTGTAAAATAAACTGATGAGGTGAGATAATTTCTAAACTCTTTTTAACTCTAGTTTCCCCTAAAACTAACCTCATTTCCTCTAAGGCTCTTCATATTCCATCCATCTTTTAAGATACCTCTTTTGCCGCAAGCCCTTCAGAGATAGACCTGGCTATTTTCCTCTCCCTCACTTGGCATTTCCTCATGCTCCAAGGATGCCAAATGGTTCTCTCTAGCTCATCTTTGCTCCTCTCCACTTTGTGTAAACTCCATTTCTGCCACAAATATCCCTTCTCCTTCTTTGGCTCTTTATTCTTCCTAAGTCTGTTTACATTCTGAGCAGGGACGAGCAGCCTCATTGAGGAGCAACTACTGTGTGCTCCCATGGCACCCTCAGGTCACTGTTATTATTAGACACCACTCCTGGCTCTGTACCATAACTGCTGTACCTGTCACTTTTATCAGACTCTGACATTCACTGAACCTTGTGCTCTATCCCCAGAGCAGATGTCCTCAAACTGGCTGTGTAGTGGAGTGATCGGAGGACACTTTCAATACCCCCACACCCAAGTTGTTCTACAGAACAATTAACTCAGAAACTATAGGTTGGACCCTATCTATCAGTATGTTTTAGGCCCCTGAGGTGGTTCCAAGTTTGAGCATCACTGCCTTAGAGTGTTCAACAATAAGCATACAGTAATTGTTAATGAATGACCCGCATTAACTGGATCTATGATCCTGGACAAATTATATGGTTGCTGTAAACTTCAGTTTCCTTCTCTAAAATGGAGATTAATTTGAGACAGTATGTCATTATGAAGACTGAGATACAAATGTAAACACCCAGTCCATAGTGGGCTTTTAGCAGCTATCAATTCTCCTCACTTGCTCATCTCTCTAAAATATCAGTATCAGGTTTCCATAAGTCATAGAATAGGCAGTTTGAGTGAAAAAGCATGAGCTCTATCACAGAGCTATTTTTCCTTGACCTTCCACTACCCTTATCCCCTTCCAAAGCATTCTTTCTATGTTCTCTGGAAAGCACAGAATTCCCCCAAGCAAACCTGGTCACAATGATTTAAGCAGCAAACTGGCTTACTGTCGTGTCACTTCCTTAACGGGAAATAAGCCTCATTATTTTTGCACTCTCTTTCCTATCCCTTCAATCAGCCCCATGACAGGGTGTCCTCCAGAAGGGACAGGTCTGAGAATAACTTGTCAGCTCTTCTAAGTTGAATGCAAGACATGTAGCTTACAGAAATGACAATCTGAGGCAAGTATTGTGGTTTATAAGACTCTTCAATTATCAAAACAGTGGAGGATATAGATATACACTTGGCTTTTAAATGCCTGTGTGCGTGTGTGTGCGTATTTAGTGTGTGTGTCTAATACATATTCATATGAACACGTTGCATAGTCATGATCTTCTTTTTTAAAATCCTCTCAGAACAGAAATAGGGTGATTTTAAGATAAAACATAGACCAACGGTTCTCAAACTTGAGCACGAATCAAAACCTTTGGAAAGCCTAAAGCCCATGTTGCTCAGAATCCCACTCCCAGAGTTTCTGGTCTAGTCACCCTGGAGCAGGGACTCAGAATTTTCATTTGAGGACCACTGGTCTCAGTGCTGCACTCAGATTTGTGCTTGAGTACAGGAGAGGAGAGGAGTTCAGTAGGGTTCCTGAAGAACAGATGTTACAGAAGGAACTTCTCTTCTCTTGGACAAGTCCTTCTTGGGATGGGAGTACGTTTGATTAGTGTTAAGTAATCACTATGATGATGAATGCTCAATGTATCAGTATGCTTCATCACAGATTGTTTGAATATCCCTTTCCCCCATCCTTCAACCTAACTCCTCACCCCACACTAGCCTAGATAATTAAGAATTAAATGCATTTTGTTTTATATTGAGATAATTATCTTGACAAATATTTTTTGAGTATATGCTATAAATGCCATGTACTGTTCTAGGCATCTGGGTACTTATAGTCAAATATCTGCCTCTATAGAGTTTATATTCTGGTAAGGGAGGGGAGAAGAGACAGGTTAATTAAATAAAATATAAAGTATGCTAAATAGTGATAGAGAAATACCAACTAGGAAAGTGGAATGAGGAAGTTTTGAGAAGAGGTGAAGCTTCTGGTAAAGGGGCCAGATTCAGCCTCAGATTTCTGCCCTAGAATGAATGAAATTGTTGATTTGGTTTGCATCCTCTGAAAGTCAAACCAGAAAATCAAAAGGAAGTAAGGAGAAGGTAAGCTGAAGCAACACTTTGAGCATTCTGTTGATACTGTTTCTGTAGCACTCTTCAGGGAAGCAGGTACGGGAGAAAGTAATTCAAGAAATCCCTTTGAGTTTTGAAGGCAGTAAAATAGAAACATTGGCAAAACAAGTCAAAAACTTGTGTTTAAAATTGTAACCCTGTTCCATTTTCTTTTCTTTTCTTTTTTTTTTTTCTAAAGATTTTATTTATTTTGACAGACAGAAATCACAGGTAGGCAGAGAGAGAGGAAAGGAAGCAGGCTCCCTCATGAGCCGAGAGCCCAATGTGGGGCTCGATCCCCGGACCCCGGGATCATGACCTGAGCCGAAGGCAGAGGCTTTAACCCACTGAGCCACCCAGGTGCCCCCCTGTTTCATTTTCTTAAGAGTCCTGGTCTTCCACCTGGGATTCTAGTTCAGTTGCAGAAAGCTGTATTGAATTTAGAACCAAGTTTGATGGGGAAATATATGCAACCCTGAAATACATAACTAAGTAGGATGATGTAGGAAGAAGGTCACAGAGGACAGTGAACCTAAAGAAGAGCCATTCTTTAAGGTAGTGTAACAGAAACACAGATATTTGAAAGTTATTCATAGAGAAATGCAAAATTCATGATAGAAACATCCCAAAATGTCTAGGAGTTCTGGGCTACACATTTAAAATCAGGTAAGAAAGGAAGAGTTCATTCTAAGAAGAGCACAACCACCATCATATCTGTGGTGCTCCATGCACAGCCAGGAAGCCCATGTTGAGCCACCAAAATGGAGACCAACAGCAAAGCTCACCTCAGAAGGCCAAGTACCTGGGTGTAATTAAGTAAGGTGAGGATGCCAAGCTACTAGCACAGCTCTTGTCACCCCTTCCCTTCTCTCAAATTCCTTTGTGTCAATAACTGGGCAGAAGAAAAGTCACTCCCTGTCCTCCTACAACCCTGAGGAAAGTAACAGGTCCTGTGCTCTTGCTGTGGAGGCTGAGGTAGGAGGACTCACACCCTCACATGCAGTGCCCCCTATCCAGCATTTTCTAGTGTGAATGCCTGCTGCTGACTTTATTCCTGTTCTAAACGTAGAGGGAGGACCCACAATCTGAGACACAGTCTGGTCTGAACCTTCCTTTGGAAGTAACTGCTCCCACATTTTCCCTCCTGTCAGTTCTTTGTTTATACCTAAAGAAATCAGCCCTTTGAATAAATCAATGTTTGTCTTGTTTTGGGTTTGTGTTAATTGAAAGCAGAGGCAGAGATATATTAAAAACTGAATTAGCAAATTCTAAAAAGGATATATAGAGATCTTTATTTTATATGTCATGACATAACACCATAATAATCATATACTATTATCATAAAATGATGCCATTGATTTTATGTATGCATATTTATATATAAATATTTCTCATGAGCAGTTTGGGTATATTTAGAATGCAAGGTTGGTTTAATACTCAAAAATTAATCAGTGGAATGAAGTATATTAACAAAATGAAAATATCATCTTGAATGCAGAAAAAGCACTTGACAATTACATACCTATATATATAGAGAGAGAGAGACAAAATATTGCCTGTATTAAAGGAAATAAATTATCTGATAAAAGGAATCTACAAATAAGTGTAAACAGACATCATAATTACTGATGAAATTTTGAAAGCTATTATTTTTAGCTGAGAAATTAAAAGATTGTCCATTGTTCACTTCTACTGAACATTGTACTAAAGGACCTATCCAATGCAGTACGTCAAAAGAATGATTTAAACAGGGGCACCTGGGTGGCTCAGTGGGTTAAAGCCTCTGCCTTCGGCTCAGATCATGATCCCAGGGATCCAGTCCCGCATCGGGCTCTCTGCTCGGCAGGGAGCCTGCTTCCCTCTCTCTCTGTGCCTGCCTCTCTGCCTACTTGTGATCTCTGTCAAATAAATAAATAAAATCTTAAAAAAAAATGAATGATTTAAACATTAAGATCAGAAAGGAAAATATATAACTGCCATTAATCATATATGTTATAATTATATACACAGAAAATATGTATCCATAGATGAAGGATTAGGACTGATGAAGTTAGCAAGGCTGATGGATGCAAGATCAACTTACTAAAATACATCTATTTCCATGTGCTGGCAACAAATAGTTAGGAGATGATATTTGGAAATTAGATATAATTTATAGTGGCCTCAAAAATATAAAATGACAAAGAATAAATCTAACAAAAAAGTTCACTGTTCTATCTAGAAAACTCTACTATTAAAAGAAATATACAATAAGACTGGATAAATGAGGAGAGGTAGACAAGCCAAATTCATTGGCTCATGATTTAATATTGTAAAGATGTCAGCTATTCCCAAACTGGCATTTTGATTCAGGGTAATCCTGACCAATATTGCAACTGAATTTTTTTGGCACTTAACAAGTTGATTCTAAAATTTATATAGTAATTTAAAACAAAAGACATGAAGGGCTAATGGTACTCTTGAATGAAGTGGGAGGATTTGTTCTTTCATCTATCAAAATTTATTATAACTATATTAATTAGGACCATGTGATACTGGCTCAAGGTTAGACAAATAGACCAGCAGAATAGAATCAAAAATAGACTGATATGTGTAGACAATCTATTTAAAGCCAAGGTGACACAGTAGAGCTATGGAAACATGAGGGTCTTTTCAATGATTCTGGGACAACTGGAAAAAAAAAAATAGAAAATGGGACCTTACTCCACTCACCCACAAAAATACAATCCAGGAGGATCATAGATACAAATGTGAAAGGTAAAACATAAAGCTTGTAGATAAACTATCTTATTATTTCTTAAATAAGATACATGATGCTATAAAGAAAAACACTGCTGAACTAAATCATTGAAAGTATGAATATCTGTTTGAACTTAATTAAAAGAGTGAACGAACAAAAAATAGGATGGGAGGAGATATTTCTGACACATGATAGACCAAGAGCTTCTATCTAGAATATATATAGAATTCCCATAGGGGGGGGAAAAAAAAGGAAAGGAAAACTTATATAATCCAACAGAATAATGGGCAGAAGTCTTGAACAGACCTAGTAGTTCATTTACCCAGCAATGGGGTGTAGAGTGCTTCTTCTAATTCAATTTGTTAAATGAAGTCTGTTTTGTGGGTTTTTTGTGGTTTTTTTTTTTTTTTGCCTTTGTGTAATGTGAGAAACATAACACCTGTACAAAAAAGTACTCAAAAAACTTTAAGGATTTTATTATTCATTTATTTGAGAAAGAGAGACAACCAGCTCAAGTTTGGGGGGTGGTGCAGAGGGAGAGAGAGATAGAGAGTAGACTCCCAGCTGAGCAGAAAGTCCAGCACCTGTCTTTCCTATGACCCTGAGCTCATGAACTGAACTGAAGGCAGATGCTTAACTAACTGAGCCACCCAGGCACCCCATACACAAAAAAAAACTTTAAAAACTCAGATTTCTCATACACTACAATTCATTGTATGAATATAATAATTCATCTTTTACTTTTGATTTGTTTTGGAGTGTTTCCAGTTTTTGATACTGTGAATAATACTATGATCATTCTTGTGTATGTTTCTTGGTATAAAGTGTGCATGCCTTTCTGGGGGATGACATCTAGGAGTAGATTTGCTAAGTCACACGCCATGGGTAAGCACATTTCAAATTTCATTATGTAATAGAAAACTGGTTTCCAAAGTGTCTGTAAAATTTACATTCTCAATGGCAGTATAACACCTGATATTATTGGTCTTGATAGTGTGAGGATTTAAAAAATTTTATATCTACTGTCAGTTGTGTATGCAATCTTCTTTAGTGAATTTTTCCCTAATTACTTTTGGAAATTAATGAACTATAGTGACAAATAACAACTTGAAAGAATCTCAAAAGAAAGTAATATGGAGCAAAAGAAGCCAAATACAAAATGTTTCTATTTATACAGTTAAAAATGTCTGGTGCTTAAGGATGCTTTCTGCAGAGATAAAACTATAAAAACAAACACACAGACATGAAAACGATTACTACAATAGTAGGGGAGGCTCTTAGGAAGAGGGAGAAGGTGGCGGGGGGGGGTCCACTCAGGGTCTTTTGGGTGGCAGCAATATATTTTTTTTCCTTGTTATGAATGAATGAATACTACACAGGAGATCACTTTGTAATATATTTTAAGCCAAGCACTCCTATTTTGTAAAGAAGGATGATCTCTAATTTGTCTTCTTTAAGAGTGTGACAAGTTGGCGAGGCTAACATGGGTCCTTTGAGCAAGGCAGGTGGTCAGAACATCTCATAAATGGAATTTGGAAGCTTCTAATCAGAAGAGAACAATGTTTTATGTTTGAGACAGAGCCCTAGATCTGATCTGAACATCAGGCTGTGGTACATAGTCAACTCATGGAAAATACTAGGAGCTAGAATGGGAAATCAATGTCTTTGAGAACTAGGGAACATAATATTAAAGAATGACAAACCAAAAGAAGTGAATTGGAAGGTAATCCTTATGGATATTAAAGAAGCCACTCAGTGTCAGGCATCAGTTTGTTCTTTTCACTTGACAACTGGGCAAGCCAGGTTCATGTACAAAAACCTGAATGGAAGAGAAATGTGCTCCGTTAGCCCTCAAGACGTTTAAATTTCTTAAGGAAGACATGTCAGATACTACTATTATATTATAGCAGCACATGATTCCAGCAAACTCCAGTAGGTAGGATTCTGAGGTTCAGTGAGCGAAAATCACTGAAGATGCTGTCACCCATCAGGGATGTCTCTGGGGACGGTACAGAAGTGGGAGGGGCCTGAACAATACCATAGCAGTGGGTGTGCTGACTACACGCCAGTGAAGGGTCCCTGGACAGACAAAGGCTGTTGACTCAGAGCTCTGGATTTGGAGAAATTGTGAAGTCAGACATGAAAGCTGTTACTTGGAAGGGAGACTGACGCTATGATTAATGTGGATAAAGGCCAGAAAGAAGACAATGTGGTGTTAACAGAAATTTTTATGACACCCCCGATATATCATCTGCCCAGGGCCTCGGAGACTTGAACACTCAGTATTTCTTACCATGGCTGCCGTTCTGGTTTTGTTTTAGGCATTTTGTAATCTCTTCATGAGGGCTGTTTCCAGGTATCCAAACCATTCATGGCGCATGAGGTGAGAATGATTTGAGAGTCTCAGATCAATAATTTTATGTTCCATGGATTGTCAAATATACACTTAACGGACTCCTACTTGTCAACATATAGGCGATATGGAGCCTGGGGACAATGTCAGAATCAGTCGCTTCAGGTAGAAAATGTAGGAGACTCCAAACTCCCAACCCACAGCCAGAAAAAGACTCTGGTTTATCTGCAATCACAGTCACTACATATAATTTCACTCTAAGATATGCTGTGATGCTTTAGCCTGTTTTCATAATGGGCTTTCAGCAGTCCCAGAAATCTACATTCACTTTAAACTCTCAATACTTCCCTTCTTCTTTTTTTTTTTTTTTTTCTGTTCTTCCTTTGCTCTCTGTGGCCTTTCCCAAGTGTGTATGGAATTTGCCCAAATTTCATTTCATTTTTTGATTGTGTGCCAGCCAGATAATAACAGGCATCTGATCAAGGGTTTAGTTAAGTGCTCTATCCAGCAGTATTTATGCTACATAAATTATTCATACAGTACCACCCTGGACAAATTGCACTTTGATTATACAGTCATTTTTCAGTCCATTCATTTACCAGACAAGTAGAGATCGTGGGAGATCAGAGGAGCCACACGTGTGAATGGATAATGAACTTGGGTCCTTCACCCCCTCCGTGTCCCCAGCTCCCCTTTCTGGTGGTGAGCTCTTTATCAAGGGCCTTTGTGAAGATCAAATGAGGTAATAGATGAAGAGTTCTTTGAATGGTAAATGTACTGAATAAATAGAGACAGTTGTCCTTGGGAGTTAAGCTCTTAAAGTGGAATGCCTTAAGGTCACAGAGATCTGCCTTTGAATGCCAACTACTTGTGTGACCCTGGGGAGCAACCTCAGCTGTCTGTGACTCAGTTACATTGTCTGTAAAGTGAGAATACCAATCGCCATCTCTCAGGATATGTGGAAGGAAGAAATGGAGTCACATATGGGAAATGCTAGCACTGTGCCTTGCGGATGGCAGGTATTCAAAAAGCAGAGTTCTCTCTTCCCTATAGCTCTTTGATGGCATGGCTCATTTGGCAGTGCCATGAATGTATTAGCTTTTTGTTTGTTTTTCTTTAATGTGCATGTGTGTTTGGTTGCCAATTTGATTCCAAGTTCCCAAAGACAACAAAGTTCTTTATTGTCTTAACCTCCCCGCTCCCAGGGCCAAAGAGGGTGCCAACAATATGCATGTGGATTCACTGATGGTAGGAGCGCCCAGAGAGCTTCACAAGTGCAATCTCTATTCAGCATGTTACCTATCCTTGAATATCGTCCACTCCTAAATAGGAAGCCCTGTGCTTAGTTTCAAGGAGGAAGTCCACGCATATGTACAGCTGATTTAATGGGAAGATGACGCAAATAGGAATCCAGATGCTTCCACTGAGCTGACAGAAAGACCATCAAAACCTGGAGAGATGTCCTGCACACAACTGGACCTACTGAAGCGAGCAAACAACAAAATCCTGATTCCTACTTCTCCGTGTATTCAGCATCCAGAATATAATCTGTAATAGTGTTCTTGAGTACTTATTATAATTTCATGGAATTAAGCAATAAAAGTTAGAACCATTAGTAAAGCAGTTTGTCTTGTACCTAAATTACTTACATAGTTGAGTACATGCCTTTAATAGCCCACTGCAAAATAAAAACCTGGGTCCTTTTTTTAAAAAAATAAACAGAAAACGGGGCCATTAAAAGTGCTAAAATAGGTATACATTTATTTTCCTTTCTTCCTAGTGTCTTTGACCTGTTACAGTGGTTGTTTTGTTTGCTTTGTTTTGTTTTGTTTTGTTTTGCTTAGTTTTGTTTTGTTTTTATTTAATGTCACACTCTGCCAGGCGAAGGGATACTTGCTGGGTGAATACAGACTCTCGCAGGTGCTGGTAGGCTCACCAGCTGTCCTCCTGCCAGCTGTCTAAGGGATAAACCATGACCAGGCCTTAGTGAGAAGTTGGTGTTCCCTTCCCAAGGGATGGCATGCCAATTAATGGCAAGTAGGCAGCCCCTAGGCGACTGGAAAGTCTGTTCCAGAACATGGTTGGGATCTGCAGTAGGACTGAGTAAGAGGTTTGCCTCCATTGAGTAAGAGGCACCTGACTAATGTGCCTTTGTGTTACTCACCTGGGTTAGCTCTTTCATGCCCTACCTTTAGATGCTGTGAAATGTATGTTTACTCCTAACTCTCTCCATGTGTGCACCCAGGTCTTGCCATGAGTGGAGGGTGGCAGCTGTCCCTATGTGGGTGCCAGGAGTGGGAGGCTGGAGCATCAGTGGGTGGGGAAATTGGCAGCTCAAAATCCATCTGTGAGCCAAGGTTCTAAGCCCCCAACACGTGCTTCTTTGTCCCACTGGACATCACTCACAAAGTACAAATTCAAAGGTAAAATTATTAATAATTTCGAGGGTGCCGAAATAGAAACCCCTCTGGTGCATAATCATGATGCTGGTCCTGATGACCTTGTATTGGTATGTTTCCTAGGATTGTCTAAGCTTTCTGCCAAGATGTAAGTTTTACTCAATACAGTTCTCGAAAATTCTGATTTTGTGCTTTTAATGTGATGGGAACTTGGTAATAATCTGGTTTGTTAGACTTGTGGGTACATAAAGAGGACACAGGCTGAAGCAAGAAGCTAAGGAAATCTTCTGTGATGCACATGCATGAGCTTTATGATCTCAACTTGAAAACACATTTTCTGATTACTTTTTGGTTTCTGAAATGTATTAAGGAAATTGCTATTATATCGGTACTGAAAAGGTGGTTCACCACTGTGGGGTTTCCACAAACTTGTGTGTGACTTAAAGCAGCATGCTCTGTGGCAGATGAACTGGTTTTAATATCATCTAAAGGATCAAATTTGGGAATCATTTATTTTGAACATATTAAAAATTACCCATGTGCTTCTAATGTGCATATGACAAAGTGAAGTAGACATTTCCTCTTCTTTTCCGAGAAATGACATGAAAACATTAAGAAGCAACGGTATAAGAAACACAAATTATGGGGCACCTGGTTCGCTCTGTTAGTTGAGCCACATGGAGTCTTTTGGGGACTCTCTCTCCCTCTATCCTGCCCCCCACTCACACACTCTCTAAATAAATAAATAAACAAGAATTATTTAAAAAGAAAAGAAAAGAAAAGAAAAGAAATACAAGCCATGTAACAAACACTAACATTACAGAGAGAGCTGTAAGGAGAAAGTTCAGAAGGGCAAAAGTATTAGAAGGTGAGAGGAAGTCATTCTTTACAGACTGTTGTTAAACACCAAAACTTCAAATAATAAAGTAATAAGTATATTCAATGTTATAAATGTAAAAACTGAGAAAGAGCACATAATACACTAAGATCAGGTGGTAACCGGTGAGTGTGAGTTAGAGGAAAGGTTCATTTAATCAGATCATAACCAGAGGTTTTCCTTCAATGAAAGAGAAGATGAAGGATACTAGATACAACCGTTGCTCTATAGTTAACTAGTAGAGCAAATATATTAGGATTTCAAATTACTCAAAATGAATACTCACTCTGCACCTGCACAGGGGATCATGCATGCACACACACACACACAGACACAAACAGATATGTCAATAAAACTAAGCCAAGGGGTGCCTCAGTGGGTTAAGTGTCTGCCTCCAGCTCAGGTTGTGTTCCTGGGGTCCTGAGATGAAGCCCTGTGTCTGGCTCCCTATTTAGTAGAGAGCTTGCTTCTCCCCCTTACCCCTCTCCCCCTCTCATTTTCTTTCCCTCTCTCTCAAATAAATAAAATATTAAAATAAGCAAATAAACAAACAAATACATAAATAAATAAAACAAAGCCAAGAACTTACAGAGTACTTGGAGAAATGTTTTTCTAAAGCTATAAGGAATAAAAGTATATGGAAAATATTTGAGGAACTAACAATATTTCTGCCATGCAATAAATTCTATATAGCTAAACTCACCTATTAAATGAAAAAAAAGACATTCCAAGATTGGACAAAAGCAAATCCCAATTTTATGTTGTATAGGAGAGACACACCTATAGTAAATAATTTAGAGTTTAGAAATAAGATAATAAGCAAAGTGAGCTGGATTGTACTGAGCCAATTTTGTTAATCCAGGAAATAATATTTATCCAGATTTCCTTTTCCTATATGACTCTTTGTCTTTAGCAACTGAACGTGACGTCTCCTCAGAAGGGTCTGAAAGTCTCCACTGTTTTCTACTCTGTGTTTCATGATGGTTGGTCCAAGGGGACAACTTCTGACCTGACCCTCCCACTGCCACCTGCTGTCCCTCACTTCTCCAGTTTCTCTTACATTTGTGTAGGCCTAATTCTTATAACAGGACGATGTATCAAGAAAAAGAAGTAAAAGTCTGTGGGAAAATACACAGAAACAAATTGATAGTAGAATGTGATTCCCCTCTTTCATTTCATGAAAGATCAAGTTGGCCAAAAGAAGTAGATAGATGGTTAAAATAATATAATTTAAAAGCTGGTATAGTAGATCTATTTAACTTCTGTAACCTGATAACTGTCAGTAAATATTTTTTTTCAGATGATCCATAGAACATTCCAAATAAATGACCATGAGGAAACTCTCAATATGTTTTCAAACAGAAATAATTCAGACCATATTCTCTAATCACAATGAGGCAAAACTACAATCAATACAAAAGCTAGGAAATCAATTAACTTCTCCACTGGGAAATTGAATAACAACAAGAACAAACAGCAAAAGGCAATGTGCTAAAACGACTCCCATGTTAAAGGGTGAATGGTAAATACTAAAAAATGCTGAATATTTAGAAAATGAAAATCATGAATACCAAACACATTAATATTTAAAGAATTTAGATAAAGCTGATAGAAGATGCCAATTAATTAGACCAAGATATCATTTTTTCTTTAATTAGGCTTGAATATATCAAAAGATTAATAAAACTATTTTGACAAGAGTGTTTGGAAAAAGCCAGTCTTTTAATTGCTGATTGGACTGTATATATTGGTCCAAATTCTCTAGAGGACAATTTGACACTATCTCTAAAAATAGCAAGTGTTCGTATGTTTTGACTCAGCAACCCCCACTTCTAGAAATTCCCTATACATGTACTCAAACATTTGCAAACTGTGGAATGCGCGAAGTTATTTCCTGTGATACTGTTTTTAATGGCAGTGATTAGTCATAACCTAAACTGCTATTAGTGAAAGATGGGTTAAAGAAGCAATCATATACCACACAAGGTAATTTTCTACATCCTAACAAAGAATGAAGAAGTTCTATATGTGCTGATCTGAAGGGATCACAGAGATAGGTTGTTAAGTGATAAAAGCAAGATGCAAAACATTTCTCCTTATGCCAGTATGTGTGAAAACATCTATATATGTTTGAATGCTTGTAGAGTATCTCCAAACCATACACAGTAGACTATAAATGAGTTGCTTCCAGGAAGGGGACCTAGTTTTACACTTGATCTTAGCCAAAAGGCCAAGAAGCGATGGGGACCCAGTTTTGTTGGACATAGGTATGTCAGGAGATTTTTATCTACCTATCTTCATATACATTTTCCCCCCCCCAGGGTAGTGACATTTTTTTTTCCAATTTATTTATTTTCAGAAAAACAGTATTCATTATTTTTTCACCACACCCAGTGCTCCATGCAAGCCGTGCCCTCTATAATACCCACCACCTGGTATCCCAACCTCTCACCCACCCCCGCCACTTCAAACCCCTCAGATTGTTTTTCAGAGTCCATAGTCTCTCATGGTTCACCTCCCCTTCCAATTTACCCAAATTCCCTTCTCCTCTCTAACGCCCCTTGTCCTCCATGCTATTTGTTATGCTCCACAAATAAGTGAAACCATATGATAATTGACTCTCTCTGCTTGACTTATTTCACTCAGCATAATCTCTTCCAGTCCCGTCCATGTTGCTACAAAAGTTGGGTATTCAACCTTTCTGATGGAGGCATAATACTCCATAGTGTATATGGACCACATCTTCCTTATCCATTCATCCATTGAAGGGCATCTTGGTTCTTTCCACAGTTTGGTGACCGTGGCCATTGCTGCTATAAACATTGGGGTACAGATGGCCCTTCTTTTCATGACATCTGTGTCTTTGTGGTAAATACCCAGGAGTGCAATTGCAGGGTCATAGGGAAGCTCTATTTTTAATTTCTTGAGGAATCTCCACACTGTTCTCCAAAGAGGCTGCATCAACTTGCATTCCCACCAACAGTGTAAGAGGGTTCCCCTTTCTCCACATCCTCTCCAACACATTTTTAACAGTGCTTGATGTGATTGTATTAATTTTTCCAAAGATAAGTAAAAATGAGGACAATAGCAACTGTACTCCCAACAAAATAAAGCAACCAGTATGATAAGCAACAACTATGTTTTGTTTTGTTCTGTTTTTTTACTCATTTTTGTTTTTGTTTTGCTTTATTTTTTTACTGAGATAATCGTAGACTAGAATTCATATCAGGTTCAGGAAACCGAATATAACTTCTAAAGCCTTTCTTATTTATACCAAGTATCAGACCCTCCATGGGATGGTATGAAGACCATCCACAGCCCAGGCAACCTCTGCGTCAAAGCTCAGCAGCTGCTTCATTCCGTGTGGATCCTCCCCCGCTCCGATGATTCCAAAATACCCACCTGTTGGCAAATGTGCATGCATCCTTGAATCCACGGCCCCCTCACTGTACTGCTTGCACACGGACTCTCACATTTACTCCCACCATGCCTATTTCTGCGTGTTGCCATCCTGCTGATGCTGAAAGCCGGTTCATACTCACTCTCCACCCTCCCCTGATTTTTTGAAAGTTTTTATTTATTTATTTATTTGAGAGGGAGAGACCGCAGGAGCAGCGGGGCGAGGGAGCCGCAGACTTCCTGCTGAGCAGTTAGCCTGAAGAGGGACACAATCGCAGGACCTGGGATCGTGACCTAAGCAGAAGGCAGACCCTTAACTGATTGAGCCACCCAGGCACTCTGCCTCCCCTGATTTGTACATCTGACACTCTGCCTGCTTCCAGAAAACTCCTGCCACTCCTCTTCAATGCAGGGTACTTTTCACATATAGCTTTTTATATGCATATCTCATTTCTCTGTCCAGTTTCTAAATCTCTTCGGTGGGAGGAGAAAATTTTGTTAAAATTTGTAACTGCGACTAATGGGCTTTCCTATATTAAGTGGAGTTGTAATTACCATTCTTTTATTTATTTTTAACAGCCTTCTGAAGCTATAATTGATATGCAAAACTGAACATATTTGAGATGGTCTTTGATGAGTTTGAATCTACACAATTTAATAAATTTTATGAGAATAAAGGAGCAAATGAGTATGCATATATTTATATATTTTTTCTCTTCAGTTAAGGTTGATGATGATGACAATGGTAAAATTATAGCTACTCCCTCCTTAACCAAATGAAATACTTCTAGCCTTATCTCTTTTTTTAAAATTTACCTTGAAACTGCAATTAATCCAGGTATTCACAAGTGCTTTCCACAGCTATAAAAGCAATAAAAACCAAACTTTTCCATTGTTTCCCCACACGAGGTCTCAACTTCACACAATAATATAAAAATAATCTTATACGGGCATTCCCTTAAAACTGTGCCAAGCACTGAGCTAGACCCTGGGATGACAGAAGATAAAAACTTATTCTCTGGCAGGAGCTGTGAGTCTGTGGGAGGGAAGAAGCAGATGTACAGTAACAACTGAGCATAAGCAATGCTAGTGTGGTGAAGGGTTAAAAACATGGTTTAGAAATACCTTGTGTTCTCAGAGAGATTCATCAGCAAGTAAAATCAAAATAATATATATTTTTTTCTCGTCCCCATTCTCCAAGTATAGCACAGAAAATAATGCCACATGTGTGGTTCCGTAATGTTACTGGGATCACCAAGAGAGAGAAATACTTTGGGAGGAAAGGGGACAAATTTTATTTGAGAATGTTTAATTTGGGAGCTTTGTAGGGATATCTGGGTGACTCAGTCAGTTAAGCATCTGATGCTTGGTTTCTGCTCAGGTCATGACCTCACGGTTATGGATGAAGCCCCAGTTCAGGCTCTGGGCTCGTGCAGAGTCTGCTTCAGGTTCTCTCACCTTCTCCCTCCTACTCACCCTCTTTCTTTGACAAATAAATAAATAAATAAATAAATAACCTTTACAAAAAGATTTTATTTATTCATTTGAGAGAGAGAGAGCACAAGCAGGGGGAGTGGCAGGCAGAAAGAGAAATAGGCTTTCCACTGAGCAGGGAGTCCAATATGGGACTTGATCCCAGGACCCTGAGATCAAGACCTGAGCCAAAGGCAGATGCTTAACTAACTGAGCCACCCAGATGTCCCTAAATAAAATCTTAAAAAAAAAAAAAAATGTGGGATCTTTTGAGATTACCTAAGTGGAAGTACCCATGGGCAGGGGAACAAGCCCAAAGGCAATCAGGACATGTACATGGACTTGGGAGCTAAAGCAATGACTACGAGCTCCCCCAAAGTAATTATGTAGAATGCCAAGAATAAGGCCCAGGTTCCAACGTCAATAAAACACCTTGATAAAACCTATGGCTGTGAAATGACTTGAAGATATGATGGATAGGAAGTAAACAAAGAGGGTGAGGCACCATGGAAGCCAAACGGAAAATTAAGTAGCATTAATAATGCTACTTCTCACAGAGTAGGCATTTTTGCCAAGAATTATGTTATATGATGCTTTATAACTTCCCCCCATTTTAGATCTTTTAAAAAAAATAGATGTTAACAAGGCTAGGTAACTTATCTCAGATGTTAATATTAGTTTAGCCCTATCTCACTGTAAAGTATTAGAGGCCTCAGAAAATCAAATATAGTTAGGACAGAAAAATTCCCATTAGACTGGACAATGTGAAAACTGTAGCTATCTTGCTTAGAAAAACAAAAGCAAAACAAAACAAAACAAAAAAAAAACCTTTTTTTAACTTTTTTTCTCACCATAGCACATACCCTCCCCAATGTCCATCAACCAGTCACCCCAAACTTCCTACCCCCCCTCCAGTAACCCTCAGTTTGTTTCCTGAGATTAAGAGTCTCTTATGGAAAAAAAAAAACAAAAACTTTTAAGAAAATGGGAGCAATTGAAGTAGAATGGCTAAATCACACAACTGAGAAAGGTAGGCCATGTACTACTTCCCAGAGAATTGAGAAAGATCCACCATGTGTTCAATGCGTCTATGAGTGGAATGGATAAGTGCACCTCTCTAGAGGAGTGAATGGAAATTCAAAAAGTAGAAATAATAATCCTCTCAATGACACTTACTGACATCTAGAAGCTGGGAAATGATCAACTGAATGAAACATGAGTGGATAATTGAAGAATCTGTGTAAGAATTACATGGGGTTCATTATACTTTTATTTTGCCTTAAAAGTTAGGAAAAAAGTAAGATTGTCAATGGTGAGAACTGGGTCAAGAAGTCCAGCTATATAAAAAAATGGAGAAATAAGGTAGCTCGTAGGTAGAGGAGGATAACTGTCCAAGGAGGTGACGATCTATATTCTTTATATTTATTTCTATGGTTAACTAAATTTTTCTTCAATTTTACTGAGGCATAATTGATATATATCACTGTAAAAATTTGAGGCCTACAGCATAATGACTGAACACACATATATTACAAGAAGATTACCACAGCAACTATGTGAAGGGAAATAAGTCAGACAGTGAAGACAAACGCTGTATGATCTCACTTCTATGTACAGTCTGAAAAAAGGTAACTTCACAGATTATATTTTAATAATATATAGCATGTATAATTATATATATGTAATAATTATATATATATATACACACACACACAAAAGACAGTATGCTTATATCATATAAATATTTTAAGATGATAGACACCTGAAAATTTCTTTTTTGGGGAGGTATTTCTTATATGTGGAGATATAAGTGCCAGAAATAATAAAAGCTAATATTTATTGTGTACTTTGAATGTGCCAGGCACTTTTTCAAGTGCTTTACCTGATTTATCTCATTTATCATTACAACAGCATTATGAAGTAGGTTAATATTTAAATCCAAATTCATAGATAATCAGTCCAGAGTTTAGAGAAGCTCAGGAAGTTTCCCAGGTTAAATTTCCCCAAGGGAATGGGGGTCCCTTTCCAGAGCACATGGGGAGATCAGCTTTCATCAAAAGACTCCATTATTGGCAGTGAGGAGTGGGGCATGATCTCCATTTGAATTAACGCAATGAGAACAGAGAGACAGAGACAGACTTGTTGGCTTTCTCATGGTTCTAGGTCTGCTCTGTGACTTCTGTTGGTGTTACCATTCCAATGCAGCAGAAGAGTAACTGAACTGCAGAGTCTGCTGACTTGCCTGAGGGGTAGCCACAAAGCCAGTGGATGGGCAGACTCGGGATAAAGACCCTGGTCCCTCTGCTTGTTGTCCTGTGCTCTGTTCATCGGCTAAGTCAACCAGAGTCCAGTATATAATTATCCCCAGAGGATGATTTAAATTTCTATAATTATTCAGCAATTTTTGCCAGTAGTTTTGTATTTTCTTCATTTGTTTTATGTAGAGGTTTACTGACTTTTCATTTCCTTGAAAAGTGACCCAAGAGATTGGGATGAGTTTCTGTGCCTGTGGCATTGTTTTTAATATTTGCAAAAGAGAACTCAAAGGTCACTTCTAAAAAGTACAATGTATTTTGTTTCCTTGGTATTTAATTCTGGCTTGGGTGGTGATGGAGAAGATCTGGAAACCTCAGTGTTTATAAGGCGTTCAGTTTACGGGAGGGTATGGTTGTCTTTAACACGTGCAGTGGGTCCTGGAAGAGGTAAGCAAGCGTTTCTGGAGCTGGTAGCGGTCTGCGGGGATATGTTGCCAGGGATCCCATTAGCTTCTGTGAGAGAGAAGGCATAAGGAAGCTATGCTTGATTTGAGACAGAACTACTGATCCATGTTAAATAAAGCACATGTCTAATACAACTGACCTAATTCTATTTGCAAAAAGGCCTCAAATAAGTGATCAATGTAGGGTGGCCATTTAAGTACTCCAAGATAACACTGACTTGCTGCTTCTGTCTTGGTTCAAATATCTGGGGTGTATTGGCACAATCCCTAGGATTTCCCGTCTATGAGTCGGTAAGGGCTGGAGTGAGCAAATCACTGAATTAAATAAGCTTTCAAATTAAACTTTGGGCTCTATTCTATAATCAGAATAATACCTTATCTGAATTTGCTCTTTAACACGTGTACCCCCAAGTCAAGTCCTTTGTTAAAAAGGGAGCTATACTGCATGCTGGGGATTCCCCATGCAAATTCTGAATCCACCTCAAATACATCCTGCCTGTCTGGTGGCATCATCCTTTGTCTGCCCTTGTCTGGGATTCTGACATAGCTCAGAGTCAGCACCTCCTTGGAGGTCAACCCCAGTCAGACAGTGTAGGATTCCCGTCATGGGTTTAATATTTGAAGTCGGACAATCTGAATTTGAGTTTTGGAATCTGGTTCTCTCACAAACCAAATTTTAATGTTACTTAATTTCTCTTGGTTTTCTCATTTAATAAATCAAAACAGTACCTGTTTTAACTGTAAAGCACTTAAAACCATCAATGTCGAAGTAAGTGATCAGAAATATTAGCTATGACGATTTTCATTTTCATGAGGAATATCACTGATGTGACCCATCTCAGGGCTCTCTTACCTCCCTACTACTGTGATTTAGGCTTGGCCGAGTCCTACAAGCCCACCCCTTTCTAGCTAAGCCATGGGTGGTAAGAAAAGAATACCTAAAGTCTTTCAAAAACTGCCTTCCTATGCTGTGTGTCAGCACCATGGATTCTCATGAGTCGTGATCCTTTTGCTCAGTTTCCCAAACTGTCATCTCACTTGGGGGAAAAAAAGGCAGGGTAATGCAGTGTGCTAACCTAGGAACCAATGCCAGACTCTAAATGGTGCTAGGCTTGAGCCCTTCCTGTTTCTATCACTTCCTTATTATATGTTTTGCTTATTAGATGCAATTTGGAATTGCATCTTTGATTGTTCTTTGATTTCCCTGAGCTTATGTTTCTTCATCTGTAAAGTTGGCTTGGTAATGCCACATTCATGAGGCTCTGTTGAGATTAGAGCTGGAATCAAAGTACCATACTCGGGTTTCATACATAATTCAGTCCCTTTTGGATACTTAACATATGTTGGGTGCTGTGTGAGATGCTAGGACACAAAAGTGGTTACAGCAGATTCTCCCTCAAGGATCCTGCTATGTGGTTAATGACAGAAACAAAATGACAAGGTCCTTCTAAGTAAATATTCAGACGTATGTGAGGACTTGGTGCTCTAGAGGCCAGAGGCAAAAGATCTCACCTCCAACCTGTATGCCCAGAGGAGACTTCCTGCATTGGATTATAGTTGAATTGAGGCTTAGGTGTTCAGGCACAAAGACCATGAAGGTCTTTTCAAGCAAAAAAGAACATAAATAATGCCTTCAAACATAAGGGTGCAGTGGGAGCAGTGAACCCCATGTTCTTATTAGAGCTCATAGTTCTCATTACAGCTCATAGGAGGGACAAAGTGGAAGATGAGTCTGAAAAAGTAAGCTGGTTCTTGAGGGCTGCACTAGGATCTGAGGCTTTACTCATAAGTCATAGGGAGACATTGAGAGTCATAGGAATTAGTTAATACATGGTAGATGGTATTATTATTACTTTTGCTAATGGGGCAGTGTCCTCAGACCAATGTTGCTGACACAGGATTGATTCCCTTGAACATGTGAAATCTTTGCCGTTGGGCTGCTGACATTTTACACCCCTTCCTGAATTTTCCCAATGGAATAAAATCAATTTGTGTAGAGCAATAAGCCATTCTTCAAGCTGACATCTTGCTAGATTTTTCTTGTCCCTCCCAATTCTAACCTATCCTAGGCACAGATAAAGTCATGGAGCACAGACCTCTAGGGTAGAATAGTCTTAATATGTATCCCAACCCTCACACTTCCTAGCTTTGACTCTGGACAAGTACTTTTTTTTTTTTTTTTTTTTTTACTTGTGCTTTAGTTTCTTCATCTGTAAAACGGGAATACAAAGAGTATATCACTTCTTGGCGTTGTTGTGAGGGTTAAATGACTCAATACACGGAATAGCATTAGGACCATCTCTAGGATAAGGTAAATAGCCTTAGGACCATCTCTAGGATGTGGTAAATAGCCAGTAAATTTAATTGCTATTAATGGTCCAAATTATGTAGATCCTCCTCCACTACCCAGTTTTGGCATATATTATTTAGTAAAGGTTATCTCTTAGGTTCTTTGGGTAAAACACAGAGAAAATGGGGGGAAGAACCTGATCCTTCACTGCAGGGTGGTATGTGTTGAGTCCTACTGGCACAGTAAGACAACCCAGGCTCTGGTGTTGCCAGAATGTCTTTAAACGGGAGCTTGACTAAAAGGTGAGGGTGGGAGAATATAGGAGAAGAAGGCGCTTGCTTTTAATCTGTGTTTGCAAAACATACATGCTATTTCACTTTGTGTGCTTATTTGGTTGCTCATACAATCATGACATTGGTGGACTGAAGAAGACATCTGTCTTTGTCATTAGAGGATGAAGAAGTCAAGAGGAGGGGTTGGTTAGAAGCAAAGGTATCACGGTGCAGATGGAACCAGCTCTGATATCTGCTGACTGTGAAACCTCGGGCAGTTACTCTTTTCCTCCCTAATCCTTAATTTTTTTCATCTGGAGAATGGGGCTGATGTGTTTATCTTCTAAGTTTGTTTTAAAGTTTAAATAAAATAATAAAAATAATATAAAATAAATAAGGACTGTAAAGTGTTTACCACAGTGACTATCATGCACTGGGCTTTCAATACAAGCTGACAAAACCAAAAATAAACAAGATTTTAAAAAAAAGGTGTACATGAATATGAAAAAAAAAAAGACAAGTTAAAAAAATAACCCTAGACATATAATTTTATTCTCAATGGAAGGCAGCAGAAGAGAGATTCATTCATGACTTATTTGGAAACAATGAACCCAGTATTTAAATATTTTCAGGCATTTTCCTGTGGATAAAGGGACATTGAGATTTGCCCTCATCCTTGCAGGAAGCTCACATTTCAGCAAAAGACCAGACGCTAAATTGACAGTTGTACTGCAGCATTTAAAGGTAGGATTGTGGAGAGGGGGGCAATCAGTATACACCTGGTTGATTGGTCTTGTAGCCCTCAATGGGTTCATTTACCCTGTAATATTCCATAATCCCACATAGATCCCTACTGAGGCCACCATCTTTTTGGTGGGCAATGTCAATCCTGAAGGAATGACCATTAGGGATTGTCCCCACATTTCACTCCCAAATTGGACCTTCATTCTGCACCACCTTGCTCTAAGCCTTACGTACACCTAAAACCATGTAATCTTTGGTACTGCCATTATTTCCTATGGTGCCTTTGACAATTTAGAGAAAGAGCACCTTCTCAACATACTATGCCTCCACATATTTGAAATGTTTTATAATATACTGATTTTAAAAAAAAGAACATAAGGTTTGGAGCCATCTGCAAGAACACTGTTGTAATAAATGGACTAATGTATCCTGTATCTGATGCGGGGAATGCCCCCTCAGCTGAGGCATATTACACAGTGCTCAACTAACACCACCATACCAACAGCCTTGGTAGATATTACTATTCCTATTATCAGAGGGAAATAGTATTTGGCTAGATTAATAGAACTGTCCCAAATCATATGAGTTTGGACAATGACAGAACAGACCTTAAACTCACGTAGACCTGACTCAAAGTTCCTGCTCTCTCTGTTCTCTGAAATGCCAACAGCCCAAAGCACTCCTTCCCTCTGCGCACCACTTCTGCCATTCTCTGCATAGGAGGTACACTTTGAGTTTTCAGTTTAGAGCATCCCCTCTAATAACTCCCCAACCTTCCCTGTTTCATTGTACAGAAACAATTCCAATTCATTAGGCATTCCTTCTCTTTAGTCTGTGTTTCAAAACTCATTCAACATTTATCTACACCAAACTGTATTTGCCATCCATTAGTTCCCTGCTAGCTTGAGGTGCACAAATGAGCAAATTTCTCCTCCATCAGAATGCTCTGTACCTCATTATTTGTTGTTCCCCATAATTTAGTAGCATCTGCAAATTTCCAAGCTTGGTTTTGAACACTGGAGCTGTGATATCAGTAATACAATCATGTACAATAATGCTGAGTTGAAATAAACATCTTTATTTTCACCCCCATTGAGCTGGCATGTAAATGCAATGCGATTATTATTGTGGTCCATATCCTATGAGGTATTTCCCTTATCTTATACCAGAATATGGAGATTAGAGAGCGTGTGAAAATAAGAAGTCTACACTAGACATTTAGAAAGATGAAATAACAACTGTGGCTTTGTTGTGCTTTGCCTTTTACAATGTCAAATGTTCTTTAATTTTTAATGGGACTATGGGTGCACATTTTCCCTAAAAGGAAAAGATCCCATCCTTTCCTCCACTAACCTGAACATCTACGGTCTAATCATTCATATTCAGGCATTCACAGAGAATCATCAAGCATTCATCTGATACCAAATCAGTACTGAGCTGCTGACGCTGAAATAATCATCACTCCTTCAAAATGCAAGGCAAAATTCTATAGTGAGTAATCATAATAGGTACCATTTATTGAACACTGATCACGTGCTAGCCTCGACGAGAGGCTTCACATCTACTTACTTCTCCTTACCACATGCCTTAAGGTAACTATTATTATTTCTCCTGTCACAGATAAGGACATGGAGGAAGAGAAAGGTCAAGGTATTTGCCAAAATCTCACAGCAAGAATACACCAGAATAAGATTTGAACACGGGTTTGCCTAATACCACAGGCCACAGTCTGTCCTACCCCCCCAAAAAAGAAAGAAAAAAATCAGCCTCTTATGTGATAATAATTATGAAATTTAAAAAAGAAGAAGAAGAAGAAGAAGATCTTGTAAAATCCAGCTATTTGCATAATCTGGATTTGTGCTGTGCTGAAAAGCCTCCTTCCCTAATCCTATTCCCACTTGCTGACAAGGATTATGTTAGCAAGAGATGATGCCCTTCGTTCTATGAGTGGAAATAAAGTTGCACTGCAAATATCCTGGAATGTCATGAAAGACTGTTGGAGTACCAGGTGTTTAATGGGAACAGAAGGATACTGACTACTCAAAGAGGTGAGCTCATGCTGTTGAAACGGTAAATGAAAGTCAAGTTCCCTTGTTCACTACTTTGATAGGGGGGATAATTAAATGTACAAGCCTGAAAATACTTCAATGAACAGTGCTCTCTATAATTTTAGATAGGATCACGAACGCTCGCCTGTTTGCCACTGTATTCCAAGAGCCCCAAATGTGCTCACTAAATATCCACTGAAGGAATGACCGTCTCCCCTAATTACCATTCCCAGCCTGTCTGCACAGCATAACTTGAGGTGTAGGTCTTCGAGAAACTGCAAGATATCCAGATGGAGAAGGTAAAATAAGGACTACGGATCTGAGAAGGAGCAGATGGGATACAGCAATGCCTGGAAAATGAGAACCTAGAGGATAGACAGGCTCCAAACGGTTAGTACCTTGGTTTAGGATGAGGGATCATGCATGTAGTTAGCTTGAGAAAGCAGAGCAAAGAAGGAATGGGCAAATGTCCCCCAAGAAGGAAGCAGGCCAGGGAAAGAGGAGGAAACGATGTGTATGTGAGGGCAGAAACTCGGGAGGAACAGTTCCAACGGTTCCAGATGAGCCGTCAGGCATTGCCAACTTATACTGGCCTTCATTTCACCAAACAGCAAGATGACTAGCAGTCACCAGACTAGGTGAAAACTTCAGGAAATGTTGTCTTGAAATACTCAGCCAGACTGGGAAGGGGTGGACATCAGAGCAGAGTGGACAAGAAATCCAGTAGCATTAGGTACCTACTGTGTGCAGAGCGTTCGGTAATTTGAATGAAAACAAGGAGTGGCAGTGACGCCTCTGCCCAGGGTAAGAAATGTTTTGATGAGGAAGGCTTGGCCTGGCCCAGATTTTATTATCCTTCTTCCTCCTCTTGAAAGCTGGTCTTTTCCACGAGGTCTGGCTCCTAAAGTCTTCAGAACAGAAGGATAGAGGGACCGGCTTAGGTAACAGAGCCAAAGGGGTGGGCGTATGCTTTTGTAGCCACCACCTGCCCCACCTTCCTTCTCATTATCTCAGACTTCACAGCTGCTGCGCAGCTAAAGGTCAGAGGGCAGGGCGGTCTACTCTCTATGGCTGTCAGACCTATAAGTTGGAAATCTGACATTGGTATCTGCTAAGAGCTTAGAAAATCAAGCTTCTTAAAATGCTATTCCAAGTATAAGAAGCCTCACTCCCAAATCTTGGAGACAAAAGAAATGGGGTTTCCCAGAATCTGAGCAACATCCAGGAACTTATAATTATACCCATTTTAGTTGTGCCGCCTGGGTCACATCATCACATAGTGCACTCTTCATGTGGAGCTCTTGGGGAATCTCAAAACTACAAAAATGTGTGTTGCAACAAACATCTAATTCTTTTTAATCTTCTGGACATGGGCTTTTTTGACTAACCATGAATCTCACTCTGCAATAAGTACTCAGAAGTTCAAGGCAAAATATACCCCCTACTGTGAATCTTTTTGGCATTCTTATTTTCTTACTTTATTTTGTACCTCATGTGATAGCTTCATTTTTTTTTAAATTATTATGGGTTATTTGTGCTTTTGTATACAACCTCAAATACTCTGTGGACAAAGGCAATGAGTAACTGTATAAAGAAGTGATTAATGAGGACAGGCACACAAGGGGAGAAGCAAGGCCTGTTATCCCAATCTTCAGTGGCCCTTCAAGTGGTCCTACTTGGACTTTAAATAGCTAAGTAACTATTTCCACTACTGTCAAGTATCCAAGATACCGAGTTATGGTGACAAGGAAATATTGGGTCTAGTCCAGCTCTGCCACTGTCTAGCCAGCTGACCTTCACCTCATCAGATGGATACCTCACTGAACCTATGTCTTTGTTACATCACCTATAAAATGAAATGTTTGAACTAACTAGGAGTTGGCAAACTATAGCTTTTGGGACAAATTTGGCTCTTTCATTCTTTGTACAACCTGCAAGCAGAATGATTTTTTAAGTTTTTAAAGTATTTTTGTTTGCTTACTTTTCTTAAGTTTAAGAATTATTGAAGAAAAGGAAGGGGGAGAAAGAGGAGGAGGGAGAGGAGAATAGGTAACAGACAGGATAGATAGCCTACATAACCTAGAATATTTACTAGCTGGCCCTTTACAGTGCTTGCCAACCCCTGAGAGAGCTGATGGCTCTCGTTTCTTCAAATCCTCAGTTTTCTCCACAATTCTATAATCCAAGGTGAAGTTCCTTCACCTTCCTGTAGCTTAGTTTACTTCCTTATGTAATACAGCCTAGCATTGCAATAGGATAATTGTAAAGCCCAGAGATTGTGGGGGAGGGGGAGAAGAAGGAGGAGGAGGAAGATGTTCAGAAGCATAATATGATTTTATATATATATATATATAGAGAGAGAGAGAGAGAGAGAAAGAAAGAGAGAGAGAGAGACATCATAAGTGATGTAGAGACTGGGGTGCCTGGGTGGTGCAGTCAATTGAGCGTCCAACTTTTGGTTTGGAGTCGGGTTGTGACCTCAGGGTCCTGAGCTGGAGCTCTGTAATCAGCTCAGAATCTGCTTGAGATTCTCTCTCTCCCTCTTCCTCTGATCCTTCTCTCCCCTCTCCTCACTTTTTCTCTCTAAAATAAACAAATCTTTAATAAAAAAAGAAGTGATATAGTGACAATTATTCATCTAAGTTCAAAAGGACCCAGATTGACACAGAAGCCATGGACAGCCCATATGCAAAGCACAAGGATCCATATTCCCCCAGGGCTTGGGGTGGTACATGTTGACCTACTTTAGGTTTTCAGCAGAAGCCATCCACAGTATCGCAGGCACAGACAGCTCTGTGCGGTTTTTACCTGAGAATCTTAGGGCACAGAGACTATAACCTGACTTCATGATTAGAGGCCCTCATCTACCTTAGGGTCCATACCCAAATGCACTTCTGGGCTCCAAGTCACAATCTCCTTCTGCGCACTCTTCTGTGCTGCTTCTCCCTGTAAAAGGAACTAGCATCCATCCAAGGATATGAACTTGCGGTTGTTGGGAGGCTGTATGGGCCAGGTGCTTTACATATTTTATTCCAGTTAATTTTTCTGGTAACTCTTTGGAAAGGGTCTTATATTTTAATGATATAAAATTTTAATGATGAAGAACCCATAAAGAAGTTCAGAGTGGTAAAATAACATTCTTAGATCACTAACTAGTATGTTGCGAGGTCACAACTTCAGGCATCTTCTCCACCATGTGCTTCTCCTGCTCTAACAACCAGGCAGGTGTGAGCTATGCAAGTCATTCCTGTCATCTCCTCTCACTGAGTCCCTACCCAGACCCAGGGGGCAACATTTCCTAGTAATGATCCCACTTTCCTCTCTGAATCCAGGCCTGCATGAACTTCCCCTGTTCCTAGTTGTTCCTCCTCCCTGGGAGTATGCCTTATTCTGCTTCACTCTGCCCAACTGCAAGATTAGCCACTGAATCATACCAAAATTATGTTACTCTTCTGACCAAAAGTCTCTGACATCCTTCCAGTTTTTGTTTTAGTTTTTGTTTTTTTTTTTCCATCAAGTCCAATTTATAGGCCTCTGTTCATCACCTGACCATCCCCGGAGAGGCCTCATTCACTTCCTAAGCATCTCTATCAGCATCTACTCTTCCCCGTTTGAAAGATCTCTTCATGTCTCTGGCTAGGCCCCTCCTCGTCTCCTTTTCTCCATGCATCCAAATGCTACACAGCTTAATCTCCACACTTCCTCTACACAGACTTCTTTCCTTCCCTCGTCTGCTCATTCTTCTCTTAGTTCCTAAAATACGTATTATTTATTATACTCTCACTGCTTATTCAGCTCAATGGGCTTGATGTGTTCTACAGAGAACAGATTTTATTTCAAACCTCATTTGATCCTGGCTCTTTCAGTTAATGTGTAGCATTAAGCAAGTTATTCAGCTTCCCAAAGTCTCAGATTTCTCATATGTATAAAAAGACGGATATCTATTTTGAAGGGTTTTTCTGTGGGATAACATTTAAGGTGTTGTGAATAATGGCTACTACATGGAAGGCAATTAATGCATATTTCCTTCTTTTTCCTTTTTAGGCTACTACTGTTTCTATGCAACATACCCTATACAACCCAGTGTTTCGTTTCCTGTCTTATTTTTTTCCCCTCTATTTTTTTCTCCAATAGAAAACATGTATTTTCTCCAATAGAAACCATGTAAACTACAATGTGAATAACATGAAAGGAAGGTCCATACAATATGTTTTTTTTTTCTTTTTTTTCTTTAGTCTTTGGGATTTTGTTGAACATACAGGAATCAATCAATAAAATGTTTGATATTAAGTAGAGTCTCTTAGATAATGGGGGAAATCAGTGGTTTAACCCAAGGTAAAGTAGTCAATATAATCCTGAGAAAATTTACCCTCAGGCAGTGCTTTGCAATTTTTCTTACTGGTATTTTTACTGGAAAAAAAAAGATCCTCATCAAAAGTAATTTTTTTAAAAGATTAGATAAAAAATAGAGCATGATGGGACTGATAATTTGTGTACTTTTACAATCATCTTGAATTATTTTTCAATGTAGGCAGTATATTTTTACAACATAAAACAATCACAAAATACCTTTCCACAAATATATGATTGTTCAGTCCAATTATACTTTCTTTGCCTTATCCAGTTATTCAATCAATATTGTTTCCTGAGGCCCTACCATGTGATGGTAGGCCAGCACAGGTGCTAGGATTGTAAAGATGAAGTTTGAGTTTTCTCTCAGTGACCCTGCTCTCAGGGGGAAATGTGGATTCACAGAGAAGCCACAGTAGTATGAGATGACATCATAATGACATATGTACAAGGTAGCTCTGGTAATACTTCATAGCCTGAAGGCTGAGATTTGAAGGCTGCAGGTAAATGGACTCAAAGGATGGGATTAGGTGAGGCCAGAACATTCCAGGAAGCCAATGCCTTTGTAAACATCCTATTATCTCTGTAGAGTTGTGCTCAACTAAGCTGTGTTCAATTCAATAATTGGATTAATGGATTAATTCACTGTCCCTTTGTTGTAGCAGAAGGTGCATGTGGATCAAGAAGATCTGGATTAGGAAACATATTTTGAACCTAAGCAATTACACTTCAGGAAAATTAAATTACCTTTTAGGTTTCTTTATTCTCAAATTCTATAATTTTGATTCATAATTCTCCTCTAACTGACTTCCCAAAGTTATTAAAACATTTGAGAATTATTTCTATTAAACTGTTTTGCAAAGCTACTGCAACCGTGAAAATATTACAGCATTGAAGGAGGGCAAAAGCATAGTGAGTGAAGCATAGGCTGGTAAGGTAGCCACATGAGGGCCCTCAATTTTATCTATTTCATGTTTCATCTGTGTGACCTAGAGCAAGTTTCTCACACTTTCTGGAAACTGAATATGTCATATGTATACTTGGGAAGATACAAAGAGAGAAGGGAAAACATGAGATGAGATGCAAGTCAAATGCCTGGGATATAGTAATCCATCAAAATGTTTTTCTCCTTTTGTACTTAAAAAAGACTGGGGGTCTTCAGCTTCCAAGAAGATGGAGTAGACATACTTTTCCCTACTCCTCCCAGTAAGTACAATGGAAAACTGGACATTATCACTAAAACAAGTTGTAGAGAAAAAAGACGACCAGCTAGGAAACTTGAAACCTGAGGAAGAACACAGTAGAGAGTGCCCTGAGATTTCTCTTTTCCTCATGTACCTCAAACATGGAGGTGAAGAGGCTGGCAACCTGGAAATGCCTATAGGGATAGACAAAATAACCCTCCAACAGAAGCCTATTCTCTGTAGGCAAAGGACCAGGAAAAGAGCAACCTAGCAAGTCAGAAAACTTAATGACAATAACTACTTTGTTATAGCCAAAAACCACAGAATAAACTAAGGCTCCATTTCTCCCATGCAAAGGGAGAGAAAAAACTATACTTCCACTCTTATCAGACTGTAATGAGGCACCAAGGTGGGATCAAAGAAGGCCAATGAGGAAGCCAGGACTATTATCCCAATGGCAGAAAGTGGCTCTCCACCCATAGTTTCAGCAGAGACCATCTCAGGAGTCAGAATTCTTACCCCTGCCTAGCAGTAATGAGGAGTCTTTGAGTCAGGCATCAGTGGAAATTGAGTAGAGAAACATTGGTTTCTACATTCCCATGAGATGGTACTCTTCCCTTTGACTGACAAAACAGTATCACAAAAAGCCACTTAAAACAGAAAATTTATTTATTTATTTTTTAAGATTTTACTTATTTATTCGACAGAGAGAGATCACAAGTAGGCAGAGAGGCAGGCAGAGAGAGAGAGAGAGAGAGAGAGAGGAAGAAGCAGGCTCCCCGCTGAGCAGAGAGCCCGATGCGGGACTCGATCCCAGGACTCCAAGATCATGACCTGAGCCGAAGGCAGCGGCTTAACCCACTGAGCCACCCAGGCGCCCAAAACAGAAAATTTAAATGTGATCAAGAATGTCGTAACATAATATAAAAGCATCAAAGTTTAAATTGAAACCTGCTCATTCTACCAAGAACTAAGAGGATCTTAAACTGAATTAAAAAATAAGATATCAACACCAAGATGATATATATTAGAATTATCTGGTAAATATTTAGAAGCAGCTATGATAAAAATATTTCAATGATCAATTATGAATAGACTTCAAGCAAAAGAAAAATTAGAAAGCTTCAGAAAAAAAGGTGTCAACAAATAAAAAGAAGACAGAAAAATAACCAAATAAAAATATTAAAACCAAAAAATTCAATACTGAAATTAAAATTTCAGTGGATGGCTTCAATGGCAAAAGAAAAGAGAGAGAGAAGGGGTGCCTGGGTAGCTCAGTTGCTTAAACATCCGACCCTGTTTTAGCTCAGGTCATGATCATGGGGTTGTGAGATCAAGTCCTACATCAGGTTCCCCCTCAGCACAGAGTCTGCTTGATATTCTCTTCCTCTGCCCCTCCCCCTGTGCACTTGCTCTATTTCTCTCTCTCTCTCTCAAATAAATAAATGTAAATATATATTTGTATACATAAGATATTTATATATATAAAGTATATATATGTGCATATATATAAAAAAAGAAAACATACAGAGAATATAATCAAAAATTGGAAAATGGCAGAAAAATTTACTCAATCTGAAAACAAAGTAAATTGAAAAAAAGAAAAAAACAGAACTTCAGTGACCTAGAGTCTATAAATAAAATTTAACACATATCATTACGATATCAGAAAAAGAAAAGAAAGTGGGTGGGGTTGAAAATAAACTCAGAGATATAATAAATGAAAATTTTCCAAAGTTTTTATGACAAAAGACATAATCTACATATTCAAAAAGCTGAGTAAACCTAGGATAGGATGGACCCAAAGACATCCATATCAAGACACATGGTAACTAAACTTCAAAACTAAAGACAAAAATTACTGAATGCAGCCAGAGGAAAATGACACCTTACAATAAAGAAACAAAAACAATTAGAGCGACAGCATTTTATTCATCAGAAACCAGAGATGCCAGAAAATATGTGGCATGACATTTTTTACAGCTAAAGAAGGGGACTGTCAATCATAATCCTTAACACAGGAAATACATTTTTCAAGAATGAGGAGAAAATAAAGAATCAAGAGGAAATAAAGAAAAAGGGAAATTAAGACGTTCTGTTACCAGCAGACCTATCCTAAAAGAATGGCTAGACAATGTTACCTAAACAGAAAGAAAATAATAAAAGAAGGAACCCTGGAACATCAAAGAGAAAAAAAAATAACACAGTAAGGAAAACTGTGGATCAGTTTAGTGGGCTCTTCTCCTCTGGAGTTTTCTAAATTATCTTTGACAATTGAAGCAAAAATCATAACACTGTCTGATGTGGTTCTAAATGTATTTGAAGGAAATACTTAAAAATAATTGTATTATAAATGGAGGAGACTAAAGGGACTTAAAAGGAAGTAAGCTGGGCGCCTGGGTGGCTCAGTGGGTTAAGCCGCTGCCTTCGGCTCAGGTCATGATCTCAGGGTCCTGGGATCGAGTCCCACATCGGGCTCTCTGCTCAGCGGGGAGCCTGCTTCCTCCTCTCTCTCTCTGCCTGCCTCTCTGCCTACTTGTGATCTTTCTCTGTCAAATAAATAAATAAAATCTTTAAAAAAAAAAAGGAAGTAAGCTTTCTATGCTTCACTTACTCTGGTAAAATGACACTAGTAAACTCTGATAAATTACATATATATAATATAATGCTTAGAGCACCACTAATAAAGCTATATAAGGAAATATACTCAAAATTACTGTAGACAAATCACAACAGAATTCTAAAACAATGTTCAAGTAATCCACAGGAAGACAAGAAAACATAAATAGAGAAGTGACAGAAATAACACAAAGGAAAAAAATGTTAAATGTTAAGCCAAATATATCAACATTAAAATCAAATATAAATGGTTTTAATACACTAAATAAAAGATTATCCTAGTGGATACTACCATCTCCAAAATATGCTGTTTATAAAACCTTACTATAGGTATAGCAGTACAGCATGTTGAAAATATAAATATAAATAAAAAGAGCTATAGATCTAGATAGATAGATATAAATATAAAGATATACTATGAAAATATTAATCAAAGGAAAATAGGAAGGGCTCTATTAATATCAAATAAAGTACACTTCAGAGTAAAGAAATTTGTCACAGCCAGAGAGGGATATTATATGATGATAAAAGGGTCAGTGCACCAAGAAGATATAGCATCATAAAAGTATATGTAGCAAACAACAGCAAAATATGTGAAGCAAATGCTATCAGACTAAAATGAGATACAGACAAGTCCAGTTACAGCTGGGGACTTTAGCACCATTCTCTAAATAATTAATAGAACAAAACAGAGGTTCAGTGAGGTCATCAACCAACAACATCATCAACCAACAACAACAGCCAAACATACGTTCTTTTCAAGTTCCAAAAGAGACCATATACTGGGCAATAAAGCAGACCTCAACAAATTTAAAAGAACTAAAAATCAAATAGGGCCGGATTTCTGTACCACAGTGGAATAAACTAGTTAGCAACAGAAAGAAACTCTCCAAATACTTGGAAACCATAAAATGTTGTCCTAAATAATTCATAGGGTCAAAAAAGTGGTTTTGAAGATGATCAAAAATATATTTAATTGAATGCAAACAAACATACAACATATCAAAATTTGGGGCATATGACTAAGAGAGAAATTTAGAGGACTAACTACACACTTCAAAAAAGAGTTCAGATCAATAATATAAGCTTTAACCTCAAGAACTTAGAAAGTAAAGAAAGCACAGAACCGACAGGAAAAAAGGTAACACCCAAAACAATAAAGAGCAGAAATCAAAGAAATTGAAGGAAAAAAAAAAGAAAACCAATGAAGCAAAGAGCTAAGTCTTTGAAAAGATCAATGAGGCTGACAATACTTTAGCAAAACTGACAAAAGAAAGCGAGAAGAGGCACTATCGGGAATGAAACAGGGGCTATCACTACAGACATCAAAAAGATAAGGGGATCTATTTTTAAATCCTTTAACTCATAAAGTTGAAACTTTTATAAAAGGATCAATTTCTGAAAAAAAACACAAATTACCACAACTCAACAAACATGAAATATATTATTTGGATAGTTCTATGTCTATTAAGAAACTTGAATTCATAATTTTAAAACACCCCCAGAGAAGAAGTCTCCAAACCCAGAGAGTTTCAGAAAGGAATTTCACCAAAGAATTAAAGATGAATCAACATCAATTCTACACAAATTCTTCTGGGAAATACAGAAGAGGGAAGCTTCGTCACTATTTATCTTAAATTAATTTTATATGAAGTTCCTACATAACAGTTGTTGTATGTGTATATACATATATACTCCTCATGAGTACAAATGCAAAAAAAAATTTTTTTTAAAGATTTTATTTATTTATTTGACAGAAAGAGATCACAAGTAGGCAGAGAGGCAGGCAGAGAGAGAGGAAGGGAAGCAGGCTGAGCAGAGAGCCTGATGTGGGACTCGATCCCAGGACCTGAGATCATGACCTGAGCCGAAGGCAGCGGCTTAACCCACTGAGCCACCCAGGCGCCCCAAATGCAAAAATTTTTAAGAAAAAAATTTGCAAGTAGAACTCAGCAATATATAAAAATAATTGTATATGGTTACTGACCATAATTTCTCACCTACACCCTCAGGGATGTGAAGCTGGTTAAATATTTGAAAATCAAACAAGGTAAACTAACATAAAATAGGCTAAAGAAGAAAAATCACATAATAATATCAATAAATGAAGTGAAATAATTTCATAAAATGTAATGTTCACTCATGATAAAAATAGAAATATTGGAGGACCTTTCTCAACTTCATAAATGGCATTGACAAAAACCTACAGCTAGCATACTTAATAGTGAAAAACTGATGGGAGACAAAGCAAAAATGTCTGCTCTTACCATTCTTGCTCAACATAATGCTGGAATTAGCAGTTAGGGCAAAAAAGCAAGAATCTATAAAAAAGACCTCTAGTATTGTTATAAGTGACTCCGGTGAGATCAAAGAATAAACATAAAATATCTATTGCATTTCTATAAACTAGCAATGAACATGTGAATTCAAATGAAAATAAAAATACAATACCATACCATTAGTAATCACTCAAAATATAGAAGTTACATTCAAATCTGACAAAACAGGAACAGGAGTGATATGCTGACAACTGCAAAACAGCAATGAAAGAAATCAAAGAAAACCTATATAAAATGGGGACATAGATGTATAGTGTACATGAACTGAAAGACTCAATATAGATGTCAAATCTCCCTAAATTGATATACAGATTTAGCACAATTTATATTAAGTTCCTAGAAAGTTTTTGGGGGGTTAGGGGAACATATATGGACAAAATTATTCCCAAGTTCAAATAGAACAGCAAAGGAATCAGAATAGCCAAAATAATTTTGGACACAAACAAAAAATAAAGACCAAAGTGGAAAGAATCGGTCTCGTCAATTTCAAGATTTGTTATACCTGTAGCAATTGAGACTGTGTAACATTAATGATGGTATAAACATATAGATCAATGGAATAAAAAAGAGTCCTCTTTTAAAGACAAACATACAGATATGCCCAACTGATTTTTGACAAATGCTCAAAAGTAATTCGGTGGAGAAAAACAATCTTTTAAGTAAATGGTACTGGAAAAATTGAACATCCATAGGCAAAACAAAACAAAAGAAAATGAAACAAACTAAACTTGACTAAATTCTCACATTGTATATAAAAATTAACTCAAAATGGATCATTTAAATGGATCAAATTTATGTAATTATTATTTTTAAAATATATTTAAATATAAGCAGAAAACCATAAAAATTTTAGACAAACAGAAAATCAACAGGTTTTAAGATAGACATCACATCAAATGCATAACTCATGGGTTAAGCCTCTGCTTTCAGGATCAGGTCCTGGTCTCAGGATCCTGGGATCGAGTCCCACATAGGGCTCTCTGCTCAGCGGGGATCCTGCTTCCCCCCATCTCTCTTCCTGACTATCTGCCCTACCTGTGATCTCTCTCTCTCCCTCAGTCAAATAAATAAATAAAATCTTTAAAAAAAAAAAAGCATAACTCATAAAGATAAATTTGACTTCATCCAGATTAATAACTTCTAGTCCACCAAATACTCCATTCATTGTTTTGAAAAACAAGTTACTGAGAGGAAATATTTTCAAACCACATAGCCAACAAAAGAATAGTATCTAGAACATACAACTAACTTTCAAAAGTCAATAGTGGGTAAACAAATTACAACTGGGCAAGAGACATAAAGAGAAATTTTACCAAACAAGAACTCAGATGACAAATAATCACATGAAAGATGTTCAACATCATTAGGCAGTAGGAGAGTGCTGATAAAAACCACAATGAGATCTCATTACTCAGCTATCAGAATATCAATACTCTAGCAAAAGTGGGTTAAAGCCTCTGCCTTCAGCTCAGGTCATGACCTCAGGGTCCTGGGATCCAGCCCCGCATCGGACTCTCTGCTCAGCATGGAGCCTGCTTTCCACCCTCTCTCTCTCTGCCTGCCTCTGCCTACTTGTGATTTCTGTCCATCATATAAGTAAGTAAAATGTTTTTAAAAAATAATGTCTAAAATAAAAAATAGTGACAGTAACAAACGCTGTCAAGGATGTGGACAAATTGGATCATTCACAAATTGCTGGTGGGAAGTTAAAATGGTACAGGCATCTGGAATACATTTTGGCAGCATTTTCAAAAAGTAAATATGTTACTACCATATTGCCCACCAATTGTACTTCTGGGAATTTATCTCAAAGAAATACAAATAAAATGTATTCACACAAAAACATGCACATAAATTTTATACCATCTTTATTTGTAATAGCCCCAAATTGCAAGTAGCCTAATTCTCCTTTCATAGTACATAGTTAAACAAAGAGTGGTATATTCATAACATGGAAAACTACTCAACAGTGAAAAAGGAAGAATTATTGATATATAAATCTCAAGAGGATTATGTTAAGTGATAAAAGCCAATCCTCAAATGTGCATACTGTGTGATTCCATTATATACCCCTGTTGATGTGACACAAATACTGGAATAAAGGCCAAGAGGTAAGGAGAAATTCAGGTTGGGAGGAAATTTACTAGACTAGAGTGATAGGAGGGATCCCTGTGGCGACAGAAATTTTCTATATTTTGATTATATTAATGTCATTATCCTGATTGTCATGTTGTACAGTTTTTGGAAGATGTTACCATTGGGAGAAACTGGTAAAAGGTATATAAGATCTCTATGTATTATCTTTTACAACTGTATATGAATCCACCATTATCTCAAAATTTAAAAAATAATTAAAATGTTGAATGTGTGAGTTATTTACTTTATGCTATTTATCCTTGGAAAAAAGTACATTTGATATTCTGCCCAATGTCCTCTTTTAAAGGCAAACTCTCACTATCTGATCTGTTTCTAAGAAGAAACAGAAAGAGAAATTTAATGCACTGTAAGAAATTCCACTGATTCTTTTACACTTTTTGGAAAAGAGTCCCTTAGGTTTGCAATGCAGGAAAGGAAGCTATAGTGGAATGCTTACATTTTCCAGAGACAAGTCATAAATTAACACCTTAGAGAAGCTTGTACATTTTAAAAGCTATTTTGACAAACCAGAGAGCATCTAAAAAAGGTTGATAGGCTGGAGAGTAGTCAGGAAGTCATTTCATATGAGGAGTAGTTAAGATACGGAAATTTAGCCTGGAGAAATGTTAGCAGGTACATGTATTTGAAGGGCTCTTAGGCAAGACAAATGGGAGCTTATCTCCTCTTACTTATAAAGAGTATTTCCCATAGGGTGGTTCATACAGATGATTTTAGGTGGTGAAAGAACTAACATATTTCATGTTAATTGTTATGTTCTCATTTGTATATGTATTAGAAAAATGAAAATAGTACATCTAATAATACAAATTTTTCACTTGTAATAGGATGTATACATTCTCTATTAAAAAGACACCTCGGGGCGCCTGGGTGGCTCAGTGGGTTAAGCCACTGCCTTCGGCTCAGGTCATGATCTCAGGGTCCTGGGATCTAGTCCCGCATCGGGCTCTCTGCTCAGCAAGGAGCCTGCTTCCTCCTGTCTCTCTCTCTCTCTGCCTGCCTCTCTGCCTACTTGGGATCTCTGTCTGTCAAATAAATAAATAAATAATCTTTAAAAAAAAAAAAAAAAAGACACCTAGATTTTAAAAGACATTTTTTGAAGAAAACTATGAGTAAATAAGAGTATAGATGGTTCATGACTATGACAATTTTCAAGGCTGTTATGAAGGCGACTGTGGGTTTTCACTAGAGACACATTAATCATTTTATCATTATAAGTCTTCAGTCAGATCTAACAAGATGCATCGAAGATGTTGGAAGAAGGGTTCTTATCACAGTTGACCTTCTGGAAAAGGTAATCTCTTAGATCCTTACTTGACATTTCCGGATCTTAGGATCCATGATTTTCTGAGGTTGGTTTTGGAGGACCCGTGATTATTGTATAATGGTTGCAGATGTACTAAAAATAATTGCAGTGACATTATTTCAACCTAAGAAAGAGAATCAGCAAATTCAATTCTCAAAACTGCTTATTTTTGGATCCAAGTTCATCTCCCAGGAATACTATTCACACAATGGATTTGAGGGCTCTATCATGGTTTCCTATAAAATTGGTCCAGTGCAACTGGGAAACTGCTTTTACAGTACCCCAGATGAGTTTGATGTACACTCTACTCAGGAATGACTACCCTAGATTATAAAAAGAGAACACACCCACACTCATTCAAGATTTGGAGGTCACAGTCAAGAAGCCCAGTTGGCAGTGTTCTTTTTGAGCTAGAAAGTATAATTCTGTTTTAGTTTATGGCAATTTGAAGTTATTTGTTTAGACCGTAAGACTATTTACGACATAGGCCATATTATACAGATTATTTATCTTCCAGGATACTGGACAAAATGAATACTTTTAATATAGTTCAGCTTTCTGATGTAAAATATTTACATTAATTTTAAAGTATTCCCAAATTAAATTAATAAATACATTAATAAATGCTGTGTGTATAGAGCTATAACATTTACTAATGAGGAATAGTTAGGAGACAATACATAGAAAATTTTGGTAAATTTTTATTTTATGTTGTTTTTTTTTTATATTTTTATTCATTCATTTGAGAGAGAGAGAATGCATGAGTAGGAGAGAGAGGCAGAGGGAGGAGGGGAAGCCGATTCCCTGCTGAGCTGGGAGCCTGGCTGGATCTGGAGATCATGGAGATCCAGATCTGGAGATCATGGCCTGAGCCAACGGTGGAAGCTTTACCGACTGAGTCATCCAGGTGTCCCAGAAAAATTTTATTTTAATTCCATTCCAATAATACATTGTCTTAGACTTGAAAATGTTGGTGATTTTCATCTCCCTTGTTCCATATTGAAAAAAGATTGCACAGAAATGTTTACTTTATGGATTGAACATTTGCAATAATAGTAACATTTACCTATTGATCCTAATGTGCCAGACACTATTCTCACCACCTTATATATATAGTAATCCATTTATTCTCCTCAATAGCCATGCAGGTTGGTAATATTTACAGATAGGAAGACACACCCAGCTAATGTGTAGTGGTACTGGGATTTTACTCCAGGTGTTCTGAACATTATCAAGCACCAAAGTAATGACTTTCAAAGTTTTTATCCAGAATGAGTTGTATGAAATAAGCTCCTAGTAGATACCTAAAGCATGCACACACACACACACACACGCACACACGCACACATGCACACACGCACACACACACATGCTGGAAACAATCATTTTTGAAATGAGAGAACCTAGGCATTTGCAATATTTTTCTCATCTATTTCATTTTTAAAATTCTAGATGAGGGGGCGCCTAGGTGGCTCAACTCGCCTGGGTTAAAGCCTCTGCCCTGGGCTCAGGTCGTGGTCCCAGGATCCTGGGATCGAGTCCTGCATCAGGCTCTCTGCTTAGCAGGGAGCCTGCTTCCTCGTCTCTCTCTGCCTGCCTCTCTGCCTACTTCTGATCTCTGTCTGTCAAATAAATAAATAAAATATTTAAAAAAAAATTCTAGATGAGGCTCACTAAACTAATTTCACAACCCATGAATATATTGCAAACCACTGCTTGAAATAAAATGCACAGTGCACTATCTTTGCTATAAGGGAAATTAGGGGTTGCAAAAGAAAAAAGGATGAAGACCCTATGTCCAAGTTCTGATGTTAAAGGAGATTTAGAGGTTGATCAATGGTATTCAGGGCAAGCCACTGTGGTAGGCCAAGGAGCTATGGAAGGGGCAAAATGCCTAAAGCTCCCACACAAGCATAAAGTGCTTGCAATTTTTGGAGGTAGTGTGGTATGATGGGAAGAACCAGGAGCCAGGAAACCAGAACTGAAGATTGGATCTGCCAATTACTACTCAAGTATTCTCAGGAAAATAATTAATCTCTCTGAGATCTTATCTGTTATTCTGGAATAATGGAGCAGGTGATTTTGTTGCTGGAAATTACATCTTACTTACGAGTTCAACCACAACTTCAATGGACAGATTTATCTAAGCACACACTTACACAAATGGAGTTTCATTTCTATGTCCAGCCCTGTGTCTTTTCCTGACCTTTTGGATCTCCTACATGTTCAGAGGAATTAATAACCAAGAATTCAATCTTCAACTGGTGAATAAATTCCCAACTCTCCTCCGAACAGACAAATTGGAAACTATTCTCTTCAGAGAGATCCCAAAGAAGCGAGTCTTTATGTTGGTTTCCCCTTCTTTTCTGTATTACTCTTTCCACTCCCATCCTCATTCTTTCTGGGATCACCTTGCAAAATCATCAACCTGCACCCAAATCCTTGTCTCAGTCTCTATCATTGGTGTAACATGAATTAAGAGAACTAAATGACAGAAGTATATTCTATCTCTAGTAATACCTAGTACATATCAAATAATTGATAAAATAATATAAAGTCTTCCTCTGTGAAGACTCTATCACAGTACAGAGGGCAAAACAATGTGTTGGAGCCAAAAACAGTTTGAAATTAAGAGCAAATATCATAATGCTAGTAAATAAATAGAAATTTGAACCCAGGCCAGTTATGTAGAGGTTTCTCCGAAGGGTATAATTAAAGATGGGTGCAAACAAAACCATTGTGCCTAAATACAATAAACTGTTATGAACTAAAAAAAATATGAAACATATTTACAGATATAGAAGGGTCTTCATACCATATTGTTGAATAAAATTAACATGTTATAATTCAATATGTAGACCATGATCTTATTTGTAAATCTTATCTGTAAAATAATATATATATATATTGTCTACAGGAGTAAGGTATACATGAACATAAAAAATAAAATTTGATGGTTATATACTACAATTTAAAGAGTAGTTGCCTTTTATGGGTAGAATTTTGAATTTTGTTTAGCATTTTTATTTTTTCTCTATATTTTCTAACAATTTTTATTTTTGGAGTCAACATACACTCCTTGAACTAACTCAACAAATAATACGGTTGACTCCATAGTCCTTGCTCCTTTAACCTTTTCCACCACTGCGCAATCTTACAGTGGGCTTTGAAAGAAAATGGAGAACCATGTATGAATACCTTCAAAATATCCTCATGGTATATCTAAGAATCCTTTCAGAGCAGTGTCAAACCCCTAACTCTGAAAGGTTGACTCAAGGCAAGTTGTATTACAAGCCAGAGTGAATCTGGCTTGACTCTACCTACTTTCTCTAAAGCTGGTATCAGAGCTTTAAAATCTCATTTTGTCCATCTGTTTAATCAGAGTCAGAAGGACCGGTCCAAACCCAAGGCATGACTACACATGAGAGAACATTAAGCATAGATACAAACTGAAAGAACATGGACAAAGGCTTTGGGTCAGATCCTGGGTGATAAAAGGTAGGGGCATTTCCTGAAGAACCTCTAGGTTTCCACAGGGGTAAGAACCTACACCAACATCCCCCTACCTATGTATATTCATCAGACACTTTTATCAGGTTACAGGTATACATAAGGCATTCTCAGGCAAGGTCTCCTAATAATTTATGACAACATAAATGTCAGGAAACTACAGCTGGAGTGTGAATTTGTGAGATTACTCGTGGTTTGTCAAACAGCTTAGTTTAGGAGGAAAACCTACTGCCAAGGAACCCTTTCCCAAACAAAGTTTGTAATTCTAATTAAAGTTGTCGGGCTACACCTGTTAAATTGAAAGGGCTATATTCAGAGTCATTTGGAAGCATGCTGCCCAGGTTATACTTAATAAATTGGTCTATGAAGTTGCTCACAAGAATTATTGGAGCACAGATTTGGGGGGATATGACAAAATATTCTAAATGAATAAATGAATGAATTAAAAAATGCATAACGTATACATATCACTGTGTCCCACTCTCTAAGTCCTCATAACAAGACAGGTCGCATAAACTACATTTTAATTCTTGTTGCCTCATGAGAGTTTGAGCTTTTCTTTCTTTATAGAGGAGGTTTTAAAATGCTCAGCTTCTCCCTAAGCCACAGAGGTGGTAGGTGATGGAGCTGGCCTGTGCATATTATACCTGGGGCTGTTTCTTCTAGATTATACTGGCTCCAACTCTAGCATCACTACATAGGAACAAGCGTTAACCCCCTCTTGAAGCAAGCCTTAATCTTCTTATTTTGTTATTCTTTCTGGAAAATGGTAATGAAAGCAGAGAAGATAATGGCCATGTTGGCATCATGAAAAGAGTAGATGTTGCTATCCAAACAGAAGAGATGGCTTTTCTATTTCAAACTTTTCAGCAATTGTGCACTATTTTGGTTCCTTCCAGTCCCAAACATTCAGGCTTATTCCATCCCTTAGTCAGAGAATGAGTGTTGGCACACTCTCCTAAAAATGGAAAAAATGCAAAGGACTTACTTGGGAAGAAAAGAGGGTTGCACAAATTTCTTCTCCGCTGGCAGAAATTAGTGAGGAGAAACATCAAAGGCACCAAGAAGGTGTTTGTGGAAAAGAAACAAGAACCAAAGCGGAATTGACTTTGGGTCCAATAGAGTTAACTGAAGGAGGAGACTCAAGGACAAGCTTGAAGTTTTCAAACAAGTGGCCCGAGTCAGAGGGTGGAGGAGACAAGAAAAAAACGTCAAAGGTAGACATTGTCATACAAACTCTATAGTTCCTCAGGAAAATGGAGATGCTAGAGACTCTAACAGTAGCAGAAGATAGTGTCCTTGCTTAAGTAGAGTTGCTGCAAAATGAACTGCTGTCCCTAAGAGGCAGAAGCGACTGAGATTAGCATTCAGGACTTACCTGGTTGTTGAGAGAGCTGTGGGTAGGAGACTCAGGCTGAAGCCCACAAGTGTGAAAGTGAAGCTGTGGTAAGGAGTGAGGCTACCTAGATTTTAATTCTGGCTTCACCACGTAATACCTTGGGTAAATCACTTAATCTGTTCTGGGTCAATTTTTTAAAAATGTTTTATTTATTTGTTTGACAGAGTCAGAGAGGGAACACAAGCAGGGGGAGTGGGAGAGGGAGAAGCAGGCTCCCGTGCTGAGCAGGCAGCCTGATATGGGGCTCAATCCCAGGATCCTGGGACCATGACCCAAGTGTAAGCAGATGCTTAATGACTGAGCCACCCAGGTGCCCCTGGCTCAATTTCCTCTTTCATAAATGGGCAAAATAATAGTGTCCACTTCAGATCAGAAGCATCCTCACTTTGCATGTTTCTGGCATCCACACTTTTGACTTACCACTATTTGGGTAAATAACAAAGTCCTCCAATGACATCATTTAAATTTCCATTCCCGTGGTATATTAAGTGTGAGAAAACTGCGTAAAGTCAAAACTTGGCTGTTAGCTCCTGAGTCTTCACATCGTCACCCACATAACAGATGGGCTGTGCGGCCAGTGGCCAATCACACCACATCTCTCAAAGTCACTGTTTCTGTTACGTAGTTCACACACAGACAGTCAAGCATGTGATTGTGTTTCTTCCTTGTTCCAGTGACACAAGGAATATGGCATCTTACAAATGTGGGTATTTAAAAGAGGGGATTGGACAAGAAAAATCCAAGTGCAGTAAAGAAAGGAAAAGTGGTGACACTGGAAATAAAATGAGAATTATATATAAATGGAACTAGAAAACCAAGAGCTGACCTTGGAAGTGTTGACATGCTGCTCTTCAAGAGATTCCACAAGAAGCCAGAAGACTTTAGGGAAGGCAGACTTGTCAACATAAATAAGAAAAGATGTCATGATAAATGAGATGAAGACGTTCCAGAGGAAGGACAATGAAGAAAAAGCCACATTAAGGAGAACCTCAGAGTCTGATGCTAAGTGAAGTAAGTCAGACAGAGAAAGGCAAATACCATATGGTTTTGCTTATATGTGGAATTTAGAAAACAAACAAACAAAAAGCAGAAACAGACCCATAAATACAGAGAACAAAGTGATGGTTGCCAGAGGGGAAAGGGTAGGGATGTGGGTAAAATGGGCGAAGGGAAGTGGGAGGTACAGGCTTCCAGTTACAGCATGAATAAGTCGCAGGGATAAAACGTACCGCGTAGGGAATATAGTCAGTGAAATCATAATAGCTTTGAATGGTGACAGATGGCAGCTACCCTTGCGGTGAGCACAGCATAAGGCACAGACTTGTTGAATCACTATGTCCTACACCAGAAACTAATGTAACATCATGTGTCAACTATACTTCGATATATACATAAATAAGAGACCCTCAGAGATATTTTGCAACATTGAAAGGACAAACAATAAAATGTTACAAGCTGATCTAAACTGAGAACGGAGTTTGCCAATACATGAAGGCAGGGAAAAGATGTCTGCTGCATACTGTTAAGTGGTACAATGAGAAGGCAAACACTGCTGCAACTCCTCTTGGTAAGTTTTTTTTGCAAAGAAATAAGAAACACTTTGATTCCCTATATTTCTAGTATTTCAAATTAAAGTATACTAGCTAATTATTAATTTAACTACTTTCCCTATACATTTAAAACTGTGAGAATGTCTTTCAATGTTTAAAAGTAATTTTTTTTTTTTTTTAACAGAACAAGGGTGCCTGGGTTGTTCATCTGGCTAAGCAGCTGCCTTCAGTTCAGGTAATGATCTCAGGATCCTGACATTTAGCCCTGGACTCTGGTTCCCAGAGTCTGGCTCCCTGCTCAGTAAGGGGGTCTGCTTCTCCTTCTCCTTCTATACTCCCACCCCTAGTCTGCCACTCACTCTTTCTCTCTCCTTCAATTAAAGAAATAGAATATTTATTTTTTTAAAAAGTCACAGAATAATTGTACTTTTTCCCATTGGCCACTGAGTCTGCTTTGAACGATTTCAACTTGTACAGACAAAAGAAATGTCTGCATTGCTCTGAAGACTAAATGAGATGAACTATGCAAAGTGCTTTCACCACAGCAAATGGCAATTTGGAATAAAACTAACAAGACCAAATACACAACAAATATTAAGAACTTTCTTCCTATAAAAGTATAATCTATGATTGAAAGCTACAGCTGAATTTGTGTACTATTAATAGTGAGTTAAAAAAAAAAGTCCTCCTCACCAAAAAGGGGAAAAAAAAAAAAAAGACATCCATGTATTGGATATCTTTTCTGGAAATTGTAAATTTTCCTTAAAGGAAAAACAAACAAACAAACAAAAACACAGAAGAGTAGTCACAGGTGTGATAAAATTAAGGATATTGAGATGGAGAGATTAGCCTGGATTACATGGGTGGGGCCTAAATGCAACCATATTTATCCTTAATAAGTGGGATTTTTTTTTTTTAATTTTCAGCCTAACAGTATTCATTGTTTTTATATCACACCCAGTGCTCCATGCAATCCATGCCCTCTATATTACCCACCACCTGGTACCCCGACCTCCCACCCCCCCGCCCCTTTAAAACCCTCAGATTGTTTTTCAGAGTCCATAGTCTCTCATGGTTCACCTCCCCTTCCAATTTACCCCAACTCCCTTCTCCTCTACACAGAAGAGGCAGAGGCAGTGTGATTTTCAAGGCAGAGACTAGAGAGGTGCGGCCACAGCCAAGGAAGACTGGCAGTCTCCAGAACCTGGAAGAAGCAAGAAACAAATCCTCTCCTAGAGTCTCCAGGGGGAGATTGTCCTGCCGACACTTCATTTTTGGTCAAGTGATAGTAATATCAGACTTCCGGATTCCAGACTGTGAGACAATAAAATAAGTTTAAGAGATCAGGCTTGTGATCATTTGTTACAGCAGGCATAGGAAACTAGATTATTATCTTCTTAGATTTTGCATATTATCCCAGGATCTTTTTGTTTGTGGAGTTAATTGAAATCCAAAAATATTTACCAAGCTCCTACAAGTACAAGGCAGCTGAGTACAAATCTGAGTAAGACAAGTCTCCTGTTTTATAGGTGCTCATAATCTACACAAACGGGCGAATGGAACTGTTACGATACAGTGTCATCACTTAAACTCTGGCACTTGGTTACAAATGGTGGCATGTTTGCATAATGGAATATTATCTGACCATTTAAAATGTGGTTGTAAACAAACGTATTAACCTGGAAATGTCTTCAGATGTATTGATATATTTAAAACTCAATACCACTAAATAATTTCGATGGGGCAAAAAAAGTTGTTCATAAGTATATGGTCCAAGGCATGATTCATAAGTTTGTCTGGGTAGTGGGTTTCTAGTGTTTATTTTCATCTGGGTTTTTTTTGTTTTTGTTTTTGTTTTTTTTGTTTTGTTTTGTTTTGTTTTCAATTTATTTATTTTCAGAAAAACAGTATTCATTGTTTGTGCTTGCCAATGTCCTGATTTTTTAATAATGAGAAAGCAATAAAAGTATTTTTATTAAAAACAGTCTGGGTTGAGTGCCAGTTAGAAATACATTCAGGATGAAGACGTAAGACAGAGGAGGGATAGAGGATCACTAACCTAGTAACATGTCTCCTCATCAAAGGTCCTCCTCATCAAACCACAGAAAAGGGTTGTATTTTCTAATGACAGATGATTTGGCCATCCAGAAGAGTATATGCCACTTTCATTCAATGCTCAGATGCCACTGATTAAATGGAATGTTATTAATTTTTTAACAATCTTCATAGAGAACAAAAAACCTCATCATTAGATTACATATGCATATCCTAAATTCAACGAAATACTACAATGAATAGTATTACAATAAAGCCTATCTTAAATTTCAAGAAATGCGATAATTTTCTAAAAGTAAACTGATTTTATCCTCCTCTCAGAGTAAAAGTGAAATCACAGGGATGTAGCACAGGATTCTAGAGGTTGAGCTGGAGCATCTATTGTCCATAACCCTCTTCAAGGAATAAGAAGAAAAGAAATACTGTCTGTCAGGTTGCACCCCCCTGCCAGCGGGTTCCCCCAGCCGTAGTCTCTGATGCACTTGCCACAGTTCCTGTGGTAGCTGAGTTTAGACTTTTAGAATCTAAGCAGTAAGGCAGCAACAGAGAGACATTCCTCTGACTGCTGCAGTGGCTACTTTGATATTCTACCTCGAGAGCATATCCACTTACTGTTAATAGCTCCAGAAAGTATTTCTCAATTTGAAACTGAAATCAGACTGTGAACACATCGTCCTTTTTTAGCATTATAAAGCAGATGGACTTTAAGCTGATAAACCTCCAGACGGAGACTAACATTAGTATCAACACTGTGAACTAAATTGGATTTTTTTTACTTCTGATTATGAGTCATCGAGTTTGTGGATTGTAGCTCAACCATGTTAAACTGAGAACACCAACCATGAGATGAAGGAGCTATTGCTCAGCACTTGAATTCCTATTTCTGTTGGTTGCTACTGCCATTCTTCTGGTGTTCTAAATTTGGATCCTTTGTGTTATTATAATGACAAGCTTCATTTTTCAGTGCATTATAGTTTCTGTTATGCATACAAAGTCTGCATTTGTACAACTCTTTAAAGAATACTCTTTCACTTTCAAGATATGGAAACATACACTTAGGGGGATTTAGAAACTTGGCCAAAGTAACGGAGCTTGAAATTAGTCATGTTGGCTTCTGACCCCAGCTCTTTGTGACTCATTCATTTCCAGGCTGACACTGTGGGCTCACCTTTGACTGTGGGCAGTTCTCCTGTTCTTAGTGCCACATAATTAGGTCGAATAATTACCGCTACAGCACATGGGGACCAGGTTGGACAAGTGGAGTGAAACTGGCCAGGAGTAATGACATGCCTCAGGGTTGGCATCAGGGAACCTACCTGTGTGTTATGTATTTTTTTAACGCTTGTCATTTACTCACTCTCAGGACAGAATATTGAGTAATTAATTTTCTTTTGCCAAACTACACGTTTCCTTATCCTCAGTGTCTGTGCCTGCCCTAACATGACTGCCTTGTTAAGGATTGTCTGCCTGATTACCCATGGCCTCACATGATTCATCTCTTCAATAAGTATGGAGTACTCACTCTAAGTGGGCACTGGGGATTACAACTGTGAACAAGATAGACTAGAACCTGCAAGAACAAAGAGAAACAGCCAGCCAATTACAGTAGAATGGGACAAAGTGGATACAGTATTATGAGAATGTCTAGCAGGAGGAAGCAATCTAAACCAGAGTCAAAAGAACTTTCACTAAAACTGACATTGTAACTAAAACCTGAAGAATGTCAGGAGTCAGTCTGCCATGGGGCATGGCATGCCTGACTTTCCCTGTGAAAAGCCTGTCTGAGGATTAAAGGCAAGTGAGGACTCACATGCATTAGTAGGATTTCAAAGAGATTCAGAATGGCTGAAACCCAGAATCTAGTTATGGAAGATAGAGAAATAGTGAATAATGATGTAGGATTAGTAGACAGAAATCTGATTACTGACATTTTCATAAGCTATTTTAAAGAGTTTTGACTTTATCCATAACAATGAGCTATCACTGAATATGTTCTTTAAGCCAGGGAATGATGATGTCAGATTTATATGATAAGGGATAGAGTGGAGGAATGAAAATTGGGTGGATGTAGGGGACCAGTAAGGAGCCTACAGCAGAGTATTGATCCTGGTGTGCAAAGATGGCAGTTTGCACTGGGTTGACCTCATTAGATATGGAGCAAAGATATAGCAGGGTCACAGAATTGACAGGATTTGTGATTGATTGGACATGTAGAATGAGAGAAAGGAAGGCCTATGGATCCTTGCCTGGATTCTTCCTATACCTGAAAAACAAATTATATTAACCCTACAACTATTGACCTTTATCAGATAGTGTTCTTAATTCTTGACCTTTAATAACACTATGGGGTCTGTTCACAGTATCAGTTTTGTTCTTTCTATTCTGAGTAGTAGAAACCCCAATTCTGATGCACTTAAAAAATGTAGGAGGATTTCATCTTAGATATCCAGAATCCAAAGGGAAAACAGTCCCAGGGTTAATTGATTTATCCACTCTATTATATCATTAGATAGTTTCTTTCCATACTTCCCTTATTTCTATAAGCATCAGCTTCATCCTAAGTCTGGTTTTGTAAATATTTATAAGATAGTTTACTGCAGCAATGGGAACAACATATTTTCTTGTCGTTTCCAGAAAGAGAAAGAGCCTGGCTTCTCTTTCCAAGAAAATATGGCAGATTCTGCTTTGCAACTCATTGGCCTGAATGACCAATAGTCCTACTTATCCCTGAACAAAATCCCTAGCACTTGTATGAAAATCCTGTACTTCTGAAACAATTTACCCACCATGGAACGTCCTATACCTGGATTTATCCTACTACTTTGACAGCTTCCCTAGGGTCTTGAGATGTGAGGTCAATTAAGTGTGGAAATGAAGGATGCCTTGTATCCATACCTTCCTCTCAACATAGACCTCTTTGGGTTCATTTCTGACTCTTGGGTCAGAATCTGCATCTTGAGCTTGCTCTCTATCTTAATGGCTGTCATATCAACAAAGGTTCTTATCTCCTGGCCAGATGATTTTGGTAGCTCCCTAAGTGTTATGTTATCCTCAAACTCACTCTTCCGTTCATCTCCCACCTCTATCCCTACTCTATTCAGCCAATGAATCCTGCATAGTGGCCAGATTTTAATCATGGGGACCTTCCCCACCCAGACCAAGACCATGTGAGTAAGGATTTATAACTGGATATAACTGACTTGCCAGTCCTCTAATAGATTTCTGTGAAGTTTCATCTGGGCAAATGGCTTACCCAACGTAAGTCTGAATTACAGCTGTAAGTGAGCATGAGATGAAGTTGCAGCCAATGGAAAAGAAGCACAAATTGATTATTTTTTCCTGCAATTTTTATTTCATCCTATTAAAAAGAATTCATTCCATCTCACAGGATACAACAGGAGTAGCCTTGACAGCCTACTCCTTTATAATCCTGTTATATCTCATACTTATTATGAATGCTATATTTTAAGTGGCTTATATTGAAATTAATAATTATTTGAAGAACTGTCAGTTTGTGTTACTACACTACCGACAAAGACTTTGCCTTTTCTTTTCCTTTATATTCCAGGCACTTATCGTAGTGCCTAGCATATAAAAGGACTTAAAGAGTGTATGCTGAATGTGAGAAATATGTGTTGAGTATTATAAATCAAGCCGAGCCTAAGTGCTTTCGTAATTCTCATTTAATGTTTTTTGTACTTTAAGCTTCTCTTTCTAGATGATAACTCAGTAAGAACAAGAACCAGAACTTCTTATTTTGTGGCTGGTTTTGATAAACACAGAGGTTTCAGTAAATACATTTGAAATCACTTCAACTGGAATTATAGAATTTAGAATCAGAATACCAAAGTCATAAGGAATGTTAGGAATTATACAAATCAATATTCCTATTTAAGAAGAGGAAAGTTATACTTGGAGACATACACTAACTAGTCTAAGATGACATAACTGGATATGACAAAACAGGAGATATAACTTGATCTTCTAACTCCAAGTCAGTGTCAAACGACACTTTACTATGTGTTGTGATTTCTACTGTTCATAAATTAGCACTTCTGAGTTCATACTTTTTGGTTGTATCATATTTTTTTAGGCTTTATGGAGAATTAAAAAAAAAAAAAAACAGGTATGATTTGCCCCAAGTTTCTCTTTATCTTTTTGCTACAACACAACCATCAAGAGAAAATCATTAGAACTCTGAAAAAGAAACAAAAGCATAACAAAATAAACAAACAAAACCCCTATAACAATCTACATCTCTTATCACTAAGATTAGAACTCTTTTTAGTCATTAATTAGATGAATTCACAAATGAGTAAATGTGATACAATCGCCCAGAGTTCTTTCTGCCAATGTGAAGATATAAATATGAATGGTGGCTCCCCCATGGAAAAATGCCAAAAGAACCCTCCGTGCGCATTTTCAAAACAAAAACAAAGACCTCCACAGAAGAAAGAGGCCTCTATCTTTTTGGCGTTCTACTCAGCTTGGCTACAATTCAGTAGAAGGATTTCCTACATGGGCAGCTTAGAACTTTCTGCTCCTCTAGCTCTACGTCTCTGGCCCCCACCTGATCTTCGCCATGTCATATGCCAGGAGAAGTCTTTCTGTTGTGTTTGGAAAGCGTTTGTTCACCATCCACTATGTGCTAGAGACTGTAATAGGTACTCCAATGAAAGCAGTGGATTAAAATGGGGTTCCACCTACCGGTGAGGTGCTGCTCGGATAGAGACTCACACAGAAAGCAGGTCTTTTTCCTCCGCTGTATACACAGTTCCAAGAAGGTACAGAGAAGTTACTAGAATGCCAAATATACTCCTGGACAATGTAATAATTGCTTATATCAATAAACTTGCTGTCCAACGAGAAGGCAGTATGCATGGGAAACACAGAGAACACAGAGGAAAATGGGCCAGGGATGTGAGAGGTCTGAAAATGGCATTTTATAAGGTGTGGCTGGAGTAGCTGTGAGACTGAAGTGTCTGTAGGATTCCGGAGTAACTGCAGTTCGGGAGTCATTGCAGGATTCTTGGAGTGGCTGAGGGATTCTGTAGGAAGTGTGGAATTCCGGAGTCAGGTGTGGGACTCCAGAGTCATTGCAGGCTTCCGAACTCTAGGATAAGACGGGTGAGCACCTTCAGAGAATCTTTTTTTGTTGTTAATGTGGAAAATATATTTTTCTAAGAGGAGGGGCTTAAACTTAATTTCTGTAATTGCTTTAGAAAGTCCAAACAACAAGGATTCATTGATCTTAGAGGAAAACTCTAGTTCAACGTAAGAGCCAGCATTCTCAGTGTCAGTGTTCTTTCTCAGGGAGGTATGGTGCTCAGCCATTGAGTGCACTCATGGTCAATGTGCCATCACTGGGTCACAAAGGGACCAAAGCAGTGATTGTCTCAGTTCTTGAATAGAAAGTCGGAGCCTGGATGGACTAAGTCTCTGGCCATTTGTTTATGACCAAGAGCTGCCTTTGCCTTTATCTCAGGCTCCATGCTGATATTTTGATTTTCTGTGCTCCATGGTGTGAAACATTTTGTGAAGCACTGCTATAGAATGTATTTCTTGAGGTACGTTGAAATATACAGTCTCCAAAGTGTCGATGATTTTAAGACTCTATGTGAAGTGTTAAGGAAGGGAAAGAGGAAGATCAGAACTATTTATTGAGCTATGCATTGTCTCATTTGTTGCCTCACTTAATCCTCACCACAGTCCCGCAGGTAGGCATTATTTCTCACTAATCTATTTGGAGAGGTACAGCGGCTGCACGCAAATCAATTAGGGAAGCAACGAGTTAAGGAAATGTGAAATGGCATGGGCTTGGTTAAGTGCAGGAGAAAACAGAGAAGACAGCTGTGTTGGATGCCCTGTGATGATCTGGACAGGCAGGATCAGGGCTAGGGGAAGAAGGCCATTTTGGGAAAAGGAAAGACACAGCAGACTTGAACTATGGGACCATGAGAGCAAGCAGCAGATGAAGACACCAGAATGACCCAAGCAAAGTCTGGCAGACAAAGTTGGCTAAGGAGGAGAGAGTCAGATTTAAAAGGTCTTGTGTTCCACGAGGAAAAACGTGGACCTAAAGCTCTGGCACTGAGAAACATCAATGACAATAATATCAGAGAAAACTAGACTGTAACAGAACTGGAAAAAATACCATCCCTGAGATTCCAGATGAAAGTCTGTTGCTGTAGTCTCTGAGGAATACTATGCTCAGCTGTGATTTTCATGTTCTGAAGTAAATAAAGGTCTTTGGATCTCTGCTGGAGTCTTCTTCCATATAGAAGTCTCACTTTGACCAAATTTGATAAATATTTATTGAGGACTGACTCTGTATCAGGCTCTCTTCTAGACACTGGCAATACAAAGATGAAAAGGAAATTTTTCATGTTTTTGATGAACTTATAATCTGGATGTGTAAAGGGTAGCATATGGCATATACACCAGCAAGACCTCCAGTGAGGCAAGATAGGCAAGATATACCCCATGCCTCAGATGACAAATCTCTATGGATTTGGGGGCCTTGACTTTTGCAGTAGCACCCAGAGAATCCCCTATGTTACTAAGGTGCCCTTACTTCCTCATCACCAGACTTTCCTTTCTCTAAGACCAAGCCTTTCAAGAGTCCACTGGAGGTCCAGATGCCACCAAAATGTTTATCTTTCCCCTTTGGGGAGTATTGCATTTTTTAAAAGGAGCATTCTTGTTTTACCCATTAAAGCAAAATGACCATGGTGAAAATTTCTGGCACTCTGTAAGATTATGGGGAGATAATTTTGTAAAGAACTATTAAATGTTGATTGAATCATATTCCTACCTAGAAATAGGCGTGGGTAGGGTGAGGACTTTTGTTTTTTTCAACCACATGTGAAAGACCTTGGTCACACTTAATCCTAACAATAACTGTGGAGTATGGCTTATTGTTCCTATTTTACAGCCGGAAATACCAAATTCACATGACTTGCAGAGGCTCACCCAGCCAGGAAGTGGCAGAGCCAGGATTGAAAATAAAATCTTCCCAGTGCTAAATTTTATTTATTTGCTTTTATTTATTTATTTTCTCTGTCCCCCTGAAGGCTTTTCCCTATCCGCATAAGCCCACAAAGCAGGCACTCACACAGGTCTCTCCTACATTGACTCCTTTCAGTGCACGCTTTGGACTACCTGGGGTTACAATCTCCGATGGGTTTTTTCTAGAACGCTGCTTCTCAGCTGTAAGAACAGGCTTGCCTGGATTACAGGAAGAGTTTCCCATGAGCATCGGAATAATTTCATAGGTCCTACAATCTGTTTTCCCCCGGTAAGTTGCCACCTCCAGCTGCCTCCCAAATTAATGTGATCAGGGCATGCCTTTGCAGCAAAACAAACTCACTCATGCTTTCCTTATGGAGAATTGCTTAGCCTGATTAATCATGACGGATGTCTTCATAGTGGATGGATTTCTTGTACCGGTGTCTCTCAGCCTTTAATTCCACATTGTGCTTAAGTTCAGGAAAGGGAAAAGGGCCACCCTACACACGATAAAATAAAACGCTCCTTTAGCTACATATACGTGTTGAACATTGAAGGTTATGGACATCTGTCAACTACAGAAAAAGTCTTACATATCATTGGCCATTAGAATCAGAAAAGACCTGAAGCATTTCCATTTGTAACTTCATTATTTTAAAGAAACCATGTTTGTGAGAAGGAGAATTATTTTTCAAGCACAGTGTTGCTTCCCTTACATAATGTTATTCCTGCATTTTTTTTTATTGCATTCGTCTGATATTTTTATTACTGAGCACACTCTGTGTTGGCATTCATAGACTCTCGTCCTTGACAAACTTGCATCTTGTTGAAAGACCACAGTCACAGGTATATTGAATAATTTTACAGTGATGTCAGACAGAAGATAATCAAGGCTGACAAAGCAGTGCCAGAGCCACGAGAACAGCATTTCTCAACTCCTTAATGGATCTATGAAAAACAAGTCTGCCCCCCACCATGATAGAAAACACATAAAAAGACGGAAATATATGTTTTGAATGCCTGATATGTGCCAGGTATTACAATAAGCAATAAGCACTCTGGGGTATTTTTACCTCTACTATCACATCCCTACAAAGTTCATATCATTGTTTCCATTTTATAGACGAGAAATCTGAAGATCATGCTAATAGCTTAGAGAGCCAGGACCCCAACTGTGTCCGATTCAAAAGAGTTTGCTCTTTAAAGTGTAGCATGGCTTCCCTTTGGGGAGAAGAAGCAAAAGCATAATTTTCTGAAGACATTCACAGGATTACAGGCTTTCCATTATTTTATTTATTGCCCACAGGAATGTGATGTATATACATCATTTTAATAACCAGCGAATCCATTTTATAGTCATGACTTTAAAATACACACAAACAAATCTAATGAGTCCGTTAGTTTTTGAAAATGTTAATAACCCTGCTAAGGGCAACTTTTTCTGCTTAAGGTAAGAGTAAAGAATAAATATAATAAATAAAAAATGCACTAGTGTTATTGAAAATACATTTTATTACCATGACTTATCACATAGACAAGGAACAATAAATACATTAGTAACTAAAATTTCAATAACATTGTTGGCAATAATATTCCTGTTAATAATTTCACTTCTATAACTTAAAAAAAAAAAAGCCTGTGAAATAAGAAATAATTCCATCACCAGATAGGACAGTAAGTTACTCTTCAGAATAACAGGGGAATAGGCACAAGGCCAATTAAATATCCCTGGCAGATTGGATCAGCAGGAAGCAGCTTACAAAAGCACTTGCTTAGAACTACCAGGATGGACAGGAAGATGAAAACCTTCCACACAAGGTTAGTACTTGAATTTCAGAAGGTCATTGATAGACAAGACTTAGCCCACAGGACTGGTAGGAGAGAGCCAATAGACATCGTGATTTAAAGAGATAAAATTCAGAGTGCCTGGGTGGCTCAGTGGGTTGGGGCCTCTGCCTTCGGCTCGGGTCATGGTCTCGGGGTCCCGGGATTGAGCCCCGTGTTGGGCTCTCTGCTTGGCAGGGAGCCTGCTTCCTCCTCTCTCTCTGCCTGCCTCTCTGCCTAATTGTGATCTCTCTCTGTCAAAATGAATAAATAAAATAAAATAAAAGAGATAAAATTCTTCAATTAACAAATAATATTTTAGGACCTAATACATGCCATCCATCTTTTTCAAGTGCTAGGAATTTTCTAGGCTGGTGAGAAAAACAGGCAAATAAGCAATTAATGACAGTGATACATGTAAAAAATATTGTTGGCTTTGGAATAGGATAAGAAGGAAAGGGATTGTGACCTAAAGATGCCTTGGATTATGGAAGCATGGAAGATGGTCATTTATCTCAGACTGAATGGGTGGTGAGTAAAGAGTTTCTCGGAAGCCTTGCTAAGGGGAAGATGATTGATGTGAGCTAGGCTTAGAAGGATGACCAAATGTGGAAGGTGAACCAGCAGTGGCAGGACTCTGACGTTATACAAAGTTACAGTGGTACGAAGGATCAGACCACGTGATGAGCATGCAAGTGATATGCTGGGATGGTTGACGGTGAGGTTGGAAAGGCAGGAAGAGGTTAAATTATCCAAAACCTTATGTAACATTCTACGGGATCTGATCTTTATTCTGGAGTTAATTGTTCCCAAATTTCAGTCTGTAAATATCACCCAGCCAAGAAATATTGTGAGTTTAAGTCTAGAAATCAGCATTATAAATAATCACTCCAGGCTAGATCACTTCTGGTACTTCCAGCAACCCAATCCTCTACTGAACAGGAACTACTGAACAGTTTTTAACTGGGCAAAGTGGCCATGTTTATCTGCTTAAGTTTTTATTCCAGTAAAGTAAATTGCAGATTGGTTTGGACACTCAAAGAAGATGAGGCAAATGGGAGGCAGAGTAACTCCTCAGTAACTTATTGCTATAATCCAGGTAAGTAGTGATACATGAATTAAGTAAGGCTGAACTTGTTACTTTGTGTAGGGGACAAGGAAAAGGAAAGATTCAAGGATGACTCTTGAAAAGTGGTACTACCATGCAGTGTGAGAAGAAGGGACAGTGTGGGAGCTTGATTAGTGAGAGATGAGCTCAGGGTGGGCATTCTTTTCCTGTGGTTCCTCCAGATTGTGATGTCAGTTCATGTAACAGAGCTCAGGAGATCAACATTGGACAAGAGCATCTAATAATTGTCAAACTATTAATATTAGTTAAAGTCAGAGTCTGGATGAGTAAAGAACACACACACACACACACACACCAAAAAAAAAAAAAAGGAAAACAAAGGCACCCATAGAATTTTGAAGAAGGCAATGTTTGATGGAAGATAATAACTTGATAAAAAAAATGAGGGAATAACCAGAAAAAGAAAGGAGAAAAACTCCAAAAGAGAATTTCTATAGTGTGAAAATTCTTGTGGGATATCAAATTCATATGTTCTACTTGATGATGTTCTCATTTGCATTCTCACTCTGACTACATGGTAGAATGCATACTCCAGACTTGTCGAAGATGCAGAGACACAAAAGAGACTTATTAATTTGCCCACAGTCACATGGCTCATGACAGGAGAGAGGAGAAGGGTCCCTTCAGTCTCACCTTTGCTTAGTCTGGAAGCCGATGGCCCATCCTCTATCACATGCTGCCTATGAAGGAAATGTCAACAGACTCACGTCCAATAAGTGGAAGGGTGAATAACAGGGGCATTGCACATCAATGATTCTTTCTAAAATTCTGTGTCTGAAAACAAAGGGAAAGTAACATGAGATGAAGGGACATGAAACTGTGAAAGAAAAATAAAAGTATGGTTCCATTCAAAGGGGAAAGAGACAGTAGAGAGGGAGGAGATGATGGTGTAGGAGAGAAGCATGTTTTATTTGTAGAGTCACAGGGGAAGTGGAATTCAGAGCCCATGACAGTAAACATTTTAATGGCAGGAGAGGGACTCAAGGATACAAATAATTGTCTTATTAGGTAGGGAGAGGAAGAGTTCAGGAAGTCTCTCCAGAGAGATGGCCTTTATTTTTCCATTTTCTCATTGACTTAGGAGACATTTGCTGAAAATAATGAGATCTGATGGTAAAAATAGGAGCTGGAATAAAATGAAATGAAAATGTGACTAACCCCTCAGAGGACATGGAGTGGTGGGTTATCAAGGGCATATAGAAATAAGGCAAGGAGTTTAAATGGTCCAGCTCAGAAAGGGGCAAAAGGACCTGGAATGTCCTCACTTTCCATGGTCAGGAAACTACCGGTAACTTATTGCAAAACTTGATGTCCACTTCAGACAACCCCTGTGTTCCACCAGGAGGATCACATACCATTAGTTAGGAATAGCTGCATTCTAAGGAGCAATCATGAAAGGGTGAGGTCTGAGGTGAAACTTTAAAAAGTTCAACAGAATGTGGACTGGTGGAAAGGAGGGAGAAAACTATTGCAAGAGGAATGAGCCTTGAAATGTGAAAAGGTGTTATCTAAAGGCTATCAAGTAACATGGAAGTGTTGAAAGGGATATGAGGAGAGGGATACTGTTGGGGGATGTTGGAGAATGGAGTTAGATGATTCTTGGTTTCTGAAAAGATCGCCAGTCTAGCTGAAGAAGCTGGACTTCATCCTTTGTCAAGTCTTTCCGAAGTAGACACTCACCATTGGCTTAAAGATGTGCATATCCAGCTCTATCCCATGATATTGTGGAAAGGAGGGGGAAAAAATAAAAAAAGGTTGGCTCCTTGTTTGAGTTGGAAAGAGATTTTATATATAATCTATCTAATCTTTACATAGGTAGTGATTATGCTCATTTTTTTTGGCCAAGGTCACACAGGTAGGAAGCAGAGGCTTTCAAGTCCACACTCCCACACATCCATTTGCTTCAAGCCCATAAACTTCCTTAGGTACATAGTTCATGGAAAAGCATCAATAGTCACTTTCTAATGAGAGCCCTTTTGCGTACAACAAGAAGAGCTACTCTCTTTGTCCTAATGGCAGAAAAGATTTTTGGGGCTGTTATAGAGAGGTCACCTAGATGATGGAAAGTAATTTTACCAATGAACCAAAGGAAAGAAAGGGCTTTGGTGAAGTGTCTTATGTAGTCTTCATAGCCCTGGGAACTATAAGGAATAGTCACAGACTGCCAGTGTATCTGGGGCCAGGATCTACTGCAGTAATTCTGGGATTTGGGGAGCAATAAAATTCCAAGATATCTAAACTTATTTTGTGTATCCACCTCTCCTTGGGCATTCTATCTCCCCCTTTTTTATTTTAATTTCACTGTATATTAAGTACAGTTATATTAGTTTCAGATGTATAAAATAGTGATTCAACGATTCCATGCATTACCCAGTGCTCATCAGAAGTGTACTTTTTTTAGAATTTCTTTTTAGTGTAACAGAATTCATTGATGATAAGTGTACTTTTAATCCTCTTATTTCACTCATTTCCCCACCCACTTATTTCACCCATTTCACCTATTCTACCCAGCCACCTCCCTTCTGGAAACCCCCAGTTGGTTCTCTATATTTAAGAGTCTGTTTTTTGGCTCATCTCTGTCTTTCTTCATTTGCTTTTTTTTTTTTTTTCTTAAATTCCACATATGCGTGACATCATATGGTATTTGGAGAATTCCTTCTCCAAATTATTTCACTTAGCATTATTCTCTTTAGATTCAGCCATGTTGTTGCAAATGACAAAAATGTCATTCTTGTTCATGGCTGAGTAATATTCCACGATATATACATACACCACTCTTCTTTATCCACTTATCTATAAACAGACATTTGGTTTGTTTCCATAATTTGGCTATTGTAAATAATGCTACAGTACACATAAGGGTGCATATATCTTTTCAAATTAGTGTTTTTGTATTCTTTGTCTGTTCCTTCTTTTTTCATGACTCTTGTTTCCAGCAACGTCCAGCCAGGCTACTGGAGGTGGAGTGATACCATTGCTAGATGCTCTACCTGGACAGGTCACTGTGATCCTGCAATCCTTTTAAAGCATCATCTAGGTTCACCTTTCTTGGTGTCTGGAGAACAGGGTCCCAGGAGCTCAAGGACCCTACTGCATCAGCTATATGTTCTTTAATATTTTTGTGGACCTCCTCCCTGGTAGCTTTGAGCTCCGCCCTAACATTGTGAACATCCTGTCTGGTCGCTTTCAGTTCGGCCCTAATCAATTCTGTTTGGTCATCCATGGCTTTCTCCAACCTAGCTATTGCCTGGATAATTGTTAGCCTGAATTCTCTTTCCGACATATTGTCTATGTTGATAGCCGTTAGCTCTATTGCAGAAGGTCCATCCTCTGTATTTTTCTTCTGTTGGGCATTCCTCCTCCTAGTCATTTTGGTGGGAGAAGACTGAACAGATGTAGCTGGATGTATCAACTCTGGTGCAGTCGAGGTGCACCCTGGAACACTTCCTGATCTCCGTCTCAGAGAGAAGCCTGTTCTTTAATATTTTTAAAACCAAAAGGATTTTCCCACTTTCCAAATGCTCATTTCCCATCTCCTCCCATACACATAGCTTAAAAAGAAACCCAACTCAAACATCTGGACAAAAAGCCAAGAGCACATAGTTTCATGGGAGATGGCAAAGGGTACATGTTTCTTTTTTATGTACAAATGGAGGAATTTTACTGGCCCTCTTGCATCTTTAGTGGTCCTCTAAGCTAGCCGAGGCATCTGTCTCTATATTTGTAGCCATGAATCCTGTCTGATTTATACCATTCTCTGATGCCAGTAAGAAGCCATTTTCCTCCAATAAGTCATTTGGCATAATTTCTTGCCTTAGTTTCATTTTATCCCATTCCTCAGCAGCAGTTCCACAATTTGGTAAAATTCAGATCCTCCAACATCTTCATTATAGGGGAAAGGATAAAAAATACTTCCTAAGATTAAATGTTTGTTATAATTTCTAGGGAAGATTTTAAGAAGAGTAAAGCCATGCTCTGATGGACCTTTTAGAGTTTATTCCCCCTCAACTTTGTTTCTGGCAATGTAACATTAGACTGCAAGAAACTGCATAGCAGAGTAACATAAAGCAAGCTTTTAAATAGACTATAAATTAAGAGTTGCCTATAATCATAATGGCCACCATTTATTGTGGCTGACACTGTACCAGGTGTTTATGTAAATCATGCCACTTACCCCTCAAAATAATTCTATGACATAGCTTACTAATCCTTTTTTTTTTTTTTTTTTTTTTTTGGTGGAAGAAACAGAGATTTAGAAAGGTCAACAATCTGTTGAGCTTGAAAGTAGCAAGGGAAAAATTCCAATCAAACCTGGGGCTCTCTCCATTATTCTAGACTGAGCCTAACATCTCTCATGCTCATTGCTACCCCAATATGGAGACCTTTGTGCTGGTGGTTGATGGTGCTCAATTTTAATTTGGCTTAATATGTATGTATAAGTTTTTAGTGTATATCAAAGGGAGCCAGGGCAAAGAAATAGAAGAGCTGCATACAGAGTGTGCCTTGATTACATATTTAACTGATAGGTGATTATATATCTAACTGATAGGTGAATCTGGTGATCTTCTGTTCTGCTTTGCTTCAGCCAAATTTGTGGAATAAATTATGGTTTTAGGTTTATTAGTATGCAGGTCTATCCTTGAGTGCCTCTCAACATGGCCATGACAGCTACCTCAGTTATGGTCACTTCTCAAACATTTATTGGGCATTTGTCGATGAATAAGAAATGAGGACAAACAGATGGTTGCAGAATAATGTGGTTGGTTCAGCGGTCAAGGTATGCAGAGGAAAGTAGGGGCCCACAGAGCAGGGACATCTCGCTCAGAATGTGGGAGGGAGAGTCAGGGCAGACATTCTGGAGGACAGCTGAAGTTATTCTTGAAGGATAACTAGAAGTCAGCCAGACAAGGAGGGGTTGATGCTGGGCTATGCAGCGGAAGAAAGCATGAACAAAAGGCGGCAGAGTAATGCAGGAGTGAGAGGTGGACAGGGAACGTCCAAGGATTCAGAACAATTAGAACACTGAACACCAAGCAACTGCAGAGGGAGAGAGGAAAGCTGAGGTCAGCCAGGAGTCAGCCTCAGGGTATTGAAGCTGCACAAAGGGGAGTGGCATAGACCGATGTGCAATTAGAACATTTGAATTCTAGTGGAAGAGGTCCTTGAAAGAGGCAGGAGATGGAAACTCACACTACCAGCCCAAGTGATCTCCACCCTCTCCAGAAAGCAAAAGGATCATTAATAATTACTGAATGGAAACTTTGGAGTGAAAAAAATCTATAAAACATGAAAAGTTCTACACGTCAAAACATATGCATTAATTCCCACTTCCTCTGTGCTGTGAATACCGGGAAGCTTGGTAGAAAAGGACTAAGTGGAAAGCCCAGGCTGCCTCTAATTCCTTCATCTCTTGGACTGTGCCTGCTGACTCTCTTCTGAGTAGTCCCCTGCTGTTGTCCTTGATACTGGTGTGTGCATGGTTACTTCCTCGGGTCAGGTTTTTATCATCACCTGCAAATGAAGATTGGTCTCTCTGGAGATATTAGCATGACATAAAGTCTTCAAATGGAGGAACTCAGTGATTTCAACTTTTAATCACATTAAGGACACCATGTCTGTCTTTCAGTTTGAGCTACTTAAAGTCTGATCTGTAGACCACACTGCAGACCATGTCAGACCCAGGGATGCTCTGCTACCAGTCCAGGATGGGATAGGTACAGAACTTTGCTGTAGCATTTAGAGACCTATAGCAACCTGGCTGCGTGATTTTCTCCATGTGGAATCCAATGGTAAAAATTTGCCTTGCATTTTTTATTATCTTTGGCATCTTCTTCATTCTACTTTTTCCAGTAATCCATTTTGTTGTGTCCGCAAATGTCTTAGTCTGTGATGGATGGGGCCAGAGGGAGAGATGTAGGAGGGACTGGTCCTTCATCACAGATAGTCTGAGAAACCTTGTTCTACTTTCTGCTGCAAAATGAATGCCATAAGAAAATAAAATAAAGCAAAATAGTCTTAACACATTTCTGAGTGACTGTGTCAGGCAGGTAAACTGGATGTCTCACTTGACCCTTCCCAAGGCTCTGTGAGATGGACATTATTACAGCTGTTTTGCAAATGAAACAACCAGAGCTGGCAGCATTTATGTAGATTATATGGGTTGGAATTCAACCTCAAATCTATGTAATCCCCAAATCAATATTCTTTTTAATACCCCCTGCTCCCTTGTTACAAAGTATATAATTTATTGCTAAAATTAGGCTTAGCTTCTTCAAGAGATAGAAAGGTCATTAAAATCAGGGCCCACATGATACACCATTCTAAACGCCTGTGATTCAGGGATTTATATAAAATATTTATTTGCACATTCAGATATTTTTGGTATTCATCCACAGTCCTTGAAAACATGTCGGAGCCATGAATGTGAAATGTGTGTCTTATTCTTAATGAAGCTGAAATTCTGGACCCCACCCAATGGCAGGGGCTTGTTGTCAGGAGGATCAACCATGTAGTTAGAGAGATGGAATTCTGAGTCCTAATCCTCCTCTCCAGGGAAGGGAGAGGCTCTGGAGTCGAATCAGTCAATGCCAGTGACACTCAGTCATGACTATACAATGACACCTCCATAAGAACTCAGGAGGACTGGGCTTGGAGAACTTCGGGGTTGGTGAACACATGGATATTATAGAGAGTCGTGTGACTGGAGAAAGCATAGAAGCTCTGTGCCCTTTCCCCATCCCTCACCCCGTGCATCTCTTCATCTGGCTATGGATTCATGCCCTTTAATAAACTGGGAGGTGTAAGTATGTGTTTCCTTGAGTTCAGTGAGCCACTCTAGTAAATTAGTCAAACCTGAAGAGGAAGCCATCAGAACTGCCAATCTGGTCAGAAACACAGGTAACCATCTGAGGCATGCAACTAGCTCGGAAGGGAGGGGAAGGCAGTCTTGTAGGACTGAAGTCTTAACCTGTGGAGTCTGATGCTATTTCCAGTGGAGAGTGTTGGATTTGAGTTGAATTTTTGGATACCCTGTTGGAGTCTGAGAATTGCTTGGTGTTGTGTGTAGAGGACCCCACCCTCATACTGAAATTGAGTCCAGAAACCTAAAAAGAACGTCCATAATCCATAGCATAGCACCAGAGGCGATGATGATTTTCAATATATTCTGGGTAATTAGCGCCACCCTAGAATTGTCCTTGCTATTAACATAGTGTTTTAGAGGTAAAGGAAAGGCAGTGCTGAGCACCCTGGAAGAGCCAAGTGAAGGACCTCTCAGAAGCCAGCCAAAGCTTCTATCAGGGGGAGTCTTTGCATCAGGTCTTTATAGAGAAACAATTAAACTTCGAACTACGTCTTTGTGTCTAATGGGACACTTGGTGTTTATCTACAAGGACTGTGTATGTGTGCATGTTCATTTTGAGAAGAGAAGAGACGGAAAGAAAACTAGGTTTTGTCATTGTTAAGATTGTTAAGGCCTCAGACGCTTTTAGATGCACACACAGGTTTTAATGTCAATGGGAGGCACTTTGTCACATGCCATTATATCTGCTCCTATCCCACCTCAGCTGTCTATAATGTTAGATTAACTGAAAAATTGCTCACACTTCTCTTTCAGGTTTTGAACAGGGACATTTAACATGCCACAGTCCAAGAGAACATTCTGCATGCTTAAGATTAAACACTGTTGATTTTCTCCTGTTGACTATTTCATTCAGAAATCACACACTCTGAAGGGAGTGAGCTGGTTCCTCCTATAAATTTTATTTCAGTACTTGCCAGTGCCCGAGCAGATTGTGCCAAGTGTAACCAAAGCTGCAGACACTTTGAGAGATTGATATTTCAGAGAAATTGAAATTCATTCAAAAGTAGTCTTCATCAAAGTCCAGAGCTATGCTTTGAAATCTGAGAGGAACCTGGGGTTCAAAACCATTCAATATTCTCACCAGTATGTCAAGGTCCCACATCAGGAGAAAGAGCAGCACACAGAAGCAGAGATAGCTTCGGAGTTTATCAGGACAGGCCCAGACATCTCCCCAAGCATATTTATTACTATGACCCCCAACCTACCTTCCTTGCTAAGATCTTAATAATACAATGTAATTATTTATTCTTGATAATCTCAGTTGTTGTTGTTGTTGTTTTTAATTTTATTTATTTGATAGAGAGAGATCACAAGTAGGCCGAGAGGCAGGCAGAGAGAGGGGAAGGCAGAGAGAGAGGAAGGGAAGCAGACTCACTGCCAAGCAGAGAGCCCGATGTGGGGCTCCATCCCAGGACCCCGGGATCATGACCTGAGCCGAAGGCAGAGGCCCAACCCACTGAGCCACCCAGGTGCCCCTCAGTTGTTTTTAATAAGATCTCTCAAAGCAAGGCAATACAGCCTAGTGGTTAAGCCCATAGACCTTTAAGCTAAGAACATCCCTTACTGGGTGAGCACCTATTAGATACTAAGCACCAAACTTAAAGTATAATGCAGAAGGTAGTTCCTTTAACTCTCTCCTTAATCATAAGGGTATTTTATCATATTATCATTTATCACAAGGTTATTTTATCATATTATCATCATCTTCCCTGATGAAGCTCAGGGAGTTCCCAATCCAGAGACTATAACAGAGCCTATATTTAAACTCAGATTCAACTCATCCTTAAGCATTGTTTTTTAATTTTTTTTTTAATTTTTAAATTTTTATTTTGTATAATTATGTTTTATCTAACAGAAAATATAGCAGACCTGACAATTTTATTCTGGTTTGAAAAATACAGGTCTATACCTTAAAGGGTGAAAAGTATACACCAAACTTTTGACCAGGTTGCAAACAAACACCAGAGTCATTCTCTGAACATTAGCTTAAGGTTTACACAGGTACTGCCACCACCTCCTCTTGCCTCCTGAGATGTAAATAAAGCACTATGTCGTCTCCAATCATTGGCATTATTTGCCTCCAAAGAGCAAGATGGGGGTTTCTCAGTGACAGTAAATGTTCTACTACATTCCCTCTGTATCACTGCTGGACATTTAAAGGGAATAAGAAGTCAAACCCAGAGACCAGTGGTGGCACCAGAGGAAGGATTATTTATCTCACCATGTTTTAACTTGTCCCCATTAGAAAGTATGATGAATTCAACAGTACACACAAATAACTTCACACATAATTTAAGAAAGTTTACACCTACCTCCCAGATGTCCATGGGACCCCTGTGCTCTGACCCAGCTAACAAACCCCTACATAGAAATTAGAGACAAACAGGAGTTACAACTATAACTCTTGGTACCTTAGGAAGAAGTGGTAAAACTCTTTACTGGGTACCTACTAGATGCAGAAAAAAGGGAAAGAGACATTATTAAATGACACGTAAGCATTGTATCTGGCAGGAATGTGTTCAATAAATATGAGGGGGTCAGGAAAGGAATTCTCATTTTACTGATGGGAAAACAGTGATTAAGAGGTTTTTCCCAAGATGATGTCGAGCTAGGTTTTGACCCCAGGTCTGGATGACTTTAAAGCGTGCCTTCACCACCTCATGCTGCCAGTTTAATGGGAGCTGATGACCACTACTACAGAGATGAGTAAGAAGTGGCTCTCACTTCAAGGAACAATCTAGTGGGTGGGAAGATTAGAGACGTGCATGACAGGAAAACTAGTAACACAGGCAGAAAAAATGCCTAAGGGACTCAGAAACAGAGAGAAATGAAGGCTTCGGCATAGGCTTGGGAATGGCTGTGATTGAAATCAGTGCAGGCATCCTACACAGGTGTGCAGGCATCCTACACAGGTGTGCACGCACTCATTATAGGCAGGGCCAGGGAGCAGTGTGAAAGCAATGAGAGCTCTAGAAACAAGAGCCCTAGGGGCCTCTCCAATCCTGACCTCTACATGCTGAAGGGGCGCAGAACATGCTACCCCAAAATAGATCTATTTGGCATAAGGATTATCTTGAGCTGGTTATTTTTAAGAAATAGAAGACACAAGAGAAGCTCTGGAAACCCTAAGTAGTGTTTAACCTCTTGAAAGAGACAGTCCAAGTTATAAGGGGAAATCTCCATTCGTAAGGGTATCTCCCTCTCTGTTCCAGGAAGAGGAAGACGACTAAAACTCTGGGAACTTAAATCCCCACAGCCACCTTACTCCTGTTTATTGTGCTTTTCCCTGGTGACCCTCCATTGTCGGCCTCTCCCATCACAGCCCCTTTCTTTTGTCTTTAGCTGAAGAAAATATTTAAGGTGAAGGCTTGGGCCATTTTAGGGAGTTACTCAGCTTTCCTGCTATCTCCCACATGTATATGAGGTTATGTAATTAAATGTCTGGGGTCTTTTGTTCATGTTAATCTGTCTTTTATTATGGGGGTGTTGGGGATAGCCAAAAACCTAGATATGTAGAGGAAATATTTTCTCTTTCTTACAGTGTCACATGGCAGGAGCTGGCTGGCCCTTGATCACTACTGCACGCTGACTCCACACAACAGGCACCTGATAGATCGACACCAAGCACATGGGAAGACAGGGCTGCAATGGGAGACCAGCTGGTTGGAGGAAGACCTCACATTTCTGAGTCGGGAGCCTCTATCTTACACCTTTCCTAGTGGAGTCACTGACTGCACTTGAATGCATAAGAGACCCAGGAATTCCAGGGGGATAGGCTTAATAAGGTCCAGCTGAGATACAGCCTTTCTGCTTGGCCACGTTCAGGCACCAGAAGTGGGAACCAGTATTCCCTCCAGGGTTGAATTCCCATATAATGATATGCAAGAAGCAGGTTCTATGAAGGAATATCACACTGGAAAAGGCATGGACTGTCGGACAGACTTAGGTCAAAGCCAAGCTCCGTGTGAGGCAATGATAAACCCTGGGTGAACTTCTTGGCTGTTAATGATGGTCACTCATGATTAGCTTCATTTTCTCTTTCGCTAAATGAGAAACATAATGCCAACCTCAGACACAAAAATTTCGGTCCTGGTGCCAGACTGCCTGCGCTAACATTTCCACTTTCCAGCTGTGTGACCTCAGACAAGTGATTTAACCTCTCTGAGCCTGTTTCCTTATCTGTAAACTCAGGTTGGACATATCCTTAGCATGCAGGGTTAGTACGAAGATCCTATATTATGAAGATAAAAAGACAGGATTGTTTTGGTCTATAATGTCACATAGATGTTAGACCTTCCCCTTATTACTGCTGTCAGATAATAACACTCAATTTGTAGGCCATGGCAGATACTGGGGAAGGATGATTTGAACAAGTGGCTCTCCCACGCTTAAACGTAAGGATTTTTGAGATTTTGGTATCAAAGAAATCTCTTAAGTTGGAGATTTTAAAGGCCATTCCAGCACTAACCTAACAAAAATGTGTGCCCAAGGCAACAGCCCAACCTCACCCTTATTTCCATGTTTCTGAGTCTCAAGGAACAGGATTACTCAGGGGTTGTCAAGCCACTCCTGGGGAGCCTTCTCCTATTGTGAAAACCTTTCTTCATTTCTGTCTCTAGAAAGCTCCTTTAGCATTAACGACCCAAATGTCTTCTTTTCTAGTATGATATGTACCTCACCCTGTAACTTGACGTGGTAGGAGTGTGATTAGTTAATTGCCGTGGGCACCTGATATTTGAAGGAAAAAAAAAAAATGGATACCTCAGCCACTTTTCTTTTCAAGCAATGGAAAATGATTAAGGTTCAGTGATTTCTCTGTGGGGGGTAGCTGTTTTCAGGTGGATATTCAGAGACTTGCAAATGATAGACATTAAGCTGTTCTTTTCTGTCTTTTTCTCTTTTATGAAGGGATAACAGGGGAGGGGTTGGAAAAGACAAAGGGACAGGTTCTGAATAAGTTCTTTTTAAAATCTCCTTTCTTTGTAATAAAAATGTTCATCTGTATAAATTCCACTTATTTGCCATGTGCATATTTGGCCACTGGCAAAATTGTGAAATCTCCAAGTTTCCCTTTCTTGTCTTTGCCTTTTAGATTCTGTCTGGCTTTTTCCCTTTGAGGGACTTCTCACACAGATCCCTCCCGCCCCCAGCCAGTCCCCACAGGGTTCACACCCATCTTGTCAGAAGCTGGGGAAGAACATGCCACTCATGCACACTCAGAGAAATTTCACAATCACTGGCATGCAGAATAAGACCTTCCCCTCCTCCCCTCTCCAAGGACTTGCAGGGGAATGAGTCTCTCAGAATCTTTCTCTCTTCATCTTTTCTGGGTCATGGACTGGTTTTGGAAATCAGGTGAAATATAAGCCCTTTATCCAAGAAAAATGCACAATGGCATATACAAACACAGTAATTCCTGCACAATTTCAGGGGATTCACAGCCCCTCTTAAATGCACAATGGAAATCCTGAAGACTGTTAATGCAAAGTCCTTGCTCCACTTTGTGTGGGGAGGTTGGGATGGGTGGGGAGCTGGGGCAGAAATACAGGCTTTCTGTCACTATCACTTATTCCACTTTCTTTCCCAACACATAAAGCCAGTAGTGGAGATATGTTTAAAAATTGGTTTTAGAGGGGCACCTGGGTGGTTCAGTTGGTTAAACTTCTGCCTCTGGCTCAGGTCATGATTCAAAGGTCTGGGGATTGAGCCAGAGTTGGGGTCCCTGCTTACTAAGGGGTTTGCATCTCCCTCTCCCTCTGCCACTCCCCTCTTCCCACTCATGCTCTCTCCCTAATAATAAAAAATTAAAAAAAATAAATTGGTATTAGAATAAAAAGTGAGTATTAATATTATCATACTCACACAGTGCCTTATTTCAGAGGGTCAGGAGAAATCAGACACACACAACTGTAGTATCATTCTTTTGTAACAGAATGCAAACACAATCTAGTAACTCTGTCCTATAAGGGAAAATAACTCTTCCCCTAAAGGGGAAAAGTGTTTCAAGAAAGACGTTTTTCACTGGAGGCCAAGCTGAAATGCTTAATGTTGGCCTGGAGAAAAGGACTCAGGGAAACTCTACCAAGTTTTTTTCCTGAGGAGTCCAGAAGTCAGAAAAGGGTGAACTGATAAACCTTGACTAAAGACACATTTTGAAGCCAGAGACATGTTTGTGATCTGAGTTTTTATTTGAAAAGTCCATGATATTTTATATCCTACTCCAGAACATATCTGTTATTTTCTTTGATATTAAAATAATGTGCTTTTCTTAACCTTTGCATGAATTGGTTCTCAAGAACCAAATTGATGTGTATGTGTATCAGCATGTGTATTTCTTCATTATCATTGCTTCCTTCTGTGATACAAATATTGCTAAAGCTATAGTTGAAAAGCTTGGGTTCAGAGATGAGGTCACCCTGAATGATATGTGTTCTTAAACATGCTGTGATCATTTCACAGCATCCATCATCATCATGACAGTAGAGGAGGTAGGAACAACCATAGCACTTTATGAAAAACTTAAGCAACAATAAAATTATGGGGGGGGGGGTGGTACAGCCTAGCGGCCAATACAAACACCATTACCATAAACATGGCTTTGAAAGAGAAGACGCCTAGGCTGCTGGGACTCTTCCACTGTCAAAGTGGAAGTTGAATGTGTTTCTTCACTAAAAACTAAAATCAGTTCCTAGTTTGAAATTGTATTCCAAAATTTGGGGGGAAATGAATGTGATTTCCTCCAGTCAGAATATATTGATAAACTGTGAGGACCTCAGTTCCTACCAAGGGTCTAAAATTCTCTTCTCAGTGGAAAGAATATAGTGGTTTGGAATCACAGGTCAACTGCTTAATGGTTAATAGTAGACTACTCAGCCCTCTCTAAACTGTTAAGTTTCTTAGCAAACATTAACCACATAAGGTTGTGGGGCCAATTAGTGGTGATGCATGTTAATGACAAGGCCAGGCATAGAGTAAGCAGTCAATCATGGTAGCTACTAATACTATAAACAGAGATGAAATAAAGATGTGATATATATCGTATAGGCTTTAAGGGTTTAAAGGAAAGCAACAATAATGAAGTCCAGAGAAGAGAGTCTGAGAGCTGAGGACTGGACCATGGAGATCTCTGAAGATAAAAGCTAAGATGAGACTTCCTAGTTTACTCAATTCAGGAGAAGCCCCCAAAAAACTTATTCAAGATAGCCTTGAACAAAGTTAAGAGAACCATTTATATCAATGGAGGGCTAACTAAGTGACAGCAGTGAGAGGGAGAAACAAAAGACACTGATGGCCTTCAGACAACACAGCTATCTGATGCTTGCTAGCTTGATTTACTTTCAACTGAAAGCCTTACGTTGTGGTCAAATCTTTCCAAATCTACTCTGCAATCCAATTTTCCCAATGGTTGTCACACTGTGGCTCTCGCAGATCGGTAAGACAAATCTGGAGAAATGACTGTGTTCTGTTCTGGGCATTATATTTCCCCCCTGGACATTATATTTTAAATACAGCATTGTCAAAGCAGAATATCTACAAAATAAGGAAACATGACGCAGGGACTAGAAGGAAGGGAAACCATACATTAGAAAAAATAAAGGAAAAGAGGAGATGAGGAGACTAAGACAAATGGTGTTGTTCTCTTTATGGATTTGCAGGAAAATCATGACGAAGAGGAAGGACACTTGGTTTGAGATGCCCCAGGGAGCAGGGCTTAGTAAGGGCAGTGGTTTTTGTGGTGCATGAAGACAGGCTAGAAGAAAGGATGCCCTATATTGGAGGAGGAAAATAAGTTGTCCTACGAAAGAAGTACAATGTAACTGCCAATTGTCTGGAATGCCTTTAGAAAATATGGAGATCCACATAGGTTATAAAGGTTATGGCTGGATTATATAACTTCGAAGGTCTCTTTGTCAATTCTGTATTTTCTGATTTTTATACCCTGCCTTTTTCAAAAAGCAGATATCCAGTAGAGGCCAAAGCCAATCATCCCATTTCCATTGAGAAGACAAATTAAATACTGTATATCTGTTTAATTGCTTTAGAAATTGAATATTTGATTGGGGGCAGATAAGCAATCAAAGCCAGAATCCTTATCTAACTGATCTCTGAATTGCTAGATGAAGTAGAAAATGTCATCTGCATAGATTGGTTCATGGCCTTTCCTGAGTGCCAGGAAGCACCTCCATAGACCATTTTGGTACTTTCTGTTTGTTCCTAGAACTCCTCAAATATTTATGTATGCTAGAAGGGGAGTGCTATAAAAAGAAAAAGTAACACAAAAAATTAGAAAATGCTTTGTTATGAAACAGAGTTTTACTACTATATGACAAAACCATGGTACTCTAAGGTGGCATGACCAGATGGCTTTCAAGATAAGAGTTAAACTGAACCACAAGGTAGTTAGAAAAATGGTATGGAATTTATCTTCCCATTCCCAGTCCACGATACGTCCCTTTCACCCCTATTCACATTGTGCCTAGCTCTTCCCCATCAGCTTTTGTCTAAAGCCTACCAGGACAGTATAACCAGATCATCATTTCTCCAAAAACAATAACCAACTAACTAATTAACTAACTAAATAAATAAATATTAAAATAATAATAAATATCAATATATCAGAAATATGCACGCACAGCTTCTCCACAGACACTACTTATCTCATTTGTTATTTACAATAGCCTATCTGCTATAGCTATCTGATATATTATCCTTATTGGGCAAAAATGTGGAAGGATAAACACAAAGGCATACACCTAGTAAGTGGTAAAATCATGACTAGGATATTTCTTATTCTATTCTAAGAATTTTGCTAAGAGTGAGAAATGTTAGAAGAAAGGAAATGTTAGAAGAAAGACTTGGGGTGTGTGTGTGTATGTGTGTATGTGTGTGTCTTTTCAATTAACACATGATATTCTGTAAATAACTCACAGGTCTAAACAGTTTCTCAGACTTCGGCTATCATGATCTTTTGGGCGAGATACTTATCTGCTTCTCTGCCATGGGAGGCATTCCTTTGCTGCATGGCTGCATGCTTATTAACATCCCTGGCTCCTCTATCCATGAGATGCAGTAGCAAGATTCCAGATGTGGCAACTGAAAACACCTCCAGACATTGACAAATGTATCCAGGGGCAAAATCACTTCCAGTTGACAACTGCTGATCTCACACTATCAGGCTGATTTTTTTTTTTTTTTTTAAGAGAAGCACAAACTAAACTACTTGACATTGAGCACATACATGTCTTAATCTAGGCATGTGTGCACAAGCACATATAAACAATGACAAAGGAACCTCCCAGTGCATTTGGCTTCTTCTAGGAATTAAATCTCCCTAGCACAGAAAAAGCAAGGTGCCATCTTGACTTTGGTTTCTAATCTGGAATGAGAATTGGAAGGTGTGTAAAATGAGAATTTCATTGGACACCAAATGAGGTATTTTTATTTCTCCATATACAAAATGACATCATTTCCCCAATGAAGCCACAAAACACTTAGCTATAGGAACCCAATAAGCCAAATTGAATTTTCCAATAAAACTGACATTTATACAGAAAACATAGAAATCTTTACCCCAAACAATGTATCAACAAGGCTGAGAACATCAATAGAGTTATACATTCTCCCCTTAAATTGATTTTGTTTCACTCGGTCCAATGTTTCTTGGATTAACTTTACTAATGAATTTTCACAGTAGTTTATTCCCTTGACTGCTAAGCCACGGTCTGTGTTTAATTATGATATTCTTTCCTAAGTCCAGATCTTTTATCAAATCATTAATGGCAGGAAAAGATTCGCTGACATGACAGCTAAACTAATCCATCTTGTTTATAAAGGACAAAATCAGGAATGTGATGTGGGTGCATATTTGTAGAGAAAAGCATATCTACATCCCATGCATATATGACAGCACACAGCACACAGTACCTGTCACAATTATACTTTCATCTAAGTGTCTTATCAGTTTGTATTAAGTCAGAACATTATCCAGAGTGCGTGTGTGTGCGTGTGTGTGTGTGTATTAGGTAATTCAATATCCAAAACTGATAAAACAGTGATGAGGAGAACAACAGCAAATATTTCTATTGTAGAAATTTTAGAAAGAATATTAACCTGGTTTGATATACTGAAAACGTACCAAAACATGTTGTACTAACTTTTGTTAATAGAGAAGCAAGCATTACACACACACACACACACACACACACACACACACACACAGGCTTCAAAGCACATAACGTCCCATAAGGTTATTTCAAGACAAAAACTCAATACCGCAAAACCAAAAGAACCACGTTGTGATTTTATGTCTCTTCCTGTATTCTTCATTTAATTAGATCATTGTTGAAAGAGCTCTGTGTTTCTCAGGTAATAGTATCTTGGCCTCAGTAAATCCCAAGGCCAAGGTTCTCGTTAATCCCATGTATACTTATCCATATGCTCAAGTATCACTATCTCCCGATAATGTTACTGAAATGTCAAGCTGAATATATCTGAAGATTTGCATTCTGTCCATCAGGTAATAGAACTATGTGAAAGAACTATAAAAAAATAACCCCAGTAAATTGGAATGCGAAGGATGCTTACTTGAATGTTGCCCTGACACAGAGCAGCCACACTGGAACATGTCTGCACGCCTCCCCCCAGCATTTATCCACCTTCTTGGCAAAACACACTCTATTTCAGAAAATAAATAGATATTAATTTCCATCCAAACGTCCGTTTCAATTCATTATCTACAGAAGTAAATATTCACAAAGGTGACACCCAAGTCAATATTGACCTTGGGGGGATAATAAATTTTGACATTTGCCAGAATAAGCAGTTTGCATAGAGTGTATACACATGTAAAACTCTCCCTGGTGTATTAACCATGAAGGGAAACTCAAATATATAATACATATGTGTATGCATATATATTATCTTTAATTATTTATTGCATTAAATTCTGTTAAGAATGCAGAGCAAGAGCATTTGGAGTTCACTACAGGTTTTATTTTCCTATATAAGTACAGTGTAGATCTATATACAATGGGATTTCCCAATTCATGGAACTGTAAGCAAACACACAAGCATGTGATTACAATTATGAGTCTAACCAGAATCAGGAGCCAAGGCTGAATCCAGACATTTATTTAATTTGTGTACATTTACCACTTCTAGCCACATTAATTAACATTAGAGAGCACACTGAGAGGGCCTCACTGGTGGAGAACGAAGGTCTATTTTTCTCACAAAAGTTGAGAGGCAGTGTAATGAGATTATGCCTCCATCCACACATGACGAACTGAGGACCAGTATTCAGAGGTTTGCCTCTATTCCCGTCCCTCATCCAGGCTTGCTGTCTGCATTTGCGTTTCATGTAAAGTATCTATGCTTTAATTCAACCTAGCAAGTAGTTATTTTGCTCTTTGCTGTATGGCTAACATGAAATCCCTTCTTTTGAGAAGGTCCCCAAGGAATTTCTGGGATGGAGGTAGATAATTCAAGGGCCTTCATAAGAGCTATTGACTATTCACAAAGGAGATCAAAATGAAGAGACATGTCCTGGAGAAGCTACTCTCTTCTCCCATCTGTAAATGCCAGTAAGAGTCTCTTGTCCTAAGACTTCATCGGGCTCTTTGCTCGGCAGGGAGCCTGCTTCTCCCTCTGCCTCTGTCTGCCATTCTGTCTGAGTCTCCCCCTCTCTCTCTCTGATAAATTAAAAAAAAAAAAAATAGGACAAAAACAGATTTTCAAGGGGTTAAAAATGGGCACCAGGGTAGAGATAATATTTAAAGTATTTCATAATCTCAACAGCTGGACACTGTTGCAAGCAAATGCAAGTGGTGAGCACCCAGGGCAGACTTGCTACCGGCGCATCAGCCAAAGGTCAGCCACCATGGAGGGCACTGTCCCCCCACTCCTCAAAATTCCTAATCACATCTGCATACAATGACAAATTTAGAGATTCCTGCAGGTAAACTGGAGGCTTCACTTCTATGAAGAATCAGAAAGAGAAGAGGAGACTGAGCAGGGCCTCACCCATCTCCCCCAAACAGCAATCTTTGTCATTTCTTTTGCATCCAGAAAGTCTACATAAGAGTTCATTTTGGAAGACAAAAATTCCTGCTTCTGAACTAAGTTTGAGTACAAAGGGCCTTATTTTTTTTCCGAGAGCTAGGACACAGCATCTCTGGCATTGCCTCTGGGTGAGTGACTTCGGAATTCTCCATTTCCTTTCCTTTCCGACTGCCACCCACAGGGAAGAGAGGTGAGACTGCAAGGGAGTGGGCCATCGGACCAGCTCCTCAGCCTCTCTAAACCCAAGCATGAAGGTCCACTGAGCCAAGAAAATAGATGAAAAAGAAGACAAAGGAGACACACAAAGACATAACACACAGCCAAGCCAAGCAGTAGCCAGCCTGCATGGCTAAGTGCAGGAGAGCCGGAGAATAAAGCAAACCATTGCCTGGCCTGGTTTTCCACACAGCCTGTGATAAAAGGAAGTTCCCTCATGGGCGGGTCGTCTTCTATCAAGCAGACACTACAAGGACAGCAGGGCAGAGGCGCATCATCACACCTAGTCTGTGGCAAAGAATAATGGTACCGTGTATACATCAGTTAAACTCACCTTCCCATCTACACCCACTGGATGGAAGGAGGTTTGGGGCTGGGTTTGGGCTTTAAGGCAGCTTGAACTCTGTAGCCCAAAGATGCAGAACAGATCTGAAGGCCATCCAATCCTTGCCTTATTCGAACCAGTGACCTAAGTATCACAAATAGGGTTTTTTTACTCACATGGAAGGAAGGAAGGAAGGAAAGAAAGAAAGAAAGAATGAACGAATGAACCCACCTAACAAATTCTAGGAGCAATACAGTATGATACAGATTAAAAAAAAAAAAAATACCGCACTTATGAGGAAGATCCCAAAGGAACAGACACACTGATCATGGAATCCACAATACCATTAGTGATAGGTTTGGAGCCTGGCCACAGAGAGCTGATAGCACAAGCTTTAATGAGTAATACAACTTTTCAACTTTTACAAATGGTTAGATATACAGGAGCTGTTTGCCACAGGGATTTCTAGATGTAGGGGAAAAGATGGCCTGAAAGTTAGGAAAAGACTGGCAGATTGGGAGGAATCTGTAGGTCTACCCTGACAAGGGTTTTCTCATCCTGCATCAGAGAGAAGGCTTGCTCTGCAAGGCTGAACATCAACTTGAGTTTAAGGATGGCTCAGCCTTGGGTTTGGGTTCAAGGAAACAGCAAGCAGAGAAAAGCAAGTACAGACTTCTCAGTCAGGGAAACATGGACTATGAACCCAGTGTGACCACCTCCCAGCTATTTGATTTTGTGTAAATAACCTGACCATTCAAGCCAGCACATCCTCAGTCTGTAATGGAGAAGACAATGGCTGTGGTTAGGAATGGGAGGAGACCTCATAAGGCATCCCCCTGGCACCCAGTGGAGGTTTGGAAACCCTGCCAATGAAGAAACACATTACTTCACTTTATCTCTAATCTCCGGGGTTCCAACATTCCAATCCACTGGATTCATTTCTTTTGATTGTGTCAAAAGGTTCCTGATTGTTGTAGAATGAGAGGCATTAATCTCTCTTTTAATATCCTGGTGAGCTCAGCCTGTCTCCAATCAGAAAGAATCTGCCCCTGTTGACCCCAATCCTGTAACCTGGCAGAGCTCATTCACTCAAAGGTAAACCTCATGCACATGGCAGAATATTGGGGTACAGCCTAGACCTGGAGTGGGCCAGGCAGACTGCTTGCCCACAGCCCCTACAAACAGCTCCTTTTCCATTCATTTCATAGGCTTATGGGTTTCTTTTCTTCCTGTGAATTGATAAGCCCTTCTCACCTCCCATTATTGATTAATCATAATGTGCAGCTCACAGAACTGTCATAGCTGATGGCAAAGGAAGCTGCTGTTCCAAGGAGAGACAAGGGAGTTGTTCTCCTTCGCATAGGAACCCTGGAAGGCAGATGCAGGGAGAAAGAGCTAAAATGCTCAGACCTGAGCCTCCGGGTGTATGCGGCCCTCTGCCATGGGTTAAGTGAATCAACTTTGCCCATCAATTTTTAATTAGAGATCTTGAGAAGCTATTTTTTTTTATCGTAATATAAACATGGCTATAATGAAGAGCAGAATGCAAATGTGTTTGAGGCTTAAGACAAAAATTCAAGAAATTACAGGCTTCAGTGGCTACTTGAGGAGGAACTGAGAATCTCCTGGGTTTTCCTGCACTTTATTTATTTATTTATTTATTATGTATGTGTGTCTTTATTTATTTATAGTGGTGAGTGGCACTTCAAAGGAAAAGTCCGAAAAGTGTTAGCATCAGCCATGACACATAAAGAGGAGTCATTTAGTATTTGCTGATTGAGACAGGCTGAGTGGAGGAAGAGAGGCAGCGACAGAGATGGAACTGAGGAAAAGAGCAGAAGAAGGGAGGGATGGGACAAGGGGAAAGAAAAAGAAGGAGCCTCAGGAAGCAGGGGAGTTGGGGCAAAGGGGAAGAAACACTGAAGACAAGGAAGCAGAGAGAAAAGATCTGGGAATAGGAAAGGCTCCTGACAAAATTGATCAAAAGGGGTGGGTGGCTTAGTGGGTTAAGCCTCTGCCTTCGGCTCAGGTCATGATCTCAGGGTCCCGGAATCGAGTTCCGCATCGGGCTCTCTGCTCAGCAGGGAGCCTGCTTCCCCTCTCTTTCTGCCTGCTGCTCGGCCTACTTGTGATCTCTCTGTCAAATAAATAAAATCTTAAAAAAGAAAAGAAAAGAAAAGAAATTGATCAAGAACAGAGCAGAGGGGCTACAGTACCATAGTACCATCTTGTTGTGAAGAGATACTGTTATCTTTTGTGGTTGTTTCTGGGGCTTTGTGGACAACAATCCTAATAGTCCATCAGCGAACAATCAATAAACAAAAGGCTTTAGGAATGCACACAGAAATGAATGCACAGCAGGCATTTCATAAACATTTTTTGAATCAATGAATGAATGAATGATTCACTTGAAAATGGAAGAAGCACTTACAATACACCAATCATTGTACCAGTACCTGATTTTTAACTCAACAGCAATAATAGCATGTCTATTATTTATTCACCCAGTGCAGGCTGCAGCAGTGCGCGAGAAGAACAACTCCCAAACTCTTGCCTGAGCCTCCTGCTTCAGACACTGGGAAACCTTCACACATAATCCTGCCCCAGTTCACTGGCTTTTCTCAAGGTCTAATCAAGGACACTTCTCCCATCATGCTGACAATATCTGCCAGGGTCTAATCACTGTCCTGGAAATGTGCTCCTTTAAACACCCATTCCACTCTCTTAGAAGGCTCCCTTTGTGAGCTTTTTAGCGAGCATGTTCACTGGCCACAACCCAGAAGCAGTGGTCATACCCTGACAGAGTTCAGGAATCAAGTGAGGAATCCAGACAGGCATGTTTTTGTCAGGTGGAGACAGATTCTGCCCACAGTCCTCTTGACATTGGAGTTAAAATGAGCTCAAGTTTCCATCTGCCTGGGCAATCACTCAGCTATCTGCTCACCCAGATGAAGGGAGAGTGAGCTCTTCAACCTTTGCTTGAGAATGGAAACATTTTTGCCCTAATATGTATTATAACTGATGACCTACACCCTTCCACTCTCCTTCAACTACCTCCCTGTTGCCCACCTGCTTGGAATATGGAGAATCCTGCGCAAAATCAGAAGTTGGCAACACTTGTCTTAGGCACCTTGAACATGCCTAATATTTGCCCTTCTCCCACTCAGAATAGTCTCTTCGTCTCCGTCAGGTACCCAGCATTTTCTCCGCTAATAAATTTTTGTTTGTTTTGTTTTCTGGAAAAGGTCTGTTCCTCTCAGTCAAGAATAGTTCAGATACACAGGCATCCCTATATTTTCTCTCCGGTGAGGGGGGAGGGCGCTTTGTGTCTTAAGGCTTATCTCCGTGCACTGAAAGTCTTTCCCTCATATTTACAAATTCAGAGCACTGATGGAGTTGGCGGAAGAGTTGTTTGGGGACAGATGGGTAGGGGGTGTTAGAATCAAGTGGGCTTTCCCAAGTGTCCTGTGGGTAGCAGATCCCTGTCAGGCCTACCCTTAGAATAGGCCTTGATGGGAGGTTTCATCACATTTGGTGACTGTGCCCACGTAGTTTATAACAAGGAAACACTTGAATGCAACAGACTTTTTTTTTTTTTCTCCCGTCCTCTGACATCTGAACACAATCATGAACACAGGGAAGAGCCAATGATAATACCAAAAATACATGGCCACATGACGGAGAGAGGAGTGGGAAAGGGAGGAAGAGAAAGCAAGAGACAGGGAGAGAGGGATGGGGCAGGGGGCAGAGCAAGAGAGAACTGAACATGTATATTCAGCAAACAGTGGCCTAGACTAACACCTACAAGCATATGTCTGTTAGGCGAATTTCTTTAAACTGCTATTTGCCTTGGATTGTCTTCAAAGGGATATTTCTGCTTCCAAAGGTGGATAGTTAAAAATAAAATACATCATGAGTGTGTTTTGGCATTTCCCTTTCGTTTCCCCCCCATCTTCAACATTACTGTTGTCATCCTTTAAAACTCAATCAATTCAGCTGATCCAGTGAACAGATGGCATTAATCAACCCCCAAGAATATGCACAAAAGCAATTAGAAATGTAGAGACTTGGAATTTATGCCAGCAAATCAATTACCAATGATAGCAAATCAACGTGGCACACCCAGCTTCCCTTTGTTTCTCTTTCCAAAGAGCAACCACTGGTAGGAGGAATGATCCCTGGTTTACCCCCTGCCAGAAGGGGATCAAGAACAGAAACACTGAGGTTTAATTACACATTTCTTAATGACTAGTTCTCACTCTGCTGACAAAAATTGGTGTAATTTACAGACTAGAGGATGCATCAGAATGATGGATACAGACAGCATATGCTATATAGTGTCATGCAAATATGAAATATACCGCTCTGAGAATATGGTCGTTTGGTATTCCCAGAGAAGAACTTCATTTCTGAGAACAGAGCACCTTCTCTAGCATCTATGGCTCTCATTTGTCAAAAACAATGGGAGCAGCAATAGCATACATTTTAACCACAAATCTGGGCCTTCTGTGAGTTTACTAGTTTATATAACCCTGGTTTCAATGTACTTGGCCATTATTTTCTTTCTGGTTCTTTGTGACCTTTGCAGATTCTGAAACCTCCTTCTTCAGGCTCTTACCACTTGATAATAAGCTTATTACTTATTGTGATAAGCTAAGCTCTCAACTAGTTTTCTTGCTGCTAGTGTTGGCCTGGGCCAGTCTACCCCTCACGTGGTGATTTTTTTTAAAACAAGTATCTGATTATGTATTATCTAATTACATATACAAAATCCTTCAGTGAAGCTTCATAGCTTGACAGTAAAAATAAGATCCCCCACACTTACCAATTTCCCTCATTTCTTTTTTCTTTTTTTAAAAGATTTGATTTATTTATTTGAGAGAGAGAGAGAAAGAGAGAGAGTGAATGAGAGCGATAGAAAGCAAGAGAGAGCATGAGAGGGAGGAAGGTCAGAGGGAGAAGCAGACTCCCTGCGGAGCAGGGAGCCTGAAGCAGGACTGGATCCTGGGATTCAAGGATCACCACCTGAGCTGAAGGCCGTCTCCCAAACAACTGAGCCACCTAGGCGCCCCCTCATTTCTTTTTTCTAGCCCTCTCCCTATAAGCCACTCCCGCAAGTAGTCCCTATAACAGGTCTCACCCTTAAGCCTCCACAAAAAAAAGCCTGTGAGAACCTCTCCCCATTCCTGCAGTGAGGGAAGCCCGACTTTGTTCAAGTCTCACCTTCCATCTCACTGCCCTGCCTTGATACTCCAGCCGGTGTGAGATGCTCATTGGGTGCCTCATATTACACTTGGCACTTGCCTATCCTACAACATTTATCACATCGATGTGATTAAAGATTTATTTTTCTGGTTGTCCATGTTCAAAGTTCCTTGAGATCATGGACGGTTCTTCTGATTTATCTCTATTTCTCCTGTTTCTAGAAAAACTTGAGTTTAGGAAGGAGAGCCTTTAGTTGGGAGACACTTCTTCAGTAAGTTTTTCAAATGAGTAGCACACATGAAGTATTAACACTGAATCTTCCAACCACAGCTTAGAGAGAGGATATCAGAGGCTCAGGATAGTGTTATCAAGGTCATGTTGTCGGCTTGCAATAAAATATAATCTTTCCAGTAATTTAGTACAAATGCCCTATAAAACAACATTTAAACTTTTCTTTTTTATGCTGAATGCTGGGCCATGAAGAAAGATTTTTTATAGCTATATATTTGTGTACTTTCAGCTCTATAGGAAATGTTCATTAAAATTGCAAAAGCAAGTTAATAAAATTAGATCAAACTTGGTTCTGAGGTCAGACCTTCTTAGCATTTCCAGAATAATAGTAAGTAATACCTGCCAGTTAAAAATAAAATAAACAAAATAAATTTAAGACTCTAGCAACAGGGCCATAGAAAGATTATTTTTGTTTACAAATTAAACTTCTTAGTTAGAAACCATTCACTGCTTTCTCATCCACTCATTCACCTAATGTTTTATGTGTTGAATACAGACATTGAAATGAAATATGATAATCAGGGAGCTTTGCAACTACTCGAGAAGACAAGGATTGTAAGAAAGTGCTATGGAGGGCGCCTGGGTGGCTCAGTGGGTTAAGCCGCTGCCTTCGGCTCAGGTCATGATCTCAGGGTCCTGGGATCGAGTCCCGCATCGGGCTCTCTGCTCAGCAGGGAGCCTGCTTCCTCCTCTCTCTCTCTGCCTGCCTCTCTGCCTACTTGTGATCTGTCTCTGTCAAATAAATAAATAAAATCTTTAAAAAAAAAAAAAAAGAAAGTGCTATGGAAATATACTAAGTCATACATAGGGACATTTGGCCCAGTGTGGGGAGCCTGTGTGTGTGTGTGTGTGTGTGTAACTGGGAGAAAATTAGGGTGTGTAAAAACTGGAAAAGGGAAACTAGATCAAACAGATAGCACACACAAATAAACGCAAGGGAGATGCAGGACAGCATGGCTTGTTTGTAGAATGTGGAGTTCCCAAATTGGAAATTAGGGCACAGGGCAGGAACGGTGGACATGCAGTTTAGACCATTAGGTAGGGCCAGATTAGAGGAGCCCTGTTCAGGGAGAAGGAGCTCATACCTACTATTTAATTAATACATTTGGTCTGATTCTAGAGACAGAGAAGACATGATGCCAACACAGGTAGGTTTCATGGTAGTGTGTGTGTGGTCACAAGTCTTCATCAAGGCTATGCCCTTCCCCATCCAGTTTTTTATTAAAACTTGTAAAATAAAATTAAAGCGTCTCATGATCATACAAATATGTGGCCTTTTATTTTTGACCATTGTGATATTAGGCATTTTGCATCAAATCTACATTCCAATTTTTGTGTGTTTTGTTTTGATAAGGTATAACTTAGGTGTTGGCTCTGGTGGAAAATGTTACCTTCCTGCCCTTTGCTATGGTTAGAGCTACAGAGACTAACCATAGGGATCACAAGGCAACTTGCCAGCTCACACACAGCCCCCAAATGAATGCATGGGAATTAATTTCATATCTTGCAGACTCTGATCTTTGGAGATAGACAGAGGTCCAGATCCTGATTTTTTTTTTTTTCCCCCCATAGGATCATACCTTTATGATCCTGGGGAAATTATTAACTTCTATTAACCTTAAATTTACTCATCTGTAAACTGAATTTAATAAAGTCTACCTAGCTGCAATGCCTTGCCAAATTATGTGCCCACGGCATATGAAGTGAGAGATACAATTATTGGGAGTTATTAGGAATTAAAACCCTATTATGTTGTTATTCTAAATATAATTGCTTAACAATTTAGAAGTTTCCAAATGGAATGACCAGTAAGTGGGTAACATCAGTAAAGACACAAATACATTAGGACTAGATAGGACCTTAATCACCATATGATCCAACTCCTTCAATTAATCCACAACAATCATTGGGATAAGTCAATGACCTCCTCAAGGACACTTTCCGGAAAGTGTCAAGAGTTTTGATGAATGAAGACTGCTTCCCTTAGGTATTAAAAATGCCACTACTAGCTCCAAATGAGTACACTGGATCTTCAAAACAAAGGTCCAGTGAGTGAATGACTATTGTATTATGATCTTTGTGGTAACTAGACCCTCTCCCCACCCTCCTAACTAGTGAGGATAATTAGCTTTGTATATAGACAAGCCATATTTCAGCAGAGTTCCGGCATACAAACTGAAGGGCTTTGGATCACCAACTAAAGCTTTTAGGAACATTTCAAATGGTATCACAAATCTTCGTTTTGTAACAAATGAGCACTGAAAAGTAAAGAGATGTGGGTAAGGAGAACTGGGTCCTATTAAAGAAAGATGAAGAAACTGGGAAGAGCAGGGGGAAAAAAGAAAGAAAACTTCAATTTAGAGAATAGGGGCTGGAGTGATGTAATTCTAATGGAAGCTAATTCTCTCATAATTCTGTACCCTGGTATGGACATTGCTTCTCTAGTTTTTCATTTACATGTTCCAATAGTGGAAATATGAATCTGGTTTGGAGATGTGGGCTCTGAGGGATTGAACAGAAAGAGAGTTCACATGGATTGTCAAAGACAAGCCTATTCAACCATGGGAACATCTTTAGGACTCTCTTCCAAATGAGCATTCTAATGCTTCCTTCACTTCTGCTGACTATAATTGTCAGAAAAGTATACCGCAAACACTTCCCTGCTGAAAAAAGTCAGCCTGGTATTTGTTTATTTATAATATTACCTATTGATTGGGTTTGTGCATAAGCTTCAGATAACTCAAGGAATATTGCATTCTCTTTATTTAAAGATGTTTATGACTATGATTGACATCCTTGTATATTTTACATGAGGTTCTTTCTGTGATGAAAGGCATCATCATAGAATAAAGAGTTTCTGATTTCTTTCTCAAGGCTGTTATCTCTGTGAATGGTATGTAGCACCAAACAGCTAAGATGCTTGGAGATCAAAGTGACTCATTAGGTTAAAATTAAGGCAGTCATAATCACATAACATCTGAATATTGGCAAAAATAAAGTGAAGAGTGACCCTTATAAGTATTGTGCATTGCTCTTATCTTCTGAATGCAATTTCTTGCATTATCATAGTCTTTCCACGTAATAAATATTTGAAGAATCTCCTTAGTAAAATACTGAATTGCCGTTCTGTTTGGGCGAAGATACATATCTCAGTTGCTGTTTTATATCCAAGCCTGTGAGCATGGCAAAGTTGCATAAGTGGACAGACATTCAATGTGTTAGCTGTGGCATAACCAGGGCTAAAACCCATCAGCATTTCAAACTCCTAGTTTCACTTGAATCAGCTATCCTCAAGTTACATTGTTTCTTCTTGTGCCAAAGGAGTTGATATCACATGTAAAATGGTTTTTCATTTAACAGTGGCCTATCATAGCTACATTCGAAATTAACTAATTCCCTCAGGGTAAACCCAAAGGAAATGTTGTAGCTACTTAATATCCTGAAAATCTGGAATGGGGGAATTTTCACAGTTTTTATTACTGGTTGGTAATTATGTTCTCTGCACAGATTCATAATACCTATTCTGTAGCTGGCCTTCTAACCTGACTTTATTTTAATTTTGTTTAATTAGAAACTTACAAAATCCATAATGGGTAAGCATTCATTTCTCTCTTACAGACAAATGCCCAAGTTTTGGTCAGATTATAAGAAAATTAAACACACACATACATATACATTCTATATGCAACAGTAATAACACTATTTTTTAGAATAATACAAACAATTAAAAGTTGTTTTTATTTGAACAAAGGTCACAGGTATACTTAGATACCACGGAGCGTCTTGCGTAAATAACTCATGTTTAGGGATACTTTCACAAATGACATAAAATGTTATCTCAAAAAATAAAAATCTTGAAAAAAAAATTCTCCAAGTAATCTGTATACTTATACAAATTGACTATTTGAAAGGACATTTATCTTCTTCAATACATGCATATAAATGTTCATGGATTGTAGATAAATAGTAAACCAAAGTCCTAAATTTAATGGATAAAGTATGTGGACAATTGAAGTCGGGAAGAATTGTGGAATGCTAATGTTTTTCTCTTAGAGGAAGATCACCGAGATAAACTGAGTTGAGAAGTAATTTTCTGCTGCCATGCTACTGAACTAATACATTTTGTTCACCATAATAAAAAAACATTCATCATTATTCTTTAAGAACACTGACCCCAAAATATTTAGCAAGTAGCATGCATTCAATTGAATTGTTGATTGGAAATAAGAAAATTAAACTGTCACTGATGAAATACTAAAGCTCATTACCACAAAGTTTCATTTGAAATGTTGAGAATTAGCTTTATTGCTGCATCAGTAATGATAAGCATGAGTCTTAAATCCACGCCATTTAGGTTTTATGAGCATTATTAAAACATATGAACCATAATTCAGTTAATTTACACAAACTGGCATTCTACAATTTATTTCCTTGCTCTTAAGAAAAGGTGCTACATAAGGAAGCCCCAACCATATTCCTGTGGGGTATGTTCTATCTATTTTACCCTTATTCCTCGCCCCACCTTTATGGATCTTCAAAATATTCACTATTTCCAGATAGGTAAATGTGCTAACGGAAAAACAGCTCTTTTGCAGCTATACCTTTGCATCATTAGGACAATACTGACCTCTAGTGTTTTAGGAGGTAGAGAGGCTAGCTCAGCACCATGCCTAAATTCCTCTAACTAAACCGCTTAGATGTTTTTCTAAAGCACCATGGGAACAATTTCACTTAAGAAGAGGAGGAGGAAAAGGAGGAGGAGGAGGAGGGGAAGTGGGAAGAGGTGAGGAGGAGGAAGAGAAAAGAAACATCAGATTCTAACCTTGTCCTACCTATTATCTGAAATGATTTCTATACTAAGTCCTTCTGGCTCCTCCCTTTTAGAGAGGTTGACCTCACTCGTTTAGAATAGAAACTTTAATACAATCTTTATAAGACATTACCACTAACAATGGATTCTGAACCTCCAAAACTTCCAATCACAGAAACACTGGCTCTTCTTTGGACCATTTTCACAAAACAACATTTGTCTAATTGTCTTCCCTTGAGGAGCAACTCTGGGTTGAGTATAAGTATCTCTTACACAAGGTCCTCTTGAACCTGAGTGTGGGCAAGTGATGTAGGGGGACTCACAAGTACTAAGTAGTCTTCCTATCTTTCTCTTAAAGTGGTGTTATGTTCCAGTACAGGTAAGCATTTCAGAGGTTCCTGGGGGTTGGGAGGTAGCAGACAGAGGAGCAAGCCCAGAAACTCAAGGAACCTTGATAAAACATCTCTGGAAAAAAACACAGATGGCTTAATTGCGTTCTTTCTCATTTAGGAGTTTCCAAGCTGGAAAAACTTCCCTCTCTCTGCCTAGAGAGGCAGCTGAGCAATTGAGCTTGAACCTCTGATGGCTCTAGCAATTTATTCAACTTTGACGAACTGGGTTCTTTAAATACACAGTGCAGGTGGTGGATCCCCAGGTGTCCAGCCTTCCTGCCTATTAAATTAAATGCCCTGCACTTGCTGAGGTTAGAGCTTGGATGACAGAGTGTACACTTAGTGCATACTCATTATGTGTTCTTTGGCACAAAGATTTTGGGGGTGGAGTGTGCATCAAAGCTCTTCCTCCTGTAACAGGGGCAGCCATTGATCTTGTGGTTTGACTACATTGGGCCATGACTCTTAGGCCAAAACTCCCAATCCTATTAAACCGATGCCTATTGGTTGCAGGATACCCCAACTGAAGCCTCCTGCCTACGGGAGAGCTGAAAGCCATGTCTAGTGAGGTACTGGGTATATTGCAAATCCCAGGCAGCCGCATTCAGAGATGAGCCACTGTCACCGAGTGCGGTGGCTGGGAGCATCTCTATCTCTGGAAGCCCAGCCTTCAGTGCATACAATCCGAACCCGGGGCCCTTCTCCGGAAAAGCTTTGGCGAAGACCAGGCAGGCGAAGAACACGGACCTGGCGTGAGGCACGGGGAAGAGAAACCTTCCCTTCTCCCCCGAACTTTGCGATTCGGGAAGAAGGGCAGGAAATTCAGCGGGGCTGGCTCATCCGAGCTCTGCTAACTTTTGGGATGGTTTGAGTGCTAGAACCACACCAATCAGCACTTCCCCCCTTTTTCTCTGTTCAGGGCAGTCACAATTGAACATGCTTGGACAGCTGAGTGTGTTTCCCCAACGCTGGCGTTTCCCATCTCACCTACCCGCCCCCAGCTCCTGGTACTCACAATTTGTCGCTGTTAATCCTAAATGCCACAAGCCGGAGAACAGCAAAGTGAAAACGCTGGTCAGCCTTGGTACAGAATCCATTTCCCCCGAGTAAGCGGTCCCTCCCAATCGAATCCCAAATTCGCAGGCGCCAGCCGCGGCTTCTTCTTCTGCTCGCTCTCTCTCTCCCTCTCTCTCTCTCCCTCTCTTCGGCACCGCCTGACCCCCTCCCACCCCCCCTAGGAGAGGCACTCGCGCCTTCACTCCATCCCGTGTCCAGACGCTCCACCGAAAAGGTAGCGGGCTCTGCCTCTGAGCTGCGGCTGAAGCTACGGTCCCCGCAACTGCCGCTTGCTGTACTCGCCCTCCTCGCCCACCTCTTCCTCTTCTCCCCCTCCTTAAAGGTGCAAATCCAAACCCCGCTGCAACACGAGGCGCCAAGCCCAGCAGACAGCCACTGCACCTCGGCCGCCGGCGCTGGGATCTGCACCCGGGCCGGCCGCTCCTTATAGGCGAGCTAGGCGCGCGGCACCGCCCCCGGCCAGGCCCGCCCCGCGCTCTCCTATAAGAGCGGTCTGGGCGGGTCCTCTGCGCGCTCCGGCGCCCTGGCTCCAGGCCCCGCGCCGCGGCGGTGCGCTCCGGCGGCCGGGGGGCCGGGGGGCCGGGGTCCCTCTCCCGCGGGCGCGCCTCGATCCCCTCCCTGCGCTACCCTTCCTCTGCCTCCCCACCCGCCCTCGATCGGAGGTGCAGCGAAGACATTTCAACCAGGTTTTCCAAGAACATTGCTGTCCGAGTGATGCTGAAAGGAGTTGGAAGACAGAACGCATCAGCAAGAGCGAATTTCCCATGGAAAGCTTGGCAACGAGCTAACAAGATGCCTTTTTTTTTTCTTTTTTTTTTTTTTTGAGAGGAGACGGAAGACTTGAATTATTAAATGATGAGCGATTTTCAACCCCGTGTTTATTTCCTACCAGGCCGACGGGTATTGATGATATTGGGATTTCTGGTTTAACTGTTTGACGTTACAGCCGAGTCCCTGGTCGTCGACCCCGCGCCCCACTCCGTCGCTCTCACTTTCAGGGCGACCACATCCACACTTCACTCTTAGCTGTTAGCATGTAGCTTGGGTCGAGTACTGCAAGGTGTTCAGGGCTTTACGTTCCCGAGAGAGGGAGAGGAAAATTCGGTCTCTCGGTGACAAATGATGGGAGTCAAGCTGGGGGTCCTGCCTGGCTTCTAAGATTGGAGATCTGGGCCCGCCTCCACCCCCCACCCCCCACCCCCGCCATGGAAGGATTAAAATTTAAAAGGGGGTAAAGAGTAGTTCTGGTTCCTTCCTAGAAGCTTCCTGTTGGAAATTCTGGTTCTCTCTTTGGCTTCTAGTTTACATCTGGGGATTCTCCTGCTTTACCATAAATCAATTTTATTTTGTTTTTATTGGAAGCTGTCAGAGAGCTGTCAAACCTTAACAAAATGAGGGACCATAATGATTTCTCCTATGTGAAGCTTAAAATTAAGTTGGGGTAGAGTCACTTCAGAGGAAGTTGATGCCTCCTCCTCCCTCCACCGGCCCCCCCTTCCCCAGGCAGCAGCAGTGCCCAGGCAGACTTATTTCACATTATAGATTCCTGACAATAACCTTTGGTCTTCCCCTATCAGATGAACAGAGAATAGCAGATTGAGTTGGGTTTCATGCAGCTTCTGCGTGAATCCTGAGGTTAATATGTGGTTTTGGTTAGGATTGGACTCGCTGCACTGGAATACTAAAAGGTAATTTGAATGACAATTGGATTTGTGACACCATTATTTTATCAAAGAAAGAATTCTGAGGGGCCTTTCACCTGTAACTTAAAATGACCCTCTTGTCTGTAAACTCCTCCTCCTCCTCTTCCTCCTCTTCTTCTTCTTCTTCTTCTTCTTCTTCTTCTTCTTCAAGATTTTATTTATTTGAGAAAGAGAGAGCACCGTTGGGGATTGGGGGTAGGCAGAGGGAAAAAGAGGAAGAGAGGAAGAGGAAGCAGACTCCTTAGTGAGCAGGAGGTAGGGCTCAATTCCAGGGCCCAGAGATCATGACCTGAGCCAAAGGCAACCAAATAAACCACCCCAGTCAGTGCACTTTGTCTATAAGCTTCTAACTGAAAATAATTGTTAGTTACTAGATTCTTGGGCGATCAGAAGACTTCTCCAGCTTAGGCTTTACCTGTGGAAGAAGATCCATTTCCAGGAGATGGTGAATCACAACAGATCAAAGCTGAGGTGATCCAAAAATCTGTGGGGTTCAAAGAGGTCTGAGTAAGGAGGGGGCCTGGTGTTCAAAGTCAAGCTGATCAGGCCTGCCTCTCCTTCTACAGGGGGCCCCAAGCAACTGCCACCCATCTTTGGCCTTTGAACATTTCAGATAAAAAACACCTTCGTGGGGCACCTGGGTGGCTCAGTGGGTTAAGCCGCTGCCTTCGGCTCAGGTCATGATCTCAGGGTCCTGGGATCAAGTCCCGCATCGGGCTCTCTGCTCAGCAGGGAGCCTGCTTCCTCCTCTCTCTCTCTGCCTACTTGTGATCTGTCTCTGTCAAATAAATAAATAAAATCTTTAAAAAAAAAAAAAAAAACACCTTCGTGGCTAGTTAAATCATACTAGAGAATCTAGAAAAAATACGCACCATTATCCAGGTTTATATGTTCTTTAACATTTAGACATGTTTTAAAAGAAATAAAATAGTACAAATATAATTTAAGCTGCTTTTGCATTCTTGCCTTATCCCATTTATTTCCCATCATACCTAGAAGTAAACACTTTCTTTTTCATTCTTATACATCATGTTTTTATACATTTACCACAAGTATTTACATCCCTAAACAATATATGGTATCACTTTGGTTGTCTTTAATCAACATATAAATGGTATCATACTGTTTCATTTTGCACCTGCAGTTTACTCAAAGTTATACTTTTTGAATTTATGCATTTGGATACATGTAGTGCTGATTCTTTCATTTTAACTGCTGTATTATATTTCATTTTATAAATATGTGACTTTATTCATTAATTCTACTGCTAATGAATCTACAGACTATTTCCTGTTTTTTGTTTTTTGTTTTTTGGTTTTTGGTTGTTTTTTTTTTTTTTCTTTTTTAAGGGATGGGAGGGCAGATAGAAAGAGAGAATCTTAAGCAGGCTTCATGCCCTTTACAGAGCCCTCTGCAGGACTGGAGCTAATGACCATGAGATCATGACCTGAGCCAAAATCAAAGTCAAAAGTCAAAGTAACTGAGTCCTCCAGATCTCCTCCAGAGAATTTTTTCTTTTTTCCCTAACATAAGCAATACACTCTTGTACCTGTCCCTTAATATTTCCCAAATATGTACTTAGGAGTCAAATTTCTGGGTCATAAAGCATGCTTATCCTCAGCTTTAGTAGGTCTCTCCAGTTGCCCTATAAAATGATGTTAGCAGTTCACTCCCCTTCCCCCATAGCAGTGTGTGAAATTTCCCCTAGCTCCATAACCTTGCTGAAACTTTAAGACCTCTCTTTTTACAAATGGGAAAATGATACCCAGGGAATACAAGCTTCTGTTCAGTGAGTAATGCTCTAGGGCATCATCCTACCTTGTCCACCAATCCAAAAATATTAGATAAATAATTTTTTTTAATTATGGAAGATGTGGGCTTCATTTCATGTCACAATGTCTTAAAATTGAATCTACCTATGTCAATAAAATATGCTTGAAATATATATTAAAAGACAAGCAGGGAAATTGTCATGTGAAGCTCCTAAACTGAATAATCTTTTAGATATTAGTGAGTATTAGAACTCTGCATTTAGATGCCCATATGCAAACCTAGTGTATACTATATAAATTGCACCTAATTTAAAGTCCTATTTACAGTTGTAGCATTTTTCTCTCTCTCTCAAATACACCTGTTCTCAAAGCAACTTTGAGCCTTAAACAACAGATATTTGTCTAAGATTTGTTAACATTTCAGCAAGAATACTGCAGCTCTGAATGGAGCGAGGGGTAAACAGCTGTTCCTTTTAGACAATAGTGTAAACAATGCCATCTTCTGGGGCCATTTTGCCAACAAGTTTTTATTAGCTGTAGAATATTAATCACTGTTAAAACTGTTCTCAGCCAGATTGATATTTACCTTTTGAAATTCTTTTGTAAACCTTTTTGTTTGATAAATCCACCTTTCAAATGCTGGAGTAGAAGGTGAATAATCTATCAGTTTCCTTGATGTTGCTTTATATAGAAGAAGAAGAACTCATACTTGCAGAGTGCCTTGCTTTGAAGAAGCTTAAAAATTATGCATAGATAGAGCAGATTGATTGCTAACAGGAAATGGGGGGAAACAGATAATTGAAATCCTCAAATGCCTGAATTTTAGAATGATAAATCTGAGCATCTTCTCAAGACAAACTTTTGTCCAAAATATTAAAAAAGGAATGACTTGGACAGGCTTTGGTGTTCATGTCCCTTTAATTTTCCCTTGGGTCCTTCCATTTCTTTCCCTTTAATCGAGCTGAAGGGAAAGAATCATAATCAACTGGAATCTTAGCCTTGGTATATTCAACAAGTGGTTTGCCTCGTGGATTTTGTAATCCTCCTGTGAGGTATGTAGGAGGTATGTTTGTTCATCTCCATTTTACAGATGCTATCCTAAGAGGAGACAGATATTGACATGTTAAGTACCATACAGAATTAACGGCCCCCACCCATATGGTACTTTAAAATGAAAACCCCTCATCTTTTTTCCTTTATCTTTTGAGAGCTAATAGGTCAAATTCACTGTGACGTATTGGTGCCTGTCACATATAGGGGAAGAGTTGGCATTGATCACAATAGGCTACACTGTTGTGAGTATCAGTACTTTGGGATTATTTCAGCTTCACATATTTGTGGTTAGTTGTAAAGATGGAAGGATGATTTCTGCTGCCATTCATATCTTTAAAATAGAGTTTTTAAAAATAATGATGTGGCAGAAAGTTAATTTAATATTTATACTTTCACCTTTATTTCTTGAAAAAAAAATATATATATACATATATATATTTTTTTCTTTTTTCCTCTTTGGAGCATGGAGTCAGCAACATGCTACACCTGAAGGGCGTAGGAAATAGGAAAAATGTTCCTGCTCTCTTGGAGCTAAAAATGATTTGGAAAAGTATGATGTAAACACATTAAAAAGTTAAGGTAACAGTGCAAGTTAGCATGTGATTAAGTGCCAAATGGCTCAGATAGTAAGTGTGATAGGAGATTTTAAGTTGACAAAGATTACTTCCTCTGGGAAGGAAGACCTGCATTTGGCATAATGAAGTAATTCTCTCTTCATGGGTAAAGGGATTTGAGTCACCCTTGGCCATGGAGATTGTTATTCACATTAGGTTAGGTCAGGTAGCTTTGCCTCATAGGAGGTCACATTTTAGGATCATGTAGGCAGAATTCTACTTTTACAGGATGGGCTTTTCTATTCAGGCAAAGGGACCTCAGCCAAAGGCGGAGTACAATTCACTTGAGTCTCTCCCCACTATTTTTCTCTCCTTGTGCCACTTCACTTCACACTCAGTCTCGTCACCACCATAGTCATCCTTGACCTCAAAACTAGTTATCTTCTAACATCAGTCTCCTGCAGATAGAACAACCCTTTATGTACTTTGACCTGAAGTGCAGGTTTCTCAGCTGGTAATATGTTGTGCTGTTTACACATATTACGCTTTCTTCCTTCTATGGACTACTTCTTCCCAAATGGCTAATTTTCACTCACCATTCCACTCCAAATTCAGCTACCACCTCTCTCTTGAATTTTTTGGTGATTTCTGTGCAATGTTTTTCTTCACATGTGTTTTCCTAACTCTGAGTAATTTCGCAGGAGTAATTTATCAATGAACATTCAATTCTTAGTCTTCAGCATACATGCAGGCTTTCAAATAAAATATATATATATTTTTTTTTTTAAAAATTATTATTTATTTATTTATTTTCAGAAAAACAGTATTCATTATTTTTTCACCACACCCAGTGCTCCATACAAGCCGTACCCTCTATAATACCCACCACCTGGTACCCCAACCTCCCACCCCACCACCACTTCAAACCCCTCAGATTGTTTTTCAGAGTCCATAGTCTCTCATGGTTCACCTCCCCTTCCAATTTACCCAAATTCCCTACTCCTCTCTAACACCCCTTGTCCTCCATGCTATTTGTTATGCTCCACAAATAAGTGAAACCATATGATAATTGACTCTCTCTGCTTGACTTATTTCACTAAAATATATATTTTTTATATTAAATATATTTTTATATTAAAATATATTTTTAACATGTATATATAAGTGTGTGAATATATATGTATACATATATTTTTTTATTTGAAAGCCTGCATGTATATATGTATATATATGCATGTGTATACACACGTGCATATATATACATATTAAAATATATTTTAATATAAAAATATATTTTAATATAAAAATATATTGAATATAAAAATATATATATTTTTATTTGAAAGCCTGCATATATATATATATATGCATATATATATATATCCTTTTTTTTAATTTGACAGAGATCACAAGTAGGCAGAGAGGCAGGCAGAGAGAGAGGAAGGGAAGCAGGCTTCCCGCTGAGCAGAGAGCCCAGTGTGGGATTCCATCCCAGACCCTGGGACCATCACCTGAGCAGAAGGCAGAGGCTTCAACCCACTGAACCACCGAGGCACCCCTCAAAAAATATTTGATGAATGAATCATGTTAGATACAAAAAGACCTTGTCAACTTTTTAAAAGGCTACATCTACCCCCTATCTTCACCCCTATTCACCCGCTGTACCAGAATTCAGAGACTCCTTTGAGGGCATTTACTCTTATTTTCCCTGTAAATCAAGATGTCAATTACATGCAAAATCAATAGGAATACAGTTTAGGTTAGTATCTTTATAGTTCATTTTTCCTAGACATATATTTCTCAAATACTTGGATTTATTTTGGGGGGAGGAATTCACCCTTTAAAGTATTCATGTAATTATATTTGTACAATCCCAGCTGTGCCGTATCTGGAAACATATATCAAGAAAAGGATTGGGAGGGGGGTGGAGGATTCGGTGAGCCTGGTGGTGGGTATTGTGGGGGGCACATATTGCATGGAGCACTGGGTGTGATGCATAAACAATGAATTCTGGAACACTGAAAAGAAATAAAAATATATAAATAATAACAAAAAATAAGCTTCAAAATACAGTTGTTTAAAATAAATTAAAAAAGAAAAAGATTGGGGTGCCTGGATGGCTCTGTTGTTAAGCATCTGCCTTCAGCTCAGGTCATGATCCCAGGGTCTTGGGATCAAGTCCGAATCAGGCTCCCTGCTTGGCAGGAGGCCTGCTTCTCCCTCTCCCACTCCCCCTGTTCGTGTTCCCTTTCTTACTGTCTCTGTCAAATAAATAAATAAAATCTTAAAAAAAGAAAAGAAAAGGATAGGGGCGCCTGGGTGGCTCAGTCTGTTAAGCATCTGCCTTCAGCTCAAGTCATGATCCCAGGGACCTGGGATTGAGTCCCTTGTCAGCCCCTCTACTCAGCGGGGAGTCTGCTTCTCCCTCTGCCCCTCCCTCCAACTTGTGCTCATTCTCGCTCGCTCTCTCTCCCCTACGTAAATAAAATCTTAAAAAAAAAAAAAAAAAGGAGAAGGATCTCTCTTCTTCACTTATTGCTGGCTCTTTCTGAGGGGAATCTTCCTTACAATCTCTGAGAAGTTGTTTGTGATATATATCATATTTCAGGATAAACCTGTTTGGAGTTTAATGAAAAGTGTTCTGAGCTCAGAATCAGAAACCCAAATCATTAGCTTTGACTTTACAGCTTACCAGGTACAAAACCCTGAGTAAATAATTTGGTCTTTTGAGAGTCAGCTTCTACAACTGTAAATTGTGATAACTTCTGGTTTAGGTATTTTGGCATAGTGAATATAATCATACATGTAAAAGCATTTTTGTTATATAGGCACAAGTTATAAATATCATGCCTTAGTGCAAAGAAGACAATTTAGTCAGCCTCTAACCACTGGATTTCTCATGCATTTTATTTGCTAGTTCATCCCTGAAGTAAAAATGCATGTAAGTATCCAAAAACATTACCTGTTCTATGGGAAGTACACATAATTCATTACTTAAAGGCATCACAATAATTAAATTAACCAACATTAATTTATTGAGCAACGCTGATGTGCCTAGACATGTATTATTTCCTTTTGGTTAAATAGGTGTCCTAGGGTGCACCTGAGTGGCTCAGTGGGTTAAAGCCTCTGCCTTCTGATGAGGTCATGGTCCCAAGGTCCTGGGATTGAGCCCAGCATTGGGCTCTCTGCTCAACAGGGAGCCTGCTTCCCTTCCTCTCTCACTGCCTGCCTCTCTGCCTGCTTGTGATTTCTGTCTGTCAAATAAATAAATAAATAAAATATTTAAATAGGGTCCCTAGAAAGAGTTGGCTTGGTCCAGTCTTCAAGGTTCTTACACTCCTCTCAATTTCAAAATACAAACATAAGTAATGAATGTTTACAGGTGAGAAAACTCTAACTCCAGTCCATTGAAGTGACAGATATTATTGGTTTCTTGACCAACAACCATTTGCAATTTCTTCCTTGATGGCAAAACAGGCTGTCGAAGGAATCATGATTTGACTAAGCCTTTACAAGTATATTTCCCTTAGAGAGTGATTATGTGATGCTTGCCTTGTGGCCCAGTTCTGAACAATAGTATTCAAGGGGAAGGAGAAATCTTTTTTCTCTGAAAAGGGAGAGGAGCATGAATAAAAATCCTGTTATCCCCATTGCTTTCCCACAGCATGGTTACTATCTCACAAGGGCATAAGGTTTGTAACTCCAGTAGCCAGCTTGGGAATATGAGGGGATGACCAGGACAATGACATGGCCAAAAACAAAGACATGTCATGGGTATTAATGCCAATACTGAGTTATTTCTTCTCTGGAACAATAAATGTCTGTATTGTTTAAGCCACTGCTAGTTAGGTTCTCTAGAGGAAAACAGAACACGTATTAAATATCAACCTGCAGTACGCATTATGAGTTTGTTTTCTCCTTTTAGAATTCATGGAAAAATTCTGAAGGAAGTATCATTAGCTACATTTGGCAGATAAGGATACTGAGGCTGGTGAAAATTAAGTAATATTGTCCAAAGCACAAAGCTATCAAGCAGAAATGGTTCTGATTTTAGAGTTTTGGTTTGTCATGCCATCACTAGTGCCACAAATGTTTAGAAATGAAATGCATATATTGTGTGTGTGTGTGTGTGTGTGTGTGTGTAACTTGCTCATTTACTCTCCAATATGACTGACAATTTGATTTCTACGATAAAAAAAAATTATTTGGGTTACTGCTGGCCTGCTTCTATGTCTCAGGGAACAGCTGTCTCTAAAGCCAGCTTGCTATGACTAACTTGGTTAAAGAAAATTAGTGAAGAGCAGAGGTAATCTCTTCAGTTCCAGGTACTCACCTGATCTTTAAGTCAGTCAGGCTGACATCTGAACATAGGATTTGTGATAAGTACTACTATGAAAACTCTTCTACAAAATTTAAATTTCTTTGAAGGTATATTTTTCAGGAAATACATTATTTGTAAGGAGAAAGAGCTGATTTCAAAGGATTATTTCATTATGTAACCTAATCCCTAGCATTTATGTCCTTTTGTCCCTTTTGCATTTGAAGCAGCATAGAAAATACAGTGAAAACATCTATAATTTGCTTTTTATTGGCATTTCTAATAAGGTAGAATGAATGTTAGCCTAGAGCCAGCAGGGGGTGTGTTGACTAGTGGGAAGAAAAAAAAACCCAGAGCAGATTTGAAGCAGCAGCGTGGGAAACTTTGTAGGTTACTGAATTACTGTTCATTTAGGGGAAGGTAGGGAGAGGATGCTAAAGAGGGTAATGGAATAAAACCAAATCTGTTGATGACTTTCTTTAAATTTTTCCCTACAACTCTGATATTAGGTCTATTAAGAAATCATGCATGACCAAAAATAATAAAAGTTTATGATCAAACATATTGAATAAAATCCATTATCTTTAATTATTTTTATCTTTATTAAAAAAATAAATATGCTACCTCTCTCTTTCAATAAAAAACTTAGAGTTTTTAAATCACTCAAAGCTGTATAATTTAGAAAAAATTTTCAGTGTTTCATATGTGTAGTGAAATGGACATTTTGATTATGTATTTTTTCTATATAGCCCCATTTTTATTTTCTGTATAAGTCACACCAATCACTATCTAATAAATATCCTCTTTGTCCTAGCCCTGTTTGAGAAACTTCACATATTGGCTTCATTAAGGATAATCTGCGGTTTTGAGGAAATTGTAGTGTAGTTATGAAGATGAATGCCCTCAAATTGCAGGAAACTCCCTATATGGTAAATAAAATTTTTCTTTTGTTTTAGCATAAAAGAAACCCTCTTTTAAAGGTCAAAATAATATGTATGTATGACTTAAGACATTTTCCATTCAAAACTGTTAAAATAGGGATGTTTGCAGTAAGAGTCAGTTATTTGAATTCATTTAAGTGGAATATGTCTTGATTCAAATTCCATAACATCTCTATTTGGGATGCTATTATAAATCTAGACATGTATAATTAGATGATGGGGTTACATAGATAGCAACTCCTCAAAGGCTTTATACAATTTAAGAATGATTGGTATACAAGCCAAAAGAAAAGGTAGAGACAAGGATTTTCGAAACCTTAGCCCATAGATCAGATTTGGTCTGTTTTTTTTGTGTGTGTGTTTGAACAGTGCACAAACTATGAATGATTTTTTACATTTTTTTAATGGCTGAAAAGAATCAAATAAAGTGTAGTATATTATGACATTTTCAAGTTACATGAAATGCAAATTTCAGTGTCTACAAAGGAGTTTCAGTCTATAAATAAATTTCAGTGTCTACAAAGAATTTTTCCTCCTTCCTTCCCTTCCTTCCTTCTCTCTTTCTCTCTCTCTTTTTTTTAAATACAGCTATGGTTATTTGTTTACATGTTATCTATGGCTGCCTTTGCAATACAGTTGCAGAGTTGAGACATTTCCACAGAAATTTTAAGACCTGCAAAACCTAAATTACTTACTTGATGACTCTTTACTGAGCCCTGACAGGTCTACTAGGTGGAACACTAGAGCAGAATACAAGGTACAGAGGTACTACACAATGAAGGACGTGGTAGAGCTCATCCATTCAGAATATTTTTTTCTTTTTTACCAAGACTCTTTGATGTATCAGATACCATCAGATAAGCTGAGGAACAAAATAATCACTCAAGTCTTGGAAAATCTAAGGTGGATATATAGATTTATTGGCAGTAATTGGATTGGGTTAAAAACATTTCTGTTAAATGTGTTGAGTTTGGATCTTCACATTATTCTCTTAAAAATATAAAATGCATTCTTTCTCATTCTTTTGATTTTACCAGATTATTGAGCAATTTTAATTATCTTCCAAAAAACTCCTGTTGCTTATTGACTGCATGTTTTTGAGCATGCTTGCATGTTGGTATTTATTGTGGTATACTTTTAAATTTTTATAATGGCAAAAACGCCTATATCCATTTTACTTTTAGCATTTTTTTGTGTTACCCCATTTACTTAATAATATATACTCTTTGTCTCTCTTCCCCTTCTTTCCATGGCCATAATCTTCTACAGTTCCTCTAATCTTCTGACTCATCCAACACTTGGGTCAACATAAGGAAAGGTCCAGAAATGGCAGGTTTAGAAGAGCAGTGAAAGCTCATGAATACTCACGGTTTAATATACCCACCTTAAGCTGGTTTAATTTAAAAATGTTTTTGACTTTCTGTTGGTCTGAAAGTGATACATATTCAGTAGAAATGGTACTTGAAATTTCAAATTTGGATCTTTTCCTGGGCTAGTGACAATGTGTAACAATCCTGTCTCAAGACACTATGCAGTTACAGTGAACCACAGCTCCCAGTCCCACAGTGATCACTGAGGGTAAACAACTGATACATTCTGTATATGTGCTGCCGAAGCGAGCACACAACTGATACATTCTGTACTGATACAAACATTCTGCTTTTTACTTTCAGTATAGCATTTAATAAATTACATGAGATAGTCAACCTAATATATTACACTTTGTTATAAAGTAGCCTCTGTGATAGATGATTTGGCCCAACTGTTGGCAAGTGTAAGTATTCTGAGCATGCTTAAGGTAGGCTGGGCTAAACTATGGTGTAGGTTAGGTGTATTAAAGGCATTTTGACTTAGGATATTTTCAACTTATCATGGGTTTGTCAGGACATAACCCCATCATAAGTCAAGGGAGATCTTCATTTTGTCCCTGTCTGACAACTAATTACAATTACATTACATGCCAAGGAGAACAAACCTGGCATTCTAGGAACTCACACTGGAAGAGGGCTTGACCTCTCTCGATAGATGCCAGGGAGTTTCCTAGGGAAAGTAACTTATAAGATGAGCTGAGGAAGGTGGGAGGAGGAGGGTGTGTTTAAGGAACTTCAGTGGAGGGAGCAGAATGGCTAGGAGGAAGACTATCAGAACTAACTAGTGACCTCCAAATGGAAAAGTGAGTTGAGAGTCAGCCCATAGAAAAATAATTACAGGTTTGGTATTTGTTAAGAGAGATAGTACAGGTATTGTAGGGATTTTTAATTTATTTTTTTAAAGGAAGGAAGTGACTCATGTTTTCGTATTTTGTAGTTCTTTGGGTCCAGGTGTCAGTCAGGTCACTTATCAGAGATAGATTTGTAGTTACAAGGAAATAATGTTTACTCTTCCTTTCAACATTTGTTTCCACTTTAGATGTCTCTAATGATGAAGGAAAGATGTTAGAGTTAGAAGCTGATTATCAAGAAAGAGTTCTTGAGATGTCTTTGGTGCAAAAAGGTGGTTTTATTAAGGCACAGGGACCTACGGAGGGCAGAAAGAGTTGCACCAGGGTCAGGAGGAGTGGCCCATTATATACTTTCTTTCTTTTTTTTTTTTTTTTTCCCCCAAAGATTTTTATTTTATTTATTTATTTCACAGATAGAGATTACAAGTAGGCAGAGAGAGGAGGAAGCAGGCTCCCCGCCAAGCAGACAACCTGATGCGGGGCTCGATCTTATGACCCTGGGATCATGACCTGAGCTGAAGGCAGAGACTTTAACCCACTGAGCCACCCAGGCACCCCCCATTATATACTTTCAAGTTGGGAGGGGGTTAGAGATAACATTAGTCTCTAAGGAATTTGGAAGCAAGGTTTCCAGGCCCTTGAGGGAGCTAGCTATTGTTGGAAAAAGGTCATTTATTACCATCTTTTAAAAAACCTTAATTATGAGACCCTTCAGATGTATATCAGTGGGTCATATGCCTGAAGGATAATTGCCATCCTATATCTTGGGGGCTTAGAGATAAAGGATAATATCTGAAGGAATTTTTATATATTAAAGCAGACTTACAGGATGGGGAGTGGAAGAGGGGGTGGCTAAGTAGACCTTAAGTCCTTAGCAAGGTGTTGACATCAAGGCAGTTGAGTGTCTAGAGGAATGTCACTCTACCAGTTTCAAGGACTTGTCAGTGGGCTGTAGATAATAAGGAAATCTAGTAATTTTTCTTCTGCCTTTGTTTCCCACATCATCTAACACCTTGCTCAAAGAAATAACAGCTTATGGATTTAGATTTGGTGTCCAGAGCATCAATTACATAGTAAGTTTTTCTCTCACTTTAGACATAGGATAGAGGACAAGTTATTTAAATCCTTTTTACCTGTAAAATGGAATAGTGCCAAATGACAAGGTGGTTGTGACAATTTACAAATGAAATGCACTGCTTAGTGCTTTAAGTGCTCCTGAAATGGTTATTGTTATTGACAATTTGGTGCTGTTAAATATGTTGACTTAACTTCCAGCAAGTCCTCTTTGAGACCATTCAATGTCTTTCATATAGCAAAGCCTCATAGAGGCAGCAGTATCATAGTTATCAACAATAATTATATTCCCCTGGGGGAAAGGACTGTAGAATGTGGCCAATGCAAAATTTTCATAATTGACATTTGTCTGACAATTCGCTTCTGGTGGACAATGACTTATTTTCTGAAGAATTAATAAAAGGTTTCAGAATCTGAATGATGATATCTCACCCTCAAAAAGAATTTGTTTTCAATACAACCAGAATGAGTTGGCATAATAAAGTCTGTCTTAAAAATTTATAATGGGAAAAAGACAGATGGAAAGCAATTTATTTAGAAAGAATTTTTTTTTTTTTTTAAGAGGACTTTAGAGTAAAACCAGAAAGTTGTAGCTCAGTGATTTTGGCCAAAATGATTAGAGATTGGGGAAGATTAGCTTTATAAATGCTGAAGTTTGAAAGTTTGGTGCTGAATTTACTAAACAAATACTTCTCAAAGAAATTTCATTGCTTGGAATTTACCGACACTGTATCTCTACTTTTTAATGCACGACTCTTTCTTCTTGGTATGGTGCTATTCCTTGGTTTAGGAAAGAGTCATCCCACCTACAACTCCTGAAAGTATTTTGTCCATAGCTATACTGAGCATGGAGAAACTTTAGTTGGTTTCTTAGGAATGTCCTTACTATATTCTTGGAATTCTATATTAAATGGTATTACCATCTTTTTTCCTCTTATTTGTCAGGAAACCTGATTAATGCGTTTCAAAATCCACATCTTGGTTTTCTTGCAGTTTTTCATTGGATGAAAATGAGAAGTTGATTCAGCATGAGTCTATGAATTGCTAATGTGCAACTTTAAATTTATAGGATTAGATAGAATTCAATTAGATTTTTGGGGAAAGGTATGCATGAATAAAGTATATATACAATTTAATCTTGATCAAGATTTTCATATGGGGGACTTTAATTATTTTAGCTCACCATATTTGAACCATTTGCATAACTCTGTAATGGCATTTGCTCTGCTATTAAGCAGAAAATAAAGCCAGCCCAGACCAAATGTGTTAGGGTAAAATGTAGGAAGATGGTAGCATCACTTAATAATGTGTTGTAACTAAGAAGGAAATTAAAGACTTTGGTAAATTTGGTATAATTTATGAAAGACCAAATTTTCCTACTTAGACTGATTTAGGAATGTAGGCTATTGGCTTCCATTTATAAAGACTTTCAATCATGGCTTGAAATTATACCCATTTCTGTTTACATGGTTTAATTTTGCACAGCAGTAGATCATTGAGGACATTGATCAAAAAGTGACACATATTTTCTTTATAGGTAATTTCCACAGACATGTTTGATGTTCTTGATGTATCATTAGAGCCCTAAGAACTCTGTAAGTAGGGTAGTTTTAGACCTTTTGCTGTGGAGTTAAGTCTGTGATAGGAGGAGTCAAACAATTTGGAGTTTATACATTCAACAAACATACTGAAGACCTACCAGATGCCAGGTCACCATGAGAGCTGCACTAGTTATAGGATGAGTAAGCCAAGTTCTCTGCTTCCAGAATGCTCCCATAGTGTATGGTAAGGCAGACATCATAACCACTAAATATATACCGAATGATGAATGTATCAGGGAAAGCTAGAGTAGGAAGAAACGGACTCTGCCATCCTGAAATTCCGCAAGAGAGTTGTTTTTGTTGTTGTTGTTGTTGTTGTTTTAAATCCAGAGCTGATGAGCAAAAATTCATCTGTTGTGGAGACAAAGGAGGGAATTTCAGGAGAAAGTAAAAGCCCAAAGCTATGAGTCTGTGTGCCATGTGCTGGGGAAAATTTGAACATTTCTAGTAAATTAGAATAAATGTTTGTGTGTCTAGGATGCATATGGATACAATGAGAAGAATAAATAGTATATGTAGTAGTAAATGTGTCAATGTGTCTATATTTCTGATTAGTCAGAAAGTGGATTTGAATGCAGAAGGCAAAATGCTAATCTGAAATAGAATCGTTTTTATGTTTAGGATTAGGAAAGACTATAGATATCACTATTAAAGTATGAGAATAGATGACATGACAATATTTTAAAATTCATTTAACTTTATTTTTTGTTGTTATGGCAATAACACAAAATGAGATCTGCCATCTTATAAAATTTTAAGTGCATGAGACAGTGTTGTTAACTATATAATCACAATGTTCTATAGCAGTTCTCTAGAACTTACTCATCTTGCCTAACTGAAACCTCATGCTCCTTGATTAGCAACGCCCCCCTTATTTTCTCCTCTCCCCAGGGCTTAATAACCATCATTCCACTGTCTAATTCTATGAGTTTGACCATTTTAGATGCTTCATAGAAGTGGAATCATGCAATATTTGTTTTCTGTGACTGGCTTATTTTATTTGGTGTAATGTCCTCAAGGTTCATCCATATTGTTACATACTGGGAATTTCTTTTACTTGTAAAGCCTAAATAATATTCCAGTGTGTGTGTGTGTGTATTCTTAACCATACATCTCTCAATGGACATTTGGTGATTGTGATATCTGAACTATTGTGAGTAGCACTGCAATGAACACAGAGTGCTAATATTTCTTCAGGATTGTGATTTCAGTTCTTCTGCATAAATACCCAGATGTGAGATTGTTAAATCATATGGTAGCACCACTTTTAGGTTTTTGAGGAATCTCAAAATCTTCAAAATCTTCCTTTCATAATGGCTATATACCATTATACAATTTAATTAACAGTGTACAAGTTAATGAAACTTTCTTATATTTTCCTTATATCTTCATCAAAATTATTGCCTTTGGTTTTTTTTTTGGTGGTGGTGTTTTTTTTTTGTTTGTTTTTGTTTTTGTTTTTTTTTGACAATAGCCATCTTAACAGGTGTGACATGATATCTCATGGCAGCTTTGATTTGAATTAGATAATTAGTGACATTGAGAATCTTTTCATATATCTGTTGGCTCTTTGTATGTCTTCTTTGGGGAAATGTCCATCCATGTCTTTAACCCATTTTTAGAATTGGGTTATCGGAATTTTTTGCTATCGCGATGTATGTATTTCTTATAAATTCTGGAAATTAACTCTTTATCAGATATACAATTTAATTTTTTTTCCCATTCTACAGGAAGCCTTTTGACACTGTTAAGTATTTCCTTGGCTATGCAGAATCTTTTGCTTGATTTAATCCTACTCATCTATTTTTGTTTTTATTAGCTGTGTTTTCGGTGTCTTATCCATGAAATTATTGTTAAGGCTAATGTCATGAAGCATTTCCCCTACATTTTCTTGTAGGAGTTTTGGAGTTTCTTCTAGGAGTCTAATAGTTAGGTCTTTATTTTGAATTGATCTTGTGTGTGGTATGAAATAAGTATTTCTTTTTTTCTTTCTTCTTCTCCTATCCTCCTTCCTGCCCTCCTTCTTTTCTTCTTTTCTTTTCTTTTCTTTTCTCTTCTTTCTTTTTCTTTTTGTTTTGTTTTGTTGTGCATATCCGGTTTTCCTGGCATCATTTGTTAAAGAGACTATCTTTTCCCCATTGTATAGTCTTGGCATCCTTGTAAAAAACCAGTTGACCATATATGTGCATACTTATTTCTGTTCCCTTTATTCTGTTTATATATCTGTCTATATGTCTGTCATTATTTCAGTACCATGTTGTTTTGATTACTGTAGCTTTGTAAGATACTATGAAAGTAGTATATTACAGAAAGTATGATGTCTTCAGTTTTGTTCTTTCTCAAGTTGTTTTGGCTATTTTTTTTTTAAAGATTTTATTTATTTGACAGCCAGAGATCACAAGTAGACAGAGAGGCAGGCAGAGAAAGAGGACGAAGCAGGCTCCCTGAGGAGCAGAAAGCCCGATGCAGGGCTCGATCCCAGAACCCTGGGATCATGACCTGAGCCAAAGGCAGAGGCTTTAACCCACTGAGCAACCCAGGCACCCCTGTTTTGGCTATTCTTAAATTGATTTGGCTATTCAACAAAATATTGTTTTGATTACTGTTGCTTTGTAATATACTATGAAATCAGAAAGTATGATGCCTTCAGTTTTGTTCTTTCTTAAGTTGAATTTGGCTATTGAAGATCTTTCCCTACATCTTGAAATGTAGGGAAAAGGAAGAGCAAAAATAAAAGAACAAAAAGAAGAAATAAACAAAACAGAGAATAGAAAAAAAATTAATAAAGCTGAGCTTTTTTTTCAAAAGATAAAATTAGCAAATCTTTAGCTAGATGAAGAAAAATGAGAGAAAAAACTAAAATAAATACAAACAGAAATAAAGATGAGACATTAAATCTGAGGTCACAGAAATAAAAAGGATTAGAAGAACTAATATGAATAATAATATACCAAGAAACTGGATAACCTAAAATAAATAAATAAATTTTGGGAAACATACAAACCACCAAGATTGAATCCTGAAGCAATAGAAAGTTTAAACAGACCTATAGGTAGTAAGAAGATTAAGTCGTCTTTTAAAAAATTATACAGATAAAAGCTCAAGGACAAGTTGGCTTTATTAGTAAATTTTATCAACAGTAATCTTTCTCAAATTCTTCCAGAAAATTGAAGATAAAGGAAAACTTTCAAACTCATTTTATGAGGCTAGGATTAACCTGACACCAAAGTGAAACAAAGATATCACAACAAAAGAAAACTACAGGCCAATATCCTAACAAATGTAGAAGAAAATGTTATCAACAAAATACTAATAAACTGAATTCAGCAACACAATAAAAACACAGAGCATGACCAAGTAAGATTTATCCCTCAGATGTTCAACATACAAAAATCAATTCATGTGATATACCTCATTAATAGAAAAAAAGGCCAAACCTACATGATTATTTAAATGGATGCAGAAAGTACATTGACAAAATTCAACATCCTTTCATGATAAAACTTCAAAAATTAGAAATAAAAGGCCAGAATAAAATTCAACATAATAAAGGCCACATACAAAAGCCCACAGCTAACATCATATTCAACAGTGAAAAACTAAAAAGCTGTTTTCATCACTTTTATATAACATAAGAAGTTCTAGCCATAGCAATTAGTCAAGAAAAACAAATAAAAAGCATTCAAGTTGAAAAAAAGAAAAGCATCGCTCCTAGTTGCAGATGACATGGTATTATAGACAGAAAACCCTAATGACTCCATGGGCAATGGAGGGCGAGTTAGAACTAATAAATGAATTCAATAGCAATGCAGGATACAAATCAAAATACAAAAAAAAAAAATCAATTTGCTTTTTTTATACACCAACAATGAATTACCTAAAAATAAAATTAGAAAAATAACCTCATTTACAATAGCACCAAAAAGAATAAAATACTTAGGAATAAACATAAATACAGAGGCAAAATACTGGTACACTGAAATCCTCAAAACATTGATTACAAAAATTAAAGAAAACACAAACAAATATATGATATTCTGTTCTTATGGATTGAGGAAAACTTAATATTGGTTAAAGTGTCTATACTACTCAAAGCAATTTATAGACTAATTAAAGCCTTATCAAAATTCCAGTTTAGTTTCTGTAGATGTATAGAAAAAAACAATTTTTGAATGTCTTAACTTTTAATTATTTGGAATAATGTTTTTTTATTTCCTCCCTTCAAATTTGCTTAGAGTAGTCTTAGCCTGAATGGGAACAGAGAAAGCAATGTTTGGGTAGTTCAGGGAGCCACTTAAAAAAGAAAGTAATTCCAGTTGTGTTTTCCCTAACTTCTTAAGTTCCCAAAGCAACAGAAATAGGCACTGGCTAAATATGAAAATGATTTTGCAAACAACCAAGTCGTTTCTTTGAAGAGATTTCAAACTCTAAAGAACAACCTACAGATCTTTTCACTGTGTTTATAACTGCATAAAACTTACCTTGAAAAATAAGTGACTTATTTTACCAGCAAATATTCCCCTTGCTGGGAATAGCAGAGAATTGAAATTTGGAATGTGCAAGGTAAGGCAAGTCCAATGGACACTAGAGAGGAATGCTATTTTATAGAGAAAAAAGAGGAAATTGGGAAGGGTTCTGTTGAATAAAAGTTCATATAGAAAAGCAGAAGATGAGGGATTATGGCTTCTCACTGACTGAATTGCAGGAATAGCTGATTTCTTTTAAAAGATTTAATGTATATTTGTATCTTGTGTGTGGTATGAAATAAGTATTTCTTTTTTTCTTTCTTCTCCTATCCTCCTTCCTGCCCTCCTTCTTTTCTTCTTTTCTTTTCTCTTCTTTCTTTTTCTTTTTGTTTTGGCTCACTCTTTCCTATTGATGGTTCTTCTGTTGGGATCTATAGTTAGCAATCCCTCCTATAATTGACATTGAGTGACACTGCTTTCCCTTTTAGTCTTCTGAGTCCACTTTACTGAGGTTTCCCTTGATCAATTTTCACAGAATATTTTTTTGAAATAAAGTGAGTGACTTAGAACATAATATTTTACCCAAGAACTAGGCAAATACTTATTGTCCCTAAAGCCCTATGGTAGTTAACTTGTTACAGAATTCTAAATAGAATAAATATAGAAATGTTGAAGGACTGGGGCACCTGGGTAGCTCAGTCGTTAAGCAGCTACCTTTGGCTAGGGTCATTTTCCCTGGGGTCTTGGGATCAAGCTCACTGCTCAGCAGGAAGCTTGCTTCTTCCTCTCCCTCTCCCATGCTTGTATTCCCCCTCTCACTTTCTCTGTCAAATAAATAAATAAAATTTAAAAAAAAATAAAAAACAAATATTAAAGGATTATGTGAGTGGAACCATAGCACGGATATGTCTTCTTCAAAACCCACTATAGGAAATAATGGTCTGTGTATATAGCTGTGAACAAATTGTCAGACCTGACTTTTACTCCAGATTCTAGCATTTTCATAAAAAGAGAGCTTATTGTTTCTTGATGGCATTCTTCTATTTATCAGGCATTCTCCAGTCTCATGAGAGGTTAGGAAAACACATTATTCTCAGATGGCTTTCTCTTCTGACTCATAGCAACCTGGGTTATCAGTCTAGTCAAAGTAGGGCTTGCAGATGACCAGGAACTTCTTGAAAGCTCTGACCCCACTTAAAGTTTGGTCTGGTCTGATCCTTCCTCATTTTGCCATTTAAAACTGGAAAAGAGAGACCAAATATCAGCTTTTCTTCCTTCCTTCAGAACTTCTTGAAGAGAGGAATCACTTGCTGCAACCATACCCTATAATAGGGACTTGTGTGCCACCAATACATATCTTCATCAGCTTTCATTATTATGTTAGAAACTCGCAACTTTAAAAACCTACAATAAAATGGTTAACCATGGTCTATACCTTTAGAAATCTTTATAAGAATCAGTAGAAATATTTTGATGAATTCCCAATAGTTTATATTTTGCTTCTGTTTCCCTGGCTTCAGGAGACATACCTAGTAAGACGTTGCTATGGCTGAAGTCAAAGAGATTTTAATGAATTCCTGACTCACATTTAGGTCTTTATTCCATTTTGAATTTATTTTTATGTATGGTGTAAGAAAGTGTCCACTTTTATTCTTTTGTATGTTTCTGACTAGTTTTCCCAACATCATCTGTTGAAGATACTGTTTTTTTTTTCCCATTGGATATTCTTTCCTATTTTGTCAAAGGTTAATTGATCATATAGTTTTGAGTCCATTTCTGTCCATTGACTGATGAGTGGACAAAGGAGATGTGATATATACATATGTGTGTGTGTGTGTGTGTGTATGTGTGTGCATAACTACCTATTTACCATCTGTATCTACAGAAGAGAATATTATTTAGTCATAAAAAAGGATGAAATCTTATTGTTTGCAATGAAATGGATAGCGCTAGACTGTATTATGCTAAGTGAAATAAGTAAGTTAGAGAAAGACAAATACCATATGATTTCACTCATGTGGAATTTAAGAAACAAAACAGATGAATATAGTGGAGAAAAAGAGAGGCAAATCAGGAAATAAGCTCTTAACTCTAGAGAACAAACAGATGGTTACTAGAGGGTAGGTGGGTGGGGGATGGAGGCAAGAGGTAATGGGGATTAAGGAAGGCACTTGTGATGAGCACCTGGTGTTGTAAGTGTCCAATCACTAATTTCTACACCTGAAAATAATATCACACCATATGTTAACTAACTGGAATTTAAATAAAACTTAGAGTAAATAAATCAATAGAAAGAGCACTGTCCTCTGGGAAGGTAATTGTGATATACACATCAAGAACTGCCAAACCTGTATACTTTGTTACCCTGTGATGTCACTTTTAGTCTTTCTATTCAATATAATGTGTAGCTAGCAATTTTTTTTTTTTTTTTTTTTTTTTTTTTTTTTGAGAGAGAGAGCACGAGAGAGAGACAGCAAGAAAGAGCAAGCTGGGGAGTAGAAGCAGAGGAAGAGGGAGAGAGATAATCCCAAGCAAACTCCATGCCCAGCATGGAGCTCCATATGGGGGAGGGGGGCCTCAATCTCCCTATGCTGAGATTATGATCAGAGCTGAAATCATAGGTACAATTCTCAACTGATTGAGCTACCCAGGCATGCCAAAATACAATAAAATTTTACACAACAATTACAAACCACAGTTATGGAGAAAATGCAGACCCCAAATTGCATGACATATGAAGGCAATTAAGCATACAATATAGATTTAAAATTTTATAATTGCTCACATACATATAGACAAATGATACAATGGAGTAAGCAAACATTGAAATAGACGTGCTAGAATGAAACATTGTGAGATTTTCCTTTTAGAAAATTTTCCTTAGTGTTGTTATATCCATTAATGGTCTAAAAAATAATTTCAGGGACATCTGGGTGGCTCAGCTGTTAAACATCTGTCTTTGACTCAGGTCATGATCCCCAAGTCCTGGGATGGAGCCCTGCATTGGGCTCTCTGCTTCAAGGGAAGCCTTCTTCTCCCTTTCCCACTCCCCCTGCTTGAGTTCCCTTTCTCACTCTCTATCTTTCTGTCAAATAAGCAAATAAAATCTTTAAAAAGGTAGATAAATAAAAAATTTAAAAATTTTTCAAAATGTAGCAATGGCTATCACAGAACAAAAAAGAGAACAATTGATGATGACCGCATTAATTAAAATGTTAGCATACTAATTATTACTGTTCATGATATAAAATCAAGTTACAAATGAGGTAGCCTGTTGTGAGAAGTGAGAAGTAGAGGCGAGATTTTACTGCATATTTCTGAGTTTGAAGTAAACATGTGTGGCCAAGGAAGACAATATAAGGGGAAACTGAGAAAATCAATGCAACTGGCTTTGTGCTGTGTGCTAGGCACACACGGGGGTTTGTGCTATACTTCCTTCACGTACACATGGGGTTTACTAATAGTGATGAGCATGAACCAGTATCCTGTGTGATCATGAATCTAGCATGTTTCTTCCTCAGTTTCCTCATTCTGTAAATGGCCCAATAATTTAAAGGGTTATCTCAGCTCTTAGCAGTATTTTATATCAATTAGACATAATCTGAAAGGATTTAGTGGGCCCCATCATAATGGATGTGTTTGACAGAAAAAAATGATAGCTAATTGGAGGCCATGCACCTGTCTTAGTGCTGTCAGGATGTGTGACTCTTGTCTGCACAGAATGTACAGAGAAGCTCATTCAAACAAGGCCAGATAGGATAGAAAGAAAAGGACCAGTCTGAGGGTTGCAGAATGTGACCTATACTCTTAGCTCCTCCACTGAGTGACCTTTGGCAATTTATTTGACTATAATTGGCCTCAAATGCTCCACCTATACACGAGTCTAATAATAGCTTCTCCATCTTTTTCTTTTTTTGCAAGACTTCCTGAATGAAATATTATATGTGTAAGCATATTTAAAATACCAGCACTTAACAAAGTATTGGATACACCGGATATGCTCACTATAAACTAGTTACCAGTTGCAGATGTTACATGTTCTAATCAATCTCAGCATTTGCTAGAGTGAAATGACTATCAGTCATTCACTGTTGAAATCCTAAAACTGTACAACCATTTTGGAAAACACTCTCACAACGTGTACTTGGAGGCTTGAAATCATCACTAAACTTTGATCTAGAAATACCAATTTTGGGGTCAATTCTGAGGAATTAACACTAGAAAGATAGATATACCAGAATTGTAGTTACCCCACAAGAACATAAAAGACAGATAAATGTTTAGCCATAGCAGATTGATTAAGTAAATTAAGGCATGATGGATTAGAATTATATTAATCATATTTGCAAAGACATTAGAAATGTCTCTTTGTACCGTTTGGAAGAAAATCAATATACATCATGTATGCAATGTATATAAGCAGCTGTATAAAATATATGAATATAAAATATATTCATATATAAAATATATGAATAAAGGTGGGAAATATTTCTCTTTTGCTGTTGGGGTTTTTCTAGTTTATTGAATGTTCCAAATTTCCTATAAATGTATGTTATTTTAAGCCAGAACAAAAATTTTAAACCTGAAATGACCAGTTCTCATTAGTTTGCAAAACAAGGGCTGACTGGCTCAATGGTGTGATCACTGAGAAAATCAGAGTTCGTGTTATTTTGTTTCATTTATAAACATCACACATGTCTACTATATTTCAGACACTGTGAGTGAGCACAGATTGGTTGATTATTTTTTAACTTTATTTTCGGCTATTTCTTTTTCAGAAAGATAGTCACTAAAAGATTAAAATTCAGAAGACGAGATGTAGTATATTAAGATCTAAGACATATAAATGGCAGTTTTAAGCAATGTTTTTCTGGAAGTGTGAAAGAACTGGAAAAGATAGAGTGTGAATTGAGTGTTCCAAACAACAGCATTGCCTGTTTAAAAAAAAAAAAATCTAAAAGTATCACAGTGTGAATTAAGAAATGAGAAAAGGAGTGAGACAAAATTGCTACATTAAATAAAGGGGGCCTCCTGGGTGGCTCAGTCAGTTAAGCCTCCAACTTCTGGTCAGGTCATGATCTCAGGGTGCTGGAATCTAGCCTGTGGTGCCCTCTGCTCACTCAGAACAGGCTCATCTCCAGTAGGGACTCTCTCAATAGGGAGGATCCTCTCTCTCTTTTTGCCCCTCTCCCTGATGGTGTGTGCTTTCTCTCTCTCTTTTATTTAAATAAATAAAATCTTTAACACACACACACACACACACCTCTAAGTGTTATTTGTATCAGTTCTTTAAATTAAGACTTTTGATAATGTGGTCATTAGGTTGTAGTTTGAGGTGCGGTTTCATTTCTACAGTTGAAAGAGGTTTCCCTCATTTCACCCACACTTATCCTTGCCAGATTTCTATTAAGGAGAAAGTGCGGGGAAAAAAAAGTTGGCAAAAAAAAAAAAAAGAAAGAAAGAAAAAAAGCCTACAATTTGACATTCTAAATATTTCTAGAAGATGTGTTAAATTGCAGTGACTTCTTAAGGACACCAAGGTGCCTGGGACTCAGACATTTTAATTCAGACAAACCTTATCTGTAGTGTGCAAAATCTGAGCCATTTGCAGGACTCCAGAGGGTTTAATTGCTTAGCATTTATAGATTGCATCCATCCTTTAACTCTTTCAGGGGTAAGGATGGGAGGGAATGAGATGAGATTTGGAATCAAGGCAGTCCACAGCCTCAAGGCTAGCTCTGCCAATTAATACTATCTAACTGGGAAAAAGTTGCTCAGCCTCCCTACGTCTGAGAGGTTTAAAAGTTGGGTAGGGTGATTATTTATCATACTGCAACAAGGATTACATGAGATAACACTGAAACCATGTCTGGCACAGAATGGATACTCATAACATAAATGCTTTTCTTGTTATATACTAAGATACTTAGAATAAATGGGAGCAGAATTGTGCTTTCATGATCTTAATCAGATAGGAAAATGGAAGCTGCATTATAATAGGAGAGATTAGTTACTGGGAAAGAAGTCAAGAGGCGTTTTTAATGATCCATATATGAGCCAATAAATATCAGAGAGGAAGTAATATTTACAGAGAGCATTTGGGAAGGTATTACAAGAAAAAAAAATCATCTCAGGAAAGAATGGTTCAGGTGTCAAGTGGAAATAAAACAGAACAGAGTGATTCCAGAAATTCAGCCTTACAATATTGAGGGAGCAGATATCCTTGAGATCCCAAAGACCAAGAAATAAATTTGAGGAATCTTTGAAAGACAGGTATTAATTTAAACTAGCTTCTTGACAAATATCACATAGGTATGGCATTCACACCTGTTGACAAAACTTCTCTAATGAAAAAGATCCCGCAGGGGAAAGATGAGGATGTAACCCATAGTAAAACCTTTCCTAGGAATGGAATAACTGACACTGGCAAGGATTATTAGAGCAATGGTTTTTTAAATAAACTACGTTTAGTTTCAAGAGGTGCCCCTCAAATGGAAAGGAGAGTGGGAGATTAAAAAAAAAAAAAAAGCAAATGTAGACATCATCTTTAAACTAATTGATATTAAATACACAAGAAATCTGATGTTTTTTTTTTTTTTTGAGAGAATTGTATTGCTAGGGAACAGGGAGCTTGAGCTAAATTATAAGCTCTTTGAAACTTGCAATAATTCTTAGGTCTTTCAACTTTCTCCCAGAGCTTTATAGCTCTCAAGAAAGATGAGATATTTCCAAATACTGATTTCAGATGTGTCCAAGAATGATAATAGAAAAAGTAAGAATACTCCAAGTCTAGAACTAGAGACTTTGAATTTTAGGATACAGGTTCTGCCAAAAAATGTTCTCTGACCCAGAGCAGGAAGCCTTCACAATATTCGTCCAATGAAAGTTTAGGTTTCTATAGATCTATGTCTGCTGACTATCTCTTTCTTTCTCACTCTGAATGAGATAAGCGTGTTTATTGTGGTTACCTTGACTCTGGTTCATAGTAAAATTTAAGTACAGGCAGTGTAGATGATTTGTATTTTTCCTTTGTAAGTCTCTAGCCCAAGACAAGTTATGCTTGCAACTAGTGACGAAAGTACAGAACATCAGCCTGAGACCCCAGACTTCGAGCTTAATTTCCTGGATGGTTGAGACTTCGAGTTGTTTCCCTTGTTGAGGATTCGAGTGTATTATATGTATAGAAAAAGAGGATAAAGAAATGTTTAGTGACCAGACATGTGGATGGTGGCAAAGACAGTGGTCAGTGGTGCTCACCCAAAATTCCACGCCCTTTCATTGTTAGGCAGGACCAGGTGACTTTTTCAAACCGTGGAAAGAAATACCGGGTTTCCTTGCTGGACTGAAGCATGCAAAAAATGATAGACAGTTTTTCAGCTTCCAGAGCCTGGGAGATTGTGCTTTCCGATGGTGTAGCTATCAGACACCGGATCATCCATAGCCAGCAACTTCCCTCCCCCTTACAACCTGAAATAAACATGTAACAAAAGCAAGAAATAAACTTTGGAAAAAATTGATTTGGTAGCATAAACCTAGGGTATCCTGATTCTTAGATTATCTAGTACAACAGTTAAGAAATAGAGTGTGTGATTTTAAGAAACTCGGTCTCTTGCTCTCTATTTTCTAGAAGAGAACACACTCAAACTTTCATTAAGTGAAATGACTCAGAATGCATCCAGCCTGGGCACCAAGGTCAAACTGGGATCTCAGAGGAATAAACCTCCCTACACCAGTTCTAGACATAGATTATCTTGTTTCAGAGACCAAGGAAGAAAAAAAGAAAAAAAACAAAAAACAAAAAACAAAAACAAGTCATATGCTCCACAATTGTTCAAAATACGGCAGTGGAACTCACAGTAGGAAACCTGAAAGGAATGATATAAAAGCTTTCACTGAGACTTCCACGTATTTCCATGTTCTCCTCTCCTGGTAAACTGAAGGATTTGAGGGTATGTTTGCAACCAATACCTTCACTTCTTCTCTCATTCATTTCACTTTCTCAGGAGTCTAAGACATAGATTAAACTCTTTCTTTCCCCCTTATATCCTCCTTTAACTTTTCAGTGTACAACTTTATATATCATTACCTTGACTACTATTCTCCATCAAACTCTCGCATTTTTCGTCTCTCTTTTACAAACAAAAACAAAAACAAACAAACAAACAAACAAACAAAAACATGAAAATGCCCCAGAGTTGCCACCTAGGTTTCTTTACTTCCCAGTCACAAACCAACTATGTCAAGCCATCAGTATGGCTCAAGGTAAGATCACCAGTGCTCCCTGATGGTAGAGTCATTGATGACCATTGCTACTCTTAGCAAACTTAACCTCTCATACCTCTCATAAGCATTGTCTTGTTTGGAAGCACTCTTTCCTCTTGGAATCTACAGATTATTCAGTGTCTCCTGCTTTGCTGATAGCTCCTTTATAGAGTTCATTTTCTTCTCATAAGTCTTTCAACTTTGGAGTTTCTCAAGGTCCAATTTTAGGTTGTTTCATTTTTTTCACTGAATACGAATTCCCTAAGTGAACTCTTATACCCGTATGCCTCTGAACTCCAGATCCACACAGTTAGCTGCCTGCCTGACATCTCTACTGAGATGTCCTTGACACCCAAACTCAGCATGTCCCAGGTATCTTACTTCACTAACACCGCTTGTGTTGCCCACACAAGACACAATATCTTTTCCTGAAATTTTCAGAATTTCCTCTCCCTCCCCTTTCTCACACACATCCCATCAGTTCTCATCTCTGTATATGTCCAGAAACTATTGATGTATTTTCAGACCCTCGTTTAGCACTTGGTGAGACCCACCATCGGTTACAGATTCTACTTAGGTAGTCTTCTAAACAGACTCACATCTATTTGTCCCCGGCCAAACATCTCTAGACTGCAGAAAAGTGATCTTTTAAAAACACTTCTGAACATTTAATTTGTAAAAACTTTTCAGTGATTTTCCATTGCAGTCATAAAATATTCAATTTGACATAGTCTCCCAGGCCATAAAGGAGTTGGCTCTGCTTCTCTCTGGTAACTCTTTCCTCTGTCCTCCATTCCTTTTTTTGCATCATGCTTTTTCCTTGTTATGTTCTCCTTCACATGGCCTCCTTATACATTCTCTTCTGTATAAAATGACTTTTCTCTCTATTCCAACTTGTCAACAGTGACTTATCTTTCCCATGTCCAATTTATGTCCTTTTCCCAACTTCTGGGACTATATTAGACCACCTATATTGTTCCATCTTGGCACTAATCATACCTATGATGGTTCAATCATTTGTACTTTTTTGAAAAATATGTATTTTGTCTCTTGACTACCAGGGTCTGTGAGTGAGGATCCCATTTGTCTTCTTCATCAATACATCTTTAGTTCTTAGGATAGTGCTTGCCACAAAGTTGGCTTTCAATAAATAGTTATTGACTTCTCAAAGGACACACCTTTAACTCACAGTAAAATCCTTAGAGGATAAATTAAAATGAACACATGGAAAATGAAAGTCACAAATGGACCATCAATGAATATGTCAGTCCGTGTTTTTCATTGGTGGAAGTTGTAGGGGACAAGGAGACAGAGTTTTCTTGCTCTTCTCCTGGGGCTTCTCTGTTTATCTTGCAGGGGCCTGATAGGGGAAGATCAGGAAGGATCCTGCCAGCCTGGGTAGAGGCTGAAAGAAGAGGAAGACTAGAGCAGGTGGCTCAGGACAAGTTTCCGCCAGGTTTAAGTCTTGAGGGTGAAAAGGGTCCTGAGACTCCCCTTATTTTTCAACATTTCATAGGGAAGTTAGTCAGGATGGGCACCAAACTGATAGGTATTAAGAGCTTGCTCCCAGTTAATAACTACTCTGGGTAAAAATCCTGTTGAGTGGGGCGCCTCGGTGACTCAGTGGGTTAAAGCCTCTGCCTTTGGCTCGGGTCATGATCTCAGGGTCCTGAGACTGAGCCCCGCATCCGGCTCTCTGCTCAGCAGGGAGCCTGCTTCCCCCCTCCTCTCTCTCTACCTGCCTCTCTGCCTACTTGTTATCTCTGTCTGTCAAATAAAGAAGTAAAATCTAAAAAAAAAAAAAGAAAAAATCCTGTTGAGTATTGATAATAACACTTGTCACTAAGATTCCATGATAGTTGGGGGCCAAAACACTATTCTGAGCTTCCTATATGCAGGATCTCATTGATTCTTCGCAGGAAGGCAGGATCTCATTGATTCCTCACACCTACTGAGTAGGTGATATTTTAATACTTTATAAATAAAAAAACGAAGGCATAGAAAATCAATCTGCTTACCCATGGATTTAGATTTAAAAATGTCAGGCCACCACTCCAGTCCAGGGAGTCTGTGTTTAAAACCTAGGTACTGAGCCATTGTGAATTTCTTTACAGAACCAAAAAACGCTTTTGCTTGGTCTTCCTGTCAGGTGTTACATGAACTCTGTAAGATGAATACTGGTGAAAATATATCCCTTAAAATTTTGTCTTTTCCAGTAGCATTATCCTCCCATTGTTTTCTATTCTGCACACAGGAAAATCCTCAGGCATTTGATCTTAATGTTGCAAATATTATTTTAAAAAAATCAAGAGTGTCCATTCAGCTTTATGGAAAAAAAAAGTGCACCGTATTATTTTCAAAAGTGGTTACCTATGGTTTTGACACATACAAGCATATTTCCTTTCTAAACATTTCAAAGATACAGATATTTCATGAGGTTCTAATTTATTCTTAGATTTGTGTTGCAGAACATCAGACTTCATTGTCGGAAAAAGCTAAGGTCTAGGAATGCTCTTAACTGTGCAGAGGGAGGTAGGGGGAAGTAGCTTGGTTGGTAATATCAGAAATGGCTAAATGGATTTTTGATTAAATTTTCAAAATTCCTTTTCATGTGGATGAGGCAGAGAGATTTTTAGCCTAGTAGCTAAATCTTCTATACACATCAAAGTATTAAAAAATAAAGCCCCATTAATGCAGTTTCTTCCATGATGGTATGGAGTGATTTAGTGTGTCAGAAGCAACCCATTGGCCCCAAATATCTTCACACTAGATTGTGCATGTTGTTCACAATTCCAACAGAGAAGAATTCTTTCAAGTTTAGGTGATATATCTGGTTAAAATGCAAATCATCTTCCTGAGGAAATACATTACACCCAATCTAGTTATTAACACATAAATATTTATTGCTTCTCAGATACTGTCTAGTGAGACAGAGTTGAGAATAGCTTCATGAGGGACAGAATAGGAGGGATGACTGGGAGAACGGAGTGCTAGTCCTTGGAGCAGACATGATGGGCAGCCTAGATAAAGCAGAAACCAACTTTGGGCCAAGCGGTACCTTGGCCAAAAAAGCGAGCAACGGAGAGAGAGTGGGATGTATAAAGGGCAGTTTGGGCAGGATATACAATCTGAATTTTTATAGGGCCGATCATGACCTAGGTAAGCATCTGACTGCTGTATTTTACCACTTTCAAAGGTGTTTTGTTAAAACAAACACACAAACAAGCAAACACCCTGAACCCTTGATTCTATTTCTATCTATAACCCAACCTTACAATCACGATCAGATGCGGACAAGAAATCAGAGATGGACATGAGTACAGGGCTTGTTTGCCTTGAGTGTTCTGAACTCATCTGACCATGAATAACATCTAATGTGACCTCCTCCTCTTTGAAGGTTCAGATTTAGTTCATCTAAGGTGAGCCCTGGAAATCTATTTTGACAAGTATCTTATATGATCCTTATAACTGAGCAAGTTTGGAAAACCCCATTCATTTAACAGATCAGAAAACTGAACCTTAGAAAGGGAAGGGGCTTGCCCAAAATAACTTGTGATGAGATTCTTGCTGAGCTATAAATCTAAAAATCTCCATTCAAAGTGCAGTGTTCACTATACTGAGCCCTCCCCAGCTGTCCTTTGATTTATCTAGTTATAAAACTAGCCTGATGGGTTTTTTTTTTCCCGCCTTTTCCTTCTCTGTGATTTCTCATGTATGCTACAACCCCAGATAAATCAGATGAGAAGGGTGGGGAGTGAAGATTAGATTGCTCTGGTATTAACCTTTTAATTAAATCAATTTCTTGTGCTTCTAATAAAGAGAGTGTTTAAATGGAAAACAGAAAAGAATTAGGATGACATATTAAATGCCCTCACTAATGTGGAATACAGAAGATGAGAAGGGCCAGGAAGCCAGAATCCTTCCTTTGGAATGGAGGAGTGTTCAAAGGTTAGAACTCTGTAGGGTCCTGCTGTTGTTAGAAGCGAGAGTTCAAGTCCACAGATGCCTCAGCAGTGGCTCCACTCTGCCGGAGGAGGAGGGCTGAAACCATCCCCAGAGAGTACCTATTAGCAGGTTGGAGCAGGCCCAGGAAAGCAGGCTGCCTTGTTATTAATGGCAAATGAACTGTGGATGGTGCCGTGGGATGACCTCTCTCTATCCGGCTCACGTTCTCCACTCCACATCATTGCCCTTATGGTGTTGTTTTTGGAATTATGCTCAGGCTGGGTCTGAAGTCTGTTTCACTGGCTCTAGAAATGGCTGGTAGCCAAAGTGCTTTTGTATTGAGAACTAATTGGGGGTGAGGTGAGGTAATGTGGTCGGCTCCTGGAACTAGAGCAAGGGAAAATGTCTAGAGAACCTATTTTTAACTGCATTGGCGCCTAAATTGGCTGCTCAGGAGGAGCCTTGCAGGGAGGTCAATAAGTATATTCCTAATGTATCACTCCTGTAACAACATTGGTGCTTGCTACTGTGTACCTTATTATAGAAAGGTCAGTTTCTCAACAGCTGGCTTTCAGTTCAGGTCCCTTTATCTACCCACAACTTCCTGTTTATGGATGATTTTATGGTGTAGCAGAAAAAATAAACAGCTTCAGGGCTGGGAAGTCTTGGGTTTGAATACCACATCCACCCCATTCAGGTATAGGATTTATCACTTAAATTTCCTGAGACTTAGTGTTTTCACCCATCAGTTGAAGATACTACTTCAAGATACTACTTCCCTTTAAATAGGGATATATTTGAATTAATATGTCATCGTTCAACAAATAACAATCGTTAGCTTGTAGATTTCTTGAGGATATATATTCCTGTCCTCAAGAGGCGTCCTTACTTGTTTCTATAAACCTAGGACTCACTGTGAGATTTGGTATGGAAAAGAATCTTTATATGTTTGAGTGAATGGATAAATTCAGAGTTAAAGATGGAACGGAAAACACCATTTAAACTTAACGTGGATGAATATAAATTCCTCAGAGCTCCTTAACAGCTAACCTATTCTCCTCTCCTTTGTATGACCTTCCTAACTTCATTACACACTGAATACCTTATCCTCAAAATTTCATGAGTGGTTAATGTCTCTAACATTTATTAAACATTGAATTTTTTTTTCAATTGTATTTTTTACTTATATTTCTTGAGCACAACCTGTATGCCGAATCCTCTGTGATTTGCTGAGGAGAACTTCGTGTGATAAAAACATGACTATGCTCTCAAAAAGTAGGAGCCTATGTACATTTATGCTAAAATAAATAATAATTAAATATAATGTCCCATTTGTGATAGAAAAAGGCACAGAATGCTAAGGAAACACTAGAATAGAAGCACCTAGCCTCTACAAAGGACTTGGAACAGTTTTCAGAGATAAACCCAATACGGTCATAATATCCCACATGTAGGATTTTCAAACACTTTTTTAAAAAGATTTTATTTATTTATTTATTTATTTATTTATTTTCAGAGAAAGCAAGAAAGAATGAGTAGAGGGAAGGGCAGGGGGAGAGGAACTCCACGCTGAGTGCAGAGCCCAACTTGGAGCTCTATCACAGACCCTGAAATCATGACCTGAGTCTTGAAACCAAGACTTTGAGGCTTAAGCCACTGAGCCACTCAGGTGCCCCTCAAATACTTTCTGTTTGTATGTATGTGGGTTTGTGCATGTATAACCGTATGTACATGTCTTACATATTGGAGTATGGGGAATAGATTTTCTTGTATTTTTGTATGAACTCAGTACATTTTGAAAGAAAGAGATTTTGTAATTCCAACTGACGATTTCCTTAGCTGTTCAGTATATTTATAAGGTAATGTAAAACTCATCAAAAGTTTAACTCAGAAGCTAGAAATTTCTTTTAAAAATCTTCCCAAAGTATATTTTTTCCAATGACAGTAATAGCCAAAATCCTATAGAAGTTAGGAAATGTGTTTTGCTAGTGGGCTATTGATTTAATAAATATAAGTACTGATGGAAAAGGACATGCCCACTTTATCTCATGGCTATTGTCCTAGGATAACTGTGGTAGACAACCCCAAATACATGAATACCCCAAATGGGGGTAAATAGATGTTGTGGATGGAGTTGCCCTTTTAGTTGTGTTGTGGGGATGCAGGCAGCTGGGCAGACATATTATCAGACTTGACTGCATCCTCATCATGCCTTCCTAGCAATTACACATAGTGCAGTCCCAAAATAATTTTTGATTGACTTGTATTTGATTTTGAGGTGGAACAGGATATTATGAGCACTGAGGTCAAGCTCAGGCTAAACCAAACTCCATCAGAAGATTTCTTAGTGAAAAAAGCAGGCCCCTGCAGATCTCAGTGCTTCAGCCGTGCATCAGCAATGGTTAATTCAACTTTGGGGAAATTTTCTTCATGTGAGGAGTTGTCAGAATTTCTTGGACATTTCTTAGGGTCAACAGATATATGTGTGTGCTGAGGCTGCACATACCATTGAAGTTAATTCAGAGCTTAACTCTGGTGAAATGGAAAGGTCTTATAGAAAAATATAGCATAATGTTTAATTGTTAACTTTCCTCCCTGCATTGCTAGAGATGACAGACAAAACAGCTCTGAGCCTCATACATCGAAGACACCCAATAAATGTGAAGTAGTCTAAACTTCTTGTACATACATTTTAAAAAAGATTTTATTTATTTATTTGACACAGAGAGAGACCACATGTAGGTGGGCAGCGGGAGGGAAGCAGGCTCCCCACTGAGCAGAGAGCCCGATGCAGGGCTGGATCCCAGGACCCTGGGATCATGACCTGAGCCAAAGGCAGAGGCTTTAACCCACTGAGCCACCCAGGTGCCCCTCTTGTACATATATTTAGGCAGACATTTAGTTGGCAAAGTAAGTGATTTCCAAAATCCAATTAACAAGGAAATGTTCCTGTTTCTTTATCCCAAAATACAATGAACAACCCAACACACATGCTTTCTCTAAAATCCATGCACAATTCTGTTTTTAGGAAAGCTTGGGAGTAATCTTCTCAGTACATTTGATACAGGAATGGCTTGTAGAAAGTTACAATGGTCAAATGCATGAAGAACACACAGGAAATGGATGTTTGCCTCTGTTGTTGGCAAGATTTTGGACAAAATATCAGATTGCTGGCACATTGTGAAGAGCCTTGAGCACAGGGCAGAATGGATGTATATTGTACCATTTATTGAATTTCTGTTGTGACTCCAGCATTGTGTAAGGCATGCATCATACCCCCAAAAACCCCTGCAAAACTGTGTCCCCCCTTTTTCTATTATGGTGATGCTCAGACAGCATGAATAACTTTCCGTCATTCATAGTCTTCAGAAGTGGAAGAAGTTGGAGTTGAATTCAGCTTTAATGGAATTCATATCTGTATTTTAACAAAATATTCACTGTAGGTCCTTGAGCAGGAGGAATATCTGTTGATAGACAAAGCTATGTTGTTAGAAATACTTGTTTTTACCACTTTACTACTTTTGCCTTTTCATATTCTGTTCTATTTTTGAGTTCCTTCTCCCCATGTTGTTCTCCTCCCAAAGAACATTACCTTCAGCTGCCTGTCACTGCTGATAAGTCCATTGAACAATAACTAATGTCTTGAAAAGCACCCTGCCCATTCCAAAGAGGTTAGAATTTCAATGGGATGTGGCAAAAATGCCTTCAAAATGTATTATAAAAAGTCTCAAAACTGTATTTTCAATAAGTATAATAAAACAATGTTTCAGATGGGGTTAAGGCAGCAGTACTCCCCCCCCCTCCCCGACTCTTTGGTGACTGTTACCTAACCTAGGCCTATTAAAGGGATTGGCATGCATTCGTTCAACAAATGGGAATTAGCACAATTCTGTGCTGTTAGTGGTTATGGCACTAGGTATACGGAGAAGGATCAGCTAGTCTACACCTCAAGAAGGACACCACCAAATGTGAAAAACTGCCAGGAAAAGAGGCAATTAGAGCAGAGAACAATGAATCCACTGATGACATGCTCTTATGGAAGATGTGTGGAGACACCGAAGGTCCCTCTAGACCAGACTGTGAGATCAGGGGCTGCTTTCTACTTCCTCCAAAAAAGCAAGGTTGGATGTAAGTTGGGGGGGGGGGGGAGAAAGAAAAAGAAAAAAAAAAAGAAAACAATAACAACAAAACATAGAAATGGCTAGATAAAAAGTAATGGCTTTGTGGAGGAAGGTATAGTCTCTACTCTGGCTGGCCCTCTCCATCTACTGTGGTGCCTAAAAATGCTAAAATTAAATAAGATCATTCTTTTGACACAGAAACCCATATTGGAAATATCTATATGACAATGCTATCATCTTTGTTTCAATGATGGCTGTGTCGAGGTGAATCTGTCCAAGATTTTATAGAGCTGCTCTGTCCAATGTGGCCACTTGTGGCTATTTGAAATATGGCTCATATGACTAAGAATCTAAATTTTTAATTGTGTTGAAATGCTCTGTAAGTGAAAACTCTACATTAAATTTTGAAAACTTAGTGTGAAGAAGCAAATGTCAAATAACCCATTATTATTTGTTTTTGCCTATTGATTACACGTTGAGGGATATATTGTACTAAATAAGATGTGGCATACTTAAAATAAGTAAGGGAAAGTTCACCCCTTGAGAAGAAGATAGCACATGGAAAGGCAGGGAAGCATGAAAGAGACCATGGCACATACAGAAGCAGTCCTGCTTAGCTGGGGCTGTGAGAGCAAGGTACAGGAGGCCAGGGGGCTTCAACAACATACCTTTACTTATCACATTTCTGAAAGCTGTGAAAGGCTAAGATCAAGGTGTTGGCTGGGTCACTTTCTGGTGAGACTCACTTCCTCTTTGTAAATGGATACATTGCTCTGTGGTTGAAGACAGAAAGAGAGGGAGAAAGAGAGGAAGCAAACATCCTTGATTGCTATCTCTTCTTCTAAGGGCACTCATTGCCTTATGATTACTTCACACTCACTTGTTGCCCAGTTACCTCCATAGAATTAAATGGGAAAGACCCCATTCCCAAATACGCTCACATTAGGGATTAAGTTTTAACAGTTAATTTTGGGGTAATTGCAAACATTCAGTCCATAGCAGGCAATTGCAAATTATATACTATGGCTAAAGGATCCTATAAAGGATAGATGTAATGAAGTTTGAAAAAATTATCAAAGCTGTGAACGGACACTTAAAGAGGATCTAGGTGGAGGTGGGGGCTTGATTGGGTTTGTTCAAGGAAACGGAAATATATAGACCCTGAACCCTTGGCTCTACTGGAGGATATGAAGTCGTTTTTGAAAAAAAAAAAATAATCAACAGGTAGTCACGTTTTTATTTAAAGCCATGAGAAATGCAGGTTTCAGTGATAGCAATCCCCCGGGTAGTATTAAGGGTCTCTTGGAGAACATGTAAGAAATTGTAACTGCCAGGCAACTAATTACTTACTGAATATAGATCTTTTTTTCTACCAAAGTAAGGATAATGAAGTACACTTATATCTGTCTTCCTATCAGTAGATCTCTACTCACTGGCAGAATACACAACCAAGGAGTTAAGGTTATTGATCAGGGATGCTTTTGAAAGCAGGAATTTGAATTTATTTTGCAGTGAGAGCAAATGTCCACCAGATGGCAAACAGCAGTGAATCTTGGTCCAACTGGGCACCTCTCCCTGTTCTTCCTACCACCTCTTCAGCAAAAAGGTCTTGGGAAGCATGATTTCATACCTGGGGGGTTTGATGTTGTCATTTGTCATTTGACTTATTTCACTTCATAAGAAGACACTTTGAAGAGGAAGAAAATAGGAGACATTGATTTTTGCAAGAGTAAAGGAGACAGGTTTACTTGGATCAGGTTTTTAATTGACATTTTAAAAGGATACTTTGAAGAGAATGCTTTGTCATGGGGTAAGGGAGATTGGAAAAAGGAAATGTGAATTTTCCATGAGAACCCAGAACACTGATTTCTACAAGAAGACCGGTAGGATCCATAGCCCAGCAGTGTCAACCTCTGCTTACCCTTCAAAGTTTCCTAAAGGATAAATAAAATAAAGATATTCTGATTCAGCCAAATTTATGAGAAGCTTACAGTTGTCTTAGAGCAAAATGTTATGGGTTTCAGTCCTACATATGCTAGGAATTGGCTGTGTGCCTCGGGCAAGACTTTTGCCTTCTCTGGGTGTCAATTTTCTCATCTACAAAATGAGGATGTTGGATAAACACGGCATTAATAATTCTCATTAGTGACCACTAATTAAGAGCCAGATTCTGTGCTAAATGATTTGTGACAATATCTCACTTGTTCTTCATAACAACCCTATAGGCAGACAAAGTTTAATCCCTGTGTGGGTTATAAGGAAACAGGAACCTGAAGTTACACAACCTTTCCAAGTCTCAGGGCTGGTAAATGTTGGAGTCAGGATTTGAATCCGGGTTTGGTCAACTCCAAATCTGAATTTCTATCACAGCATAGAATTCCTTTATGGATTATCTCAAAGTGTCTATTTTGTGCAAGAAAAATAACAGAATTTGAAAGACTATTTAGAAAGTGGTAAAATAGCACTTTTATAAATTGAGGAAAACACTTCAGAAGAAAGAACTTATTTGCTTTAAATGATTGAATGAGTCCCCTATCGATGATACAACAAATCACCATGGACAGTGGCTGAAAACAACACAAATATTTATTTTGTATTATTTTGCAGTATTGACATTCAGAAGTCTGAAACAGGTCTCCCTGGACTAAAATCAAGGTGTCAATGGGCTGTGCTCCTTCTGGAGTCTACAGTGAAAAACCCATTTCCTTGCTTTTTCTAGTCTGGGAGTCTCCTCATTCCTTTGCTCTTGCCCCTTACTTTAAAGTCCATAGCAGAGCATCTTCTGAATTCTCTCTCACCCTCCCACCTCCCTCTTTCTCTTGCAGGAAAGGACCCTTGACATTACATTGGGCCCACCCAAGTAATCCAGGATATCTGAAGATCCTGAACATAATCACATCTGAAGGGTCCCTTCTGCCATGAAAATTAGCATATTCTTGGGTGCTGGAGATTGGGATGTGGACATACTTGATCAGCATTATTTGGCTTACCATAATAGCTAACACATACTGACTTTTTACTGTTTCAGGCCCTGTTCTAAGCATTTGATACTGATTTAATTGTCTCTTTCCTACAGCTCAGAGAAATAGTTACTACTGTTAGCCCCATTTTTAAAATGAAGAAGTGAAGGCTCAGGGATTTTATGTAACAGTTCAGGATTGTGAGCCAGTAAATAGTGTATTCTGTTTTCTCCAGAGCCTCCATTCTTATTATTTTATACATAAATAAGGTCTTTGCAGTGAGAATAATGGGTGCTTTCAAAAGTGTGTTCAAGGTACAGATATTTTGATGATTAATATTGTCATTTTCAATTTACCTTGGGCCTTCAGGTCCTCTTGTGATCCGTTAAAGCTGGATTATAGCACCAGAGGCACTGCTTCTTTAGCCATTTCCAGTGGGGTGATACCTGTGTACCATGCTCTACAGAGACTCAAAATTCCATATATGGTGATGTGGCTACTGGCTCAAAATAAATTTGTCAACAATGGATATAGTTTTGTTTCTTTGTCTACACTAGCTATGATTTTTAACCTTTTTATTATAAGTGTTTAAATATCTATACAACAAAATTGATCATCTTCTTAGGCTGTATAGTTCCATTCACATTCCTCCCCTGCCCCACCCTAACTCCTCCCCCTGACTGAAGGATCACTGAGATGTGTGTTTTTTCACTTCCACATATGTGTATATTTGTCATATCTCTTTCTGTTATTAATACCCAGCTTAATTTCATTATAATCAAATAATATACTTGAAATATGATTTGAAGTCTTTAAATGTAGTAAGGATATTTTATAACCCAATATATGGTTTATCTTTGTGAAAGTTCCATGTACACTTGAAAATAATTTGTGTTTTGCTGTTTATTTTTTATTTTTTTTATTTTTTTAACATCTTAATTCAATTTTATTTTTTTCAGTGTTCCAAGATTCATTGTTTATGCACCACACCCAGGGCTCCCTGCAATATGTGTTTTGCTGATGTTATATGGAGTGTTTTGTGAATGCCGACTAGGTTCCAAATGGTTGATCATATTGCTTTGTTGTTATATATCTTTTCTAATACAATCTTATCTATTAATGAGAGAAGAATATTGATGTTTCTGACGATACTTGTATATCTGTCCACTTTCCCTTTTCATTTTATCAGCTTTTTTTCATGTATTTTCAGGCTCTGTTATTCTGTATCTAGGCATTCAGGATGGGTATGTCCTCTTAGTGAACTAAGTGACATCTTTTTCATTATGTAATATGTCTCTTTATCTCTAATTTTTCTTGTTCTGAAGTATACTTTGTTTCATACTAATGTAGCCACTTCATGTCAAGAGCTGTGAGAGTCTGAGACTTTATTTTACTTGCAAGCTAATAGCATGCCGCAGTTCTATGGATGTTGATGGAGTACACAATAGTGAGTCAGAGATTAAGGGCAATTTATGTCTCACAGAAATCACAGTATCCAGACTATTAGGTTGAGGTTCCCAAGCCTCCATTCCCACAGGGAAACATGAGGGGAACAAGAGGACATGTGCATTAGTATCAGGTTGTGTTCTAAGTAAGGAAGTCTGAATGGAGACCACACTCGTCTTTCAGAATTGGAAGTAATATGCCTGCCTTTTGGCTCAGAATTTAAGATATGGTGTCTATCTCCCAAGATCATTCACCACATAAACAATAGTTTGAAACAAATATCAGTCAGTGTCTGGCTTTCAAGAGGCACAGAAATGCAAGATACCCTGGGAGATGGTCTCCCATCACTTCTGTTTCCTTCTCAATAGCGTTTGCATCCTGTATCATTTTCTGTCCTTTACTTTTACTCTTGCATTTATAGTGAGTTTCTTGGAAACAGGGTATAATTTCATCTTTTTATTTATTCACTGTGATATTTTATTTGGTGTTTAGATTTTTTTTTTTTTTTTTTTTTTTTTTTTTTAGAGAGAGAAGGGGGAGAGGGGCAGAGAGAGACAGAGAATCTCCCTGCCAAGCGTGGAATAGCTGGGTGCTCCATCTCAGGTCACTGAGATTATGACCTGAAGCTAAGGCAAGAGTGGGTCACTCAACTGATAGGCACCCCTCTTTAGCATTTCTTATAAAACAGATCTGCTACTAACAGATGTTACCACTTTTCCTTTATTCCTTAAAGATATTTTTTGAGGGGTATAGATTCTGAGTTCACAGATCTTTCCTGTTACCTTTTTAAGAATGTTAAACTGGGGGTGCCTGGGTGGCTCAATTGGTTCAGTCTCTGCCTTGGGCAGGGTCCTGGGATCTATCCTTGCATCAGGCACCCTGCTCAGTGGTGGAGGGAGCATCTCCCTCTCACTCTCCCTTTATGATCGCTCTCTCTGTCAAATAAATGAATAAAATCTTTTTAAAAATAAAATAAAAGTGTTAAATTATTTTCAGCCCTTCTTGGCTTTTTTGGGGGGGGTGGGTAGATCCACAATCATTTGAATTATTGTTTCCCCATAAGTAATGCCTTATTTTTCTTTAGCTTCTTTCACATTTTAAAATATTTTTCAAAGTGTTCAGTTTTATCATGATGTATCAGAGAGTGGAGATTTTTTTATTTATCCTTCTTGGGATTCAGTGACATTTTTGCATCATTTAAGTCCTACATTTTGCCATCTTATTTCAGAAACTATTCCTTTATTTATTTATTTATTTTTATTTTTTTCCCCTGAGCCTACTTTCCTGCTTTTTCTCCCTTGCTTCTTGGACTCTGATGACATTAATGCTATATCTTTGGTATTATCTCACAGGTCCCTGAGGCTCTGTTTATATTTTCCTTCTCCCTTACCTCTTTCTATCATATTAGATAATTTCTATTGGTGTATTTTCAAATTTACAAATTATTTCCTCTGGTATCTCCCTCCACTACAGGACCTATCCAGTATTTTTTTAAAAATGTATTATGTTTTTCATTTGTAAACGTATTTATTTCCTTTTCCTCTCTTCCATTTTTTATTCTGAGACTTTATATCTTTTCAGTAGTCTCAAAAGCATTCAACCTGACTTCTTGGATTATGTTAAAAGTTCCTTCACAGTCTTTGCCTGGTAATTTCAACATCTATGTCATCTCAGAGTTGTCATCAGTTGTTTTTTTTTTTTTTTTCCCTTACAAGATATCAAGATTTCCTGTGCTGTCATAGATGGAGAAGCTATGGATTATATCTGTGTATTATTAGATACTATGTGTCTCAGAGGACTATTGACAATGTTGATCTTTCTGTTTTAGCAGGCAATTGACTGTGTTAAGTTCAGCAGCCAAGTCCCTCCACACCTGAGGGCTCTGGTGCTCATGTCAGGTCAGTTTTCAGAGTTCACATTTTATTCAGGTCTTTTGCATCTGATCACTCGATGGCTAGTCTAGGACCTGAGTGGTGGTCAGTGATTTAGCTCAGTTCCCAGACCATTTGGTGTGTTGGATAGATGGATACATGCACAGATCGAGGTTGGTGTGTTGGATAGATGGATACATGCACAGATCTACATAAACAACTGTATGAGATCATTTTCTTGAAATGTCTTTCTTCTTTAACTTCCTTGAAACTTTCTTGTACCAGCAGATCCACGTTCTGACCTCCTAACACAAAACCTGTACATAATCTTCTTATTCTGTCATGAACTTTCTGTGACTATTGCTGTCTCTAGACAATAGGGATCCTCTGCACCCTTTTGAGACCACAGATGATTCTGTCTTGGAATTTTAGGTGTCTTCTAAGTTGCTAATTCTTCTGTTTCACTGTAAGATTGTCCAGGGGCCAGCTTAGGAGAGAAAAACAAAACAAACAAACAAAAAAAATAGTGGGCTATTTCCTATTAAATCTGCCCCATACATGTTCCCTGTCCCACTACTCATACAGAGAGTTTCTTCTGAAGTTCCTTCTGTCCACAATGGGTGTACACTGCTAGTAGCATTTTTGTTTTTGATTCCAGACTAGGAGAAACTGAAAGAAATAAAAAGGGAAACTTACTGCCAGTTCAATAATAGCTCCAAACATATTTTTTGACCATAATCTTCCTGCCATTATTTATTTTTCAGCTCTCAGATGGTTTCTTTGATACATTCTGTTCAGATTTTTGGTTGCATTCAGTGGGAGACACATCGACATCTCACTTACTCATCTTTACCAGAAATAGAATCTGTTAATTCGCTATTAACTATGTTTAAATTATAACTGATGTGAGCTTCAATATAGTTTAAAAATGCTGCACAGAAAAGACAGAAATATTCATGTCATCATGTGGCTTTGATTTTTTTTTTCTCTACTAGTTATGGCATTTCAAATCACCAAAATTAGAAATCAAAATTTGGTCTGACAATTTGGGCAGACTTTTTGCTGTGGCAGTCCAGAAATGATGATCTAGAACATCGGCTAGATGTTCTAACTCAGAGTATTAAGACTAGCTCATAATAGTCAAACTCATGGAAGACTTAATTTTTCCATTAAGCCACAGGGGGCAGCAAGAAATAGGAAAAGACCACTGGGCCTGCAGGAAAGAAGACACCAGTTTGGCTACCTAATATGCTGTAAAGTTATTTAACTTGTACAGGACTTCATAACTGAATCTGTAAAGCAGGCTATAAGAAAACTCCACCTAGATTTACCATTGATGCACTGAGACAACATAAATGGAAAGTAACCAGTAAAGAGAGGCACTCAAGAAAGCAAGTTAATGACATAAGATACAAGATAATTTTTTTTTTTTTTAAAGAAATCACATGAAACACCGGAGACTGGAAAACTAAATAAGACATTAGAAAAAAAAAAAGGCAGTTTATATAAGTTTAGGGATAGTGATAGCTAACTTGAGAAGTTATAAAAGAAGTTAAAAATCATGATAATATAACTCTTTTGTTTTTAAAGATTTAATTTATTTGAGAGAGAGAGAGAGAGATTCAGGGAGGAAGAGGAGGGAGAGAGGGAGAGGAAGAGAATGTCAAGCCAATTTCCTACTAAGCACAGAGCCCAACAGGGAGGTTGATCTCATGACCCTGAGATCATTATGCAGAGTTCATGACCTGAACCAAAATCGAGAGCTGGATGATCGACCAACTGAACCACCAGGTGCCCCATGATAGCTCTTAATACATGTGCAACATTTCCTCTGTTTCAAACATTGTTCTTTGTCCTTTACACATGGCGTCTCATTTAATCAACATCTGAAATAGTTGCTTTTGTTATTCTCCATATCTGACACATAATAAAACTGAGGCACAACAAGTTCATATAGATAGAAAATGGCAGAGTTGAGATTTAAGATTTTAACCAAGCAGTTTGGGTCCAGATCCTTTTCTATTAACGACTGTGCCATGCTACCTAGCTCAATAAATTCTAGCTTGCATCACAATTATTATTATTATGTGATTTTATTATCATATTATTCCTGTTATTTCTAACTAACATCTCCCTTTGGAATAATAGTATTCACTCTTCCATGGTCTTTTAATTTATAGCCAGGCTTGAGTAAGTAAATCACTCATTATGGGACTCATATCTTTCATAATGCTCTTTAGCTGCCAATTATCCTTATGTAAGAACATCATTCTGCCACCTTTTAGAACAAGAGAATTCCTTAAGAACAAGAGAGTTGCCAAAAATCACATCTTTGAGAAGGACACACATTTTATTTTCCTAAAATGTAGCTGATAACAAATTTTCTAGGGAATCATATGCTAAAGCCAAATCATCAAATAATAATGTATTTGTGAAGCCACTATAGTATGGGAAGAGAGATGAAGCTATTACTGATAATGTCAGATACCTCCAGGTAAGGAATAAGATAGTTCCCCAACATATGCAAAAATATTTATAGCAGCACTAATCATAGTAGCTGAGAGAGAGAAAGAGAGAGAGCAGCTCAAATGTTTGTTAACTGTAAACTGTATCAATAAATTTTACATTTATGGAGCAGCCTATTAACAATGAAAATAAATGAACTACAACCATACTTTACAATACACATGAATCTCAAGAAAGTAATTTTGAATAAAAAGATATACCATATGCTTTTATTTTTTTAAATTCAAAAATGGGCAAAATTGCCTATTATTCTAGGGGGAATATAGAAACCCAGAGATGGGTTGAGGTGGACTTCTGAGGTACTGTTGATCTTGATTCTTGATCTGAGTTCTGATTACTCCTTCCTTCCCTTCTCCCTTCTCTCCTCTAGTCCTCCCTCTCTTTCCTATTTCGCTTCCCTCCCTCCCTCCCTCCCTTCCTTCCTTCCTTCTTTCCTTCTGATCAGCAAAATGCAGACCTTGAAGCTTCATGCTACAACAATAGTACAATTATTTTCAGGAATGACTGTTTGCAAACAGTCAATGATAAAATTTTCTCAAGGTGGTCACAAGGATGGAAGGCAGGGGGGAGTAAAAAGAAATTTAAGTAGATACATTTCTCAACTTCCTTTTTCCTAAAAGGCAAAAGAAAAAGAAAGAAAGAAAGAAAGAAAGAAAGAAAGAAAGAAAGAAAGAAAAGATTTCCAAGTTGTTTTTCTTCTTTCTCATCATGTTAGCTTCGTGTCTGTAAGAAAACAACTCTTTTGGATACTTTTAAGACCTACTGGACACTCATCTTCCCAGGCTGGTGAATGTGTCTAAGCCTCTTCTCTCTTTTCAAAGTGAGTGATTCCAGTGATACTTTTAAGATTTTCATTTTTTAAGAATTTATTTTTAGATCCCCTTGAGGTATAGTTGGTAAATAGTGAATAGAGTTTTGGACAGACACACATAGGCTCAATGTTGGTCTCTCCTCCAGGAGCAGCTCCGCCTTGCATGTGTGTATGGCTAAAATGCTTACCAACAACCAGCATACTTATTGATAGAGAATGTTTCAGTTGACACTTTTATTCTCAACAGTCTCTCAGTGTCATCAGCATTTTCTCATGAACATCAGACTGTGTAAATGCAGTGTGTCTTTTCTGAGACCTGAACCTTGTTGTGCTACTGGCATGGGGAGATGAGTAGGACAAATCAATGTCAGTGTGCATAAAATGATTATTAAATTTAATTCACTTGTAAGGGAGAGATCCTAATCTCTTTGACAACTGAATAGAATCAGATGGCCCAAAACCAAGCCCGAAAAAATTCTAAATGTTTGTCTATGATTTTTTAGAATTCTAGCTGGCATCAAATCAGAGACTCATGGGCCTTAAATTCCTCACTTCCTCCTAATTAAATCTCTAGGTCCTGTCCTCTTGTACATTTTGTTTCCACCTCTACCACCTCACTCCAGGCAGACAACTGCCCCTTTCCATATTTCATAATGGATGAAATGACACAACCTAAAAGACCATGGGAAATAAATAAATAAATAAACGATGGTATATGTGTGTGCAGAAAACTTTGTTGGAATTGAGGTGAGGTGTTGGAGGGGACAGATATCCATCATAACTGTGCAAAACTCTCTAAATGGAATGTTAAATATCCTCTGGTTTAAAAGGGCCTTTGGTCAGCCTTCCAGTTGACCTTTTCCTGCTTGCCTCTTTCTGCAGAGTACCCAGCTTCAAGCGCCCCCTATTCTCACCACTGCACACATTTTTCTCAGCCGCCCCCCAGCGTTTGTCCCTCACTCACTGACACAGAACAAGTCTGCCAATACTGTGGAGCAGAGCCCTTGAGCTTTTCTTATTTTTATTTGCTTCCTGCCAACATTCATACCTTCAGGCTTCTCCTTTCCTCCCCCAAAGCTTATCAAGGCATTTTCCCAAACAAAATCATTTCCTTTTCAAAGAAATTGTATTTCCTGCAGGCAAGAGAATGTTTCAAAATTTCCTCCTCACATATTTATGCTCTGTTGTTTCTGGCATAATTCATTGATTGAAAAAAAAAAGGAAAGTAGTAAAAAGAAGTGTCTCTCTTAACTATAGAGAACAAACTGATGGTTACCAGAGGGGAGGTGGGTAGGGAGATGGGGGAACTAGTCGGTGGGCAGTAAAGACCACACTGATCATGATGAAAAAAATAATAACAAAATAAAATGTGAGAAAAAAAGGAAATGTCTGATCTGTGGTGTTAGAGGATTCGCAGAGTTCCATGAGGGCTCTTTCTCCCAGTGGGATCAAGTAGCCATCTTGTAGACTCTCTTCTCTCCTACCCTGTAGACTAAGGTATGATATAAAATCCTCAGTGTAGAAGCTGGCAATGATGATGGTGGGCCATACTGAGGGACAGAAATCCCGTCGTACGTTTAGTGCTCCATACCATCAATGCCAGAGATTGCAGAACTTTGGCTTCCCTGTTTTCCCCTCCCCAAAAATAAAAGGTTACAGAGCTGTCTGTCTCATGGATTTTGTCCCCAGAGTCAAGGCTCTGGGCGGCCAGGGAAGCAATGGAGTACTGTTTCCACAGGTGAATTCATGGCTGAGAATTTCCAGGGCGTGGCTTCCAATTTTCTGATCCAAACCCCATCCTTCCTTTCCCAATAAAGGCTCTAGAAGAGTTAAATAAATTGGAGCAGTGCGAGAGTCAAAGAGGTTAAAGTCTAGATTGGGAAAAAGAGAACCATGATTCATGTTTTCTGATGGTGTTGGGTTTTTATTAAAATTAGTAACAGAGGTAGCAGAGTATGGTAGGTAAGTACATGCACTCTGTGGTCAAGTTGTCACTCTAAATTGCAGCTCCGCGGCTTGCTAAACAGTGTCACCCTAGACAAGTCATTTAATCTCTTCTTGCCTTCCTTTTTTCATAATATTGGTCTCTAAACATTCACATAGTAAGTACTCGGGAAATTATACTTCTTATTAATGATAGCTGGCAGATTCTCATACTTGTTTACAAATATGTGTTTCATGGTGAATATGGAGAAGCCCTACACTATGTCTAGAAAGGCCAAACAGGCAGGTTCTGTAGTTTCATAGAGCTTTCATCCTAGGGACTGTAGGGATATAGCACAATTATTACGTAGTTGCAATTCTTATCAACTACTTTATGAAAGAAAAAAGCATAAGAGTGAGAGCGAGCTCAGTGTGAACATATTCTAGAAAGACTGAACCTGGACTGGAGGGGGAAAGATACACTGTCTAAAGAGGGGATATTGAATCCGAGACCTGAAAGGTTAGCTAGGTGCAAATGAGCTTGGTGGGGAGATGAGGCAAATAGGGGAGCAAGGAGTGTTTTGAGCACAAAAAAGTGATATGTACAAGGTCCAGAGCAGGGGAGGGATTAGAATTGGACAGCCAGGTGAGAATGGTAGGAATAGTCTGAGCAGAGAGACAGTATGGCAGGGGGCAAGATTTACTGGTGGTGGTTGTGTCGGGGGGGTACTTTTGGGTCACATTACACCTTGTGAGCATGGTTCCTTTTTTTTTTTTTTTTTTTTTTAGACTTTATTTATTTGACAGAGAGACACACAGCAAGAGAGGGAACACAAGCAGGGAGAGTGGAAGAGGGAGAAGCAGGCTTCCCGCTGAGCAGGGAACCTGATGCAGGGCTGGATCCCAGGACTCTGGAATCAGGACCTGAAGGCAGATGCTTAACAACTGAGCTACTCAGGCACCCTCTGATAAGCATGGTTATAAGATCCTCCAGGAAGTCACTAAAGATTTTCCATTTCTCTTTAAAAAATTTATCTTCCTAAATATGGTCACTATGATATTGAGGGAACCTGAAATTTAGGGCACATTTTAAGACACTGTGTTAATTTAACCCTGAGGAATGCTTAAAAATGGCTGAAATATTTGCAATTCTGCCACGTGTAAGAAGGGTTAGAACATGCTGGGAGGCCTATTGTGGCCCTCACCTGGCCCTGATGCATATCCATTCTTCTTCTTTCCAGAATGTATCCTGATTTCTGTTCAGAGAATTCACTTTCCTAATTAGCAACCATGTGACTTAGGTGGGATTCACCGGAGACAGTTCTAGAAGCAGAATGTGCAAAGTTCCAATTGTATGCATATCCCACATTACTCTGGCAGAGTGATTAGATTAAGGAAATGTAACTAATTAAACCAGTGAGAAATTGACTGGAGATTTGAGGAATGGAAAATATTGCTGTTTCTGTGAGATTTAACACAATTCACTTTCCTTTTTCAGAGCAATTTAATTTTAATTTCTTGCTTGCTTTTTTTCTGCCCTTGCTCCCTTCCTGCCACACCCCCTGCCCCATTTCTCTTTTTTCGTTCTCTCTTTTGTTTTGTCCATTAGTGATGATAAAGTCCCTAACTGATATTGGTCCCCACAAGTATAACTAGGATCAGTGAGTAGAAACTACAGATAGACCAATATGCCTCTATATGGGGGAGAGAGAGAAAAAGAGAGAGAGAGAGAGAGAGAGGAGAGGTGTGTGTGTCAGGGGAACTGAGAGCTTTAACCTCCTGTACACCAAACTGTTTGTAGTTTTTTTATAAGTGTACTGATTTCTGTTTTCATATGTCTATGTTACGCTGTTTCTTCTGCTCAAAACAGTCTTTTCCCCCCATCACATCTGAATAGCTCCTGTTCTTCCAAGACAGCTCTGGACCCTTTCTTCTGGAAGCTTTCCCCAAACCTTCACGTTTCTGGGCTGGGCTGAAATCTCCTCCACACACATATCCTATTTCTCACATTAGTATCTCCTTTACCCAGCTGAATGCCTGACACACGTTCTTCACACTGTCAAGGTGCAGAAATGCAATCACCTTGTCTCAAGACAATGACCTTTGTGATAATGTTGGAGGTGTTCAAACATAAGTTACATGAGTGCTGTAACTTTTTATTACCGTCCAAGATGAGATAAGCAGAGAAAGTAAGAAAAGTGCTTATTTTATAGGAATTGAAATGAACAAATTATCCATGTTGTTTTGTGTTATGCAAAACTATCCATCAGCAGGATTGAATTTTTTTTAAACAGTGGGGGTACTTCACAACATCTGGTTTGATAGCTAGTTTGGGATGATGTGGTAGAATATCTTCAAACATCACTCCAGGGTCATATAGGATGACTTGTTGAGTCTCTCTCATTTTATTGTGAAGAGAAAAGGAAATAGGAAAGCCTACTCTTGACATTTGAAATGTTGAATATTGCGACATATATATTTTTCCTTCATCTCCTCCTGCCTATCCCATCTGTTATCCCATTCTTGCCAAATGATGTTCATGCTGCCTTGAGTCCACTGTTCCAAGGAGATTACCTACGCATTGTGACATAAGTACCATCTCATTTCAGGGTCAATGTCTAATCTAACCCAGAAGAGGAAACCACTATAAGTGGTCCTTCACACTTCAGTGATTGGGCAGAGGGAGATGTGTGTGTGAAGCTGGAGTCTGTCTCCTTGTTATCTCCATAAGTGAGTGCTTCCTCTGTCGCTGTGGGAGCTGGGCCCTAGAAGCAGCCCTTAGTTTAGAAGTAGGGACAAACTAAAGGAGTTATTTCTATTTGCCATTTTTGCCCTAAATTCTGGACCCCTATTCTACTTCTGCCTTATTCCATCTTACTAATGTTGAATATTTGCTACATATTTTCTGTTTAGGCTTTGGACAGTGGGTATAAATTATTTTTATTTGTGAGAAAGTTTTTTGTGTATGTTTTTTGTGTATATGTGTGTGTACTTAATTCAAGATTGGTACAGTTCTAATGGAGAGAAAAAAAATCTGTAGGTACGTATTATGGTATTAAGCTCACTGCATTAAGTACACCATACAATTCTTCCTCCTTTTATTAAAATTCGCATAGCCCTAATGAGCTATGATATCACCCCTGTGCAAGGATCACAGTTCTAATGACAGCGATGAGTTTTATAAAACTGCTTTAAAAGAGCAGTTGTGAAAACATCTTCAAAGTGAACTGCCTAACCAAGTCTGCATTCCCATTTCAAGCAGAAGGCTGTCACCCTCCCAGGCAGCCATGAGAAATTCTGGGTAAAAGGTGGAAGCTCTTTCTTTACTTCTCTGTGAGCTGCTTCCACTGAGATCTCCTGCAGACTCATGAATACATTGTTCATCCCCCAGAGAAGACCTAAAGTTTTCATGTTTTTAGTAGTACTTGTACAGGATTTCAATCTGGAGAAGCTAGTGTTGGAATTCTGTCTCCAGCACTGAGTAGTTCTTGGATTTTTCTTAATTAATATAATCTCCTTAAACTAGTGTTTTCCAATCTGTAGGTCACAACCCATTAGAGATTGTAAAATCATCTAAAAGTCAAAACAGCATATGCAATAAAATAGGAAATATCAGGTTTTATCACACAGTTTAAGAATGAAAATTTTGTTTTATTTCTACACAATACGACATATTTCTTTGTGTTTCAGAGTTTCTCAAATTGTTTTTTTTTAAGATTTTTTTTTTTTTTTTAATTTTAGAGAGAGAGAAAGAACAAGAGCATGAGGGGCAGAGGTAGAAGGAGAGTGAGAATCTCAAGAAGACTATATGCTGAGAGAGGAGCCCGATTTAGGGCTTGATCTCATGACCTTGAGATAATGAACTGAGCCTAAACCCTGATTCTTATGTTTAACTGAACCCCTAGATGCCCACAGAGTTTCTCAAGTTATTTTTAAAGCAAGCCTAAGTCTCAGTTGTGTTGTCTCCAATCACTGTTTTATTAACTTAAAATCCACGAGAAAACAAAGTTGACTTATCACCTTTCCTCTGCTAGGGCTGGAGTTAATTCCTTTCTCAGGTATTTGGCTCTTTGTTTAGGAAGATGCTCTAAGAAGTTGTGTAGTGAATGGAAGGTGAAAATTCTTCAGCATAAGGACTGGTGGAAACACGGAAAGTAAGATACAACTCACTTTTTCACATCAGAGAGAGAGAGAGAGAGACAAGGCCTGGGGAGGGCCAGTAATAGTGGAAGACTGACAATTAGACTGGGAGAAGGAGTCCAGTGATGATGAAAATCAGGCTTGTGCATACAGATTGGGAGGAATTCCCAATGCAAAGAATTTCAAATGGTTTTCTAGAACCCTGATGTCTAAGATTTAGTTTTCGGTATTGTTTGTTTTATGAGCTCTCTACACGGTGCCCAAAAATAAATAAATAAATAAATAAATAAATAAATACTAAATATAATTTAATAAAATTAAAACTATATAGTTTTTTGATTGTGCCATAGTGTACTAATGGTATTTTTTACCATGTTTTCAGTAGAAATATAGAATACTCCTGAATCTTATGTAGTGATATGTTATGAACTGAATTGTGTCCTCTCTAAAATTTATATGTTGAAGAGTTACCCACAGTGTGACTACATTTGGAGATAGCACCTTTCAAGTAAGTAAGTAAGGTTAAATGAGGTCATAAGGGTGGGGCCCTAATCCAATAGGAGTTGTTTCCTTAAGAGAAGAGGAATGTTTTTGCACAGAGAAAAGGCCATGTGAAGACAGAATAAGAAGGCAGCTATCTACAATTCAAAGAGAGAGGGCTCAGGAGACACCAAAACTGCCAATACCTTGATCTTGGACTTCCAGGCTTCACAACTATGAGAAAGTAAATTTATTTTGTTTAGCTGTCCAGTCTGTGGCATTTTGTAATGGAAATATGAGAAGACTAATACATGTTACTTACAAGTAATTATAGAAAAGGGGCCAGTAACCATGTTTGCACTTAATAGCATTAACTTCAGGAATTAAAACAAAAGGCAGAAAAAAATCTAAGGTAGAAAGTTGGAGTGAAAAGGTCTCTGGAAGATTACAACTATTCATTCCTCCAGAATCACAATCTCCAGAAAGATTTGATGATATGCTGGATTTTTACTGGTATGTCTATGATGGGAGACTCCTTAAACATGTTATAAGACAGACTGGAAACTTGGCACTACCAGGCAATTGGCAATTGGTTTACATGTGGATCATATATAATGAAACTTATATGTAAATATGTGTGCTTAGTAAATGACCAAGAAGAAAATGAGATTAACATTCCCATGTGGATGAAAATTAAACAAATGTATGCAAATATTTTAATATCTGTTAATATCTGTAGACCAACTGTTGACAAAGTAATTTATAATGCTACTTAGCAGGATATAGCTTAAAGGTTACAGATTAATTAGACTATCAGAGTTTGATGTCAGAGTAATTCCACATTATACTTCAGGGATTTGACCTGTTGCATGTCTAAATTCATATTTTTTTAAAGACATCCTGTATTAGTAGTTTATCATATAGCTCTCAGACTAATTAACACAAATTGATCTTTAATAAAGATCAAATTTTGGAGAGGAAGGAAGGAAGAAGGAAAAGGAATGGAAGGACACAGAAAGGAAAAGAAAGGAAGGAAGGAAGGAAGGGAGAGAGAGGAAGAAAGGAAGGGAGGAAGGGAAGAAGGAAGAAAGAAATGGTTTACTGAAATTTGTAGTTTGCTTCTATACATTGAAATAATATACACACTGCTTTGCAATGGTTTGTGTGTATACATACATGTCCATGCAAGCATGCCTGTGTATGAGTGTGTGTTTGATGCCTAGTTTTAGAGTCAGTAGAGTTCGTCAGCCAATATTCTAGTTTGTGACATGGTTAATTTGTATACCTTCCTCCTCTGAAGTTGGGTATGACCATATGACTTGATTTGGCCAGTGAAATGTGAGCTGACATGATATTTGTCACTTCTGGGTGGCATTAAAATATTTATTACATTTTCTTCTTATTTTCCTGGTTACCAGTTCAAGATGGTGGAGGTCTTGAATGAAGAAATTGTAGACTGGACATATTTTTATATGCTTTAAAATAGACATGCATGAGTGAAAAATAATACTTTTTGCTTTAATCCACTGGCAATTAAAGAGTAGTCATTATTGAAGCATAACTTAATGTATCTTTTTTTTTTTTTTTTAGATTTTATTTATTCATTTGTCAGAGAGAGAGGGAGAGAGAGCGAGCACAGGCAGACAGAGGCAGAGGGAGAAGCAGGCTCCCCGCCGAGCAAGGAGCCCGATGCGGGACCTGATCCCAGGACGCTGGGATCATGACCGGAGCCGAAGGCAGCTGCTCAACCAACTGAGCCACCCAGGCGTCTCCTTAATGTATCTTGATTGACACAGATGGCAAGGTGGATAAGAGGACACACTCTAATTTATGACTGCCTGAGTTATAATTCTGACTGCCTGCAAGAGCTCTGTGATATTGGGCAAGATACTTGACCCATATGTACTAGCTAAGACATTCTCATCTCAAAAATGAGGTAAGTGTAATATCTCCCTTTTGGAGTTATTGTATTGTTGCAAACATTAAATGTGTTAATAATGTAAAACAATTAAAGCAATGCCTAGCACCTAGTATGCACCTAATATGTAGTCAAAAATTTATTATTATTATTAACATGGTTTTAAATAAAATCAATTTGGCTTCAAAGTAGAAAAAAACTTTTCATTAAGGTTTTGGAAAACATTTGTTTTTATTTCTCCAAACACTTTAACATTTAAAAAAATATGTCCAGTACATAAGGAAAGTTTATATATTACATTTTATTTAACTTTTGCAGCCATCTTGGGAGGGTGATAATTGTTTTTACTTTTTATTGGTTGATAAAACTAATGTTTGTTCATCATGAGACCACAGCCATTTTTTTTTTGTAAAATACTATAGTTCATGATATGTTTATCCCACCCCATGTTCAGATGAAATGCTACAGCTGTGAGAGTAACATGACTTTTATTTTATGGCCATTCTGATAAAAATTGCATTTTAAACTAAACTAATTACTTATTCAACTGAGCAGTCATAAATAGAAAAGTATCCCTTGGTGGGAAAAAAAAAGCATAAATGAATGGATGTTAGTGGTTATTATGGAGTCTCCCACTCAGGTACCTTCCTTCTGTAGCTCTTGAATTAATTTGGTCTTCCAAGTTGGCTTTTATCTCAGAAGAAAATAATTGACTAGTCAACTAGTGAACTTTGCAGGAGTCTCCATCACTGACAGTCCAACCGTGGACTCTGCAGGAGTCTCCATCACTGAGAACTTCTAGATAAACATTTTACACTGACCAGTCCATCTTGAGGTTGAGTCTGTTTTTCGGGGGCTGATTTTTTTTCTCCAGGGGATTCCTTTTCTTGACTCCACATCTCTGATCCTGGAGGACTGTCCAGCTCCTTTGAAGACATTTTTAATCATATACTGTCAATTGGACTGCCAAGCAAGCAAAAATAAACCATTTTAGCTGAAAATTCAGATTAACTAAATGTTCTTTCACTAAATTGTAAGGTTGTTTGACCAAAATACAAAAACTAAATGAATGGGACTGGATTCTTAAACTTAGTTGATTTTTTCCCCCATTTTCCCCTCTTTCTCCTTGAATTCCCATTTTCTTCATTGACTTAATTTAGACTTTTATTCTCTGTTATTAGTGGGTCATATAACAAGACAAAGGAAGCATGTCATCTCCCGTGACCAAGACTAGGAACTGCAGTTCACTATCAGTAGTAATGCATTTTCTCGAAAATCTTAATGCTTGAAGACATTTTGACTCTGAATGAAATTGCCAAGTGTTTACATTATTTGCTCACTGATGTGGGTGTGAGATATTTGGGTGCATGTGTGAATAAATTTTCTCCAAACTAAATTATTTTTATTGCTATGAATCATATAGGAAGGCATGAAAAATCATCTATCTGTCCTTCTGCAAGAGTTGTACAGAATGGATTTAATAGAAGAAGCTAAGAATTAGAAACCAAGAGACTTGGGTTCTAGACCACACTTTATCGTGTTTGTCTGTGATGCCATACTGGCTGGGTGGTAATGAGAACAAAACCCCACACTTATTTGGTCTTTGCTACTGTGACAGTATAATGGCAACCTAACATATGCAAAATGTGAATTAGAGCTTCAAAAAAAGTCTTGCAGCTTTAAAGAAAAAGTCTACATTGTAAAAATGCCTCACGTGCAAAAGTACTCATCATGATGCTAATTAAATAATACAAAAGTCCTGGGAGGGGAAGAGGAAGCAATGGATATATGAGATAGAGCATAATTGTTTAAATCACGATAATAATTATTACCATTATTTACTAGAAAAAGTCCTTTGAGTCAGCAATTTTATTATATATTTTAAATGTACTAGTTCATTTAAATATCCCATGAATCTTTTATTTGGAATTATATGCTACCCATATTTTAATCTGAGACGACTGGACTTCAGAGAGGTAAAAGTAATGAATATCTTCATTCATAGAAAGCTTCAGAGCCAGGATCTGATCTCAGGTTTGCCTGATTCGAAAGTCAACATCTTTAATCACAATGCCCTGTGCTTTTCCACCTATTTTAATCACAAGCAGTTCTTAAAAAGATCTTTGTGAGGAATTTGCAAAAAAATCCTGGTCAATTAAGTAAAAAATACATGATAAAAATATATATATTAAGTGTGATCAAAACTTCAAAACATCCACATCATATGTCATCAGGGAAATGCAAATTAAAACAAGGAAATACTCCTACACACCTATTTAGAATGGCCAAAATCCAGAAGAGGGACAATATCAAATATTGGCAAGGATGTAGAGTGACAGGAATTCTCATTCAGTGCTGGTAGAAAAGCAAAATGGTAGAACCACTTTGAGCAACAGTTTGTGTCTTCTTACAAAGGGAAGCATCATCTTATCATACTCTTATCACACAATCTCGCAATCATATTCCTTGGTATTTACCTGTTGAAGTTGAAAACTTATGTCCACACAAAAACCTACAAATGGATGTATACAGCAGCTGTAGTAATAATTGCCCAAGCTTGGAAGGAAACAAGATATCCTTTTGGTAAATAGATAAATAAACTGTGGTTCATTCAAACACTGGAATACTATTCAGCCCTGAGAAGAAAGGAATTATCAAGCCATTCAAAGACAGGGGTGAATATTAAATGCATACTATTAAGGGAAGAAGCTAATTTGGAAAGGCCACATACTGCATGATTCAAACTGTATGTTATTCTGTAAAATTTAAGAATGTGGAAAAAATCAAAGGATCAGTGGTTGCTAGGGGTTGGGTCTAGAGCAGGAAGGGATGAACGGGCAGAACACAGAGGATATTTAGAGAAGTGAAAATACTTTACATGATACCATAATGATGATACATAATATTACACACTTGTCCAAATCCATACCATATACAACACCAAGAGTGAACCTTAATGTAAACTGTGGTCCTTGAGAGATTATGATGAATCAAGGTAGGTTCATCATTGTAAAAAATGTACCACTCTGGTGAGTGACATTGATAATGGGAGAGGCAATTGTGCAGGATATAGGGGTACGTGGGAAATCTCTGTACCTTCTTCTCAATTTTGCTCTAAGCCTAAAACCACTCTAAAAAACATTAAGTCTTAAAAAACAAGAGAGACTATTACACATACACTCCCAAACGGCGGAAAAATGCTATATAACAAAATGTTAACAGTTACATTCTTCAGGTTTGTGGGATTCTTCTTTTTAAAGTTTTACTTATATATTTTTCTGCATTTGTACATTTATTAAGCAAGTTGTTTAATGAGAACTATATTTCATAATCAAATTATTATTTTTGGGGTGAAACCAAAATAAGGGTGATCAGGCAAAGTGCTTACTCATGGCTTCACTTCTCATGATCCACATTAATCATGCCATTTTTATACACTAAATTGAAAACCATTTTGCACATTGTCCAAGGAATGATAATAGTGACAGACATTTCTTGAATGGTTTACATGTGCCAGGGATTGTGCTGTTTTATATTTGTTCTCTGTTTAATTCATATAACCACTTTATACCAAAGGTTCTATTCTTCTTTCATCTTATAGGTTAAGCTACAGAAATCCAGAAAAGTGAAACAACTTTTCAAGTTCATTCAGCTAGTAAATAGTGGATCTAGGACTCCACTCAAAGTGTGCAGAATTCCAGAGTGGGCTCTCATTCCGTTAAATAGCCTGCCTGTCCAGCCTCACAGTCATAAAACCCAGCAGGTCACGGCTTACAGGAGCTAATTTTAATCGCCCTTCTCATGTGAGCTGAGAAAATAGACTGTGAGCATTTGAGTTCATAGTCACAAGGAACATTAGGAATTTTAGAGTTGACTTCTAATGAATTACTTTATCAATTTCTCATTTATACTAATTTATTTGGTGGAGAAAAAGCAACCCATGTCCCAGTTGACCCCACAGGCTATTTCCTTAGTTTGGAAACTATTTGAGGCAAAACATACACTCTTTAATTATAAAAGCAATTTTGGTAAAAAAATGTCAGCATTTTTATTCGTTGATGGATTGATTTTTAGAATGCCCATAGCTATGCAATCCAAGACTCCACAATAAGAAAATAAATTAACGTTCAGAAATAACACAAAGTAAAATGTCTCGTGTATGGATCCCTGCAGTTGTCGGTAACACTAATGTTTCAGGAAAAGTGAACACAATGAAAGTTTAGCCTGGGAATCCTTCTGTAATTATATCCAGGGGTAACATGGTCAGGTTTACCTATTCATGTAATGATGCAGAGGGCATGTGACTCTTGAGAATCTTGTCAACACTTAGGCATTAGCCCCCAGACAATTGCCCCACTTCTCTTGTCAAGATGTTGATACCTCAGTTCTGCTTGTCATGCATGTGCCCACAGCCTGACTTGAGCCAGTCATTCTCCTGAGGACTGCAGAGGTAATCACTAAGATGACATCCCCAATCTTCAGGCCTATTGGCTCCTACTCATAGACTGTTTTGGTTAAAGCATCTCAGTGTGCATTTAATGCACCAGTTTGGATTCCAGAATGGGGCCACTGCCCAAATATGACTAAATTGTAGGAAAATTTAAGCCTGAAGCAAAGCAGAGGATGTCTTTTAAGTCCGAGCTAATGGAAATGCCTGGGAGTGGAGACACAAATGGGGTAGAGAAGCAAAGTGGACAGTTTGTTTATCTAACTCCCAAGGAGAACTAAGACTCAGCTCACAAGGCTTCACAAATATTGCAGTCTTAAAACTTGATGGGGAGGTAACTACACAAAAAGGCAGTGGTGATTTTCTGAATAGAAGGAAAAGATGAGGGACAGCAGCCAGCATGCCTTCTAACAGTTTGTGGAGGCTTCTGGTACAGTCTCTGCAAAGAGCTCCTGATCATTCAGACCTCCAAAGCCCACTTAAATGGACTAGGTGTCCCTCATTTCACACAACGCAAGCCAGGAAGAAGTCAACAGTTTCAAGTGCTGTAGGTTAAAAAATGGGCTCTCTTCTCCCCAGCCTCTGCCCCTATCAATCACCAAGAAGATCAAATACCCCTTAAATGGATTAAAATGACACCTCCTACCTACCCTCAACTCTTTCCCCACTTCAAGTTTACTGAACTGCAGAAGTTATCCAGACTCAAAGACTACAACCAACTACATAGGTTAACCAAATGTGCAATGATTTAAGGTAACTCCTTTTGCTTAGACCTCTGTCGATTCCTATCACAGCCAATATTTTAACAACTTTATCAAGCTGTGATTTATATGTCATATAGTACATCCATTTAAAGTGTACAAATCAGTGATTTTAGTATAGTCCAGAGATGTTCAATTATCACCACCGTCAAATTTCAGAATATTTTCATTATCTCAAAAAAAAAAAATCCCATAGACTCTAGCTATCACTTCCTTATCTCATCCTGTCCTGGTCCTAAGTTACCACTAAGACACTTTCTTTATCTTCAGGTTTCATATTTCATAGGAATTTCAGATAAATGGAATAATATGGTATGCGGTCTTTAGTTACTAGCTTCTTTCACAGCATGATGTTGTCAAGGTTCATCAATGTAGAGTATGTATCAGTTCAGAGTTCCATTTTATGACCAAAACTATACCTTCATACAGGTTTACCACATTTCTTAAATCTAATCATTACTCAGCAGACATGTAAGTGGTTTCTAACTTTTGGATATTAGTCTTTATGCTGCTATAATCATTTATATAAAAGTTTTGTGTAGATGTATTTCATTCCCTTTGGGTGTGGAGTTCTCTAGGAGGGGGATTGCTGGGCTACACGGGAAGTTGATGTTTAATCTTTTGAGGAACTGCCAACAACTTGAAAAAGTGGCTGCATCATTTTGTATTTCCACCAGCAGTTAGTGAGAAACATATAATTTTTTTAACATTTTATTTATTATTTATTTTTCAGAGAAAGAGAGAGAGAGAGCACAAGCAGGGAGAATGGCAGGCAAAGGGAGAGCAGGCTCTCCACTGAGTAGGGAGGGCTCCGTACCCCACCCCATGCAGGACTCAATTCCAGGATCCTGGGATCATGACCTGAGCCAAAGGCAGACACTTAACCGACTGAGCCAGCCAGGCGTCCCTGTGTGATGCAAATCCTTGCCAATACTTGCTATCATCTTACTTAGTTCTTGATTCTAGAGCTCCTAGTTCTTTTGAAATAGTATCTTACTGTGGCAAATAATGTCAAACATTTTTCATGTGCTTTCCAGCAATTTGTTCATCTTCAGCAGAATATTTATTCATATCACCTGCATATTTTGTGTGTTTGCATTGAAATATATATTACGTTTCCAATGTTTATTTGATTATAGTTGACACACAATGTTGTGTTAATTTCAGGGGTATAATATACCAATTCACCACCTGCATGTGTTGTGCTGTGCTCTACAACCTGTCACTATACCAGGCTATTACAATACCATTAATCATATTCCTTATGCTACACCTTTTATTCTGTGACTTATTCATTCCATAACTGGAAATCTACCTCACTCTCCCCTTCACCATGGATTTTATTGAGAATTGTATGAGTTCTTTATGTGTTCTAGACATAGGTCTCTCTTCAGATACTATTTATAAATATGTTCTACCATTCTGTGGGTTGGTTTTTCACTTTCTTCATAGTGTCCTTTGAAACATAAATGTTTTTAATTGTAATAAAGTTCAATTTATTTATTTTTACTTTTGGTTTCCCTGGTTTTGGTGTTATACTTAAGAACCCATCTAAGTCCAACTCAAGGTCATGATGATTAAATACTACGATTTATTCTAAGAATTTTATAATTTTAGCTCTTACATTTTGGCCTTTGATGCATTTGCGTTAATGTTTTAATGTGGGATGAACTAAGGATCTAATTCCATTCTTTTACATATGGGTATCCATGGTCTTAGTATCATTTGTTGGAAAGACTGCTCTTTTCCCATTGAACGCTTTTGGCCCTCTTGTCAAAAACAAGTTGATGATAAATACAAGTGTGTGAATAGGATGCTCACTTCTATTCCATTGTTACATATGTTTATTCTTAGGCCAGTATCATCGTTTTGTGATTATTGTAGCTTTGTAGAAAGTCTTAAAACTGGAAAGTGAGAATCATCCAAATTTGTTATTTTTAAAAAATATTGTTTTGGTTATTCTAAGTCCTTTGCAGTTCTATATGAATTTTAGAATCAATGTGTCAATTTCTACAAAGAAGACAGTTGGGGACTATTGTTACATTAACATTGTTGTCTTACATTAACATTGTTTCTATTTTTTCAATATTTTAAAAATACCTTTAAACAAAGCTTTATGGTTTTCAGAATATAAAGTTTGAATTTCTTTTGTAAAATTTACTGATAATTATTTTATTCCCTTTAATACTATTGTAAATGGAATTGTTTTCTAAATTTCCTTTCCACATTGTTCATTGCAGGTTTATAGAAAGAAAACGGATTTTTTTTTTAAAGGTTTTATTTATTTGACAGACAGAGATCACAAGTATCCAGAGAGGCAGGCAGAGAGAGGAGGAAGCAGGCTCCCTGCTGAACAGAGATCCCGATGTGGGGCTCTATCCCAGGACCCTGAGATCATGTCCTGAGCCAAAGGCAGAAGCTTTAACCCACTGAGCCACGCAGGCACCCCAAAATGGGTATTTGTATACTGATCTTGTCCTTCAACCTTGCAGAACGCATTTATTAATTCTAATGATGTTTCACTTAGCATGATGTTGTCAAGGTTCGTCAATGTAGAGCATATATCAGTCCAGAGTTCCTTCTTATGACCAAAGGTATTTGCTTCATACTGGATTCTGTCATCTGCAGATAGAGATTATTTCACTTTTTCAATCTAGATGCCTTTTAGTACTTTTTATTGATTAATTTGCTTGGCTAAAACCTACAATGGATAGAAAAAATAGAAATGATGTTGAGAGCAGACATCCTTGTCATTTCTAGACTTATGGGGGAAAGCTAGTCTTCCAACATTAAATATGATTTTTGCTCTTTTCTTTTTTCTTTTTCTTATATGCCATTAACCAGGTTAGGGATGTTTTCTTCTTCTAGTTTTCTAAGAGCTTTTGTCATAAATAGGTATTGGATTTTGTTAAATGGCTTTTCTGAATCTATTGAGATAATCATGTGTCTTCTGTTTTGTATTCTATTGATATGCTATGTTAATTGATTTCTGGATATTAAAGCAATCTTGAATCCCTATTTAGTCATGGAGTATAATTCTTTTTATAGGCTACTTGATTTGGTTTGATAATATTTTGTTGAGAATTTTGAGACTGCACTCAGAAGTGTTAGTGGTCTGCTGTTTTCTTTTCTTGTAATGTCATTGTCCGGTTTTGATAGCTAGGTAATAAAATGATAGGAATATTTTCTCTTCTTTTGATTTTGTAAGATATTATGAAAGAGGTGCCTGGATGACACATTCATTTAAGGGTCTGCCTTCAGCTCAGGTCATGATCTCAGGGTCCTGGGATCAATCCCCAACCAGGAGCTTGTTTTTCCCTCTCCTTCTGCTCCTCCTCCTCTCTCTCTCTCTCTCAAATAAATAAATAAAATGCTTAAAAATAAAAGATATTGGGGCACACAGTGGCTCAGTGGGTTAAAGCCTCTGCCTTTGGCTCAGGTCATGATCTCAAGGTCCTGGGATCAAGCCCCACATTGGGCTCTCTGCTCGGCACGGAGCCTGCTTCCTCCACTCTCTCTCTCTGCCTGTCTGTCTGCCTACTTGTGATCTCTGTCTAATAAATAAATAAAATATTTTAAAAAAATATATTATAAGAAAGTTATGCTAGTTCTTCTTTAAATGTTTGGAATAATTCATCAGTGAAATAATTTGGGTGGTGTTTTGTGTGTGCTGGGGTAAATTTTTATTACTATTAATCAATCTTTTTTTTTTAATTGGTCTACTCAGATTATCTACTTTTTCAGTCAAGTTTCAGTAACTTATGTGTTTTCAGGAATTTGCCCATTTTATTTAAATTATCTGAATTTATAGGCTTACAACTATATACAGTACTCCTTCATAATTTTTTTTTGTTTCTGTAAGATCATTAGTAATGGCCTTCTCTTTTATTTCTGTTTCTAGTTATTTGAGTCATCAATACAGTGAAAGGGTTATCAATTTTGTTGATCTTTTCAAAGAATTAGCTTTCTTTAAATTTATTATTCTCTATTGTTTTTCTATTCTCTACTCCATTAATTTCTTTCTTTTTTTTTTTTTTTTTTTTAAGATTTTGTTGGGACTCCTGGGTGGCTCAGTGAGTTAAAGCCTCTGCCTTCATCTCAGGTCATGCTCCCAGGTCCTGGGATCAAGCCCCACATTGGTTTCTCTGCTCAGCGAGGAGCCTTCTTCCTCCTCTCTCTCTGCCTGCCTCTCGGCCTACTTGTGATCTCTGTCTGTCAAATGAATAAATAAAATCTTTTAAAAAAATTTAAAAATACAGGTTTTGTTTATTCATTTGACAGACAGAGATCACAAGTAGGCATAGAGGAGGCAGGGTTGGGGGGGTGCTCTTCCACTGAGCAGAGAGCCTGATGTGGGGCTTGATCCCAGGATCTTGGGATCATGACCTAAGCTGAAGGCAGAGGCTTTAACCCACTGAGCCACCCAGGCACCCCTCTACTCTATTAATTTTGCTCTAACTTTTATTATTTCTCCTTTTGTTTGTTTCAGTTTTTAAATTGCTCTTCTTTTCTCCAGGTTCTTAGGTAAAACGTTACATTATTAATTTGAGATCTTTCTTCTTTTTTACCATAGACATTTACATTGGTTTATCTCTATCTTTTTTAGTTTTAGGAGATTGTCTTCATTTTCATTTATCTCAACGTATTTTCTTATTTCCATTTTTTTAAGATTTATTTATTTATTTGAGTGAGAGAATGTGTGTGCGTGAGTTGAGGAATGGGCAGAGGGAGAAGGAGGGACAGAATCCTCAAGCCAACTCCCTGCTGAGCATGGAGCCTAGTTCAGGGCTCCATCTGACCCTGAGTTCATGACCTGAACCATTGTGATTTTTTCTTTGATTCACTTGTTATTTAGGAGTGTGTTTTTCAATTTCCATATATTGAGTTCCCCCAATTTCTCCCTTAATGCCTTTTTTCCCCCGAAATACTACAAAATTTTGCTGTTCTTACTGAATTTCAGTAGCTTTGCTTGAGTAGAGATACTTTTCATTTCCTGTGTGCCTTTAGGACGGTTTTCAAAGACTTTAAATGGTTGCTTTTTTTGTGAGTATTTTTCTAATTTTACTGGGGAGCAGGTCAGTGGAGCTCCTATCTCTGTCATTCCTCAAATCAATTACCACAACTGTTTTCTGTGCCAAATCTTACCCACGGATACATAATTAAGTTAAATGAATAATTCTAGACTCATAGAAATACAGAGATGAAGAAGAACTTTGAGATATTTGATCTCCAAAATCTGGCCTTGACCTTGTTTTCAGCCATCCCAGGCCTAGACTGTTGTCTCCAGATCCACTCCAGATCACTTTCCAACAACCACGGTGTTCCAAATGATAGTCAATAGGTCAAATCTCACCATACCTACTAATTTACATATTGTGTAGAACTTCCTTCATCTGATAACAGAATTAAGTTGTTGTGACAGTGATTTTTGGCCCAAGAGGCTAAAAAACCTTTACTACTCTCTGGCTTTTTACAGAAATACTTACTCTGCTTCAGGTTAAACCCTCCCTAAAACTCATTGTTATTGGTCTAGTTCCGGAGATTACTCTTTTACTAATTAAGCAGGATCTAGGTTGGAGACAGAAATCATATTAGGTATTTTATCAGAGGAAAAAAAAAAGTAATTATAAAGAATTAAGTAAGTATAAAGTTAAAAAATGTAGAAAGGGAACCCTAAGATGTCGATGAGGTAGTTGCTGCCTCTAGGGTTGGTTAAGCAAAGCAGATGAAGCTGCGATTACTTACATTTAGAAACCTGGAATAGGAATGCTGCAGCGCTGAACTCAAGATTTCTATGAATGGGCTGAGTCGGACTGGTGTCTCTAAAAAGTTTCCCTGGGACTGAGATATCTGAGGAGGGGGTCTGAGGGAATACCCTGACACTAGTCTTGCAAATGTTGGAAACACTGAAAATTGAATTAAACGATTTTTCCTAATGTGAACCACAGCCACCACAGTGAAGAAGCAAGGCTGTTGTGATCCTCACAGGATCAGGAACAGGAACAGAACAGGAAGAGGAGAGGCAGAGCAAGTCTCTCCCTCTAGAGCTTGCTGGCCCTTTGCAGTCCCCAGGGGCTGAGCTAAACAGGAAGCAGCTAGCACAGTGTCAATGTGGTTTTGAGACAGTGCTGGCATCACACAGCAGAGTTTAAACTACAGGTTTGAAGCTGAGAGAGAAGAGCTGAAGACTGGCACACTTTTCGGGGCATCTGGGTGTCATTAATTGCCTTCAGCTTGGGCCATGATCCTGGGGTCCTGCAATGGAGCCCCACATTGGGCTCCCTTCTCAGCGGGAAGCCTGCTTCTCCCTCTACCACTCTCCCTGTAGTGTTCCCTCTCTCACTATGTCTTTCTCTGTCAAATAAATAAATAAAATCTTAAAAAACAAAACAAAACAAAACAAAACCGGCACACTTTTCATGGAATAGACCATAGGGTAAGCTTGAGGAAGGTACCTGAAATAAGAAAAGGAGCTACTTAAAGGAAGGTATAATCTGTGCATAAGGGGTATGGGAAGAAGAAGCACATATTTCTTTCAAAGCCATAGTCACTACAAAATGAAATTAAAACTCATGTGAAGTGAAAATATAATCTGTGCATAAGGGGTATGGGAAGAAGAAGCACATATTTCTTTCAAAGCCATAGTCACTACAAAATGAAATTAAAACTCATGTGAAGTGAAAAGTAAGCACCGGAATGTGAGGTGTTTCTTCCAGAGGAAGACAAGTTGTTGGTAGGGGGACTGGTTGCATCACTAAAAACATTCAAAACACGACCCAGCCTAAGATTAGATAATACAAATGTGGGTCTCCCCGGAGTCCACTGCAAGAGGGAGTGTGCAACTTGTGAATATATTTTTCATAATTGATGATAATTATATGAGAATACCATATGATTTATAAGCACTCAAAAGTGAGAAATGATTCAATACAAATGTCTAAACAGAATTGCATGATATCCAGCACTGTTTTTAATTTAAAGTATAAGAAAATAGTGGCGGGTGGCTCAGTGGGTTAAGCCGCTGCCTTCGGCTCAGGTCATGATCTCAGGGTCCTGGGATCGAGTTCCGCATCGGGTTCTCTGCTCAGCGGGGAGCCTGTTTCCCTCTCTCTCTCTCTGCCTGCCTCTCTGCCTACTTGTGATCTGTCTCTGTCAAGTAAATAAATAAAATCCTTAAAAAAAAAAAAAAGAAAATAGTGGCAACTTTACCAGGAACTGTCCTCACAATCAGAGTCAATAATGAGTGATATTGCAGTGCGGCTCTGAAACATCTTTGTGGCTATGCTTCTCATCCCGGATGTATTTTTGTAGTACCAGAGATTGCCTGGCTGCAGAGAATAAGAAAGCTGGGAGCAATTCTCACACATTTCAGTAGGATATATGATTTCAGTATTATATTATTATTATTAATTATTATTATTTCAGACACTGAGAATACACACATGACCTCATTTTTATTTTGAACTTTGGTACTTTTTTTTTTTTTTTTTTTCTTTTTTTTTTTTCCCAATTTATTTATTTTCAGAAAAACAGTATTCATTATTTTTTCACCACACCCAGTGCTCCATGCAAGCTGTGCCCTCTATAATACCCACCACCTGGTACCCCAACCTCCCACCCCCCCGCCACTTCAAACCCCTCAGACTGTTTTTCAGAGTCCATAGTCTCTCATGGTTCACCTCCCCTTCCAATTTACCCAAATTCCCTACTACTCTCTAACGCCCCTTGTCCTCCATGCTATTGGTTATGCTCCACAAATGAGTGAAACCATATGATAATTGACTCTCTCTGCTTGACTGATTTCACTCAGCATAATCTCTTCCAGTCCCGTCCATGTTGCTACAAAAGTTGGATATTCGTCCTTTCTGATGGAGGCATAATACTCCATAGTGTATATGGACCACATCTTCCTTATCCATTCATCCGTTGAAGGGCATCTTGGTTCTTTCCATAGTTTGGCGACTGTGGCCATTGCTGCTATAAACATTGGGGTACAGATGGCCCTTCTTTTCACGACATCTGTATCTTTGGGGTAAATACCCAGGAGTGCAATGGCAGGGTCGTAGGGAAGCTCTATTTTTAATTTCTTGAGGAATCTCCACACTGTTCTCCAAAGAGGCTGCACCAACTTGCATTCCCACCAACAGTGTAAGAGGGTTCCCCTTTCTCCACATCCTCTCCAACACATGTTGTTTCCTGTTTTGTTAATTTTGGCCATTCTAACTGGTGTAAGGTGATATCTCAATGTGGTTTTAATTTGAATCTCCCTGAGGGCTAATGATGATGAGCATTTTTTCATGTGTCTGATAGCCATTTGTATGTCTTGATTGGAGAAGTGTCTGTTCATATCTTCTGCCCATTTTTTGATGTGTTTGTCTGTTTCGTGTGGGTTGAGTTTGAGGAGTTCATTATAGATCCTGGATATCAACCTTTTGTCTGTACTGTCATTTGCAAATATCTTCTCCCATTCCGTGGGTTGCCTCTTTGTTTTTTTGACTGTTTCCTTTGCTGTGCAGAAGCTTTTGATTTTGATGAAGTCCCAGAAGTCTATTTTCGCTTTTGTTTCCTTTGCCTTTGGAGACGTATCTTGAAAGAAGTTGCTGTGGCTGATATCGAAGAGATTACTGCCTATGTTCTCCTCTAAGATTCTGATAGATTCCTGTCTCACGTTGAGGTCTTTTATCCATTTTGAGTTGATCTTTGTGTACGGTGTAAGAGAATGGTCGAGTTTCATTCTTCTACATATAGCTGTCCAGTTTTCCCAGCACCATTTATTGAAGAGACTGTCTTTTTTCCACTGTATATTTTTTCCTGTTTTGTCGAAGATTAATTGACCATAGAGTTGAGGGTCCATATCAGGGCTCTCTACTCTGTTCCACTGGTCTATGTGTCTGTTTTTATGCCAGTACCATGCTGTCTTGGTGATCACAGCTTTGTAATAAAGCTTGAAATCAGGTAAGGTGATGCCGCCAGCTTTATTTTTGTTTTTCAACGTTTCCTTAGCGATTCGGGGTCTCTTCTGATTCCATACAAATTTTTGGATTATTTGCTCCAGCTCTTTGAAGAATGCCGGTGGAATTTTGATCGGAATGGCATTAAAAGTATAGATTGCTCTAGGCAGTATAGACATTTTAACGATGTTTATTCTTCCGATCCAAGAGCATGGAATGGTCTTCCATCTTTTTGTGTCTTCTTCAATTTCTTTCATGAGTGTTCTATAGTTCCTCAAGTATAGATCCTTTACCTCTTTAGTTAGGTTTATTCCCAGGTATCTTATGGTTCTTGGTGCTATAGTAAATGGAATCGATTCTCTAATTTCCCTTTCTGTATTTTCCTTGTTAGTGTATAAGAAAGCCACTGATTTCTGCACATTGACTTTGTATCCTGCCACGCTGCTGAATTGCTGTATGAGTTCTAGTAGTTTGGGGGTGGAGTCTTTTGGGTTTTCCATATAAAGAATCATGTCATCTGCGAAGAGAGAGAGTTTGACTTCTTCATTACCAATTTGGATACCTTTTATTTCTCTCTGTTGTCTGATTGCTGTTGCTAGGACTTCTAATACTATGTTGAACAAGAGTGGTGAAAGTGGGCATCCTTGTCTTGTTCCTGATCTCAACGGGAAGGCTGCAAGCTTTTTCCCATTGAGGATGATATTTGCTGTGGGTCTTTCATAGATAGATTTGATGAGGTTCAGGAATGTTCCCTCTATCCCTATACTTTGAAGCGTTTTAATCAGGAACGGATGTTGGATTTTGTCAAATGCTTTTTCTGCATCAATTGAGAGGACCATGTGGTTCTTCTCTCTTCTCCTATTAATTTGTTGTATCACATTGATTGATTTACGAATGTTGAACCATCCTTGTAGCCCAGGGATGAATCCCACCTGATCATGGTGGATAATCTTTTTAATGTGTTGTTGGATCCTGTTGGCTAGGATCTTGTTGAGAATCTTAGCATCCATATTCATCAGTGATATTGGTCTGAAATTCTCCTTTTTGGTATGGTCCTTGCCTGGTTTGGGGATCAGGGTAATGCTGGCTTCATAGAAAGAGTCTGGAAGTTTTCCTTCTGCTTCAATTTTTTGAAACAGCTTCAGGAGAATAGGTGTTATTTCTTCTTGGAAGGTTTGGTAGAATTCCCCAGGGAATCCGTCAGGTCCTGGGCTCTTGTTTTTTGGGAGATTTTTGATCACTGCTTCAATCTCGTTATTAGATATCGGTCTATTCAGGTTGTCGATTTCTTCCTGGTTCAATTTTGGTAGTTTATATTTTTCCAGGAATGCATCCATTTCATCTAGGTTGCTAAGCTTATTGGCATATAACTGTTCGTAGTAACTTCTGATGATTGTTTCTACTTCCTTGGTGTTAGTTGTGATCTCTCCCCTTTCATTCATAATTTTATGAATTTGGGATTTCTCTCTTTTCTTTTGGATTAGTGTAGCCAGTGGCTTATCGATCTTATTGATTCTTTCAAAAAACCAGCTTCTAGTTTCATTGATACGTTCTACTGTATCTCTGGTTTCTCCCTCATTGATCTCAGCTCTAATCTTGATGATTTCCCTTCTTATGTGTGGAGTTGGTTTGATTTGTTGTTGATCCTCCAGTTCTTTAAGGTGTAGAGACAGCTGGTGTGTTCTGGATTTTTCAATTTTTTTGAGCAAGGCTTGGATGGCTATATATTTTCCCCTTAGGACCGCCTTTGCTGTATCCCATAGGTTTTGGACCGAAGTGTCTTCATTCTCATTGGTTTCCATGAATTGTTTCAGTTCTTCTTTGATCTCCTGGTTGATCCAAGCATTCTTAAGCAAGGTGGTCTTTAGCTTCCAGGTGTTTGAGTTCCTTCGGAACTTTTCCTTGTGATTGAGCTCCAGTTTCAAAGCATTGTGATCTGAGAATATGCAGGGAATAATCTCAGTCTTTTGGTATCGGCTGAGTCCTGATTTGTGACCCAGTATGTGGTCTATTCTGGAGAAGGTTCCGTGTGCACTTGAGAAGAATGAGTATTCTGCTGTTTTAGGGTGGAATGTTCTGTATATATCTATGAGGTCCATCTGGTCCAATGTGTCGTTCAATGCTCTTGTTTCTTTGTTGATTTTCTGCTTCGATGATCTGTCTAATTCTGAAAGAGGCGTGTTAAGATCACCTACGATTAGTGTATTCATATCAATATGACTCTTTATCTTGATTAACAGTTTTCTTAAGTAATTGGCTGCTCCCATATTGGGAGCATAGATATTTACAATTGTTAGATCATCTTGGTGGATAGTCCCTTTAAGGATTATGTAGTGTCCTTCTGTATCTCTGACTACAGTCTTTAGTTTGAAGTCTAATTTATCTGATATGAGAATCGCTACCCCAGCCTTCTTTTGAGTCCCATTGGCATGAAAGATGCTTCTCCACCCCTTCACTTTCAGTCTGCGTGTATCTTTAGGTTCAAAATGGGTCTCTTGTAGACAGCATATGGATGGGTCCTGTCGTTTTATCCAATCTGCAACCCTGTGCCGTTTTATGGGTGCATTGAGGCCATTCACATTGAGAGTGATTATTGATAGATACGTTTTTATTGACATCGAGTTACCTTTGAAGTCTTTCTTTCTGTAGACTGTCTCTATATTTCTGTTCAATGCTATTCTTGGGATTTTTCCTCTTTTATAGAACCCCCCTTAATATTTCCTGCAGTATCGGCTTGGTGGTTGCATAGTCTTTTAAGTCTTGCCGGTCTTGGAAACTCTTTATCTCTCCATCCATTTTGAGTGTCAGTCTTGCTGGATAAAGTATTCTTGGCTGCATGTTCTTCTCATTTAGTGCCCTGAATATATCTTGCCAGCCTCTTCTGGCTTGCCAGGTCTCTGTGGACAGGTCTGACGTTATTCTGATGGGCTTCCCTCTGTAAGTAAGGAGCCTCTTTGCCCTGGCGGCTTTCAAGAGATTATACCTACAATTATAATTTCTCAATTTGACTATCAGGTGTCGTGATGTTTTTTTGGAATGTATAATCTTGGGTGGAGACCGTTCAGCCTCTAGTACATGAACGCTGGTTTCATTCGCGAGATTCGGAAAGTTTTCATGAAGGACTTGTTCCACGACATCTTCTAGACTTCTTTCTTTCTCCTCCCCTTCAGGAATTCCAATAATTCTGACGTTGGAACGCTTCATGGCATCACTTATTTCCCTAATTCTGCTTTCGTGGGATCTAAGCTGTTTGTTCCAGGCTTCCTCCTGATCCTTTCTCTCTATCTGTTTGTCTTCCAGATCACTAATTCTATCTTCTGTCTCAGTTACCCTAGCTTTGAGAGAGTTTAGATTGGATTGGAACTCATTGAGAGCATTGTGGACCTCCTCCCTGGTAGCTTTAAGCTCCGCCCTAACATTGTGAACATCCTTCTGGTCGCTTTCAGTTCGGCTCTAATCAATTCTGTTTGGTCATCCATGGCTTTCTCCAACCTAGCTATTGCCTGGATAATTGTTAGCCTGAATTCTCTTTCCGACATATTGTCTATGTTGATAGCCGTTAGCTCTGTTGCGGAAGGTCCATCCTCTGTATTTTTCTTCTGTTGGGCATTCCTCCTCCTAGTCATTTTGGTGGGAGAAGACTGAACAGATGTAGCTGGGTGTATCAACTCTGGTGCAGTCAAGGTGCACCCTGGAACACTTCCTGATCTCCGTCTCAGAAGCCTCAGTCTGGGTGCAGAAGTGAATAAATTCCCCCTTGGATGCTGGCAGTGCAGGTTCCAAGTTAAAGACCCTGGGGGCGCAGGATCTTTTGCTCGTCCCCAAAGCCAAGGCAGTGGCGGCTGTCTGGGAGCTCCTGACCGCCAGAGAGGTTCCAAGCAGCGATCGCACACTGAGATTTTGCCGCTGGCCGGGGCTGGGAGTGCCCGGCTTGCGCGCACCTCTTTTCAGAGGCGGCTGTGGGTCGGGCGCGCGTCTGGGGCACTGAGAACGGGGCGCTGGTCCGTAAGCCGCAGGCTGGGCTTTTGCGCGCCTCTGTCCGGGGAAGAGTTTCGCGGGCGCGAGGCTTAGACTTTGAAACAATGGCCCGGGTCAAGAAGGGCCCCAGGGCCTTAGAAACCCAGGAGAGCTGGAGCGACGTGCACGCGCATCTCAAGCTTTGTGGTAGGGCTAGCGCGCGTTCTGCAGACCGGCTCCCATCCCCTCACAGGAGCCGGAACCCCGCGCTCTGGGGCACGCTGGCGGCTTAGGGACCAGGAGCCGGTTTCCCCGCCGCACTCTCTCTGCCTCCGCGCCGGGGAGGCCGTCTGGGACCGGGGACTCAAGCCCCTGTCCCTAGCCGCCCCGATTCCCACAGTTTGCCCCCGCGATCCTTTGCTCTTTTGGAGTGCTTTCAACCAGTCTCCGAGTTAATGCTGGTCCCCAGACGCAGGGCACTCTCGCTCGTATCGGGGTATTACTTTTGCACCGGTCGCCTCTGGTGGCTCCCTCCCCCTTTTGTTTATCTTCCGATATCAGTCCGCTGTTCCCATTCCGCTTTACCTGCTCACTGGCGTCTTCTGCCCCTGTAGAGATCCAGACGTGTATAATTCTGATCTCAGGCTGATTTCATGGGTGATCAGAGTTCTTTGGTAGGTAATCAGCTCACTTTGGGGTACCAGCTGAAAAGACGCCTCTTCCTAGTACCCCGCCATCTTGTCCCCCCTGAACTTTGGTACTTTTAAAGCAATTTCACTTTCATTGTTTCATTTGACTTAGCCATATAAGTTGGATGCAGGAGACCATTTATCCATTTACGGAATGTTTTTGAACACTATGCTCCAGGGCCAAGGAGGTAGATAATTTTTGTCTTTGTCTTTTATGCCATGTTAGAAAGGCTTGAGTTCATGTTGTGAGAAAGATTTCTGAATACTTACATCCAGTGATTTACATGATATGGCTAGTATTTTAGGATGGAAATGCAAGCACCTCTCACCTTTAAAAATATATTTGAAGCATTACAGAAAAGAAGATGCAAATGAACATGTAGAGAGAGTTACCACTATTATATGTTTCAAAGCACACTAAATAATACTATAGTGGTTGTGATAAATTATCTATGGAGTAAAATTATTAAACGTACAGAGAGCTGTTAGCAACAGTTTCAGAAACCTACTATTCCTGGGGGGATGGGAAGAAAATGTCAATTTTGAGTTAGAAAGAAGATTTCAACTGTTGTGTTTCTTTAAAAGAAGAATCAGAAACATTATTACTAAGGGCAAACATGTGTCACATCTGCCTGATCTATACTTGCTATATTATTTCCTATAACTGTATGTTTGAAATAATTTGCCAATTCTTTTTACTTACTTACTTACTTACTTATTTATTTTTCTGTCAGGGAGTGAGTGTGTAAATTGGATTAGGTGTAGAGTCCAGGACAGTTAAACTTTAAGTACTGGAAAAAAGTAGAAGGCTATTATAGGAGTTAACTGTTTTGGACAGAAGAGAAAAATGAAGACATGGTATCTTCCCACACAGAGTCCCACAGTTACTATTGCAACAACTTGTGTCTCCTTAATCCTAATCTATTCCTCCAGGATCCATGGACTCAACTCTGGACAGCCACACTTTCTTTCTTTCTTTTTTTTTTTTTTAATAGGACAATAGGTTTTTTTTTTTTCAATTTATTTATTTTCAGAAAAACATTATTCATTATTTTTTCACCACACCCAGTGGACAGCCACACTTTCTAAACAAATGACAGTCTTCCCGTCCCTCTCCCATTTTGTGTTCACATCAGAACAACCCATAGATTTCATGCCAGGTCCAGCCCCAGCACACAGGAAATGATTATTATTAATACAGTGACATTGTAGCAAAAAATAATATTGACATCCACTCATCTGTTTTAAGGAATCTTGAATGATGGCTGTTTGGACTGCTAAGGGAAAAGCAATAATCATCTGCTTGACTATTTGCCTCAGGAGATTTCTAAATAAGATTGTGGGCTTAACTTCTTAAACATATATTAAAGAGACTGGTTACCTCAGTCCAATCAAAGATTCCTGCTACTCGAGTGCTGGAATAGTAAAGAGAGCCATCATAGCTCTCGGCAAGCAAGTCAATGTGTCTCGTAGTTGAGGAATGTTATATGGATGATGTATGATGTGCCCCATGGTTACTGAGAAATGGGGCTATAAGTGCACTGTGAAAGATGAAGTGTGCTGTTCTTTTTTTTTTTTTAATAAGATTTTACTTATTTATTTGACAGAGAGAGAGAGAGAGTGAGAGGACACAAGCAGGGGGAAGGGATGAGGGAGAGGAAGAAGCAGGCTCCCCCCAAGCAGGAAGCCCAACAGGGGATTGATCCCAGGACTCTGGGCTCATGACCTGAGCTGAAGGCAGCTGCTTAACCAATTGAGCCACCCAGGTTCCCCAATAAAGTGTGGCATTCAAACATTACATGTATATATGCCCCCCGAAGGTTCTTGGTTTCATAGTGTAGTGCCACCATGCCCTGTTCCTTGTAGAACTTGAAGTCCTTGTAGGACTTCCGTGAATACTGACAACTGACCTCTGGAAAAACTAACTTGAACAAACCTTTAACTGATAATAATAATAATAATAATAATAATAATATCAAGCATGCCACATCAGACCAAAATTGTTTAAGACAGACAATTGTTCTGTTTTCAAAACCAGCATATATCATTGACTAAAGAAGAAGGGCTTTTAATGTGGGTACAATAATTTGTCCTCTTGAAACCTAGGATCATAAAATAGCCTATGGAAGAAAGTACCTATCTACCACCTGCAACCTCTTTTTGACCCACCTACTTCTAGATAAGACTCAGTGTGACTCACAAACTCATTTTAGATATAAATTTGCTTATGAGCAAAAAGACTTATTCATTCAAAATATAGGTAGGATCTATCACTCTATCAGTCAATCATTCTATCATCTATCAATCAATCTATCATCTATCCATCATCTATCTATCTATCTAATCTATCATCTGTCATCTTTCTATTTGCCTCTCTGATAACTTCCAAACACATGCTATTCTAGGTATTGGTGATACAGCATAAACATGCTCACTATATCTGTCCCCTCAGGGAGCTTCATTCAAACCAGGTTCTGACCGTGGAAAATTGAGTTTGAATCACGTTTCCAGTGATGTTCATTCCAGACAGGATGTGGGACACTCTAGGAATAATGTCAAGTCCAAGAGAAAGGTGGGACTCAGGTGCTCAGAGTCTCTAAGAACAGCATGCAATTCCTTAGGCAGGAAAATCTTATGAGAAACTTAGAGGACTCCACTGTCCAGGTGTACTTAAGCAAGACAGGGATAAAGAGGTAACCCCTGGAGAACTGAGGGTGGGAAAATCAATCTTACATTTGAAGAGAATATTATAGCTACTGAGTTAGCATACTACCTAGGGTCCTTCAGAGAAACATAACCAATAGGAGATGTGAGAGTGTGTTTGTGTATAAAAAGATTTATTTTAAGGAATTGATTCACAATTATGGAGGTTGGCAAGCCCCAAGGTCTACAGAGTGGGTCAGCAAGTTGGGGGGCTCAAGAGACCTGATGGTATAGTTCTAGTCTGAAGGTATAGCTGCAGACCTAGAAAGAGCCCATATTTCAGTTTGAGGACAAAGGCAAAAACAAAAACAAAAACAAAAATACAAAAAACAACAAGCAGATATACCAGTTTGAAGTGAGGGAGGCAGAAATAATTATTTCTTACTTGGGAGAGGATCAGATTTTTTGTTCTATTCAGGCCTTCAACTGATTAGGTGAGGAGGATCCACATTAGGGAGGGCAATCCGATTTGCTCAGCTACTAACTGAAATGTTAATCTCATCTAAAAACACACTCATGGGTATCTAAGAATAAAAACATCTAGAATAACATGTAACCAAATATCTGGGCATACTATAGCCCACTCAAGTTGACACATGAAATTAATAATCACAGCTACTTAGAGTTTACCCATCTCTGTATCTTAAAAAACCAGTATGCTGGGGCACCTGGGTGGCTCAGTGGGTTAAAGCCTCTGCCTTCAGCTCAGGTCATGATCCCAGAATCCTGGGATCAAGCCCCATATCAGGCTCTCTGCTCAGCAGGGAGCCTGCTTCCTCCTCTCGCTCTGCCTGCCTCTCTGCCTACTTGTGATCTGTCAAATAAATAAATAAATAAATAAATAAATCTTAAAAAGAAAAAAACAGTATGTTACTTGGCACACCAGATACTTATTAGATACCTATCAAAAGCTCAGTGGAATGGAGTAAATAAATTATAGCCTATTACTACCTTGTAATGCCTGTAACTTCAAAGGAACTGCAATACTCTGGGGTTCAGTCATTTTCTTAATAGAATGAGGTACAATAATGATTCATATTATTTTAAAAATATAAGTATTTTGAGATGATTACAAATTTACATGCACTTATAAGAACTAGCACAGGACATAATTCATAAAAATACATGTACCCTTTACCCAGTGTTATAAGCTGGGTTGGGTCCCTCAGAATTACTACGTTGAAGCCCTAACAGTATCTCAAAATGTGTCTGTTTTGAAGATAGGGTTGTTAAGAAGGTAATTAAAGAAAAGTGAGATCACTTGAATGGGCCCTAATTCAATCTGATTGGTGTCCTTATAAGAAGAGGACACCACAGCACAGTCATAGAGGAAAGAGTATGTGAACCCAAAGGGAGAAGGTGGCCATGTGGAAACCAAGGAGAGAAGAGGTGGAGGGCATGTGCTGTGATGAGCACTGGGTATTATACTTAACTAATGAATCACTGAACACTACATCAAAAACTAATTTTGTACTAAAAAAAAAAAAAAGAAAACTAATTATGTACTATACAGTGGCTAACTGAACATTAAAAAGAAAGAAAGAATGAAAGAACAAAAGAAAGAAAAGAACCTTCTCTAGTAAAGCCACACCTGCTGACACCTTAATCACAGACCTCCAGCCCTTAGAACTGCAAGGAAATAAATTTCTTTTGCTTAAGTCATCAAGTGTATGGTATTTTATTATGGTAGCCCTAGAAAACCAACATGCCTAGTTTCCCATAATGGTAGCATCGTGCAACAGTAGAGTAAAATATCGCAGCTGGGATACTGACATTGATAGAGTCAAGATACAGAACAGATCCATTACTACAAGGATTTTTCCTGTTGCTTTTTTAATACTACATCCATCTTCTTCCCACCTCCCTCTTCTGGTCCCTGAATGCCAGCTACAGCTAATTTGTAAGAATGTCATATAAATGAATCATAGGGTACATAAACTTTTGGGATTGGCTCCCCCCACTCAGAAAATTACATAGACATTTATCCAAGTAATTGTGTACATCAGGAGTCTGTTACTGAGTAATATTCCTTGATATGGATGAACCCAGGATATTTAACCAATCACCCCTTAAAGAATGTGTTTAGTATCTCTAGTTCTTGGCAATTATGAATGAATCTTCTTGGAATAATTGTGTACAGGTTTCTGGGTGAACATAAATATTCATTTCCTGGAGATAAATGACCAAATATATAATTGGGTCATTTGGTAGTTACATAATTTGTTTTATAAGAAATTAACAACCTGGGTGGCTCAGTCACTGGGCATCTGCCTTCAGCTCAGGTCATGGTCCCAGAGTCCTGGGATCAAACCCTGCAACAGGCTCCCTGCTCAGTGGGAAGCCTGCTTCTCCCTCTCCAACTCCCCCTGCTTATGTTCCTTCTCTCATTGTGTTTCTCTCTGTCAAATAAATAAATAAATACATCTTAAAAAATAAATAAAATACATGGAATATCATAAAAAAAAGAAATTAACACCCTGTTCTTCAGAATCACTGTACTGTTGTATAATCCCATCAACAACCTATGAATGATCTACTTTTCCTATGTCCTCATGCATATTTGATGTTGAGACTATTATTTTTTTTTTCCAATTTATTTATTTTCAGAAAAACAGTATTCATTATTTTTTCGCCACACCCAGTGCTCCATGCAAGCCGTGCCCTCTACAATACCCACCACCTGGTACCCCAACCTCCCACCCCCCCGCCACTTCAAACCCCTCAGATTGCTTTTCAGAGTCCATAGTCTCTCATGGTTCATTCACCTCCCCTTCCAATTTACCCAAAAGCACATACCCTCCCCAATGTCCATAACCCTATCCCCCTTCTCCCAACCCCCCTCCCCCCAGCAACCCACAGTTTGTTTTGTGAGATTAAGAGTCACTTATGGTTTGTCTCCCTCCCTATCCCATCTTGTTTCATGGATTCTTCTCCTACCCACTTAAGCCCCCATGTTGCATCACCACTTCCTCATATCAGGAAGAAGATGTGGTATATATACACAATGGAATACTATGCAGCCATCAAAAGAAACGAAATCTTGCCATTTGCGACAACATGGATGGAACTAGAGCGTATCATGCTTAGCGAAATAAGTCAAGCGGAGACTATTATTTTTAATTTCAGTCTTTGTGATAAGTACAAAGTGAAAATTCATTGTGATTTTAATTTACATTTCCATGATGATGATGTTGAATATTTTTATTTGCTTAATTTATATTTATATGTATTCTTTGGTGAAATGTCTATTCATATCTTTTGCTCATTTTCTAAATGAATTGTTTCCATATTGTTGAGTCTTGATTTTTTTTTTTTGTATTTTAGACAAAAGTCCTTTGTCAGATATGTGATTTGCAAATATTTTATCCCATTCTGTACCTTCACTTTTTCCCCCCCCTGTTAACAGGGTCTTTTGTTGAACAAATGTTTTTAAGTGTGATGAAGTACAGTTGCTCAATTCTTTCATTTATGGATCATGCTTTTAATGTCAAGTCAAAGAAATCTTGCCTAGATCTTGGATCCTAAGATATTTTTCTTTTATTATTTGTTATTTAGTTTTGTCTAAGACTTTTATAGTTTTATGTTTTACATTTAAATTTGGGATATATTTTGCATTAATTTTTTGTACAATGTGAGGCTTAGGCTGAGGTTCTTTTAAAAACTTCCTTATGGGGAGAAACTGGGTAGCTCAGTTGATTCTGTCTGACTCTTGATTTTGGCTTAGGTCATGACGTCAGGGTTGTAAGACTGAGTCCCACATTGGGCTCCAAGCTGGGCATGAAGCCTGCTTAATATTCTCTCTCTCTATTTGCCCTTCCCCCTCCCTCTCTAAATAAATAAAAATAAAATAGAGATAAAATAAAAATAAAAAATTTTGCTTATGGGTACCCAGCTGCTTCAGTACCATTTGCTAAGAAGGCTCTCCTCAACAGAATTGTGTTTTGTGTTTTGCTTGTTTGTTTGTTTGCATTTTTGATAACAAATCATTTAGGTACATTTCTATGGGCCTGCTTCTGGGTTATCTGGTTTTGTTTCATTGATCTCTGTGTTTTCCATTTTTCCAACATCATACCACCTTAATATATATCTGTAGGTGCTTATCAGGCTTTATATTAGGTGATTCCTCCCACCATATTTTCCTTTGTCAAGTTTGTTTTTGCTATTGCAGGATGTGTGCCTTTTTGTGTAAATTTTATTATGAGTTTATCTTTGCAAAAACGCTTTCTTGGTTATTGTGTTTTTAGTTTTAGTTTTCATATTCATTGTTAGTATACAGAAATGTTGTGACTTTTTGTGTGTTGGTCTTGTATCCTATGACCTTGCTAAACTACTAATTAGTTCTAGGGTTTTATTATTGTTGTTGTTAGCTTCCTATGGATTTTTAATAGACAGTTATACCAGCATATCAGCAAATAGGAGCAGTTTTGTTTACTTATTTCCAGTCTATATATTTCTTTCTTTCTTATCTCATTGTAGTGGTTAGAACCTTCATATTTTGTTTGAACAAGAATGAGGGAGCGTATCTTTGCTCTCTTGCCAATCTTAGATGGAAAGTTATCAGTCTTTCATTACTAAATATAATGTGGGTGATAGGAAGTTTTTGTAGATGCTGCTTATTAAGCTGAAGAAGTTCCCATATGTATCTTGTTTGGTAAAAGTTTTCATGTGAAGGGGTTTTGGATTTTGTAAAATACTACTACTTTATCAATTGATATCAAAATATGATTTCCTTAGTCTGTTCATATAGATGGTAGATTATAAAGATTGGTATTTGAATGTTAAAACACTTTAGCATAACCGGAATAAATCCTGCTTGACAATGGTATATATATTCTTTGTAGACATTGCTGGATTGGATTTGCTATACTTTGTTGAGAACTTCTGTATCTAAGTTCATGAGAGACAGTATCTGTAGAGTATTTTTTTTTTCTTTTTATATTGTCTTAGTCTGGTTTTGGTAACAGAATAATACTAGCCTCATGAAAATTACTTGAGAAGTGTTTCCTCCTCTTCTGTTTTCTGTAGGTAATTTTATAAAATAGGTATTAATTTTTCTTTAAATATTTGGTAAAATTCTCTAGAGAAGCAATCTAGACCCAAAGATTTCTTTTTCAGTAACATTATTTTAATTGGAAGTACTCTGAGAAACGCATACTCCTGCTTGGAAGGGTGGGAAAAGGGTAAGAAGAGAAGATGTGGTGGAAGAAAAATCATCAACTTCTTGCTCAGTGCCAATGAAACCACAGTCGGAAGGGAGGGAAGCATCCTGGTTTTTCTGTTAGTATTTAGCTGGATTAGAAAATAGATTACCAGACAACATCTAATGTTGGGTTGTCCAGTTTGGGGCCATTTGGTTATAGTAGCAGGCTTTATTGGAGATTTTTTAGGTTTGTTTATATTGGTGATTCAGGATTGGATGCTTCTGTAGGACATTAAGAAATCCAGGGAACCCTCTGACATGCTATTCTTCAAGTCCTCCATTCTGCAAGCACCATGTTTTCTTATTCCCATCTTTCAGAGAGTTCCCATGCTTTATGTGCAGGGCTTTTTTGTTGTGTGTGAGAAGACCCATGAGGAATGGGACTATTCCACACTGACAGAATTGGAAATCCATCTACGTTGCCCTATTTTTTTAGAATAAAATAAAAATTGAGATAATGTTTGTGAGAATTACATGATGTGATGATTAACTCAAAGCCTGGAATATTAAAAGTATATAGTTTGAGCTATTAAGGGTCTTCTAATGACTTTGATGAGAAATAAGTTCAGAAGCAGGAAGGGTGGGGAAGATATGAGAAAAATGGAAAGTAAAGAAGGCCAGATTAAAGCTCTGAAGGACTGAGGTGACAGATACTCAGTGCAAGCACATATCTGGTGACCTAAAAGTGCTGGGCGGGACTGGGCCATCCTCTCTCCTGTCTTTCAGTGCCAATCCACTTGCCTGATATCAGATATTTCTCAATGTCAGAGAAATACTGATATGGATAATGGAGAGAAAGTGAAGATAAATTTTATTTTCATCTGAGGGTAGATAAAAATGAATTATTTTAATCATCAGTACTTTTTTTTTCTTGGCTTTACTACAAACTCACATTTAGAGTATCTACTATAATCTAGTCATGAAAAACACAAATTTAAAGCTATGTCAACAATCATGCAATAATTCATAGATGTAGGGGAAAAATACCTGATACTTGAAAATAAAATATTAATATTTGGTGATTTAGAAATACTCCTAATAAGTAAAATAAAGCAAAGTCAGGAAATATAAACATAATCGCTGTATAAATAATTAATCATAATATTTTATCAATCCATAAATCTTCTCATTTCTCTAGAATTCTGAGTGAAGTTCATTTGAATCATAAAATTATCATCCATATTTTATAAACTTCACTAATGTAAATAAATTTAAATATTGACAGTAAAATTAATTTTATAAGACCATCAGATAAATATCTTTTTTTTTTCCCTAACAAGATAGTGGACATTTTTTTTTTCAACAGTTAATCTAACATGTTATGAGTTTACTGGTAACAGGAGGCTGAGAAAACTTCCAGCAACCTTTAAGAATCATTGAATTCAACATCACTTCTTTCTAGAAAGGACCATATTCACATGCTGCTAGATAAATTAAGTTTTCCTTTCTTTCTTTTTTTTTTTTTTCACTTTATGGCAAGCATTTTTATCTTTAAACAACTTTAAACTAACATAAAAATGACAAGAAAAGTACCAAGAATTTCTTTTTGCCCTTCACCTGGATTCTGCAATTGCTGACATTTTGTCATATTCAATTTTATTACTGTCTTTCTGATTCATTAGAGAGTAGGCAGCAATCAAAGGACTCCTTTCCTATTAAGCATGTCAGTTCAGATCCCCAAATTATATATTGGCTAAGTAAAGATTTCAAGTTTTTTTTTTAAATTAACACTTAATTTATTATTTGCCCTAGGGATACAGGTCTGTGAATTATCACGCTTACACATGTCCCAGCACGCACCATAACACATACCTTCCTCAGTGTCCATACCCAGCCATCCTATCCCTACCCCTCCACCCTCCAGCAGCCCTCAGTTTGTTTCATGAGATTCAGAGTCTCTTATGGTTTGTCTCCTTCTGATCCCATTAGATTTCAAGTTCTGTAGATTGTCTCAATAATTTATTTTATGGCAAAAATTATATTTCTTCTCTATGATACAATCTTGAATCACATTTCACATTTAGATCTGGCATCCTTTTTATTAATAAAAACTAATATTTAATGAGTATTTACTAAGCATCAGGCACTTGTGTAATGTTTTTGCATTGGTATCTTATTTATTTATTTATTTACCTTTTTTTTAATGTTAAAAAACCTCATCAGTTTTTGAGGTAGTGTTCCATGATCCATTGTTTGTGTACAACACCCAGTCCTCTATGCAATATGTGCCCTCCATAATACCCATTACTGGGCTTACCCATCCCCTCTACACACCCCAACCCTCATTTGATTCCCAGAGTATACAGTTTCTCATGGTTCATCCAACCCTCTGAATCCCTCTCCCCCTTCATTTTTCCCTTCCTTCTCCTAATATTCTCCATGCTATTCCTTATGTTCCACAAATAAGTGAAACTGTATGATAATTGCCTTTCTCTGTTTGACTTATTTCACTTAGCATAACTCCTCCGCAGCCATCTGGGTTGATGGCTGAGTAATATTCCATTGTATATGTGGACCTCATCTTCTTTATCCATTCATCTGTTCAAGGGCATATCAGCTCCTTCCACAGATTGGCTACTGTGGACATTGATGCTATGAACATCAAGGTGCATATGGCCCATCTTTTCACTATATCTGTATCTTTGGGTTAAATACCCAGTAGTTCAATTGCTGGTTCATAGGATAGCTCTATTTTTAACTTTTTGAGGAACCTCCACACTGTTTTCCAAAGTGTTTTACCACCTTGTATTCCCACCAGTAATATAACAGGTTACACTGGGGAAAGGATCCCCTTTCTCCACAACCTCTGCAACATTTGTTTTTTCTTGTCTTGTTAATTTTTGCCAAGCTGATTGGTGTAAGATAGTATCTCAGTGTGGTTCTGATTTGAATTTCCCTGATGGTTAATGATAATGATCATTTTTTCATGTGTCTGTTAGCCATTTGTATGTCTTCTTTGGAGAAGTGTTTGTTCATGTCTTCTGCCCATTTTTTGACGTGATTATCTGTTTTGTGTGTGTTGAGTTTGAGGCGTTCTTTATAGATCTTGGATATCAATCCTTTGTCTGTAGTGTCATTTGTGAATATCTTTTCCCATTCCGTGGGTTGTTGCTTTGTTTTGTTGACTGTTTTCTTTGCTGTGCAGACTTTTGATCTTGATGAAGTCCCAAAAGTTCATTTTTGCTTTTGTTTCCCTTGCCTTTGGAGACATGTCTTGAAAGAAGTTGCTGTGGCTGATGTCAAAGAGGTTACTTTCTATGTTCTCTAGGATTTTGATAGATTCCTTCCTCATGTTGAGGTCTTTCATCCATTTTGAGTTTATCTTGTGTATGGTGTAAGAGAATGGTCAAGTTTCATTCTTCTGGATGTGGCTGTCCAATTTTCCCAGCACCATTCATTGAAGAGACTGTCTTTTTCCATTGTATATATTTTTTTGCTTTGTCCATAGAGTTGAGAATCCATATCTGGGCTCTCTATTCTGTTCCATTGATCTTTGTACCTGTTTTTGTGCTAGCACCATGCTGTCTTGATTATCACAGTTTTGTAATGTATCTTGAAATCAGAAAACATAATGCCCCAGCTTTGTTTTTCTTTTTCAACATTTCCTTGGCAATTCACGTCTTTTTCTGGTCTCATACAAATTTTAGGATTATTTATTCTAGCACTTTGAAAAATGCCATTGGTATCTTGATTGGGATGGCTTTGAAAGTATAGATTGCTCTGGGCAGTATAGACTTTTTAACAAAGTTTATTCTTCTGACCCATGAACATGGAATGTTTTTCCATCTTTTTAGTGTCTTCTATAATTTCCTTCATAAGTCTTCTGTAGTTTATCTAGAGTATAGATCCTTCACCTCTTTGGTTAAGTTTATTCCAAGTTATCTTATGGTTTTTGGTGCTGTTGTAAATGGAATCAATTCTCTAATTTCTCTTTCTACAGTTACATTGTTAGTGTATCGAAAAGCAACTGATTTCTGTTTATTAATTCTGTATCTTGCCACATTACTGAATTGTTGTATGAGTTCTAGTTATTTAGGGGTGGAGTCTTTTGGGTTTTCCACAGAAAAGTATCATGTCATCTGCAAAGAGAGAGAGTTTGACTTCTTCTTTGCCAATTTGAATATCTTTTATTTCTTTTTGTTGTCTGTTTGCTGTTGCTAGGATTTCTAGTACTAAGTTGAACAATAGTGGTGAGTGTGAGTATCCTTGTCATGCTCCTGATCTTAAGGGAAGAGAATGATATTTGTTGTGGGCTTTCATAGATGGTTTTTATGAAATTGAGGAATTTTCCCTCTATCTCTACAGTTTGATGAGTTTAAATCAGGAAAGGATGCTTATTTTGTCAAATGCTTTTTCTGTACCAGTTGAGAGGACTATATGGTTCTTCTCTCTCCTCTTATTAATGTGTTCTACCACATTGATTGATTTGCAACTGTTGAACCACCCTTGTATCTCTGGGATAAATCCCACCTGCTCATGATGGATAATCCTTTTAGTGTATTGTTGGATCCTATTAGCTAGGATCTTGTTGAAAATTTTGGCATCCATATTGGTCTGAAACTCTTCTTGATGGGGTCTTTGCCTGGTTTTGGGATCAAGGTAATGCTGACCTCATAGAATGCGTCTGAAAGATTTCCTTCTGCTTTTATTTTTTGAAAAAGCTTCAGGAGAATAGGTATTATTTCTTTAAATGTTTGGTTGAATCCCCCAGGGAATCCATCAGGCCCTGGACTCTTGTTCTTTGGGAGGTTTTCAATCACTGCTTCAGTCTTGTTTATGGTTATTGTTTGTGGAAACTGAGGTTGTCAGTTTCTCCTGTTTCAGTCTTGGTAGTTCATAGGTTTTCAGGAAGACATCCATTTCTTCCAGGTTGCTTAATTTATTGGCATATAGTGGTTGATAATAATTTCTAATAATTGTTTCTATTTCTTTAGTGTTAGTTGTGATCTCTCCCCTTTCATTCATAATTTTATTAATTTGGGTCCCTTCTCTTTTCTTTTGAATAAATCTGGCAAGTGGTTTATTGATCTTATTAATTCTTTCAAAGAACCAACTTCTAGTTTTGTTGATTCCCTATACTATATTTCTGGCTTCTAATTCATTGATCTTTGATCTAATCTTAATAACTTCTCTTCTAATTCATGATTTAAGCTTTATTTGTTGTTTTTTCTTTAAGGTGTATAGTTAATTTGTGTATTCAGGATATATATATATATATTATTATTTTTATTTTTTATTTTTTGATTAAGACTTGGATGGCTATGTATTTCCCTCTTAGGACTGCCTTTGCAGGATCCCATAGGTTTTCTCCAATGTGTTTTTATTCTCATTGGTTTCCATGAATTGTTTAAGTTCTTTCTTGATTCCCTGGTTGACCCAAACATTCCTTAGCAGGATGGTCTTTAGATTCCAAGTGTTTGAGTTTCTTCCAAATTTTTCTTGTGATTGAGTTCCAGTTTCAAAGCATTATGGTCTTAGAATATACAGGAAATAATCTCAGTCTTTTGGTATCAGCTGAGTCTTGATTTGTGACCCAGTATGCGATCTATTCTGGAGAATATTCCAAGTGCATTCAAGAAAAATTAATAAATTCTGTTATTTTAGGGATTCTGTATATATCTATGAGGTCCATCTGGTCTGGTATCTCATTCAGAGCTCTTGTTTATTGATTTTCTGCATCAATGACCTGTCTATTGCTGAGTTGAGGGCTCAGGTCGCCTCCTGTTAGCATGTTATTATCATTATGTCTCTTTATTTTGGTTAATAGTTGGCTTATGTAATTGGATGCTACCACGTTGGTAGCATACCATATTTACAATTGTTAGATACTCTTGTTGGATAAACCCTTTAATATTTATATTGTGTCCTTCTGTAAAGACTATAGTCTTTAACTTAAAACCCAATTTATCTGATATAAGAATTGCTACCCCAGCTTACTTTGAGGTCAACTGGCATGAAAGATGGCCCTCCATCCCTTCACTTTCAGTCTGGATGCATCTTGAGGTTGAAAATGAGTATCATGTAGACAGCGTATGGATGGGACCTATCTTTTTATAATCTGCAACCTTGTGCTGTTTCATGGGAGCATTTAGGCCATTCATGTTGAGAGTGATTATTGAAAGATATGATTTTATTTTCATCATGTTGCCTGTGAAGTCCTTGTTTCTATAGATTGTAAATTTCTGTTCTATATCACTCTTGGGGTCTTTCTCCTTTTATAGACCCCCCTTTAATATTTCTTGTAGGGTTAGCTTGATGGTAACAAATTCTTTCAATTTCTGCTGGTCTTGGAAGCTCCTTGTCTCTCCATCCATTCCATTATCTTGCTGGATAAAGTATCCTTGGCTGCATGTTTTTTCACTTATTACCCTGAATATGTTTTATAGTCCTTTCTGGCTTGCCAAGTATCTGGGGACAGGTCTGACATTATTCTAATTTTCCTCCCTTTATAGATAAGAAACTCTTCCCTCTTCCTGCTTTCAAGATTGTTTCCTTGGATCTAAATTTGTAAATTGTGCTATTATATGCTGTGGCATTGGTCTGTTTTTGTTGATCTTGTGAAGGGTCCTCTCTGACACTTGGACATGAATGCTTATATTTTTCCCCCAGATTAGGGAAGTTCTCAGCTACAATTTACTCAAATATATCATCTAGAACCCCCCCTCTGTCTATCCCTTCAAGGATCCCAATAATTCTTAAATTGAACATTTCATTCTGTCACTAATCTCTTCCAGTTTGATTTCTTGGTTTTTAATTTGTTTTTCCCATGCCGCCTCAATTTCCATCTCTTCTATCATCTTATCTTTTATCTTACTAATTCGTTCTTCTGCCTCGTTTACTCTGACAGTCAATGTATCCTGCTTAGACTGCATTTCATTCATCACATTTTTAAGTTCAGCCTGATTAGATCCCATCTCTGTCCTTAGAGATTCTACATTGTTGTTAATATTTTTCTCAGGCCTAGATATTGCCTTGATAATTGTTACTCTAAAATCAATTTTTGACATCTTGATTGTATCCATATCCAGTAGTTCTATGGCAGAGACCACTTTTTTGGTTCTTTCTTTTAGGATTCCTTCTCCTAGTCATTCTGTTGAGGGGTGGTTGAAGGGATGTACAGAGTCCAAATTATTGACCACAACCCAAGCAAGATGCACCTGTTTTATAGGGACCTTAGGGATGCTGGCCTCTTGTTCTTCCAGCCTATTTTCTGGTGGATGGTGGATAGGCCTGTGGTGCTATTACTCAGGCAACCTTGTTTGGGCGAAATTACCCTGCTCCCTGTGGGGAGGGGATGTATTCATTGAAACCTTTTTAGTTTTGATTTTTGTTGTTGTTGTTGTTGTCTGGCATCTTTCCCTGGCAGCTTTGTGCATCTCTTCTGAGAGTCAGAGCAGAAGTGATTGTATCCAAACCTTTGTCTCAGAATAGAGAGAATGCAGTCTGATCTTCTTGGAACTCTCCAGGCCACACTGTCTCTGCTTTTGTCTGTGCTGCTAAAAACCACAGTGTTCTGGGTTGTGCACCCCACAGCAGCACTCCCAGCTCTTGCTTCTAGGTCCAGGCATGTCTCTACCCTTTGTGCTTATACAACTGCAAGGCACCCCTGGGTTGCTTGTGTGCTCCTAAAGCTCTAGGTGTAAGTCTGGTGCACTGTCCTTCTTTACTGCTGAAAAGTCCTTCCTTACTGCTATGGATCTTCAAGTCCGTGCCTGGTCCATAGTGTGGGCAGCTTTTGAGTGCTCTTGTGTTATTTCACCTTCCAGGCTGAAGAGAGAAGCAGGTCTCTTCTCCTTCTGTTTATCTTACAATATTTGTTCACGGAATCATGGATCCCTGCTTCATACCTCAATACCAACCACCAGAGATATTCTGTTTGTGGAGATCCAGATATATCTTCTTATATCTCAGGCTGATTTTGTGGTGTTCAGACTGGTCTGGTAGATATCCTGCTCAATTCAGGGGACCAATTGAAATAGGGTCCCCTACTTCTCTGCCATCTTTTTCCTCTTTCTCTGCCATCTTTTTTATTGCTATGTAATTCACATATCATGACATTTACCCTATTAGAATGGTTTTTTTTTTTTTTGCACTTATTTGGTTTTTAGTATATTCACAAGGTTGTATAAAAATCACCACTATTTAATGCTTGGAATATTTTTATTACTTCAAAAGAAAAACTGCATATACATTAGCAGTTATACTTCATTCTCCCCTCCCCCAGCCCTGGCTGCCACTAGTCTGATTTCAGTCTCTTAGATATGCTTTTTCTGGACAATTCATTTTTATGAAATTATACCATATGCAGCCTTTTGTGTCAATCTTCTTTCACTTAGCATAAGGTTTAAAAAGTAATCTGTATTGTAGCACATACAATATTTTATTTCTTTTAATAGTCAAATAGTATTCCATTGTATGGATATATCACAATTTGTTTACCCATTTTTAGTTGTTGGACATCTGTGTTGTTTCCATTTGGAGCTGTTAAGAATAATGTTGTTATGAACATCCATATACATGGTTTTCTTTATGTAAACATATGTTTTCAGTTCTGTTAGAAATATATTCCTAGTAGTAGAATTCTTGGTTTATATGATAACTCTAAATTTGACTTTTTGAGGAACTGTCAAATTGTTTTACAGAGGAAATACATCATTTTATGTTTCTTTTTCTTTTAATTCTCCATTTGTATAGAATATTTAGTTTTTCAATTATTTTATGATGAATAATACTATGGTTGACATTCTTATAGATTAATTTTTGTACAGATACTTGATTATATCTTTAGCATAAATTCCTAGGTGTGGAATTATTTAAATCTTAAATGCATTTGATTTTTTATTTTTTTCTTTGTTTTGTTTTTCTTTTTTTAAGTTAACATATAATGTATTATTTGTTTCAGGGGTACAGATCTGTGATGCATCAGTATTATACAATTCACAGTCTTCATTATAGCACATACCCTTCTCAATGTCCATCACCCCCATTTTATGTTTCAACAAGGAATAGATGAGGATTCTAATTTCTCAACATATATGGCAACACTTTTCATTTTCTGATTTTATTGATTATTGCCATCTTGATTGGTATGAAGTAACATTTCATTGTGGCTTTAATAAGTATTTACCTAATGGCTTGTGATGTTGTGCCTGTTCACATGCCTTTATTGGCTATTTGTATTCTTGGAGAAATGTCTATTCAAGTTATTTCCTTATTTTCTAATTGGGTGGTTGTCTCTTTCTCATGTTGTAAGAGTTCTTGATATACTCTGGATGTGAAAGTCACAAGATATATGAATTGCAAATATCTTCACCCATTCTGTGGATAGTCTTTCATTTTCTTGATCATGTCCTTGGAGATGGAGAAAAAAATAATTTTGGTGAAATCTTATTTATCTGTTTTTTCTTTGTATGTTGGACTTTACGAATTATTTCTAAGAAACTATTACCTAATTCAAGATCAAAAATATTTACACATATGTTTTATTCTGAGTTTTATAGTTTTAGCTCTTATAGTTTATTTATTTAGATAGTTATTTTTAAAAATTAGATAGATAATTTTTATATATGGTATAAGGTAGGAGTCCAACTTCATTCCTTTGCATAAGATTACTAGCTGTCCTTCAGCACTAATTGTTGAAAAGACTATTCTTTCACCTACTGAGTTGTCTTGGGACCCTCATCAAAAGTCAGTTTATCAAAGATACATGGTGTTATTTTGGAACATTAATTTTTATCCCATTAATTCATTCATCTACCCTTAATCCAATAACCCACATAATTAAATTTTTAACTTTGTGGTAAGTTGTGAATTCAGGAGGTATGAGTCTTCTAATTTTGTTCTTTTAAATTTTTTTTTTTTTTTTTGCTATTTGGAGCCCTGCTGGTTTTGATAGAAATTGTATTATATCTATAGATCATTTTGAATAGGATTGCCATTTTAATAGTATTAAGTGTTCCAGCTCATGAACATGGTATATCTTTTTGTGCATTTAGTATTTTATAAAATTTCTTCCAGTGATTTTTGTATTTTTTACTGTACAAGTTTTGTAGTTCTTTTAAGTTTATTTCCACTTAATTTATTTTTTCTATTTAAAATGAAATTGCTTTCTTAATTTCATTTCCAGATTGTTCATTTCTAGTGTATAAAATCACCACTAAATTTGTATATTCATATTGTATCCTGAAACCTTGCTGAATTTATTTGCTCTAAATTTCCTTGTATATTTTCATATGTTTCTCTAGAAACATTTCATATGTTTCTATATACACAAGATCATGTATGAACATACAGATTGTTTTATTCCTTCCTTTCTAATCTTGATATATTTTTATCTGTTCTTGCATTATTGCTTTGGCTTCAATCTTTTAAAATATTAGATAGAAATAATGAGAGTGGCCATCCTAGTGTTGTTTTGAATTTATGGAGAAATTTTTGGTCTTTCAACATTAAGTGTTATGTTAGCTGTGGGTTTTATCAAGTGGTTTATCATCATGGATTGATACATTTTCTCCCCTACTCTCTTAATAATACATATTGCATAAATACATAATCTTTTCTTGAAATACATCTTATGCTTGGGATAAAGACTATTTGAACTTAGATTTTTTTTTTCAAAATATACTGTTGTGTTTGATTTAGCATACTTTATTTAATATGAAGGTGAATTATAATGAAATCAGTAGAAACATATTTTTCCTAGATTACCTGGTGCTATCAAAAGTAGCTGAAACATGAGCAAAAGCATTTACTCTCTTTGTCACTCAAATCACGTCTTTATAAAAACTAAAATAATATCATTTAACTCACATGTATTTTTAAGGATTAAATAAACTCATACGGATGAAATTTTATGTTTTTTTCTATTTTTATAATTATTACTACTGCATTTTTTTCTGTAAGAGAGTTGGTCTAACTTTTATATTTTTTTTATCTCTTTTTACTTTGTTTGATTTAAATCTTATTCTATCCTTATAAAGTTTGTTAGCCATTTCTTCTTATTTATTGAACAAATATTCATGCTGTGTTTTTCTTTAAAAAAAAAAAAAAAAAAAAGTACTTTAAGGGCCTATTTAGCCAGAGCAGTTCCACAATGACCTTGTTGTTTACACAGTAAAACTTAAACTGTCCCTGCCCCCCCCCACCCCGCTTCCCCCAGGGGACTTACTTAAAACCAGTCCTGGAAACTAGTCCCAGGTAACAAAGCCCAAATACAAGGGTGGGTCAGGCCAGAGGAGGTATTCAATCAGTAGGGGCTCATAATGTCTCCCTAGCTACCAAGGAGTATGGGCCCTGCCTTTGGGTGCCTTTTGGGCACTAATTCTGACCAAGGTGAAAGGCTAGTTCAAATATCTACTATAGGGTAAATTGTAATTCAATTGGTCACTTATGTGTGACCTAGCAGGACTACGCAGCTTTCTCTGTGTTACAATCCCATTGGCCACCTGTGCATGGCCAGGCCCAACCACATGGCCTTCGCCCTTAAAAGCTAGTCTGTAAGGCAGAGAGAGATCACCTCTTTGCAAGAGATGGCCCTGGCTGGTCAGTTTGATTCTCGATGCTTGGCACAAAATAAAGCTTTGCTTGACCTTCGCTTTGTATCAGTCTTGCCCCCTCTTCCATGGACCCAATAGTACAATAAGGGAATTGCTACTTTATTGAAGGTTTCTGGCATTAGCTTATAAAACATTTTCAAACTAACAAATAATATTTTTGGTAACTTTTACTTGCTGATTTAATCTCTTTTATGGCTTTGGATATATTTAGATTTTATTTTTGTGTGTATGTGTGTAGAAAATTTATGAAGATATATTGATAGAAATGTCATTTTTACCTTTTTTCTTATATATCATTTGAAGTTGTTTCTAATTTCTTCTGATTTTTATTTTTATTTATTTTTAAAGATTTTATTTATTTGACAGAGAGAGAGAGATCACAAGTAGGCAGAGAGTCAGGCAGAGAGAGAGGGGGAAGCAGACTCCCCACTGAGCAGAGAGCCCAATGTGGGGCTGGATCCCAGAACCCTGAGATCATGGCATGAGCTGAAGGCAGAGGCTAACCCACTGAGCCATCCAGGCACTCCAATTCTGATTTTTAAATTTCATTTATATATCCAGAATTATTTTCAATTTTTCAAACCCAATATTGTTTGGGGATTTATTTATTTATCTGTAGTCAGTTGCGATAGAAGTTTGCCTTTTGGGGTTAATGCTCAGCATGAAATCAGCCATAATACTGGGCTTGCTAAAATGTAACACTAAGGCTGCTGGGGGGAAGGAAGTTTTCAGAGAAGGGATAGGCCTTTGGAATGCCTAGGCCTGATTGACCTCTCTGCCTTTGGAATGCTGCAGAGACTTGCTTTCCCCAAGGCTCTCTTAACCCAAACAGCCACCCTGTGTTCGAAGAGATATATGCATTGTCCCTTAAGCTATGTTTAGCAGGACAGGCAGATTAGCATATCTTATCTTTCCTGTAAACAGATCCTCCTAGTTTCAGAAAGAGCCCTTGTCAACATCACAGGCCTCAGAAACAGTGATAAGGATTTGTGATTATTGTGAAGGATCAATAAAAGGAGGAGCAAAGAAGAATTCTGGGCATTGACCCCCTTGCCTTCTACTCTCTTTCACAGCCAAGTCTGGAGTGATCTTTCATTTGTTGGTATAGAGATTGCTGGCCATTCCCAGCATTTGCCTGTGTCTAGGTCTTCAGTCTTCTTCCAGGTTTCATACGTATGTCTGTGTACAAATGACAGTCTGTGCTTGTGTTGTTTGTAATTAAATTGAACTCACACACGTGTGTGTGTAAAACTTTTATGTAGTTCAATAGGAGATGTGTTCCTTATTAACTATAAGTCCATATTATCTGGTGCAATGACAAAGTATCTTTAAAATATTATGCACAGTGAAACAATATTTTTATAACATATATGCTTATATAATTGTAAAATGCACTACATGCATGGAACAAATCTAGATTTAAGTATACTAAAACATTAGTACTCCTTACCTCACTGTAGGTGAATTGGAGATGGTTTTATTTACCTAATCTGCAGTTTAACATTTCTCAGGAGCAACCATCACTGATTTTCATTTTAAGTGGAAAATTTTCTTTTATATTGTACTGATATTTTCCAAAATGATTCCTTTTAATTATATCAATCATTTTCTCAAAATGCTTCAGTGATTTGTTGTTCCCAAAGGGTAGTTTAAATTCTTTATTCTAATATTCGAAGTCCTCTGTCACTTGGCAGCAAACTGTATTTCTTCTCTTATCCTAATTCTCACACTCAATACAACAATTCCAACCAAATGCTTTTACCAGCTGTTCTCACAAATTTCTCTCTCCAATCTTCATACTTTTTGTGCACTCTGTTTCATCTACCCAACTGAAAATATCTCTATGTTTTTTTTCTGCCTATGTGAATCCTACCTATTCTTCAAAATGCAATTACTCTTTCTTCACCTTTTATAAAGTCTTCCTGGGGGGAAGGGAAACAAAACAAAACAAAACAAAAGGGAGTTCTTTGAATATCTTAATGCCAATATTACTTTACTAATTTTCTAATTAATATTTTACTACTCTGGCATCCATTTTAGCGGCATTAACTCAGGATTGCATAAACTTGTTGCATTTTGGGACATGTTCGAAGCTGCCCAACTAACAGGGTGAGTGGGGAAAGTTATCCAGTGCATGCATGCTGGCTATGCAAGCTGTGTGTCTTAGTATAAAGCTGCATCTGCCCAGAGCAAAGAAAGACTATTTTTATAAAAAGATTCCATCCATAGAGGAAGTCATGTTGCAATTATAGTCTGTCCAGAGACTGCATCCTTATATAAGCCACAGGATGTTCAGATAAATAAGTAATTTCATGGCTCCTCATAACTAACATTTTAAAGGGATTATATCTGTTGCCTCAAATTAGGATATGGAGTATTTCTGTAATTTTTTGTATACATTAGATCACCTAGCACAATGCCACATGAATGGTTTATGAACAGATATGCACAATTCAGATATATCTGTCATGAAACAAAATCTCAGGGATATCAAGACAGATTCCTACATTTCAAGCAAATCGTAGCTTCAGCAACTTTGCCACCTACTTTTACAAATGCCAGTGAGGCAATGAAAAGAGTTTGGAAGATAATAATCACCATAACCTTTACTCATTATCAGTTATTACTTAACAATAGTAACTAGCATTTAAAGACTATTTTACAGGTTTAAGGTACATCATCATTAGATAATAACCATGTCCTTTCCATTTCTTTTTTGATGCCTAGGTTGGTACCTGGAATAGTAGCCTCCTGGCAAATATTTCTTAAAGGAATAAAATAAATTCAATATTAATTGTCACTACATACATAAGTGAAACACCATGGACTTTTTCATACTGTTGAGCATCCTGTGATAGGAGTGGGAAAAATCAGTCACAAGGCCAGCAAGTGGAATGTTCTCTCTGTTATGGCTTTCTTATTAAAAGAAGGAGTGGAGAAAGCACATTTCCTGCAGAGTACAGGTAATAAAGAGTATACTAAACTATAAAAGTCACTTAAGCATTCTCTTACATGTTCATAATGGTATTTAAAATCAAATAGTTTATTTTCCTCCAAATTAGAAATGTTTTGCTGGTAGAGGCCATGCTGCCTGTGTTTATTTGAGAAACAAACCCAAGTTAATATGCTTGTCCTGAGGGGTTTCAACAAGTGACCTTGGAAAGTTGTCACAACTAAATCTAGAGCTGATTATTGTGATGAATGCTATTAGAAATAGCCACTTTGAAAGTTTGTCTCCAGCATTTTAATTGTGGAGATGTCATCAAATCTGCCACATATGTTTACAATGGTTAGCTATAAAAGAATACAGGTTGAGGAGCTGTTCACACAGACGTGACGCAGGGTCACGCACCACTCTTCTGCTGAAGCCAGAACAATGTGTGCGGCCTTTTGCAGGGAACATGCACTTGGTTTATTCCATACACTCTCACTAAAAATGCTTTCTGCTTCAAAGCACCAGAAAGTGATGCTTTTTGATAACACAAAACTTGTAACCTCCAGTTGTTCTATCGGCATTAGCTTCTGGGAAATTCTGATCTGAGCTAACAGCACAACTTTAAGAATTGTTCAAGTCCTTGCTGCATGCATATGTTTCTACGTGCTCACTTTCACTGTGGTTGAATACTTCATTTTCATTTTTCTTCGAGTTTAAAAATTTGTTTTATCTTAATTATTCATGCTTTTGGTAATTTGCCTGAAAGTCCTTAGAAGGAACTGGGGTAAACATGTAGACAAATTGTTCTCCAGTATAAGCTACCAAGTTAAAAGTAGAAACAGAAAAATGTGGGAACCCATTTTACAGATAAAGAACCTGAGGCACTGGGCGCCTGGGTGGCTCAGTGGGTTGGGCCGCTGCCTTCGGCTCAGGTCATGGTCTCGGGGTCCTGGGATCGAGTCCCTCGTCCGGCTCTCTTTCAGCGGGGAGCCTGCTTCCTCCTCCTTCTCTCTCTGCCTGCCTCTCTGCCTACTTGTGATCTCTCTCTGTCGGATAAATAAATAAAATCTTTAGAAAAAAAAAAAAAAAAAAAGAACCTGAGGCACTGAAGTGTAACATGATCTAAGGACAAACACAGATTTTTAAACCATAGCTGTGTGAATCTTCACAGTCCCATTTGTTTTCCTCTTCTCACAGGGACATGTGATGAGCGCACACAAACTTGCATAGTTTCATCCCTCACTGGTTTCCACTCTGTCCTCAGCTGTGCCCTTTGCCCCATTTGCAACAGAACCTAAAAAGGTAAAGAAAAAGACTGTTGACTTAGATTAGACTGTGCCCCCAGACACCCAGTGTGTTCCCACTTTGAAAACGGGTTGACGGGCACCCGGGTGACTCAGTGGGTTACAGCCTCTGCCTTCAGCTCGGGTCATGATCTCGGGGTGCTGGGATCGAGCACACGTTGGGCTCTTTGCTCAGCAGGGAGCTTGCTTATCCCCTCTCTCTGCCTGCTGCTCTGCTTACTTGTGATCTCTCCCTCTCTCTATCAGGTAAATAGATAAAATCTTAAAAAAAAGAAAAGAAAGAAAGAAAGAAAGAAAACGGGTTGACTTGAGTTCAACTTTTCTTTTTTTTTTTAATATTTTATTTATTTATTTGACAGAGAGAAAGATCACAAGTAGGCAGAGAAGCAGGCAGAGAGAGAGGGTGAAACAGGCTCCCCACTGAGCAGAGAGCCCAATGAGGGGCTGGATTCCAGGACCCTGAGACTAGTGACCCACCCAGGAGCCCCTCAACTTTTCTTTTGCAAAATTTCAACTAGGAATCTTAACACATGCAAAATATTAAACCTTGAATTTGAAATCTTTTCTGTGGATTTATTTTTTTTTTATTATTATTATTTTAATGCTTGGGATGGGATTTGTTTAATGGCAAATATTGTAACATAGTATTCAAGTTAAAGTTCCCTAGTTTGACCAACTTTGAGAAGGAAACAAAAAATTGCGTCTGCATCAGGACTATGTCAGAAACTGTGCCAAGGAAGGTCTGAAATGAATGAAGATATTACAAAGTGCCACAAAGCTGATTAGTGTGCTGAATCTTCCTGTAGAAGGAAATTTGCTGGCATCACCCCTGGGTCCTAATTTGAGAATGACCTCAAGTCATACTCCCCAAGGTACTATTAAAGAAATACCATACTGAGGAGGACTTTTGATAGATGAATAAAATATTTATTCTCTCCATACATAAATAAGTTTATTTCTTTAACTGTTAAAGCTAAATCATTTATTTTTATTACAGGTTTCTTTATTACAGAGAGCCTTAATGTGTTAATAAACACTGTCAGTCTCAAAGAAAGGAAGGCAATGATCAGTTTCTCTTTAGTTTCTGTGGCCAAGGGTAAAAAGCTTCCTGAAGATTGTGCCCTACAAATCACAGTTTGTGAAATATTAAGACACATAAGAAATGATACATCACTTTACTTCCTGTTATTCTAAAAAATAAAAATGTAAGTGTATAGATAGTCTTAAATGCATATTTGATTTTATGGGTATGGAATCCTGTTGCTTGGGTTTGTACGTGGCTCTACCATTTACTAGTTGTGTGAACTGGAACAAATAATTTAGCTTTCTGTTCTTTGATTTACTCATAGGCTAAATAAGGATAATGAAAAAAGACAAATTGCAATGATAAATGTATTTAGAGCCTATAGCTGCAGATTTTTCATTTTCTAATCCACGTTTTTTTCTTCTCACATGAACATATGTGTGGTGTGTGCATTAACTTGGCACAGCCTCCTTCCCCTCTTCACTGCTTTCCACTGATTCTTCAAGTGTGCCCTTCTCTTTTTGAGACAGAATTGGGTTGTTTTGATGATTCCTATGTATAGAAGAGCCTAGAAAAAAACTCAGTGAATATTAGCTAATGTACATGTGATTTATTTTTTATTAAATATATTATTATATATTATATATGCATAAGAAATATATATGTTATGCTATAATTATAAATAACATACTATTTATATATATATTCATTTATATGTCAGTATATTATAACTCTTATATAAGTTATGTATTATGGAACATATGTTATTAAATAATATTTATATAATATTATAATTATATAATTATATATAAGGCATATATATTTATAAGGCATAAATATTCCTATAATCATGAATAAAATATTTTTTTTTAAAGATTTTATTCATTTATTTGACAGAGAGAGATCACAGCAGGCAGAGAGGCAGGCAGAGAGAGAGGAGGAAGCAGGCTCCCCGCCGAGCAGAGAGCCCGACGCGGGACTCGATCCCAGGACCCCGAGATCATGACCCGAGCCGAAGGCAGCGGCTTAACCCACTGAGCCACCCAGGCGCCCCATGAATAAAATAATTTAAAAATAATTATATTTAAAAACATCTCCAAGTTGTTAGCTTATATTTCACTGTTGTAACACATATACATTAAGTATCATGCATTTTCAGTCTTATAAAATCTCTCTAGCATGCCTCCAAGGCAAGTTCCCTCAAGAGCTGGAGAAATCTTTTGGCCAGAACCTTTGCACATTTAACCTCTATACTGTTCTGAGACTAAGTATAAGCACATGTCTCCATAGGAAGCATTTAGCAAAGCATTTGCTACCATCAGCTGAGTCCCTATAATGTGCACCATTCTTGACACCTGCTATTTCAAATTCTCATGCTGGTCTTATAAGGTCAATAATGTCACCGTCAGATAAAGAAACTGGGGCTAGAGGAAGTTTCACAGCTAGTAACACATGGAACTTGGATTATAAACCAGGACTTACTGATGTGAAAGGTCCCTTCTTTGAGCTCCCTGCTGCAGCCATAGGAGCCATAGGAGCTCTGGAATCCAATCCAGCCATAACTCTCACATGGAGAGGCTAGGTGGCAAGGCAACTGAAGCACACCAACCAGATTAAGAGCAGCAAAACACAGAATCAGGAATTATCCCAATGAATCGGAATACTCCATGCCGTCTTCTATGTTTAATGTAAAATGTGAGAAAAATGAAAGGATTATTTTCCCAATTTTCTATTTTTCTATTCATTAGATTTTTGAAAATGTCTGTTTAAGTTCACCCCATAAATCAATATCAATGGTATGTCTTAGCTTAACCAAGAGGCTTGCTTACTCAGTTGTATTGTTACGTGAGGTTGCACAGACATACACTTAGCACATTTTCTTAAGAGGAAATAAAATATTTCATATTTTACTTCATTAATCTCCTCAGTACTCCTATAATTTCTAAGGAAGTATTCACTTATACATACGAATCAGGTACACTGGATTCAGAAAGAGCGGCGTCAGTAGAAGCTTTAATTTGTCAAGATGACAAGGGTATTTCCTTGCTCATGATGCCATATCTAAAACTCGGGCTTTCTTTAGTGGTCACAAATCACTAAATGAGATTATAATGAATAAGGTTTGGACATGGAAGCGATTATCATGTTTTCAAACTATGTATTACCTAGGTGCTCATTTTACAATCTTTACCAAATACCTACTACATGCAGGCATTGTTTGAAGGGTTTTAGATACAGCAAAGGACAAAATAGGAAAGAATCCCTGCATGTGTAACACTTACATTCAAATGGGAAAAAAGATAATAAACTGATGAATTACACAGACACACCCTTTACATACACCACACCACCTTACATATAAAGGTGATAAATGCTATGGAGAAAATGAAAGCAGGAAAGAAGAGGAAATACAGTTCAAACAAAGGGAGGTCTGATTTTAAAAAGTGTGGTCAGGAAAAATCACTGTGAGAAGTCGTTTCCTTTTTAGATTTTTTCCTTTTCTTTCCTTTTTCTTTCTTTCTTTCTTTCTTTTTTTTTTTTTTCTTTTTGTTGCTCTTGTTTTGTGATTTTTTGTTTTTAAAATTTGAAGGTGGTCAAGCGCAACCCATGCTGGTGTTGGCCAGGAGTATTCCTGGCAGGAGAAATGATTGCAAAGATGGGCATGTACCTCGTGTGCCAGAGGAATAACAGAGAAATCAGTGGGGCAGAATGAGTTCGTGGTGAGGAGCCCAGGAACAAATGAGATCAGACAGTTAATAGAAGCCCAGCTCTTACTGATCTAGAAGAAAGTTCTAAAGATTTTGGTTTTGGCTGAGAGAAGATAAGCTATCTGGTAGTAGGTTATCTAGCAAAGACTTTGAGAAGAATTATGTGATAAGATTTTTATTTTAAAAGATCACTCTGGACCTTTTTATCTAATTTATAAAAAGCTGCAGAAGACTGGGCCACAGATCTTATTATGACAAGAAGATATTTCATCAGAGGGCAGAAAACACAAAGAATCATAAATGAGCTAAATTTCTGAATGGGTGAGGCTGTTCTTAGGAGTCTAGAGACCCATGGATGCTTTATCACTGGTTCAGAGCTAGAAGGAACAATCATAAAAGAGGGAATTGAAGAAAAAGCCCACCTTCAAATGACACCATGAGGCCTGGTATGAGGAATGAGAGTTCCCAGATATCCTACCACAGAGTGAATCGACAGCAATCAGCACTCCCCGCACTGCCCCCCCCCACCATGGGCCTTCCACTGCAGGCAGCAGTACAGAAAAGACTCAGGAATAAGTGATAAAGTCCATAGAATTTCTCCCAAAACATCCAAGACCATTGCTTGGTGCTGAGCAGCAGCCTAATGAAGGGTTTTAAAATAACTATGATAAATATATAATAAAACCAAGTGGAAAAGAAAAGTGATATATAGGATCAGATAAGGAATCTCAGCAACTCAAGGGAAACTACAAAAAGTAAGTAATGGCAATTTTAGAATTTAAAAAGTACATTAGAAATTAATAGTCATTTGGTAGATTTGACCATAATCCAGACACAACAAAGGAAAGGATCAGGAACTAACATATAAAGACCCAAATAGATTTTAAAGAACCAAACAGACCATCTGAGACTTGTAGGAGAGTATTAAATGGTCTATCATACTTGCAATTGAAGTCTTAGTAGGAGATGTGAGAGGAATAGAGATATGACGTTTTTTTTTGTTTTGTTTTGTTTTGTTTTAAATGATGAAGAAAATAAACCCACAGATCTAAAAACAGCAATAAACTCCAAACAGGAGAAATACTTCTTAGACACATCAGAGACAAACTGTTGAAGACCTAAGATAAAATGAAAATCTATAAATCAACCAAGCAATTGGACACATGACATTCAGGAAAACAAAAATAAAGATGTCTAGGGGCACCTGGGTGGCTTAGTTAAGTGTCTGCCTTCAGCTCAGGTCATGATCCCAGGGTTCTGGGATCAAGCCCCACATTGGGCTCCCTGCTCAGCAGGAAGCTTGCTTCTCCCTCTCCCACTCCCCCTGCTTGTGTTCCCTCTCTTACTGGGACTCTCTGTCAAATAAACAAATAAATATAAAATCTTAAAAAAAAAAAAAAAAAAAAAAAGATGTCTGTCTTCTACTCAGAAATAGTAGAAGCCCAAAGACAGTGGCAGGGAATTTCACCTAAGGCAAGAAACATTCAATGTATAGCCAGTGTACATGTTTTCAAAAATAAGGTGATACAAAATTATTTTATGGCAGACAAAGACCAGATAAATTAATTTTCAGGCTAAAGAAGGGAAATCATATGTACATGTGAATTAATGTGGATGAAACATATGACAGAAATCAAAATACATTATAATGAACAACTCTCCACAAATTAGGAATAGAGAGAAATCATCTTCATTTTCTGAAGAGTGTTTACAAAATTCTAATGATAGCCTACTCCTTAATGACAAAAGACTGAATGCTTTCTTTCTAAGACTAGGAACACAGTAATGATGCTTGCTCTCATCATTTTCATTTACACAGTACTGACATTTCTAGTCATTGCATTAAGGTAATAAAAATTAAAAGCCTACATATTAGAAAGGAAGAGGCAAAGAACTACTTCTATTTATAGATGACTTCAATGTCTGTATGAAAAATCCAAAAGAATCTCTAAAAAACAAATCCTAGAATGAATACATGAGGTTGGTTAGGTCACAGCATCCAAGACCAATACGCAAACATTAGATTCATTTCTATATACTAAAAATAAACATGTGAAAATCAAGTTAAAAAACAAAATACCGTTTATAATCATTATACAAAAATGGAATAGCCAGGTACACCCTTAATAAAACATGTATAAGATATGCATGTTGAAAAATATGAAATGCTGTTAAAAGAAAGAAAAGGCCTCCATAAATGGAGAAACAGTTTGTTAATAGGTTGAAAGACTCAACATAGTGCCAATTCTTATTTTTTTTTTTTTTAAAGATTTTATTTATTTATTTGACAGAGAGAGATCACAAGCAGGCAGAGATGCAGGCAGAGAGAGAGAGAGAGAGGAGGAAGCAGGCTCCCTGCTGAGCAGAGAGCCCGATGCGGGACTCGATCCCAGGACCCTGAGATCATGACCTGAGCCGAAGGCAGCGGCTTAACCCACTGAGCCACCGAGGCGCCCAACATAGTGCCAATTCTCTCCAACATTATTTATAAGCTTAAAACAATTTCTACTAAAATGCCAGTAAGATGGTTTTCTTTTGCAGACAAAAACAAGTTTCTGATTATGTTTCTATGAAAAGGCATTAGAATTCATATAAAATATATATGAGAAGGCACTACAGTAACTAAAAAAATAAAATCTTGTAAAAGGAGAGTAAAGTGAGAAAAATCACTCTACCCTTATGGAAGAGCTAATATATATCTAGACTAATTACATAGTGTAGTCTTGGTAGAGGGAGAGGGGCTACAGTCAGTGCAACAGAACAGAGAACCCAACAATAGACCCACCTGAATCTGCCCAGCTGTGTTTTGACAAAGGTGCAAAAGCAATTCAGTAGAATAAAGATACCCTTGTTCAGGAAGTGGTGCTGGAGCAACCAAAGGTCCATAGGGAAGAAAGAGCTTTTGTGGAGAGGTTAGGCCAAAAGCCTGAATGTGGTGGATGCAAGAGAGAACAAGGGAAAGATGTTTGCAAAACCCCAAGAACAAAATATTGTTTGGAACATAAGTATCATAAGGACCAGAAAGAATTAGGAGACTGGTAGGAAAAAGCAGGCTGGGTCAAGAAAGTTACATTAACACAACCTTTGTTCTCACTTAGAAAGGGATTATAGATACCAGTCCTTTGTATTCATTAAAAATCATGCCTATAATCCATTTAATTAATAGAAGCTATTTGCTTCTACAAATTTCTGTTATTGCACATTGTCATTATAATTGGATTTTTACTACTTTTAGCTGATCTTCTCCTCTGATATACTAAAATATTATTTAATAACCTGTACTGTGGTTTTCCTCGTCACGGTTCCAATATCTAGTAACTGCCAAGCATATAGCTGGAACTGGAGAAATATTCATTAAATGCAATTAAACTAAATGAAGCCCAGTTACTAAATGGCTTGATTTCAGTTTTAAAGCCATTGCTCTCATGCTCTTTACCCCTGAAACTTTGCTGAAGCAATTTCCCCCCAGACTCTCTCCAACTGAATTTAACTTCAGCCACAGGTCCCACTCCTTCTATGCTATTTGAAGGCAAGTTCAAATTAACTCTTCCAGATTCATCTCTTGTAGTTACTAACAAGCTTCATTGCATGGTTTTCTCTGTGAAATGTAGTACTTATCTCTCCAACTGATATATCACTTCTAGAACATCCCTAGAGTTCCCATAACCTTTAGATTTTGTTCGTTGATAGATTATATGTTCCCAGAGAGGGAACATGAATCTCCTATTTCTTCTGTTCCTTTGTGTTCATCCTTATTTCTAGCATTTCTTCAAATGTGAAGTCAATGCTGTGGTTATTGTGTTCATGTACTAGATTGTATTTGACTCTATAAGTGGAATGGTGGGAGAACATAATATTCCAAACCCTGAAACTAATGAAATAGATTTGCTTTTTGGATAATTTATCATAGCAATGATATTTTCAGTCTAGATTTCTACAGCTTATCTTCACTAGATCATCCACTTAGTACATGACATTTCTTTTTTTTTTTTTTAATTTGACAGGCAGAGATCACAAGTAGGCAGAGACGCAGGCAGAGAGAGAGGAGGAAGCAGGCTCTCCGCAGAGCAGAGAGCCCGATATGGGGCTCGATCCCAGGACCCTGGGATCATGACCTGGGCTGAAGGCAGAGGCTTTAACCCACTGAGCCACCCAGGTGCCCCAGTACATGACATTTCTAATAGTTACTTATAATCTGGTTAAGATATGTAGTGTTAATACAGGTGTTTTTTTTCTTCTTCTTTTTGTTCCTAACCACACGTCTCTGGTTGAGTAGAATTAGCTGTGGGCTATTTAAGCCAATGGGTCAACAATGGCATGGAGTTCTTTCTAGGGAGAGCGTATCTCAATGAATGTTTGGATTGTTTATGGATAAACTTTTGCAAGAGAAATAAAGTAAGAGCTAATTAGGTCTACATAGTAACTAAAGCATTTATGAGCTATATGTTTGTATTTTGAGATGGTTGATGAAAATCCAGACAGCGAATGTAGAGAGTACTTCAGGAGAGAGCAAGATCCATGTGAGGAAAAAGTGATAATTTAGACCTCAAAAAAATTAAAAATTCTTGCTCTGTGACTGATCCCATTAAACAGACAAAAGCAAGCTTAAAGAGTAGGAGAAAATATTTGAAAACTACATATCCAGCAAAAATAGCTTAGTAATTAAAATGTATAAAGAACTCCAAAAACTCAAAAGTATTAAAAAAAAGAAAGAAAGAAAAAATAATCCACAAAATTCCAATTAGGAAATGAAAAAAAAAAAAAAAACATAAACAGACCTTTCATGAAAGAGGAAATACAGTTGATGAATAAACACATAAAAAATGTTCAATGATGTTGGCTATCAGCATTGGCTACAATGAGATATCACTAAACACCTATCAAAATGGCTTTTAAAAAATAGTGATAACCAAATGTTGCCAAGGATGAGGAAGATCTTTATCACTCATGCATTGTTTAGATGCACCAAAATAGGGGAGCCTGAGTGGCTCAGTGGGTTTAAAGCCTCTGCCTTTGGCTTAGGTCATGATCTCAGGGTACTGGGATTGAGTCCCGAATGGGGTTCTCTGCTCAGTAGGGAGCCTGCTTCCCCCTCTCTCAGCCTGCCTCTCTGCCTACTTGTGATCTCTGTCTGTCAAATAAATAAATAAAATCTTAAAAAAAAAAAAGAAAGAAAAGAAAAGATGCACCAAAATAAATTCTTAGTGGATCTAGTATTTGCAAAAAAAAAAAAAAAAAATCTTATATAAGCCTTTTAGAAAAAAATTCTAATTATTTTGTTCCTTAGGTATCAGGAAGCAAGAGAAGGAACCAAAAATGTACAAAGCACAAACTATCAGATTTGACTATATTAAAATAAAATGAAAGACAAAGAGATTGCTTTATCTCTCTAGAAAAAAAACCCTAAAATTGTGAATAGACAAGACAAGCAATTCATTTGCACATAATATGAATAAGAAAGTAGCCCCAAATACATGAAAATGTAGCTTCACAGAAGTACTGGAAATATAAATTAAAATGATTCGACATCAATGTTTGTGCCTCAGATATTTTGCTTTTGGTTCTATATATTCTCTGATTTTTCCACATGGACATCCACTCAGCTTCTTGGTACATGCAAAAACAAAAACAAAAACAAAAAAACACCCAGGTATATGAAGAAGTTAGCACTCATGTCATGGACATGTGAGCGTGGGCAATAGGAACTGGTAGATAAATGATCCTTTTTCTGTTAACCGGCTGGGTAATTCTTGGTTGCGTTCTCTATAGATTCTCTAGTAGGATCTAGACATAGCTGCCCACAGGGGTAATCAGCTGGATAGCATATATAGATAAACTTCTTATACATAAGGCTTTTTCTCCGTCTGCTTTTTTCAGGAAAAGATATCTGTCTTTATTACAAAGCAACATACATTAGTTTTATGACTATAAAGTTATTTAATCAGTTATAAAATTATCTATATATTTCATTCAGCACAAAATATTTCTTGAATGCCTGTAAATCTGGAATTATCTTATGCATGGATCTAACAGTAAGCAAAACTAAAAAAAAAACAACAAGGAAACTTTGTCTTCTAAGAGTGTATAGTCTAGTGGTGAAAATGTGTATTTGACAAAAATCACACAAAACAAATTAGAAAATGTGCAAAGCAAGTACGAGGGGTTATAGACTGGTCAAGTAAGGATAATAGATCTAGTCATGGGGACCAGGGAAGGTTTCTTTGACAAAGTGGTGATTGGCTGGACAGAAACCCCAGGAAGAGTAGGGATTATTGAGGCAATGAATATATGGTTAGGGGAAGAAAGGACATTCTTTTTTTTTTTTTTTTTTTTTTTTAAAGATTTTATTTATTTATTTGACAGAGAGAGAGCACAAGTAGACGGAGAGAGAGGCAGTCAGAGAAAGAGAGGGAAGCAGGCTCCCTGCTGAGCAGAGAGCCCGATGCGGTCCTCGATCCCAGGACCCTGAGATCATGACCTGAGCCGAAGGCAGCGGCTTAACCCACTGAGCCACCCAGGCGCCCAAGAAAGGACATTCTAGAAAGAAGAGCAGGGGCAAAGATTTGGAGGCTGAAGTATTAATGAAACATGTATCATGAACATACAAAACATGAAACAAACAAAAATACACAAACAAAGCATCTGGGGCTAGGTATCAAGAGGAAGCTTTGTGCAACTTGACACTAGGGAGATACGTAGGGACAATGTCAGGTGATTCTGTGGGACACATTAACGACTTTTTTTTTTTAATCCCAAGAGTCATGAAATTGAAGGAAGCATATATTTTTTTTTCTTCATTTATTTTTTTATTTGCAGGAGGAGTTTTTTTTTTTTTCTTCATTTATTTTTTTATTTGCAGGAGGAGTTTTTTTTTTTTTCTTCATTTATTTTTTTATTTGCAGGAGGAGTTGTTTTGAAGGAAGCATATTTTTTAGTAAAGAATTGAAATTATCGATTTCTGTTTTCAGAAGATCATTCTATTATGGCTAATATTCATTGAGAATTTACCCTATGCCAGACATTGTTCTGAGCACTATGTGTGTGTTACATTTTGGGTGCTCATAATTTCCCTACAGGTTTTGCATTGTTACCCACACTGTAAGAGTGAGGAAATAGAGGAGTAGAGCAATTATCTTGTCCAAACTCACACGGTGAAAGTATGGCAGAGCAAACCCCAGCAGTCAGACACTCTCTCTGTGAATGCCCAAACTGAACTGCCCCTACAATGTGAGAAGGAGAGAGTGGAACAGTAGATGTGGGGACCCAGTTAGAAGGTTATTCCTGCCATCCAGCGAAGGGACATACAAGCTCGGTCTATGTGATCAAAGTGAGATGGACAGAAATGGATGGATACACTATGATTCTCAACTGGAAGAAACGTTGCTCTCTACTCCCAACCCAGGATATTCAGCAATGTCTGGAGCACTTTTGGTTGTGAGAACATGGGAAGACCTCTAGTGGTAGAGGTCAGGAATGAGGCTACACCTCCTACAATGCATACGATAGAACCCCACAACAAAGAATTATCCAGCCCAAAGGATCAACGGTGTCTAGGTTGAAAACCCTGGTATAAAAATATCTGGGGAGAAAAACTGATAAAACTTGATGGTGAATGGGGGAGGGGTTTGTGGGATGAGAGAGCAAGAGGTGGATGGGTTTTGTGGGATGAGAGAACAAGTGGTATCAGGGATATTGTGTAACAGAAAAACTGTCACAACACTATAGGGAACACAGCAAACATACTGGGTTTGAAGGAATTTAAATTGAGTAGTCAACCAAAGAGAGGTATCATGTGATCACTAGGTTTTAATTAATTATAGGGCACAAAAGAGAATTCTGCATTTGAGACATATATTTTAAGTTATCTGGGTGTAGACAACATTTGAAATCATGAACACAAATAATATTTTCAAGGGTTAGAACATAGGCTAAAAGAAAATAATGCCTTAGGACTGAGTCTTGAAGAGGTCCAATGTTTAGTGGTCTTTTACTGAAGGAAAAAAAGATGAGCAAGAAAGAGAGAGAGTAAATGGAGAGAGAGAGAGAGGGAGATACCAGAGAAGTAGTAATAAAAACAAAATATTGTGGTATTTAAGAAGTTAAGGGCATATAATTTTAAAAATAATAGTGCTTAGAAGTTAAATAAGGTAAATGGGGGAAAAAGTCTGTTTCAAGTATATGGAGGTAATTGGGTTCTAATTGAGAACTAATTTGGAATAAGAGTTTTTTGAATTGCAGTGGAGTTAGACGTATCCCCAGCACACACACACACACACACACACACACACACGCATACACATCCTCACACAGATCATTGTCCCCCGCCAAAAAAATCTAAATACCTTACTGAATACTATGTAGCTTACCATGTTCTAGACGCTATAAATGCAAAATGATAAATGTTTACTCAAATAGCACAAGGTGTTTGTTGGTAACCCCTTTTCAGAGATGAAATGAAGGTTCAGTGATGTTAGGTGATTTGTCAGAGGCCACATAAAAGGCATAATCTGGTTCCTAACCCAAGACATACAGTCTCCAATGCCCATATTCTTTCTCTTAAATAGAACAATAAGGAAAAGCTCCAAACTCAGTGGCATCTGTGTATGTTGACTTTAATCTTATTTACAAAATTTGGATTCATCTCACTCTGATACAAAATTGTTTTCACATGTTTTCTTCCTTTTTATAAGCAAGGTGGACCATGGGGCTATTAATCATTGCTGCAACAGATAAAGCTGACTTGTAAAAACCAATCTCCATTATTCATTTGGAACCACATTGTGGACTGAGATACTGTATCACCGAAGGAAACAGATGGTCCATGTTCCTGGTAAAAATACTTTACAAAGGCATTCCTGTCTGCAGTTCACAGGTTCTGAATCCATTCCTATCAAATGTGATACTCACAAGGTCATCACATACAGCTGGTCTTTAACGACTTTGCAATAGAAAATACAACACATTTGTAAATGACAGTAGAAAAAAAAACAGCAAGTTTAGATATGAGAATCAATTAAATATAGTATATTCTGATTTCAGATATAACAATGAGAATAGCTAATGAAATGAATAAAATCTGTTTTATAATTCTTCCTAACCACCCTCTGTTTATCCAACTGCCCCCCCTTTAAAAATTTCTTTTTCCATTTCTAAAATTTTATTTTATTTTTTTCAGTGTTCCAAAATTCATTGTTTTGCACCATACCCAGTGCTCCATGCAGTATGTGCCCTCCACAATACCCAGCTGGCCCTCTTTTGTTTAAGTTCCACCGTTTAGTTAAAAAGACTTTTTTAAAAATGCAAATCATACTACTCTGCTGACCTGTTTAAAATCTTTAGATTACTTCCCATCACCTACAGGGGGGTAATTTTGAGCAAGCTACTTAAACTCTCTCTAACAAGTTCAAGATTACAAAGTTAATAAAGTGACTGAGTTGGGAGTAAATCCCATGACATCAGCCTTCTGCTTTAGCTTTCAACCATGAAGTTGTAATAATTTTCTAAAACAGGAGCTGGTAAACTATGTTCCGAGGACCAAATCCAGGCTACCACTTGTTTTTTACATCCACATGCTAACAAACTTCTCTACATTTATAAATAATTGAAAAACAAGTTAAAAGAAAATGAAATTTCATAACATGTGAAAGTTACATGAAATTCAAATATCAGAGTCCATGAAAAAAGTCTTCTAGGAACACAGCCATGACCATATGTTTACGTATTGCCTATGGCTCCTTTCATGCAACAACAAAGTTGAGTAGTCACAGCAGAGATTGCTTAGCCCACAAAATCTAAAATATTTACTATCTGGTCCTTCATAGAAAAGAGTATGCTCACATCCAAATTAACAACTAGCATCAGGGAAGAAGGAAGTAGGAAGCTAGAGAGATAAGTAGAGTGAAGTTAGCACAGGTCAAATTGCTTCATCCAGAAATTTGGACTGAAAATAAATATGCTTTACGCATTAAAATATATTCCTTTGAATGTTAATCTTTCTTAAATTGAATTGCCTAAAATACATAGATGGATGTATATAATGTATATAATGTATATAATATATACATAATGTATATAATAATGTTGCATACTGTGGTTAAACATGTCTAAATTATGCATGGATAATCAATTGGGTGTATTTTGCTGTTCTATATCTTTTGCCCTTAAAGCACTATTCTTTTTCCCTGAAAACTTCTCCTGTACTATTTCATTAACATTATTTTTTTTCAAAATTTATTTTAGCCATCATCTTCTCTAGGAAGGTATCCCTGACACACTCCTTCCCTTCCTATTAGGCACCCCTTTTATATGCTCTCGTAGCTTATGCTACTATATGATGGACATTTTCAAATTGTTTTGTCATGATTGATTTTCATAAGTGAACTGAAAGCCTTGGAGTCTTCTTTTTTCTTCTCTTTTCTTTTCTCTTCTCTCTCTCTCTCTTTTTTTTTTATCCCTTGTGCCTAAGACATTACCTAGCATGTAGTAGACACTTACTAATACAAATTTGTGAATTAATATTCAAGAAAGGCCACACACATCTTCCATCCCGTGTGATCCTACTTTCCCTCAAGGCAAAGACTGGGGTCTTTTTTTTTTTTAATAATATCGCTGAAAATATCAGAGAGTCTTAGTGTTCTGCTCACATCTTTGGGAAAACTAGGAGCCTCTTGGGAAAAGATGTGGTATGTATATATACAATGGGATATTGTTCAACCATAAAAAGAATGAAATCCCACCATTCGAAACAACATGGATGGAACCAGAGCATGTTATGCTAAGTGAATTAAGTCAGACAGGAAAAAGATAAATCATATGATTTCAGTTCTATGCAAAATGTAGAAAACAAACAAATGAACAGGAGAAACAGAGAATGACTCATAGATATATAGAACAAACTGGTGGTTGCAAGAGGGAAAAAGGGTGAGTTGGTGGGGGAAATAGGGAAAGGGGATTAAAAGGTACAAAATTCCCATTATGCAGTAAGTAAGACACAGGGATGCAGTATACAGCATAGAGAATATAGTTAATAATATTGTAACAACTTTGGTAATAGATGGTAGCTAGATTTATAATAGTGATCACTTCATAATGTACCTAAGTAAACTATATTGGACTTCTGAAACTAGTAAAATATTAGGTCAGTCAACTTCAATAAAAAATATAGTCACCAAAAGCTTATCACATAGGGGATAAAATAAATACCTAGAAAAGTGCTTGAGATATCATGGGCATTCAATATATATCTGGCAAGTGGATTTTTGAATCAACAGATCACTAATAAGGGATATAGTAGAGTTACCATAGCGTATCATGAAAGTTTAGGTACAAAGGACATCTTACGAAAGTCTATAATTAAAAAATATAATAATTCTTCTTATTATTAACATTTTCTGACTGCTTTCTTGGAGCCAAGCACCATGTTAAGTGTTTTAAATGCATTTCTTGAATTCTTGCAACATATCTATGAGGTAGGTACCACATTGCCAATGATTTCTTTTTCTTTTTTTAAAAAGATTTATTTATTTATTTTTAATTAATTTATTTATTTTTTAAGATTTTATTTATTTATTTGACAGACAGAGATTACGTGTAGTCAGAGAGGCAGGCAGAGAGAGAGAGAGAGGAGGAAGCAGACTCCCCGATGAGCAGAGAGTTCGATGCGGGGCTCGATCCCAGGACCCTGAGATCATGACCTGAGCCGAAGGCAGAGGCTTTAACCCACTGAGCCACCCAGGCGCCCCTTAAACGATTTATTTAATTGAGAGGAAGAGAGAGTGTTTGGTGCGGGTGGGAGGGCAGAGGGAGAGAAGCTCAAGCAGACTTCCTGTTGAGTGCAGAGCTCGACATGGGGCTGGATCTCACTATCTATGTGATCATGAGCTGAACCAAAACCAAGAGTCAGAGGATTAACCATCTGGCACCCAGGAGCCCCGCAGATAGCTTATAATTCATGGCACACATACTGCCCTTTCTGTTTGTGTCTTTCTGGCTACTGCCTTCAACACCAAGCACTTATTCTCCATATATCTTAAACCTATGCTCCTGAGAAAGATTTTTGTTTCATTTAAACATGATCCTCTCTCCTTTACTTATGTTTGGCCAAGTTCTTCATTCAGAGCCTCTTCATAAGCTCTTGCTCATCCTACAGATTGGCTGCAGAGCTCTCTGTGGAAGAGATCAATGAATATGTTCTTTCATTTACCCATTATTTCACTCAAATACCACATAATTAGCTTTTATATGCCAGGCAGTGGGAATTCAGAAAAAAAAAAAAAAAAAAAAAGTCCTTCATAGCCATGGCCTTCCTGAACTCATAAGCAGTTAATATGGTAGTAGGTGTTTTGACTGAGGGGTCATGAATCACAGCTCACAACAGAAAGCGTGCCTAGGCTAGCCTGAAAGGCCATGGAAGTCTTTATGGAAGCAACAGGATCTGAGTAAAAGAGTATCAGAGGAAATGAAGGGTATTGGGGGTAGTGCCAGGAACCAAGACAACAGCACTAGCAATGGCACAGAGGCCTGAACCAGTCTCATGTAGAGGAAGTCCTTGTAGTTTATTGGCCATGGAGTGAGAAAGGAGAGCAGTGGGAAGGAGCATAAGGTGTATGGGAGTAGTACCCGTGTGGCAAACAGGGTGGCCCAGGAATCATCATGTCATGTGGGGGATGATCGTCTTATGCAATTTTGTGTTTTGCTGCCCTGGTAAACAGTCAGGGCGATGTTCCCCACATGAGACAGGAGTTCTATCTGATGTGGAAGGTTCTGAAATAGCATGAATAAAAGTGGGTAATATTATAGAAATGGGATTTGAAAGGCAAATCATTATTCTGGCATTTTGTAAGTGGTTACTTAAAAGAATGTGTTGTTTCAATGCAATGTTTTCCTTTTAACTGTGTGTGTGTGTGTGTGCGCGCGCATGTGTGTGCAAACTTGCTACTAATTTTGTGGTTTCTTACTTTTTCTTTTTTCTCTTATTCTCATTTAGTACATCACTACAAATTGAGCAGACATTTCAAATTGTGGGTGGAAGATTAGTCAACCGATTGAAAGGTTAAAAGATACTTTATTTTATAAATATGTGTTTTCAAAAGTTGAATTGTTAAGGAAAAAGAATAATGTCTATTAGTTAATCTGAGCAAAATGTCATTCTTTGTAACAACTTGCTATTGTTTTTGAATAAAAAAGAGAACATTCTTAGGAATGAATAATAAGAGAATGGGTGAATGAGATGAATCCCCCCCCACCAAAAAATGCACTTCTATATTTGTTCATTGTAGAGTGCCCTAAAAAGACCTGTATATTGGAAAGATGTTTTCCAACCTCAACTCACTGGAAATTTAATTAAAATAGAAAGTTATGTAAGAGAACATTTTTACTATGTCATTTCACTCTTATAACAAACTTATAAGTTAGATCATAGTACATCTATTTCTTATGTAAAAGTAGCTGAGCAAGGCCCAGAGAAGTTAACTGTCTCACCCAAGGTCAAATGAAGGTCTATCTCCAAAGTCCAGGGCTTTTTCTGGGTTGCCCAACATGCAGAGAAATTGGTTTCAGAGAGAGATACTCTGCTTTTTATAGCCACAGCTTGAATGTAAATACTATAACTTGAGGGCTTTTTGAGATTAAAAAAAAAGGTCTTATTTAATGTCAAAAATAAACCTTCAGCTATCAGAGGGTGCTTATGTGTGTGAAAGAATGATACCAGCACCCTGCACCTGGGTTATCAGTAGCAGCTTCACTGCACCAGAATTGGACAGAATTGAAGTCGTTTAAGAGAGAGCTTATAAACGTAGCATTGTTTTAAAGTGAACCTCCATGATTTTTTCAAAGCTTCCAGTCCATAAAATTATATCATCTTAAAGCCAGAGAAGACCTCTAAGATCTTCTGTTCCTAATGCCATCATTTTCCTCTGCTGATGTAACCAAGAACCAGAGAAAGGGAGAAATTATGTAAATGCCTGATTTTAGTCTGTTTGGTTGAAATATGTACTAACAATTTGCTACATCTTTAATGAATCGGATGCCTAATGGCACAAGTCAAAATTGGTACTAATATTTTTATAATAGAGATAAGGACCCTGAGGCTGGAAAACTTTGGTGGCTGTCTAAGGGTTGCACATCTAGTTAGATGTTACACAAAGAGTACAGTGACGAGGCTGATATTGAAACTGACCTTGCTTGGTTCTAATGTCTACCTCATCTGATTAGAATGAGGACCAGACCACAGATCATGTCACACCCTAAAGTTCTTCATCTCCTATGTCACCTGCCATATGGCAGGAAGGGGCAGGAAAGATAAGCAGGGACGAGGAAAGAACATTCATAATAATCCCAGTTTATTATAATTGTGATTCCCCTTTATTTCAAAGCCTCCACCGAATTATATCCCTGGTGAAACCACCCCCACCCCTGCCCCTCCTCCCAAGTACAGAGAACCGTTCTGCTTACCAATTGTCAGTTCTGTGTTTGGTTTCACTCGTGAGTCATTCCATGACCTTGATCAAACCACTAAGCTTTTCTTTATCTCAGTTTCTCCATCCATAATGTGATTATAAATAATACATCCCCCCAACTACTTCACAGGGGTCACAAAGGCATTAATAATGTAATTATTTCTAAAGTACTTTGAAATCCTTGAGTGAAATATGATATTAAAAATATCACTGCACTCAAAATATTCCCAGACAGGCAGACTTAAATGAGAAAACTATTGCTCTCTGAGTGGAAAATATGTCTGGCAGGATACATAATTTTCCAGGAGAAAAATGCCTTTCATACAAGTGTCTCAAAACCTCATTAGTTTTGTTTAAGGTGCTGAGACTCTGTGGTTTGTGCACCGTGGGTAAGAAGACTCAGTGGGCTGTGCTCTTTTCTGTATACCTTTACAACTCTATTAAAACCAGAAGAGGGAATGAGATTAAAAAGCCCCCAAACTAGGGTTATCAAATAAAATACAGGATACACAATCACATTTGAGTCCCAGATAAACAAAAAATAATATCTTATATAAGTACAGTCCAGGTATTACATGAGACATACTTACACTAAAAACAAAAACAAAAACAAAAAACTTATGTGAAATTCAAATGTATTGCATGCTATTTTTGTTCTCTAAATCTGGCGAGCCTACTTCAAGTCCTCCTTATTTAACTAACTTCATTATTTGTCAATCTGAATTGGTAAAAACTTTATGTGGAACGAACACAAAGATAAATAGCCTCATTCATTTCAGATAACATAACAATGAAACAAGTGATATCAATAGTCTAAACCAAGTTGTGATTTCTAAAAGGCAAATACTGTGTTCGGATTTCCTTTATATTTCTTGGGTTTGGCATAGTTTCTGTAGCATTTTAAGCAGCAGAAAAATGTTCAATAAATGAATGAATAAATGGTGGAGTGAATGAAGAGCTTGGATTCACTGAAGGAATTTAAGGCACTTTGGAAAATTATTTTAAAAATATATTTGGGTTATAATCAGTTACTATAATAACTCTATATGGTAGTTTCTTCTAAGATAACTAAATTTTCGTTTATTAACTTGCTATCCCTACAAGATTTTATTAAACTCAGCAAACATTTATTGAAGGCCTTTTTATGTATGAAGTATTTATCTTGGTGTTAGATTTTACTATTTATTACTTATCAAGTTATTTGTTATGAATTCTGCAACAAATTTTACCATCTTCAATTATAGAAATAATTACCTTATTATAACTGCTTACTTAGTTGTAATTCATTGCAGACTAAAGAAATCTTAAAGAAAAGCAGGTGGGGCGAGAATGGAGAATATGGAAACATTTTGAAAAACCATTTTCCAGCTTTACTGTGATAGAACTTTCAAAAATTATATATTTACTTTACAAAATATTTTGATATATGTATACATCATGAAATGATTACCACAATAAAGCTAATTAACATTTTCATTACTTCACATAGTTATTTTTTTGTGTGTGGTGAGAACTTTTAAAGTCTACTCTCAGTAAATTTTTAGTATGCAGTATAATTTAATTAAACTATAGTCATCATGCTATAAATTCAATCTACAGAATTTATCTTGCATAAGACACTTTGCATATTTTGACCATTTCTCATTTCCCCCACACAAACCCTGAAAAAAGCCATTCTGTTCTCTTCTATGAAATTGCTTTTTTTTTTTTAAGATTCCAAACAAGAGTGAGATCATGCAGGGTTTTGTTTGTTTGTTTTTGTTTGCTTTGTTTGTTTTTTCCTATGCCTGTCATATTTCACTTAGCATAATGTGCTCAAATTTCACACATGATTGTAAATGTGATAAACACTTAGGTTGATTTCCATGTCTTGGCTATTGTGAATAATGCTGCAATGAACATGGGAATGCTTATATCTCAAGATATTTTATTTCTTCTGGATATATATGCAGAAGTAGGATTGCTGAACCATAAAAGTTGCATTTCTTTTAACTTTTCTGAGGAATTAAAAAAAAAATTTTTATACTGTTTCCCATAAGGGCTATAGTAATTTACATTCCCACCAACAGTTTGTAAGGGTTCTCTTTTGTCTATATCCTTGCCAATACTTACTTTAATGTTTCTAACAGGTGTGAGATGATCTCTTATTGTGTTTTTTGATTTGCATTTTCTTGAGGATTAATGATGTTTATGTTTTTCATACCCCTGTTGACCATTTTAGATATTAACTTTTATTATATGTACAGTTCAAAATTATCTTCTCCCATTCCATAGATTGTCTTTACTTTATTCCATAGATTGTTGATTATCTTTACTGTCTTGTTTTGATACAGTACTATTTGTCTATTTTTGTATTTGTTCCCTGTGCCTTTAGGGTCATATTTGTAAAATCACAGCTTGTACCAATGTCATAAAGTGCTTTATTCTAACAGTTTTAAATTTTTAGGTTTTACATGTGAGTCTTTAGCACATTTTGAGTCAATTTTTATATATGGCATGAAATAAGAGTCATTTGCATTCTTCTACATGTTGATATTCTGTTTTCCCAACACCATTTAATAAAGAGACTATTCTTACTCCTTGTGTGCAACTTTGTTGAAGACAAATTGACCATAAAGGCATGGGCCTGTTTCTATTCTACTGGACTAAATGTCAGTTTCTATGTCAGTATCACATTGTTTTGATTACTATAGCTTTGTAGTATATTTTGAAATGAGGAAGCATGATAACTCCAGTTTTGTTCTTTATGCTCAAGATCCCTTTGGCTCTTCATGGACTTCATGATTCTACTACAATTCTGATATTATTTTTTCTATTTTGTGGAAAGTGACATTGGAATTTTGATAAGGATTGCATTAAGTCTGTAGGTTTCTTTGGATAGTATGGGCATTTTAACAATGTTACTTATTCCAATCTCTGAACACATAGATTTTGGGAAAGAATGGTGTTAATTCTTTTATAAATGCTCAGTAGAATTCACCAGTGAAGCCATCAAGTCTTTTGCTTTTATTGTTTGTTAGGAAGTTTTTAATTACTATTTTAATCTCCTCACTTGTTACTGGTCTTTACTTTATGACTCAGGTTCAATATGTTTCTCAGAAGGCGTTAATTTCTTCTAGGTTATCTGATTTGTTTGTATCTAATTATTCATAGCAATCTTTTGTCTCTTTTGTATTTCTATGCTATCAGGTGTAATGTCTCCTCTTTCACTTATAGTTTTATTTATTTATTTGAGCCTTCTATTTTTTCCTTTGATGTAGCTAAATGTTTACTAACTTTATCTTTTTAAAAATAAAAAAGTTAAAATTATGTGGAAATTAAACAATATACTCCTTAAGAAATAGGAAAAAAAAAAAAACCTTAAGACAAATGAAGATGGAAACAACATATCAAAATTGATGAAATGGGGGCATCGGTGGGTTAAAGCCTCTGCCTTTGGCTCAGGTCATGATCCTAGGATCCTGAGATTGAGCCCCATATCGAGCTCTCTGCACAGCAGGGAGCCTGCTTCCTCCTCTCTCTCTGCCTGCCTCTCTGCCTACTTGTGATCTCTGGCTGTCAAATAAATAAATAAAATCTTTAAAAAAATTAAAATTTAAATTAAAAAAAAATGATGAAATACAACAAAAACCATCCTAAGAGGGAATATTAAATCTATAAATGCTTACATTAGGAAACAAAGCAGATCTCAAACTAACAACCCAACCTTATAACTCAAGAAACTAGAAAAAGAACAAAGAAACAGGAGCTTCGAATGACATACTGGCACAGAAAGACCTCGTAGATATATACAGAACATTCCACCCCAAAACAACAGAATGCTCATTCTTCTCGAACACACATGGAACTTTCTCCAGATTAGATCACTTACTGGGTCACAAATGAGGCCTCAACCAATACCAAAAGATTGGGATTATCCCCTGTGTATTCTCAGACCACAATGTTTTGAAACTGGAACTCAATCACAAGAAAAATTTGGAGGAAATTCAAACAATTGGAATCCAAAGACCATCCTGCTAAGGAATATTTGGGTCAACCAGGAATTAAAGAAGAACTTAAAAAATTCAAGAAATCAACGAGAACAAAACCACATTGGTCCAAAATCTATGGAATACTGCAAAGGCAGTCTTAAGGGGGATATACATTGGCATTCAAGCCTTACTTAAAAAAAAAAAATTAAAAAATTAAAAAATCCCGAATTCACCAACTAACTTTATATCTTAAAGAACTGGAGGTGGGGAAAAAAGAAAGAAAAAAAAAAAAAGAAAAAAAAAAGAACTGGAGAAAAAACAACAAATAAAACCTGGGTGGCTCAGTGGGTTAAGCCGCTGCCTTCGGCTCAGGTCATGACCTCGGGGTCCTGGGATCGAGTCCCGCATCGGGCTCTCTGCTCAGCAGGAAGCCTGCTTCCTCCTCTCTCTCTCTTTCTGCCTGCCTCTCTGCCTACTTGTGATCTCTCTCTGTCAAATAAATAAATAAAATCTTTAAAAAAAAAAAAAAAAACCTAAGTCATGTATTAGAAGAGAAATTATTAAGATTAGAGCAGAGATAAATGAATTAAAAATCAGAAATACAGTATATGAGATCAGCAAAACTAGAAGTTGGTTCTTTGAAAGAATTAATAAAATCAATAATCCACTGGCTAAACTTATCCAAAAGTAAAGAGAAAAGACCCAAATTAATAAAATTATGAAAGGGGAGAGATCACGACCAGCACCAAAGAAATAAAAACAATTACTAGAAATTATTATCAACCACTATATGCCAATAAATTAAGCAACCTGGAAGAGATGGATGTCTTCCTGAAAACCTATGAACTACCAAGACTAAAACAGGAGAACTGACAACCTCAATAGACCAATAACCATAAACAAGATTGAAGCAGTGATCAAAAACCTCCCGAAGAACAAGAGTCCAGGGCCTGATGGATTCCCTGGAGGATTCAACCAAACATTTAAAGAAATAATACCTATTCTCCTGAAGCTTTTTCAAAAAATAGAAGCAGAAGGAAATCTTCCAGACTCATTCTATGAGGCCAGCATTACCTTGATCCCAAAACCTGGCAAAGACCCCATCAAAAAAGAGAATTTCAGACCAATATCCCTGATGAATATGTATGTCAAAATTCTCAACAAGATCTCAGCTAATGGGAGCCAATAGTACATTAAAAGGATTATCTATCATGAGCAGGTGGGATTTATCCCTGGGATACAAGTGTGATTCAACATTTGCAAATCAATCAGTATGGTAGAACACATTAATAAGTGGAGAAAGAAGAACCATATGGTTCTCTCAATTGATGCAGAAAAAGCATTTGGCAAAATAAACATCATTTCCTGATTAAAACTCTTCAGAGTGTAGGGATAGAGGGAAAATTCTTCAAATTCATAAAAAAAACAAAAACAAAAACAAAACAAAACAAAAAAAAAACTATGAAAGCCCAGAGCAAATATCACTCTCAATGGGGAAAAGCTGAGAACTCTTCCCTGAAGATCAGGAACACAACAAGGATGCCCACACTTGCCACTGTTGTTCAACATAGTACTAGAATTCCTAGCAACCACAATCAGACAACAAAAAGAAATAAAAGACATTCAAATTAGCCAAGAAGTCAAACTCTCTCTCTTCACAGATGACATGATACTTTATGTGGAAAACCCCAAACAATCTACCCCTTAATTACTAGAACTCATACAGCAATTCAGTAATGTGGCAAGATAAAAATCAATGCACAGAAATCAGTTGCTTTCCTATAAACTAACAACATAACTGTAGAAAGAGAAATTAGAGAATCAGTTCCCCTTACAATAGCACCAAAAATGATAAGATAATTTGGAATAAATCTAAACAAAGAGGTGAAGGATCTATACTCTAGAAACTACAGAACACTTATGAAGGAAATTGATAAAGACAAAAAAAAGATGGAAAAACATTCCATGTTCATGGATCAAAAGACTAAACATTGCTAAAATGTCTACACTTCCCAGAGAATGCCATCCTGATCAAAATACCAATGGCATTTTTCAAAGTACTAGAATAAACAATCCTAAAATTTATATGGAACCAGAAAAGATCCTGAATCACTAAGGAAATGTTGAAAAAGAAAAAAAAAAAAGCCATGTGAATCACTTTGCCTGTTCATATATTACAAAGCTTTGAGCATCAATGGTATTCACACAAAAACAGATACATAGATTAATGGAGCATAATAGAGAGCCCAGATATGGATCCTCAACTCTATGGTCAACTAATCTTTGACAAAGAAGGAAAAATATCAATGGAAAAAAGACAGTCCTTCAATAAATGGTGCTGGGAATAATGGACAGCCACCTACAGAAGAATGAAACTTGAGCATTCTCTTATACCATACACAAAGACTTAAACTCTAAATGGATGACAAACTTCAATGTGAGACAAAAATCTATCAAAATCCTAGAGGAGAACATGAGTAGTAACCTTTTTGACATCAGCCACAGCAACTTCTTTCAAGACATGTCTCCAAAGACAAGGGAAACAAAAGTGAAAATGAAATTTTGGGACTTCATCAAGATAAAAAACTTCTGCACAGCAAAGGAAACAGGCAACAAATCAAAGAGATGGGCCACCTGGGTGGCTGGGTGTCTGTCTTTGGCTCAGGTCATGACTCCAGGGTCTTGGGATCAAGCCCTGCATCAGGCTCCCTGCTACACCATGGAGCCTGCTTCTCCCTCTCCCACTCTTCCTGCTTGTGTTCCCTCTCTCACTGTCTCTCTGTCAAATAAATAAATAAAACTCTTAAAACAAAACAAAAACAAAAACAAAGAGGCAGCCCATGAATGGGAGAAGATATTGCAAAAAACATATCAGATAAAAGGATGATATCCAAGATCTATAAAGAACTTCTCAAACTCAACACTCAAAAAGCAGACAATCAAGTCAAAAAATTGGCAGAAAACATGAACAGACACTTCTTCAAAGAAGACATACATATGGCTAACAGACAGATGAAAAAATGTTCATTATCATTAGCCATCAGGGAAATTCAAATCAAAACCACATTGAGATATCACCTTACACCAGTCAGAATGGCAAAAATTGACAAGACAAGAATCAACAACTGTTGGAGAAGTTGTGGAGAAAGGGGCATCATGTTACACTTTTGGTGGGAATGCAAGTTGGTGCAGCCACTTTGGAAAACAGTGTATAGGTTCCTCAACAAATTAAAAATAGAGCTACCCTATGACCCAGGAATTGCACTACTGGGTATTTATCCCAAAGATACAGATGTAGTGAAGAGAAGGGCTACATGCACCCCAATGTTCATAGCAGCAATGGCTACTGTAGCCAAACTGGAAAGAGCTGAGATGCCCTTCAACAGATGAATGGATAAAGAAGATGTGATCCATACATACAATGGAATATTACTCAGCCATCAGAAATGATGAATACCCCAACTTTGGCATCAACATGGATTCAACTGCAGGAGATTATTCTAAATGAAATAAGTCAAGCAGAGGGAGTCAATTATCATATGGTTTCACTTACTTGTGGAACGTAAGGAATAGCATGGAAGACATTAGGAAAAAGAAGGGAAAAATGAATGGAGGGGAATTGGAGGGGGAGACAAGTCATGAGATGCTATAGACTCTGGGAAACAAACTGAAGGTATTAGAAGGGAGGGAGAAGGTTTGGAGGATGGGTGAGCCTGGTGATGGGTATTAAGGAGGGCATGTATTGCATGGAGCACTGGGTGTTATATGCAAACAATGACTCACAGAACACTACATCAAAAACTAATGATGTATTTGTATGGTGAGTAACATGACATAATAGAAAAAAAAAAGAAACTTGATATTTACAAGACTGAAATATTTTAAGGGGGGAAAAAAAAGAACAAACTAAGACCAAAGGTAGAAGAAGGACGGAATGACGAAAAATAGAACAGAACTAAATGAAATAGAGACTAGAAAAACAAATGAGTTCTCAGTAGAACTCAGAAATATGTAGAGATGAGGAGAGAAATCAAAGGAGGATAAAACCTCCCTTGGGATGTGAAATAGAGCCTGATGTCTGTAGGCTGACCTGGGTTCAAATTCTGACCTCTTTCAACATTTGCAATCTTGGGAAGTTTATTTAACCTCTGAGTGTTCATTGCCTTTATCTATAAAGTGGGAATAACAGTGGAATTCACCACGAGATCATTGTGATTATTGAACAAGATAGTGAAAGGGAAGCCTTTCACCAAGACCCTGGAAAGAAAGACACACTCTACTTCTTGATCAGTTTTGGTTACCATTCATTGTAACTGAAGCCAGGGGTATAGGTAGCATATCTCTAATTACTTATTTCCTTAGATTAAGTAATTTAAAAATATATTTTAATAAAAACAAATGGAATTATATTTTAAACTTACATGTATAACTCACATAAAAATTAACACACACACAAAGCATGTATTCATACAAACAATGCTATCTGTAGGCCACATTGGGCTCTGTCTCTGGATTGCTGTGGTATCATTTCTATCCCTTTTGATATTAAAGTTATTACAGTAAATATGAGAAGGTCTAGGGTAAAAATTAAAAAAAAATACTGAGCAAGTGTATATTAGAATAGGTTGCTTCATAAAAGCCAGCTATTATTTTGTTCCATTCTGTTTATATTTGTTATCAGGTTTGGCTCCCACAAGAAATGGTTGCGTTAGGGTTCATTGTTTCTGATGTACCTCTGAGATAAGAGAGTCTCCAAGGGTCAGGAAACTTCTTCAGGACAGTCAACTTGTTTAATGTGCTAAAGATCTATATTCTCCTGGTGCCAAAGCTTATTGGCTTTTGATTTAATATCAACTCTTAAATGACGAAGTGTGGCTAGGGTCTGTGTTGGGGGGAAGTAGTCCTACTTGAGTATATAGAAAAGGATCCAAGCTGGAGTACTTATGCTTAGTTTTACTCCATAATGAGCTAGGTCATTCAGATGTGTTCCTTTTCCTAAAACTAACCTCACTAACCGTTAAAATAAACTCATAAACTGAAAAATGATCATTACAGACTTGACAACAAGCACTAATAACAAAAATGATAATGACTTTAGGAACCTAATTGTTTCTGAGTCTATCATGCAGCTACTCTGGGAGCATCCCCACTGATAGAGGAGCATGAGGATACTCCCTCTGCAAAAGGACACTTCCTCCCAGAACCAGAGCAACGTCTGTGAGTCTTGGTCTGATGACAGTGTTAATTTCAAGCTCTGTTAAAGACATAAAATAATAAGTGTATAATATCTTATTCAGAACAAAATTACAACACCATTAACTGCTTCACTAACAGTGAATAAAGTACCCTTTGACACATAGTTTGCATTAATCAAGCAGAAAGAAAATGCTAGAGGAAAAGAAAACTGATGTGCCCCCAACTCTTTTCCCTAGGCCTATCTTATTTTTCTGTAGGTACCTCATTTTTCTTTTCTGTATCCCCATGTTTTAGACTGGCTTGCTCCCTGCACTTTCCTCACTCACCCAATCCACTGAATTACTAATTACCTCCTTAATGACCTCTCTCCTGTCCTCCCTCAGAGCCCAATTTTATCTCCAGTTCAGTAGTTTAACTGCATCAGGCATCTTGATCTCCTGGAGAGTTTGCCAAGATAACGGCTGCTCGGCTCCATTTGATCCTCTTTCTTGGGACCAGAGTTTGAATTTGTAACGAGTTCTTAAGTGATACTGCTGGTCCAGGGTACACTGAAAATCAGTACTCTGGCCAGAGGGATACTGGTTTGGAAGGGTTTGGAGTTCAGTATTCAGCTGTTTGTTGCGAGTAGTGTGTTCTAATCTTTTGCTATGGGTAACAAATTCCACCCTTGCAGTCTCAAACTTTTCAATTATTTGCTTAACTCCTACTACCTCTTCACTGAGCCCTCATGCCTTGGTTGATTATACAGTAGCTCTCCCCTCTTACATCCATACCAGATATTTATAGTGCCTATTGGGAGGCAGTGTGGAGATTATCAGACAGGAAGCAGGTTCTAAAGTAAGACAGATCTTGGTGTGAATATTTGCCTTGATGTTAACATTTTACATGTTCCCTAGTCTCACTGAGTTGCTTCCTTATCTTAAAAGTCAATCTAAACAATACTCAGCTTGCATAGCTGTTGTGAAGATTACATAAATTAACACTGATTGTCTCACATTGGAGGCACATCAGAATCTCCTGAAGATTTGTTAAAGCAGAAATTTCTTGGCTTGCCCTAGAAGTTCTGAGCCCAGGAGTGGGGTGAAACCTGAGAATTTGCATTTATGCAAAGAACCCAGGCAATGCCCATGTGGCCATGTTTTGAAAACCACTAACATTAAAAAAAAAAAAAAAAAAAAAAAAGTCCTTAGCACAGGGTCTAGCCATGTGCAGGGAGTAAAAATTTGATTTTGTTCTTTTTGTTCTCTTTTGACTGATCCTCCTGGTCTTTATGATTTCGGTAGATCTGTTGAAACTTCCTTGTCTCAAGATTTGCCTAACTTGATTTCTCGAAATTTGACATTTCCATTTACCAGTTCAGAAGTACATTCCATTTTTATTCTTTATCCTCATGACCAATCTGGTCTAATTGCAGTGCATTTCTTTGGTAATATTGGCATCTTTATCCAAATTTCAGGCTCTTAATATCCTGTTTCTCTACATTTTCAGCTACATGTGGCCTCACCTCGGAAACTCTGTCCCATAATTAGTCACACACTTTTGCAGCAGTGTAGATGTGAGACTGGGTTATTTTCTGCTCCAGGTGAAGACAGAAGATCATCTGAAGTCCCGCTCTTGGGCAGGCTTTGAATGCAGTGTTCTGTGAAACCAGTCTCAATGCAGATAACTCTGTCTGCCCCTAAATACTTTCACTGTTGAAAAGCCACAGCAAGATAAAAGAGCATCAAATTCATTTGTAAATTTGTGTGCTGGTAAGAAGCTTCTTGTTTTGTAGTCTGGAAAGGCGCTTTTGAGCCTCCACTTCTCTTTTCATCTCCCTTCCTTACGCGTGTGTGCCCATGCACTCCCACAGTCCTCCCCTATCCCATTGTGCCTGGCTGAAGAGATGCAGAAAGCAAAGGTTGTACTGTACTTTTAAAAGATAAAAGCCACCGTACTCCACTTACAATGCTTTTCTCTTCCACATTTTTCATCTCTGGATCTCCAACCACTACATAAATGCTTTACAAAACTTGCTATTGTCCTTAGTTCCCAAAGGAGAAGTTGGATGCAAGCCACTCTCTTTAGGATACTGCATTCCATCAACGGATTGTAGACTAATGGGAAGAGTCTGTGGGCTTGCTGGAGCTGTTCCTGTTACTCTAAATTGTATGAATTGTTTAAATGGCATTGCAGATAAATATTAAAATGTAGTTCCTGTGTAAGAGTGTTCTCTCAAAAGGAGTTTTGGAAGATGAAACCTTAGGACCAACTCCATATGATACATGAAATATGACAGATGGAGTGATGACTTGAAAAAAATAAATTCTTAAATAGCACACTATAACAGAATCCACAAAAGGGAGCTAAGAGACCAAAATACATTAAACATCTAAAGCTCATCATAAAGGTAAGTAGATAGATGCACTTTAGATGTACACATGCACGTGCATGCACACACACATACACACACACAATGGACAATTTAGAGAATGAAGAGCAACGGCCAGAATTGTCATCCTTCTTGTGCAGTGCTTCTGGAGGTGTTAGACATCCGATGTGAAACTCAAGCTGCTCAGCCTTCCAAAGACTCATGAAACACTGCAGAGTGAATCAGGGAGCAAAGGCCTAATCCCAGTGTTCAGAAAGTTTCACTGGCCCTCTTTCTTCCTAGTATTTCCTCTCGATAATCCTTTTCTCTTTTGTATTAATACAAAGTAGAGCTTCTAAAACAGATTTTAAATTAATCTGTCTATAATTAGTTAGAAGTGGATCAATCCACAGAACTTATTGTGTACTGAAATGAAGCCATGCAGACACAATCCCCACAGTCAATGACATGAAGTCCATTTGCAGAAATAATTATCCATCATTGCAAGTACAGTGACCTTCATTGGCTGTCTGCTCTGGGGCATGGTAATGCATATATTATTTTATTTGTATAAACAACAATGTAGTGTATCAAATCTCAATAATCCGGTCTATCAAGTTAGGTCAGAGGCTTACAGAGGATATGTCACTTGATTGATTTTATATCCTACTGAGAGAATCAGATTAGAAACCAAACTTGAAAAGATCAGCAAGTTATATTCCCTATTCTTGGCGAATATTGCTTCTAACCTACATGATGAGAGAGATGTGGACCCTGATTTTATCAAGTTTAGTTGTTTATTCTCATACACACATCATGGTTTTCTGTATGTGAGTTATTCAGACTGAGCAATTAATATTGGTTGAGCTGTTGCTCAACTGGAACGTAACTGGTTAGTGACTTCCAAGGTTAAGAAGATTTAACCACACGGAAAACAGTAATGACATGTTTAGATTTGATTTCAAGGATCACTTAGCCAAGCCAATAGTTTTCCATGTCTGGGGGATGTTTTGGTTTATCGAGAGGTGTTGCTGGTGGTTTAATGGGCAAAGACAAACATAGTAGAACATGGAAATAACCCCCAAAATGAATTACCCTGCATTCTGCATCATTTTCAAATATCTGAATGGGTGCTCATACAGGAAGAAAAACTCGTTCAAAATTTTTTGAGCCTAGAAGCTAAATCCATTTTACACTTAGAAAACATAGGGTTTTGGTTTCATGCCTTTAATATTTCTAATTTTTTTCAAGGATGCAACTAACCTGCAAATTGAGGCAAGATTTTCCTTTTATTTATTTATTTTTTTTTTGGTTGAGAATGCTGTCAGGAATTGTTCACTGTTTTGGAAAAGCACATCATGAGCAAAGCTGTACTATTTGAATTGCTAATAAAATACACCTGTTTCAGGCAGCTTCTACAGCAGTCATTTCATTATCATTCTGTGTACAGATGCGACCATTTATTCCTTTATGTCTTCTTTACTAGGGTTTTCTGGTCATTTGCAAGTTGAAAGCATACTATTTCATTATAAATTACTTTCCTTTTGTTTCTCTTTTATGGTCGTCTTACAGCAATAGTTTAAAACTATTGTGTTAGTAAGTTACATTATCTATAAATTCCACTTACAAAGAGTAAAGGGGCACTATGAAACATTTATTATAAGATAGTGTATTAGTCACTAGACGTTTGAGAGCCACCATGTTAAGCTCTCAGCTGCCTCCACGAGTTCTTTGACGTTTGCCGCCTCTTTATCTTCCTAACCAAAACTAGTTAAATGTAGACTTCAACCTTTCTCTTGACTAGAATAGTCTTTATTTGCTTTACCTTAATTGGAGGCATAGAATTGTGGTCCTTATAAAACCATAACCTAACCTGCATTGTTCCGTTAAAAATTCCCACGATCGTTAAAATAACACCATCTAGAATTAAAATACCTATTGACACACTAGGTTCTAACCCATTAATCTGACAAAGATTATAAAGATGTTGAAAGCCCAGTGTTTGCCGTGGGTACTAAGAGTTACATTAAATATATGTATATGTTTTGATTTGACAATTCCACTTCTAGGTATGTACCTCAAATATAACCCTTGTATATATACATCAAGGAAGTTTTCACCTAGGTCCATAAAGGAATATATACAAAAATGTTAATTGCAGTATTATGTATAGTGTCAGAGAATTGGGAGCACTTGTGTGGCTAGAACCAGGAGAGTGGGCAAGTAAACATTTGGAGGTTGTTGTTTTGTTTTGTTTTACAGCTTTACATTAGTGTCACTAATGAAAGCATTATAGGCATATAGATGAACCTTAAAATCTAAGTGATTAATGAAAACATCATAGAAATTATGTGCTATCTAAATATAATATTATATAAATTTAAAAGTATGTAAACAGCATATGCATTTTGCAATAATATATAACAACAAAACTATGTATTAAGTACACTGAAAAAGTGGGTTATACCAGACAAGTGCAATGATAAGGTAGTATCAGGCTAAAAAGGAATAGAGGGTTAATATTTAATTTTGTTAAATCTATGAAATCAAATGGAATTGCAAATGTGTGTGCTCTGTTTGTGTTTCTTCATAGAAAAGATGCATAATTTCATAATAACAAAAATAGTCCTGTTTGGTAGACTTTTAAAAATCCAATTGCTTTTGCCTTCAAATAAAGCCAATACATGCTACATGCCAAGTAAAAAGTTCTTACCGGGAGAATGGTTTCACCTGGGCCGCTTTCCTCAGTGTCCCTGAAAAACTTCCTCCAGCCCTGGCTCTCATGCACTTTCAGGAATCTGCTTCCTTTCATATTTTCACTCTATTCTTCATGACAAAATTTCAAGAGTCAGTGTCACAAAGTAAGAACTCCCTTGGAGGATGGAGAATGAGAGGACCTGCTGTAGAACAAGCCGGGATCTCTCAGTGGGAACAAGAGAGAGCCAGAGGCAGCCTCCCAGTGAACACCCACCCACACTGACACCCCTTTCCATCAGGGCAACTGTGTGAACGCCCACAGACTCCTCCCACGGGGAGTGGGAGCCAGTCAGTTGCAGAAATCACCTGCAAAGAAAAAAAAAAAAAAAAGGAAAAAGGAAATGAGTAAAATGGTTCTTAAGCAGTATTATCATTTTACAGAGGTAATACAGGGGATTTTCCTGGCTTACATATTCTGAGACCTACTGTGGTATATCTTTTTGTGAAGCAAACTTTTTCAACAAAGTTTACCATAGATCCAATAAATATAAGCCAGAGACTATCCCTTTTCTGATGCTTCAAAATTTTGATTATGAATTCAATTTTCAGAGGCTCTGACTTCAAAAGGGAAGGGCCTTGAATGTGGGACAAATATTTCAGTCCTAGGAAAGGGAAAAAAAACCAAACACCTCAATTATAAATGTCACCCTGAAGTGTAATTTAGACATGTGAGTCAAGTAAATTCCATTTACATAAGTACACTTGAATCCAATCTATCAATTGCTCTGATGAAGTCAACTTATGAAATTCCAAAATTGAAATTCATAATTGGAATGGAGGTGGTACCCAGTTGGGGGTTGACGAGAAGTGAGTCTGTCTGTATGGTCAGTTCACTTTTGGATGCCATCTCTCATTTTCAGCTGTTTCACTGTGGCTTAAAGCAGCATCTAGCACCAAGCAAGCATGTCCATAGTTGAAAACTGTTTGTCTAAATAATGGCATTGTCTTTGGATATCACTCTTTAAATAAAAGAAACTATTTAATTTAACCACACACTCCACCAAACCTAGCATACCCCTCCACTATGTAAGTACAATGAAAATTTGAAATGAATCAAAAGTTATCAGACCCAAAGGTTGTGTTTTCTATTTTGCATCATGTTCCATATCAAGAAAATGACCTAGCTATTGAAGATTAAAAGAACATTGGAAGTACTCACCTTAAGAAGAAAAACGAGGAAATAAAACAAGGAACTATAGAGTGTTCTAAAGATATCCTTAATTGTCCACTAACATTTTCTATAGGTCTTTACTTCTCCCTGTGAAATCATCTGAATGATCTTGGCTTGAGATAGATTTGATTTACATATTTCTTTCCAGAGTGGGTTCAGAACATCAGGTGCTTAACCAGAGTGAGGGACACAGACTTGCCAACAGGCAGGTTGCCTTCTTTGACTTCATAGGTAATTTAATTAAACTGAACGAAAGTTTGAGCTAAGATCATAAGCAATCTAAACATGTGACATTTTCCTCTTAGGCAATGAGTATGGGTATTTGATTGGAAAATTACGTGGGGGAAAAACAATGTTTTAGTGACCATAATTTTGCTGTGTTGTATATTATAAAATCTCTGAGGCTAGGGGTCAGAAAACATGAACTTAAAGTCTATCTCTGCTGGTTTCTGGCTGTGCATATCTGACAAATCATATAAGCCTTTTGAACCTCATTTTTTTCACTTGAAAATAGACATACTAACCTTGCAAGATTGTTGTGAGGATTGAATATGTTAATGTATATAAATCATTTAACACATTGCTTCACACATGGGTATTTTTAAATTTTTTAAGATATGGAATGGAAGCAATGGTGTTCAAGGTATAATCCGAATTATAGTGGAGGAGAAATTGCAAGCAGGAAGAACACACGGTCCAATCCGTTTTAAGGATTTATCCAAATTGTTGTAAGGATTTGGGCTTGAAAGGAAGATTTATCTAATTGAATCTGATCCAGGATACATAACTTATTTGGATTAGATGAGTAAACCATATTGATGACTGTTTTATGTCATCAACAACTGTGCAACCATACTCATGTCTGTTTCATGCAAAAAAAAAAAATGAGTGTGCTTTTGAGTGCTCGGTACTTCAGGGACAGAATGTGAGATCATGGTTAGGATATAACTGAGAATGTCAGCCAAATAAGCTGAAAGCAAATGTTCCTACCTAAGAAATAGCAGCATGTGCCAATGATAGCACATCTGCTAATGAAATGAGGATGATAATAAAAAAATGCTAAAATTTATAAGGATTTTGGAATGTCAAATTGTGCATGCCTTCAAAGGACAAAACTTTCAAAATATAATTTTTCTGCCACCGATTGCAACTGTAGCTGTCATTTTTTAAGCCCTTATTATATTCTAAGGTCTCTGCACACATACCATCCTCATGACCCCTGTGTGTGACGGGCATGATCCCATGTTGCAACATAGGAAACTATAATGGGAAAGGTGAGCTTCTTTCCTAAGGTCACACAGACGTTAAATAGTAAACCTGGTATTTGAATCTCATTCGATTTTATTTATTTTTGTCTTAATGTCCATGTTTGCTCCACCAAATGGTAGTGTCATTTTCTGCTATTATTTTTGGAGCCCAAATTACTGAGTACCTTGAAGTACGGCAAAATGTGAAGTTGGAGTGATGAAAGAAAAAAAATGCAAACAGATACCACTGGATTATTTAGTAATTATTTTTTTAATAACATTCTGGTCGATCAGAGGATCATCTGGAAAACATTTTGCTTCACCATTTCTGGTTCTATCATTCTGAGTTCCTAGTAAATATGCAACTTTTAGTCAACACCAAGAGTGCCTGAGACCTTTATATACAAGTATTCAATGGAATGAAATATACACTCATGCTTTCTTCTTTGATTATTCTCAAACAGATTTACAGAGCTTGAAAGAAGCATTAAAGCCAATATATATACCACAGCAAGTGAAAGAATAACCTAACATTTAAAATTTCTGGTAGAAATACAGTTGCTTTCCACTGGTGTTAATTTATATGTGTTAATTTATATGTGTTAATTATACAAAGTATTCAATGTCATCTGAAAGACTGCAAATGACAGTCTTGATGTGATATACATCAAGTGTGTATATACAGTGCTACCCATCAATGACTGGAAGAGAAGCTGCAAACAGGAAATAATGATATTCCTGTGACACCTGCCCATGCTGGTGGCTCCTGGAGACTCTCTGCATCTGGCTTGACTCCCACACTTAGCGGTGAGTACGCTGCTCTCACATTCCCTAAATAGTGCCAGCCCTAAGCTCCCATTCAATCCTGCATTTTCTATTCCTTAATGACACCCACTGACTTCCTTACCATCACCCCAAGTGCACTGGATCAGAAACTTATATCATCTTCTATCTTCTCTGCCAGGGTGAGCTCATCTTGTGAATAACTGACTTGTGTCAATGACAGCCTCATTTTGTTTTAAAGAAATGCATTGAATAGAGTTTGTAGCTGTGCAGTCACTTCAGTATGTATATTCTAATTTTACCAACTCAAAGCCAACTGACACACTTTAGTACCAGGAGAGATGAAATGGGTTTGACAGGCTTGCCTGTGACTTTGGGAGTCACCTGACAGTAAATTGGGTACAGGTAGGATGAATACAAAAGACCTGTATTCTTTTCTTTGTGTTTTCAAAATTTATTTTATAATAAATGTATTATATTTTGCAAAAATTAAGATATTGTAATTTTATAGAGATGACTTCTGTTCCTTATTAACAACAACAACAAAATCTCAACAGTATTGAAAGGTACAGAAAAAGAAAAAGAGAGGGTAAAAATACTATCATCCAGCACAAATTATTATTAACATTTCAAAAATCTTGTTATGGGTATATACAGAAAGATTTATAAGTGTTCATAAGTAGCTTAATAGGTATTTAGAGATAATTTTATAAATCAATAAAATTATATCACTTCATATATATCATCAAATTTGAAAATAAAAAAGTGAATTTTAAAAAATGGATAAACATAAGATAAACATTTAATCAAGAAATATTGATTTATAAAATACCTCTATGATTAGAAAAATATTATAAAGCAGTAGTTTCCATTTACAATGATTTCACATTAACTACATATTTAAACTTTACATACAGCAATTTTCTCCCTAACTCAGAACTTGAAAAAATAGTCACCATAAGATTTTTCACCTCTTCCATCCTCTGAGATCCATGTTTATTTTAGTTAAGTAAAAAGAAAAAAAAATTAACCTTGTTAGAGTTCAAAACATTTGTTTTCTTCCCTGTAAGTATAATTACCAGATGGATTTAATCTTATTTCAGTATCTCAGGGGATGAAATACTCACTGCCTGTTTGTTTGCCATAGCTTTTTCATTCCTCAGTCATTTACTTTGGCTTACATTTTTCCCGGTTCACTATAGTATAGACATTATAGAAATAGATCAGTTGTGGCATACTCTGATTTTTGTGTTATTGGCCTTGTCTGTGTGTTGTTTTTATATATTTAAGGAAAACCTTGCTAAATATAAATTTATTTGACCATTTAAAATTGTTTGGATACTTGAAGGTGTGGCTTCTTATCTTCAGTAGTTAAGATAGCACTTTTACCATGGTCATATAAGTTGCTTGAATATTGTCAATTTTTCTCTTAAAGAAACTTACATGCATACTGTCTACATTTCCAAGTTCTTATACATTGATTATAACTTTCCATGTCCTCTTTCAATCAATAAAGGATTGACTAGAAGTAATAGTTGCTCTCAATGTTCTCCCCTCCCATGTCATTCCACTTTCTTCCTGCAAACTACACTTGTGCTTTGCCTTAAAGTGAGTTAATTTTTATGACTGACTGATTTAAACATTCTTTTGATCTTTATTATTTTGGAAGTGCAACAGCTCTTGAAATTTGCCTGTACTTGTCTTTACTTTGCTCATTCTTCTGTGACTTTTGTCCATTCTGGGGTCCACCCTACCCTGCTCCAGAGGAACAGCTCTGGTCACTGGTGACCCCCTCATCATATCTAAGGGGCAATTTCAATGCTCTTTGTAGTTAAAATGCCAGGAGCTAGGGATACAGTTCTTTGACCTGACAGTTCTTACAGTCTATTTCTATTAATCTCTTTGTGTTTTTCCTCTGCCTTTACTTTAATCATTTCAAGGCTCTTTTCTATTTTAGTACTTTGAATTTTAGCATACCCATCTCTTCCCTTATGTGTGTTTTTTTTTTTTTTTAAGAGAAAGAAAACATGCACACACATGATCTCAGAGGGGGAGGGGATCCTTTTTAAAATTAGAATGCTTTTTTTTAATGTTAAGCACTTGACTGAATTCACACTACTAATTTCTTCTAAAGCATACACACACAATAAAAGGTGGAAAAAAGATCTAACAAGTCAATACTGATCAAGATATTTGTATAGCTGTATTAATAATAGTAAGGCAAACACTATTTACAGATAAAGAGGGGGACTAAATACTAAAAATAATGTAGCAATAAAATATAAAGAAGTCTAAAACATGATGTACATAATAACATAGTATCAAACTACACAAAGTAAACAGTAACATATTTTGAAATAGAAATTAACAAACACAATTAATATTATTGTCAGTAATATTAATTTCCATGTGACAACAACCTAGCAATCTAGTAGGGCTATAGAAGATTTAAAAACCCTATCGTCAATGCTAATACAACATAGATAGATAACTATAACCAACAATTTATAGAATACATATTCTTTTCAAGCACAAAAAGAAAAATGATCATTTACTAGGTCACAAACAAAATAACCAAAAAATAACAAAGGATATTCATATAGATGTTGTTTTCTGATCACAATGATATAAAATCAGAAACCAATAAAAACTTCCCTCAAATATTTAGAAACAAACACTCCAAATACTTACAGAGAAAAATAAGAAGCAATCTTTTAATAATTTCAATTAATGGTATAAATTTTCTTCTAAGTATTATTTTAGGTGGATGGCATTATTTATAGTGTGTGATGTATTATTGAACTCTATAAATGTTTTGTAAATAACCATTAGGAAAGAAACTAAAGTGTTGCATTTAATTTGACAACAAAATCAAAGTCTTCAATCATATGGGGGAAAAATAAAAAAACAGTGGTTCTCAAACATTAGCATGCTTTGGTATCACGATATACCAATATGAGATACCAATACCTATATGAGAACTTATTAAAATATGGATAGTTGGGGGTGTCTGGGTGGCTCAGTCATTAAGTGTCTGTCTTCAGCTCAGGTCATGATCCCAGAGTCCTGGGATTGAGGCCCACATCAGGCTTCCGGTTCAGTGGGAAGCCTCCCTTCCCCCTCTCCCACTCACCCTGCTTGTGTTCCTTCTCCAGCCATCAAATAAATAAATAAAATCTTTCTCTGACTGACTTATTTCCCTAAGCATGACGGAGAAAGACAACTATCATATGATCTCCCTGATATGAGGAAGTGGAGATGCAACATGGAGGGTTAAGGGGGTAGGAGAAGAATAAATGAAACAAGATGGGATTGGGAAGGAGACAAACCATAAGTGATGCTTAATCTCACAAAACAAACTGAGGGTTGCGGGGGTGGGGGGAGAGTTGGAGAACAGGTGGTGGGGTTATGGACACTGGGGAGGGTACGTGGTATGGTGAGTGCTGTGAAGTGTGTAAACCTGGCGATTCACATACCTGTACCCCTGGGGATAAAAATATATTATATATTTATAAAAAATAAAAAATAAATAAAAAGTACAAAAAAAAGGAAATCCAAAAAATAAAATAAAATAAAAAAATAGAATCTTAAAAAAATATATAGATGGTTGGACCCTACCCTGCAGTTTCTGATCTGCTAGCTTCTAGATAGAGATCAAGAATTTGCATGTGTAACATGTTTACAGGAGATGTCAATGATACCTACCTGGAAATTCAAGTTTGAGAAGACACTGGAGTGGAATGATGAATTAGAGGTGATGAAGTGGGGAGAATAAACAGGAATTATTCTCCCAAGTGATGGAGGATATTTTCAGTTATTAGGAAGATTGAGAAGATGACTCTTTTTTAATTGAGGGGAAGATTACACACATATTAAGCTTAAAAAAAAAAAAATGGTAGGAAAATGGTGTGTGCTCCAGGTAAAGAAAGGGAATAATTTGCTCATGAACAAAGCATACAGAAGGATCAGAAATAATTTTTTGCTTGCTTGTGTGTATGTTTTAGTGATCTGACACATTCTTATTGAGAACTTGCTCTGTGCCTGATGCTATAAAAAGCATAAGAATAACCAAAGTCAGCCAGCTAGTCTCTTCAAAGAGATCACAGGTGAATGGAGCCAACAGTGTAACAGTGAGTGGTAATTACAGTTGAGTTTGCTTAAAGTCAGCATGTGGTCTCTGAGTGCACAGAAAGGGAGAATGCGAGTCAGCCTAGAAAGTTCAGAGAACACTTCTCAGAAGAAATTACACCTGATTTAGTTCTTTATTGTCATTTTAGGAAGAGGGACATTTACTTTGAGACTGAAGGGGATCTCTGCATTAGATTATAAACCCTGAATTAATAAACCACAGAGTAGGTGCTTATTATATTTACATAAAAATGGAAGGAAAGAGCAAAAAAACCCAAGGAGGGTAGAGAAAAGAAGGATTGAAGGAAGGATAGATAAAATTGACAAGAAGATAATTTTGAAGTAGAAAAGGTATATAGAAAGGCCTACCAAGGTCTTCTGGAAGCACCAGTAAATTTTCATCTGTGGTGATTGAGAGGATTTTAGCATTGGAAATAGTGAGACCCCTTTGCCAAAGGTATGTTGAGAAGCCAACTGGAGATGAATAAAAAGGATACTAAAGTTCAGTGGGGCCCAGCTGTGGTTAGCACAATTTTATGGTGTTACCAGTTGTAGATGACATTTTCCAGTATAATCAAATAGCCTGAGGTTCTCTCTGAACTTCTCATGGCAATCAGCCCTGTGGAGGGGCTGCCAAATGAAAGCCTAATGATATTGGATGCTTTTATGAGGTCAGTGGGCAGTGTGTGATGTTGCTCATTAAACTTCTGTGTCCAAAATGGAGCAGTCTGAAGTCTGTCAATAGATTTGGCCACTCAGAGTGTACTGGAAATCTGAGTGTCTATAACATTGTTTAGCAACTAGAGGATTTGGGCTGCTGAAAGCAACATCTGGTAATAAAAGTAGGTGCTTTTCAAACCCTTGGAGATAAATTAAATATTGTTGCCATTTCTCCAAAGTAAATTCCTAATACCTGGGAAGAGTCATAGCATTTCCTAAATGGATAGACACAGCTACTCAACTATAGCTTAAGTGGTAAGTTTAATGTAACTAAGAAAGTCTGTATCTGGTAGGGACATGAAACATTAAGAACAAACAAAGAGGACAAGAGCAGCACAGTATCCTATGCTGTGAAGAGAGACACTAAATATGGCAGATATGAGCATTCAAGTGAACAAATAGCTCTTCTCCAAGTAGTTGATATGCTACTTGGGACAACAGCTTGTATGAAATTCTCTTGCTGACTAACCATTCCTTTTCTCAGGAAGCACAGCCTCAGAGAGAGAGAGTCATTTGGAAAACCATCATAGATACACAATGGAAGTTAATACCTTTCATTGGCTTATATTACTTGCAAAGGAGCAATAAGCATCAACTCTGAGCAAATAATTTTAAAATTTATATGGAACCAGAAAAGACCTCAAATAGCCAAAGGGATATTGAGAAACAAAGCCAAAGTTGGTGGCATCACAATTCCGGACTTCAAGCTTTATTACAAAGCTGTCATCATCAAGACAGCATGGTACTGGCACAAAAACAGACACATAGACCAATGGAACAGAATAGAGAGCCCAGAAATAGACCCTCAACTCTATGGTCAACTAATCTTCGACAAAGCAGGAAAGAATGTCCAATGGAAAAAAGACAGCCTCTTCAATAAATGGTGTTGGGGAAATTGGACAGCCACGTGCAGAAAAATGAAATTGGACCATTTCCTTACACCACACACAAAAATAGATTCAAAATGGATGAAGGACCTCAATGTGAGAAAGGAATCCATCAAAATCCTTGAGGAGAACACAGGCAGCAACCTCTTCGACCTCAGCCGCAGCAACATCTTCCTAGGAACATCGCCAAAGGCAAGGGAAGCAAGGGCAAAAATGAACTGTTGGGATTTCATCAAAATCAAAAGCTTTTGCACAGCAAAGGAAACAGTTAACAAAACCAAAAGACAACTGACAGAATGGGAGAAGATATTTGCAAACGACATATCAGATAAAGGACTAGTGTCCAAAATCTATAAAGAACTTAACAAACTCAACACCCAAAGAACAAATAATCCAATCAAGAAATGGGCAGAGGACATGAACAGACGTTTCTGCAAAGAAGACATCCAGAGGGCCAACAGACACATGAAAAAGTGCTCCATATCACTCGGCATCAGGGAAATACAAATCAAAACGACAATGAGATATCACCTCACACCAGTCAGAATGGCTAAAATCAACAAGTCAGGAAATGACAGATGCTGGCGAGGATGCGGAGAAAGGGGAACCCTCCTACACTGTTGGTGGGAATGCAAGCTGGTGCAACCACTCTGGAAAACAGCATGGAGGTTCCTCAAAATGTTGAAAATAGAACTGCCCTATGACCCAGCAATTGCACTACCGGGAATTTACCCTAAAGATACAAACGTAGTGATCCAAAGGGGCACGTGCACCCGAATGTTTATAGCAGCAATGTCCACAATAGCCAAACTATGGAAAGAACCTAGATGTCCATCAACAGATGAATGGATCAAGAAGATGTGGTATATATACACAATGGAATACTATGCAGCCATCAAAAGAAACGAAATCTTGCCATTTGCGACAACATGGATGGAACTAGAGCGTATCATGCTTAGCGAAATAAGTCAAGCGGAGAAAGACAACTATCATATGATCTCCCTGATATGAGGGAGTGGTGATGCAACATGGGGGCTTAAGTGGTTAGGAGAAGAATCCATGAAACAAGATGGGATAGGGAGGGAGACAAACCATAAGTGACTCTTAATCTCACGAAACAAACTGTGGGTTGCTGGGGGGAGGGGGGTTAGGAGAAGGGGGGTAGGGTTATGGACATTGGGGAGGGTATGTGCTTTTGGGTAAATTGGAAGGGGAGATGAACCATGAGAGACTATGGACTCTGAAAAACAATCTGAGGGGTTTGAAGTGGCGGGGGGTGGGAGGTTGGGGGTACCAGGTGGTGGGTATTATAGAGGGCACAGCTTGCATGGAGCACTGGGTGTGGTGAGAAAATAATGAATACTGTTTTTCTGAAAATAAATAAATTGGAAAAAAAAAAAAAAAGCATCAACTCTGAGCAGCAATCTTGCCTCACTATCAGATGTGCAGGGTTTCCTGGCCCTTTCTCCAAGATGGCCTCACCAGCACACAGCTTTGCAGAAAAGCACCCTTTCTTGACTGTATCCCTTGCACTAACCAGGTCAGCCTCCTGCCCTCTATTTGCAGCACAGGTTGATTTGTAAGCTTTCTTCATCTATCTCAAGTACAAAAACAGTTTCCTACTCTGCCATCTACTTCACCTCTCCTTTCCTTTAATCTCCACTATGCTCTGTGATATCCCAAAGAATCAGATCCTGATTTAGCTTCAGTGATGTGGAGTCACAGTCCTGACTCTGACCCAGCTCTATGTCTGATCCTCTATTAAATAACCAACCCACACATACACACTCATGGTTAAATTAATGGAGGGATAACCAATTCAAGGGGATTGGCCCCTTTTCTAGCAAAGTGGCTGAACTTTTGGGAAAATGAGAATTACTCTAGAGATAATACAGGACAATGAAACTTGCAGGAATGTTTCTGTTTTGAGTATAAAAATTGAATTCCCTGCAGGAATTATGATGTGTGTGAAGCCAACTGCATTTCAGAAAGGAAAAAATATATGCCATACTGAGGCAACCATTCACAGGAAAACTAGTTACAGCTTTATGTGTCACTCTCTGTTTAATTTCAGCAACTTCTATCCAAAAATAAAGCAAAACATTTTATGGATAATGAACAAGAGATTTAATATTGTATGGGTGACTAATTTGGTTACTTAAGAAAAAAATTGGAAATGAACCGGATGTTCTAAACTTGATTAGTGTTTCTGTCATAAGGATGCAGCATTAGCTTGACAACAATTGAAACTCATAGCTCATTATTTCTGTATGGCTTCTCCATTAGCTATACTTCTTAGAGTTTCACTGCTCTGTTGGAATTGTTAATGTTTGCTTCTTGCAGAAGTTTTTCTTGGTAAAGCCAGTTATGAGAAGCCCAAATAAAACAGACATGAAGCAATTATATAGATCATTCTAGACCAAAATTTTGTCCTTCTCTCCTTTCCGTTAAAGTTACCTCAAATTTCATAACAGCTATGAAGACCTAGACTAAAAATGAACTCTTTGATTAAATAATGAAGTTTAGAAAATTCAAGGCAGGGTCTTTCTTCTTTCTCATATGAAGTACTTTACTTCCACTATCATTGCCAGAAAGGTGTTCATTAAGATGCAACAGCCATTGGTGCATCAAGTGAGTTATGAGTCATTCACACCTTAACACAAACTATTTTAATAAACCATATTTCTCTATAACACCTTACCAAAGAAATGAGAATTTGAGAGTAAGGAAAAGGGGAAGGGAATTTTAAAAATAGATGCATTAGTGAAGAGGCGATGCCTGAGTAGACACTCAAAGCAGAGGAATTAAGGGAGTTGGCGGTAGCAACTAGACCCCCTCTCCCTAACCTAAGCTAGACATACAGCAACTAGAAGAGAGAGAAAGAATAATATAAATGTATCCATGTCATATCATATTTCTTTTGCAAACCTAGGAAAAAAAAGAGAGTTTTTTGCTGACCTCTTTTGTTTGCTACAGTAACATGTCTTAAAGAAAAGAAAATATGGTAGGTGTGTGGGAAGATCTGCCTTGTCCCCTACTTTATTAGAAGAAGAATAATTTACCAACAATCTATAGGTTAAAAAATAATTCTCCACATGACTAAGTCACCATTTAACCCATTCATGGGACACTGTATCTAGGGCAGTTAGGATAACTGGCCTGATGTTTTCCATGGGGGTGTAGCTAAAGGAGAAGCAGCAGCTCCTATGGTTTCATAATGTGTGTGTGATGCTCACACATACATGTGTGCATGCATGAAGGTGCACACCCAGGATACCCAGGGAGAAAAGCAGAAATCAGCCCCAAGAGTCTGTTTTGGGGGGACTAAAATGTTTTGGTTTTATTCCTCTCTTTCTTTTATAACCTTAACCCACTCCTATTTCAGGCTTACAGTCTAAAAGAGCACATTAGAGACTCAGTTTGACTTCCCTTTTCTCCTGACAAGTTGACAGTCAACAGATCTTAAAGCCAGTAGATGTGCTTTAACAAATCAATATCAGCAAAATGGCTTGGAGGCTTTAAGAGTTTTCTGGATGTTCTTTGGTCCCCTACCTGGAGTTCTGCACCAAGCATGAGTTTGATTGCCTTTGGATAGGAGTCCTCTTATGAAGTGTCAAGTCAGTATCCAGGATCTCCATATCAGGTCAGCCCATGTGAATCATACACTGATCATCTTCTCTTCCTTCAGTAAATGAAAGATTACCTTTCCTGGCTTTGCTGCTACATTTTCACAAAATTAGTTCTCTCTTTTCACTTATTAATATCCTTGACTAGAAATATATATATATATTTTTTTTTTAGTACTGGGGGACAGGGAATGGGGATGACAGGGCTTCCTTCATGCCATGAAACTGCTACTCCCAGTCCTTGTTGGGACAGCATTGCCATGCACATATCTTTGCTCCTGTCTACTAAACAACCATGTTATGTCAACCTCCGGATTTGAGCTCTTTGCTTATTTTCCACAGACAGACTTCTGAGAGTTGGTGCTAAGTTCTTACCAAGACCTGCTCTTAATGTCTACTGCTCACCTCTTCATGCAGTGCTATTCTCAATAGTGAGGGAAGGAGCAAGGAGAGAAAATACCAGCAGGGCATATACCAACTGCCAGGCACTGGTACATGCATTATTTGTTTTAAACCTTATCAAAACTCTAGTTGTTAACTCTTTGTCACCCCTTCCCAGATTGTTATGACTTGCTGAGAGATTATATTCTCTACTGCAATCCCAGTGCCTACCAAAGTAGCTTGAACATAGTAGGATCAGTGACTAGGGCAGTATGATAAGTTTATAGAACGTAGTCTTGAGAATTAATACTTGGTAGATTCCTTTCTCACACTGAGGTCCTTAATCCATTTTGAATCTATTTTTGTGTGTGGTGTAAGGAAATGGTCCAATTTCATTTTTCTGCACGTGGCTGTCCAATTTCCCCAACACCATTTATTGAAGAGGCTGTCTTTTTTCCATTGGACATTCTTTCCTGCTTTGTCGAAGATTAGTTGACCATAGAGTTGAGGGTCTATTTCTGGGCTCTCTATTCTGTTCCATTGGTCTATGTGTCTGTTTTTGTGCCAGTACCATGCTGTCTTGATGATGACAGCTTTGTAGTAAAGCTTGAAGTCCGGAATTGTGATGCCACCAACTTTGGCTTTGTTTTTCAATATCCCTTTGGCTATTCAAGGTCTTTTCTGGTTCCATATAAATTTTAAAATTATTTGTTCCATTTCTTTGAAAAAGATGGATGGTACTTTGATAGGAATTGCATTAAATGTGTAGATTGCTTTAGGTAGCATAGACATTTTCACAATATTTATTCTTCCAATCCAGGAGCATGGAACATTTTTCCATTTCTTTGTGTCTTCCTCAATTTCTTTCATGAGTACTTTATACTTGGTAAATTCCTGGAGTTGTTCAATGACATGGCAACCATATATACTCTAGCATCTTCTGATATTTAGCAGTCAAAGTTACCTCTAAATTAAGCTAAGAATAGTGCTTCCCAAGTGGATTTCATGATACTCCATTTTGCTGCCCTGTTGGGTGGCAAATAGTTCCATGACACAGTAAGATTGGGTAACACCAAGTTAAACAAAATCGCACATATTCATTTATTGCAGGATGTCTCTAGCTATTTTGCTAGACTATATAATATACTTAAGAGACAACATATTCTTATATTCTCTTTACCTCAGGGCATTATCTGGAACTAGTGTCTCTTAGAACACAAACTAGAAAACTGTGCTTTAGTGAATATATAAAGATCTAGTTCAGTAGAGACTATAATGTACAAGAAAGGAGTTAAATCATTGCTGAAGTTGATCTAACTCTAGAAAAAGATGCCACAGGCACAAACTTTACTCAATCTTCCAATATTAGACTGCCATCAGTGACCATAATAGAATTACTTTCATTAAATTCCTAACTTTATCAAAACTATATGGATTGTTTGCAGAGCTAAATCTGCAACCAGGATACGCCTATGGTTTTCTAAATCAACAATGAGTGATCATGGCAGGTGGTAGACAGGGAGTGATTAACAAAGCAGTTTGAATAACAAAACTAAATATAGTTCCTATTTTTTATTTTATTTAAGTAATAATCCCCTCTGTTTCTTTATCATGAATTAATTTTTTTCCTCAAAAGTTAATCCTTAATTCTGATGTTTTTAAAATGAAAATATATGCCTTCTCTCTGGTTTAAATTTTCCAAAAGTTATTGTTATTAAAGAAAAAATCTAGGGGTGCCTGGGTGGCTCATTTGTTGGGTGTCGGCCTTCGGCTCAGGCACAATCCCCGGGTTCCGGGATCACACAGAATGTGAAAAAAAAAAAAAAAAACAGTGTCAAGAGTGACAGTAAGGCATATTTGTCAGGGGAACCGGTGGTTCAGTTGGTTGAGCATCTGACTCTCTCGCTGTGTCTCTTTCTATCAAGTAAATAAAATCTTAAAAAAAAAAAAAAACTACCAATGTTATCTATTAAACACTGATTATTATAGAATGATATAAAAAACAGATATCTTTTGTGGGTTTAAGTGTTTTTTCTCTAAAAGAACAATATCTTACCTGGTAAGTCAATTACTTTTGCTCACCTGCAAAGAGAGGTGTGGTTTGGACACTTTGCATATAGTCTTCTTATAAAATCTAGTATGCATTATTCTTGCTTATTTGGAGACTGTGACTTCCCTACATTGACACAACTTTTCAGTGGTGAAGTAATAAGCTATATGCAGATATGTTGTATAGACATCCATATTCAAACATCGGCAATAAAAATAAAGGGATGGCTAGAAAATAGCCAATAATGGAGTGCAAATAGTTACCAGGGAGGATCATCTATTCTGTTCCCCTATATTCCTTTACAGTAACCCATTATTCAGTCAGCTATGCTTTGGAAAAGTGATTCTAAAATTTGGGAATATCGTAAAATCATCATGTGCCCTTGTTAAAAATTCAGATTCCTAGGGCTCAGAAACAAAAAAAAATTCTGGCTGTATGGGTTTGGGGAACATTTCAGTAATAACTTCATATGCTTCAGATGTCAAAAGTCACTGACAATTTTTTTTTTTAAAGATTTTATTTGACAGAGAGAGAGAGATCACAAGTAGGCAGAGAGGTGGGCAGAGAGAGAGGGGGAAAGCAGGCATCCCGCCGAGCAGAGAGCCCGATGCGGGACTCGAAGGCAGAGGCTTAACCCACTGAGTCACCCAAGTGCCCCAGTCACTGACAATTTTAATGGCATATATAGACAGACAATCTGGAATTAAGTTTTACTTCGTAATAAAACAGTGTTACAAAACCCTTCAAACATTAAATTAAATAATGTATATGAGGTGTTTAACATAGTATGGTGCCCAAAGTTAGTTTTTTTCTGTTCAAGTATTTATTGACCACTGGCTATAAGAGATCAGTATTTTTTTTCTGGACCTCTTAGAGATACAAGTGGAATATAGACATAATATGACCTTTGCAGAATTTGCAATTTTGGAAGGGGGCATGAGAGCTGCTGAATGACGTGATTATTTCCTCCACTGTTTTCTGTATGCCTCTTAAAACAATTACTTTCTTCTAGTGGTTTTGACCAAAGGCTGTGCTGTCACTCTTTTTTTTAATGAAGATTTATTTATTTATTTGAGAGAGAGCATGAAAGTGGGAGGAGGGGCTATGGAGAGAGAATCTCAAACAGGCTCTGCACTGAGTGTGAAGCCCCAAGCCTGGACTGATCTCAGAATCCTGGGATCATGACCTGAGCCACCACCAAGAGTCAGATGCTCAACCAACTGAACCACCGATTGCCCTGACAAACACACCTTACTGTCACGCTTGACACTGTTCTTTTTTTCATTCTGTGTCTAGTATATCTGCACTACATCCAGAGTCTGACCATTTTAGTCCTTCTACTATGCCCACCCTGATCATAACTAGTGTTTTTGCTCCTTATAGTCTGCTCTCACAAAGCAGCCAGAACAACCCTATTAAAACTGGTCAGCTGTCAGGTGATACCACCTCTCTGCTCAGTTCCCTCCACTCTTCCTATGTCACTCAGAAATAAAGCCAAAGCCATTAAGTTTTTAATTGGCTAGCCCCAATCTCTCTCTCAAGTCATCTTCACCTTTCCCCCAGATCCCTGTGCTCCAAACATGCCATTTTCTTTGCTGTCTTTAAATAAAGTCTGGCCAACCCCACCTCAAGCTTTGGCACTCTCTTTTATCTGACTGGAATGTTCTCTCTGACATCTGAATGGTTCATTCTTTCCTCCTCTTAAAAAGTGTGGGCTCACTATCAGTTTTTAGGGAGTCACTTCCTGACTACCTTATTTAAAATTGCAAACCCAGGACACCTGAGTGGCTCAGTGGATTAAAGCCTCTGCCTTCAGCTCAGGTCATGATCCCAGGGTCCTGGGATTGAATCCTGCATCAGGCTCTCTGCTCGGCGGGGAGCCTGCTTCCTCCTCTCTCCTTGCCTGCCTCTCTGCCTATTTGTGATCTTTCTGTCAAATAAATAAACAAAATCTTTTAAAAAATTGTAAACCCTTTGCTTCTGACACTCCCCGTCTTTCCCCCTGCTTTATCTCCCTTCCCTAATAATTACCATTTATATTAGATACTATATGGTTTACTTTATTTCACTGGGGTTGTTATTTCCTCTCCCTGTTTCCAACAGAATATAAGCAAATGAGAGTAGGGATGATTTTTTCTGTTGACAAAAAAAAAATTTTGTCTCTTGACAAAAATTTTACTGATGAATCACTAGCACATAACAATAGAACTAAACACACAGAGTTATCATACAGTAAATATATGAATGGAGAAATCCATGAATGTCAATAAATAAGTGAATTATAATAAAGAAAAGAAATGAATTATGAAAAACAGTTGCATTTATTGGTGCCCAATATATTCCAGATACTTTACTTGACCACTTATATACATTATTTCTTTAATCTTGACAATAATCCTTGGAGATGAGTATCACAATCTAGGCATTTGCAGATGAGAATCAGGTTCAAACACATTAGGTAGTGAAGGAGGTATTTGAAAGAAGACCCATCTGGTTCTAATGTATATGCTAGTTTTTCTGGAGGAAGTTATTTCTAATATTCTTGGAAATATCTTACTCAGCTCACATTTCCAAGAATAGGCAAGGTCTAAATCTTCTGGTTTGGTAAATTTCTTTAATTGACTAACAGAAGTTACATGGTTAAACCAAAATAACAGTGTCTAAGTCATGTTCATGAAAATTTATGTATTTTCAGATAATATTGCCAAAGAAATTTTATTAACTGCTAATTTTCCACATTGCTACATCTTGTGGAGTGTGAAAAGTATAACAAATCTGTATCTCCACTTAACATTAATTAGAAGAGTAGAGATTACCCTCATGTAAAGACTATTGTAGAAACTTGTCATTGCGTCATTAGGCAATAACTGTGCTTGATTGATTAAAATGGTAGTGTTAATCTGTATCTATTTAATGTTTCTCATAACATACCATTAAGGACCTGTAAGGGATGGCATGTGGATCTTATGTAGATGTGCCTGTTCATACTTGCCCAACCCATATGCCAACTGACTTGTCTTCAGATACTCTGAGTTCATTCTCACTAATATATATTTGTATTAGTTATCTCCCATTTGAAGTTCCTCCCCTTTCCCTGAATGTCCATCCAAATGAAGAATCTTCCAAGGTCCAGTTAACACTTTCTCATTATCTATAAAGTTCCTTTGTTGTTGTTGTTGTTTTAGTTAACATTAGTATCTTCTTTATTATCAGTTACATATAATGCTTTCTTCTTTAGTTTACCTTCCATTTAATCACATTTATTTATCAAAATTATTGAGTTCCTACTCTGTATGAAACTCAGAATTTTCTCAAATGCCAACAGAAATATGACACAACCCTCACCTATATAAATTGTACAACTGTTAGGCAAGTATTTTCGTTTTCTTCAGTTAATTATTGTTTTGACATCTGCAACACTCCATATTATTTTATTCAGAATGTAAAGTGTATAAGTAAAATAAAATATATTCTTTGACCTTCAGGGGTTCACAGTCTAATGAGAAAGAAAGACACTTACGATCACAGTCTGATGCAGTCAGTATTATTGAAATATGTAAGAGTGATGTCAAGAACACAGAGGAAGAACACATGACCCATTTTGGGAAGGGTAGGCCAAGAAAAGGAAGAGAAGGTGACACCTGAGTTGAATTTTAAAGCAAACATAAGAGTAAGCCCAACTAAGACTGCTAGAGGTGGGATATTTCGCAGGTTGAGAGATAGGCTGGTCTTTGTTTTTTAGGCCTTAAGAGATATTAAGCTCTCAAAGAAGAGAGAGTTTAATAATGGTCTATCTCAAATGGTAGCACAATATACGTCTTTTACTATTTTCTGAGTGACTGCTTTAACTGATTAATAAAAGTGTTATTTAGGTAAGGGAAAACTATGTCCTAGCCTTAGTTTTTTGAAGACAGAACTAGCAAAATTAAAGATATCCTTCCAGTCTCTATGTGGTTTCCTTAGGCAGAAAGAAAAATTTCTATTCTTCCCTTGTGCTAATGTATATCCTGAAAAAATGAGAGAGGAAACTAATAAGTCAATATGATATTTGTTATCTAAGTTTCTGACTATTTAAAGAATTCTTCTAACCTCGATTTAAAGTTTTGTTTTCTCTATTTAGTGACCCCATATGTGAGCTGATTTCTTTGCAAAGATGCTTTCCTGTCACCTGTGGGTTTTTCCTAGTAGGGTCAATTGCAGCGTAACCTTCTGAGGATACATGGGGACAGGGAAATGAATCTATTCCCAAACATATTTGGCAGCACAAAGCCTTAAAAAAGACTCCAGGATAAGAACATGTCCCTAAAATACCTCACCATTATGTTATAGTCCTTTTACTTTTTTCTGTATGGCTTCAGTTCCTGCCACATGCTGGGGAGTTAGGAGGCAGAAAGTCTGGTTCTGGCTAAGGAGCTAATTAGTTGTGTAGCCCTTAGCAAGTCACTTGACCTCCCCAGGTCTCAGCAAATCTTTATCTATAAAATGAAGAATACATTGCTGAGATTCTGATTATGAAATTATATAAAAATTTCTTTAGAAGATATTCCTAATCTTTTCATTTCCTTGTGTTCTTAACCTCTTTTGCTTCGGTGTTAGGTGTGGTAAGAATCTCAGTGAGAATAATGCCATTTACTTCTTTCAGACTTCTTTCAAGTGTCTTTTTCCTTTGGAAAGCCTTCTGGACTCTCTGCTTAATCTAATTTCCTTCCTTTGTGTCTCCTGAAGGATGTTTTATGTGTGGCTATCCTTGTGTTGTAATGATGTGTCTGTCTCCATATGGTACCCTTACCTCTGTTGTAAAAGCCTTCACATGGGAACTCTGACTTTTCATCACATCCTGTATATGTATAACATAGTAACTTCCTAGTAAATATCTCATGATGAATAAACTTATTATATGGTGCTTCCTACACATTGAACAAGTATTACATGCACTGTACTATCTCTTTAATACATTAAAGAAGAAATATTTTATTACATTTCCAATCAGCTTCATTTTCAACTTCAGTATCCTAATATTGTATTATTGCTGAGTTAGATACTTAAAAATTGTTTCCTTCCAAATATGTTTAACTTGGACGATTGCTTATTAATCAGTATAAATGTGTCTATTATCAAAATTTATATCAAACTATGCCAGTTGAGCCAAGTTCTGTGGGTTTTTAAAGAATACACATGTTATATTGTTTTCTATTCTTTTTTTTTCCAGAAGATTCTATGGTTGATGAGAAAAAAAAGCAGCAAAGCTCTTCTTTAACCAAATCTCTTGTACGTCATATACCCACATTTTTGTCTGTTTTGTATGTGTGTCTCCCCTACTGGTGTTTGAGTTCCATTAGAACCTGTGTGTTAATCATATACTTATACTTAAAAATAATAAAAATAACAATATTAAGGTACAACAAGAAACCAAATACTGAATGTTCTTCATAAATGAAATAAATCACGTAATTATAGTCCACTCTAATTCATTTTCAGAAATCTAGTTAAGAGAAAGAGTCAATTTGGATTAAGTGGCTTAATGGCACAAGAGGAATCAGAGGCTTCTATTGCTACTTCACTGATTTATGCTTATGGTATGTTTTAAAATAAAGTGTATTACTGGAAAATTGAGTTATAGTAAGAACAATAGATGGGGAAAAGATTGCCATTAAAAAGACAGTTTGCTTACTCACAGATCCCAAGAGGTGGAGTACATATCATGCTTCAGGGATGGGAGAGGGTCATGGATCAAAGGAGAATTCCCAGGATTATAACCAATTACCAGGACTGGTTATAAAGCAGAATGAAAGGGGAGAACTGTAAGAGCCTTAGTTGTGACTTATTTAGGAAAAAAAAAAAAAAACCCAGGTAAAGCAGGGTAAGCTGTCTAAAATTGGCTAATTTAAATAATTTCTTCTTCTTTTTTTTTTTTTAGTTTTTATTTATTTATTTATTTGAGAGAGAGGGAAAGAGAGAGTACAAACAGGGGTAGAGGCAGTGGGAGAGAGAGAAGCAGACTCCTTGTGGAGCCGGGAGCCCGATGAAGGGCTCAGTCCCAGGACCCTGGGATCATGACCTGAGCCAAAGCCAGCCACTTAATGACTGAGCTACCCAGGTGTCCCTAATTTGAATGAATTCAACAGGCTCTGAAGCTTGGCAGCTGTCCTTTGTTGTTAGGTACCTAGTACAGGTGTATAGTAGCTGGAGTTGGTTGGGTTGTGAACTTTAGATTGGTCAGTTTTGTATTTGGAAATTATGCCCTTGAGAGGAGGACTTCTCCTGAGGACGAAGGGAGCCAGAGTGGAGACAGGAGGTCAAGGGCTGGTATCTGGGAGGCATGTTATCATGTTGTCCCAGACCAAGTGTGTCCAGCATATCCATGTATTGCAGATGTTAAAGCACTATTTTTACAGAGGCTAGAAACATGATCAACACAGTTTTCCACTAGAATCAAATGCAAGTTGGCTGAAGGGCAACAAAGATATGATACCCAGACTCTTAATCAACCAAAAGTTTCCCTTTACATAGGCTTGATGGCCATCATGAGCACCTAAAACTTTTCACTTTATAGTTTTTTTTTTTTATTCACCAAACTATATACAGTGAAGAAAAAGAAACATAATTGTGTTTTGATTTCCACCCTTATTTAATTCTCCCATTACTGAGACAGACAGAATAAATTTGGCCAATGAAGACACTAAAGGGCAGAATAATTAAATGACTTACTCCAAATTCATACAATAAGCAGCTAATAAAATGTAGCTCAAAATCTTGTTTTTCCATAGCATTCTACTGCCTACCTCTGCTGTTGCAACCAAAAGGACAACATATGTTCTCTTAGCATGCAGAACATTCTCTGCCTTCCATGAGTAGTGTGTTTAGAATGCTATTTTAAATGAAATACAGGATTCAAAGGAGTTTAAAATATGAATATCATTCACAAAGAATATAGAGTCCATCTGGGAGACAAGGTATATATATGACTTTTATTGTTAAATCATCTATTTATTTACATACTGTGGAAAAGTAAAACTGTATATCATCTTGAAGTTAGTGCCCAGAATTTCTTTCTTTTAGAGACATTTTTAAATGATGCTTGGGGGAGCTGATAAAACTCTAGGAGCCTCAGTTATCTCTTGTCTAGACAAAGGAACAAAGATTCATTTTTGAACAAATCATCTGACTAGAAATAGATTCTGGAGCCTGGGGATTAGAAGAGAGGATTAAAACATGGGAGGAGAGGACATGAAAAATTATACTCTGAATTTGGGAAATGACAGTGAAATTTGCATTGAAATATAACCGACATGCAGTATTATATTAGTTTTAGGTATATAACATAGTGGTTTCACAGCTATATATATTAAAAAATGACCACCCATATAAGTCTAGTTACCCTCTGTAACATACAAAATTAATACAAAATTATCGTCTATACCCCATGCTATATATTACATCCTCATGACTAAATTTATTTTATAACCACAAGTTTGTACCTCTTGAACCTTTTCATTTTGCCCATCCACCAGCCTCTTCTCAAGAAACTATCAGTTTGTTCTCTCTGTCAGTGTTTCTGTTCTTGTTTTGTTTTGCTTGTTTGTTTTGTTTTATATATTCCATATATAAATAAAATCATGTGGCATTTGCCGTTCTCTTTGTGACTTATTTCATTTAGCACAATACACTCTAAGTCCATCCATATTGTCACAAATGACAAGATTTCATTCTTTTTTGTGGCTGAGTAATATAATATTCCATATATATAAATTAAATATATATGTGTATATATATATTTTTTTTCATCGTTTTCCTGTAATTCTTTGTTCCCTTCTCTTGCTCTCTTCTTTGCAGTTTAATGATTTTCTTTGTTTTTTTTTTTTTAATTTCTTTGTTATTTTTCGTGTATCTATTATAGGTTTTTGGTTTGTAATTTCCATGAAGTTCATATATAATGGCATGTATATACCATATATATATTATATATATAATACATATACATGCATATATAAATATACATATATAATATATAAAAATATGCATAATATGCACCATAATATGGTATATTTAGACATATTTAATATGTGTATATATGATATATGCCATTATATATGAATTAATATGAATTATAAGTATATGTAATATGTATAATAGATTATATATTACATTATGTATATGTACACACACATATATACACATACATATGCATATACACACATTATATATACAATGCAATATATTATATAATGAATTATTAATATATATTAATAATCATGTTATTATATATGAATTATATGTGAATTATATATATAGATAAAATACAATCAGTCTATTTTAAGTTTGACCACATTACAAAAATATTACTTTTTGACCTCTATCCATATTTCATGCTTTTGATGTCATATTTTACATATCTTTATTTTTTGTGTTCCTTAATTATCATAGTTATAGTTGATTTCACAATATTGGCCTTTAGTCTTCATGCTAGCTATATAAGTGGTTGATCCAATACATTTACTATATATTTGCTTTTCCAGTTAGACCCTTTTCTTTCATATATTTTCTTATTTTTGGTTATAGCCTTTTCTTTCTAGCTTATTTTCCGTTAACATTTCTTGCAAGTCTGGTTTAATAGGAATGAACTCCCTTTGCTTGTCTGGGAAACTCTTTATCTCTCCTTCAATACTGAATGATAATATTGCTGGATATAGTATTTTTGGTTGGATTTTTTTTTTTCTCCTTTCAGCACTTCAAATATATCATGCCATTCTCTTCTGGCCTGAAAAGTCACTACTGAAAAATCTGCTGATAGTCTTAAAGGGTTTCCCTTGTATTAGTTTTTTTCTCTTGCTTTTATGGGTCTTTATCTTTGTCTTTTGACATTTTAATTATAATATGTCTTGGTGTGGATCTCTTTGGGTTGGTTCATCTTTCTTAGTCTTCTCTCTGTGCTTTCTAAAGCTAGATGTCTGTTTCCTTCCTTGAGCTAGGAAAACATTTAGCATTATTTCTTCAAAAAAGATTTCTGCCTATTTTTCTCTCTCTTCTCCTTCTGAGACTCCTATTAAGCAAATGTTAATACATTTGATGATGTCTCACCAATCCCTTAAGACATTATTACTATTATTATTATTATTTATTAATTTCTTTTTCTGGCTCTGGGTGATTTCCATTACCCTGTCTTCTAAGTCACTCAGTGATTCTATTGTATCATTTAAATGCTATTGGGAACATGGTTCTCTATTTCTTCATTTTGCTTGATTCTCTGTGTTTCTGTTGAGATTGCATGAACAGCATGGGTAGGCAGGACTTCTCACCTGCTACATCTATTTATTGGGGCTGCATGAGTGGTGTGAGGAGGCACATGTCTCCTGCTGTGCCTGTTGGAGCACAGTAAGCAGCAGGGGGGTGTAGATTTGCTCATTTTCTATGCCTGGCAGTACTGCATGAGTGGTGAGGGAGCAGGGGGATTCACCTGCTGCTGTTAGGTCTTTAGAATGAAGGTTTAAAATGGTGTCCAGTAGCCTTCTTGCTGGTAATGTAGAGGCGGGGCCTAGGAAAATGTCATCTACTATCATTCTGTTCCTGGAGAGAGTCCTGGCAGACTTCTGCCCCTTTGGCAGATGCTTTAAATTTAGCAAGTGAAACTTCTTTACTTATAGTCTAGACTCTTTTCAAACTGCTGTTTTTTGTGTTGGGTCCTGAGGGAAATGGTTCTACACACCAAAGCTTAAAGAGCAGAAACTTCATTCTCTGTAGCTCTATATTTACCTTGAATGTAATCTTCATAGCTTTTCAAAGCCAAATATTTTGGGGGCTTGTCTCTCATATAAGAATTGAGGGTTGGAGTGCCTGGTGGTGTTATTCTGTAGAAGAAACTTCATTTATATTTCTGCTTGTTTTTGAGATTCCTACAAATTGTAGGCTGCTATCCAAGGGGTGGAGTTTGGGGCACAAATGTTGCTTTGCTTCTTCTACCTATCTCAGTGTGGTCCTTCCATATTTTGCTGTAGAAGAGGTGTTCAGCAAATTCTCAAGTTCTTTTTGGAGTGGATTATTCTATATATAGCTGTGTATTTGTTATGTCCACTGGAGGAGTTGAGTTCAGCAGTTTCCTACCCCACCATCTTAATCCACCTCTAAGAAATGTCTTATACTGAATTTAAAGTTGTTTATATTGCTGCAATATAATATCTTCACATCACTAAATTTTGAGTAATTCAGTGGCAGTCAAAAGAAAGAGTCTAACAGCAGGGCTGATTGAAAGGGTGCCACTGGGAATATAACCTTGAGCTGACACATTAGTAATAGATTCAGCAGAAAACAAAAGCAAAAACACACCTCAGAACCAGAATAAACATAAAACTATAACATTGCTGGGAATACATAGAAATTAGGAACATTTCACAGGGGATGAAATGGGAGTGTGAAGAATGTTCTATAAACGATAATGATGGGGAAATTGATATCTGACTAAACCTATTTCACTATAACCTTAGCAATATGTTCCACAAATCCTATAATGGATTTTGAATGTCTGTCAGGTAAATTAAGTTCTTCAGTTGTGTTCTTCCCTGTCAAGTTTCTCTAATACCTAAACATTAGATAAAAGGAAATATTCAGAGTACAATATGGAATTCTACATAATCTCAGCAGCCCATCCTGGTTCCAGCACTGATCTGCAAGTATCTTTATCCTTCTACACTAAAGCAAATATAAATTGCAAGGAAAATCTTCATGCATATCTCTACCAGACTAGAAGGTCTGTCAGAGCAGGCTTTTTATGTGGTCATTGTTATATCCTCACTGCCAAGCAGATTGGCAGATGCCAGGCAAAAGAGCCAAGACCAGATGGTGATTGAACTAAATTATGTTGGGGTTGGGTTGACTTGACAAAGTGACCAAATTAAAGGGGGTGGTCAGAGGTAGAATTAAATTATTTTTTTAAGATTTTATTTATTTATTTGACAGACAGATCATAAGTAGGTAGATATGCTGGTGGGGGGAGGGGAAGCAGGCTCCCTGCTGAGAAGAGACCCTGATGCTGGGCTCGATCCTGGGACCCTGGGATTATAACCTGAGCTGAAGGCAGAGGCTTTAACCCACTGGGCCACCCAGGCGCCCCAGAATTAAATTATTTGTGAATTAGCTAAGTATAAACACCCAGCACTTGTTCTTCTTCTGTGGAACTTCTTATTCAAATGACCACTTTGAAGTTTATTCTAAAACAAGCCAGGGGTGCCTGAGTTGGCTCAGTTGGTTAAGCATCTGACTCTAGGTTTCATGATCTCAGGGTGATGAGATCAAGCCCCATGGCTGGCTCCATGCTCACTGGGGGAGTCTGCTGAGGTTCTCTCTCCCTTTCCTTCTGCCCGCCCCAAATTAAATAAACAAACAAACAAATAAGTAAGTAAATAAATAAGAAAACAGACCAGACTCTCTGTTTCTTGAAGCTTTATTTTTTACTTTAATTTAATTAAAATAAACCATTACAATTATTACCAAATATCACTTATGACTGCAATTTTAAAATTTTACAACCTAGTCCTCTTTAGTGTATGAAGTAGGATTGTCAATATTTTATATATGATTCACTCCATCATAAGTCTCAGCATTAAAAAGGAACAGACACTAAATGCATGGCACTATGTTCTCCATACCCTAAACATTTCAAACTGTGGAGAGGTGCACTCCAGAAATGTCTTTTAAGTGTTCAACAGGTGTAGTTTTTTTTGAGCTGGACTTCACTGTACAATCTCCACCCAGTCTGTTTGCTTAAAGAAAGCTGGCTGTTCCAGAGATAATTACCAGCCTAGGGTGGTTCTATAATCCTTTCTTAGTCATCATTTCTTTAAATAGACTCATTTGCTTCCTAGATACTCTGTTTGTGTTTCAGAATGGAATTAGTTTTCTATTTTTATTTTTAATAGTCTCAATATTTAGGAACAATTTATAGAAAGAGCCCTGAGAATGAATACTGAATTCATAAAACTTAAATCTATAATATTTAAAGAGGCCACTTACTTTCATTTTAAGACAGGTGTCACAAAAAGAGCGTGGACACTTTTGCTTTCAAAATCAATTTCTGCCTTGTATTATCTGTAATGCCAGTGCATGGCTTGGTTCATTGTGTGAGCCATGGTTTATCTATCAGGGAAACAAGAGTAAAAATTATATAATAATGGGCTTCTGTAGTGCTCTACAGAGCACTAAGATGATGTGTGAAGCAGTAAGAGGATGATCAGTAAATGATGACTATTATAATGATTAATTTCAAACATGATTTGATTTTGAAGTACAAAATATCTTAGCTAATTCAGGTCAAATGATTTGTTTTTCCTTCTATCTGCCACATTTTCACACAGACTGAAGGCATTGACAAAGTGGGAGTTTGGAATATTAGAGATAGAAAACTAATATTTATTCCTTACTGACTTCATACCAATCTCTAATTTTAAATACCTCATCGTTATGTTTATCAAGTTATTACTGGGTTTCTAGGATTTTAATAAGATTTTTATGTATGTTTTCTCATTGACTGCTTATATATCTGTTTAACCGTGTTTTGTAGATAAGTAAGCTAAAGTTCTCTGTAGTTAAATTAGGAAGTAGGTTTAGAATTTGAACCAAGTCAGCCTGATATCAGAATGAGTAGGATTCCTGCAGTTAGCAATTTACTGAGCACTTACTTTCTGTCAAGCATCCTCTTTTTAAGTATTTTATATAGATTACTCATTGGTCTTTGTAACAAAACATTTGATCTAATTACTATATTGCAGTTTAATTTGTAGATGAAGAAAATAAGACACTGGAGAAGGCAAGCAACATTTCTAAGGTCACAAAGTTAGATATGTTAACTCAGGGAGTTAATCCCAATCAATCTCACTCCAAAACTAATATTGAAGCCACATTGACTTCTGGGGAAGAGTCTAGCTTTAATCTGTCACTATGTGAAGGCTTCTTTGCTCCTATATCTCTCCAAATATATGTTGCCTATAATCCTAAAGACTCAGTGATTAGATTCTTATGCTCTTTCTCTTCTTAAATTTAAACATATTTTCAAGAGCTATGTATTGGTCAAAAGTATATTTCTATGAAGTAGCAGATTAGATCCCCAAGAACACAGATAGGATGACACATGATAGTATAAAACTTGTCAAAGAACTCAGTGCAAGGCAGGGTCTACAAGCTCAAACTTCCTCTTATATGCATTAGAATGTTGATAGATATGATGGGAGTAAGCAAGTACAGGGTTGAGTGAGGAGGGAATCTCTCTAGGAATGAGTCATGCAAAAAACCCCAAGGAGAATTGTGTCTAATCAAAAAATACACTTTAATAGCAATTCTGATGGACAAGGTGCAGTGGGAAGGATTCATGGCATGCTGTCCTCTAAAGGTGTTTTCCTCAGATGAAGATAAAGAGTAAGAGGCCGAAAGTTCTTATGTGTACCTCTTGGACATCATTTCTAACAGTCACATTGATAACTTTAACTTTTCTTTTTTTTTTTTTTTTCCTGAAGCAGACAGGAGGCAAGATTGCTAAGATCCTTTCTATAATGGCCTAATCAGTACATTTCAAGTGTCATTATGGTGAAAAATCAACTGTAGAGGGAATTCTAGAATTTTCTTTATTAACAGACACAGAAATAGGAAGGGTAAGGTTAAAATCTCTGCTTAAAGGATGGTAGAACTGAATGAATAATGGCATAGCTCTGTTCACGCCTGAATTGTACCTCTGGGAGTTTAATTTTACTGTTTTTACCCAGTGACCCTTTAAACTATAAACATTGAAAAAAAATGTCTCTTTATGTCACATTATTAACCCCAGAGAACTGCCCATATGAGTCCGAATGGAGCACAAAAGAGCAGCATTTATGTTGCAATTTTTTCACATTAAAAGATTTCAGGCCAATTTGAGGAATTGTCAATTTAGGGCTTAAGTCTTTAGCTGCTGAGAAGCAGGATGAGTTGTCAAGGAATTGAGTCAGGAATGAAAACCAGGAATGATTGTACAGATGGAATTCAATATATACAATCTAATACATATTACTTGACCATCTAGCAAAAGATGAATCTGCACTACACAAGACACAGAGGGGAGCAGGATTGGACAATCCAGTAGGACACAGAGGCATAACCCAGCCTGGCTGGAAAACCTGGTTCCCCACCCCTGGAGGGAGCTCCCTCGGAATGCATTCAGCACTGTATCACTGCAGTTTTTTCTTCTGAAACACACACAACTCTGTGTGTGTGTGTGTGTGTGTGTGTGTGTGTCTTTTTTAAAAATGTAAGTCTAGACTAGAAGGCTTAAATTTAAGGCTTGTAAGTTAAATATAATCTACGGATTTATTTTGTTTATGTTTTCTTGTTAAAATTTGAATGCTATAAGGTGGGAAACCCATTCTTTCCTTATAACACCATCCTTATTATTCTATTGTTTTCCATCATCCAATGCTAAAAGTGTGTGAGTTTGCAATTCCCAACAGATTATAAGCTCCTTTATAGGAGTTACTTTTTTGGACTGTGATTTTAGATTTTCTGCTTTTAAATCTTCACAGGCATTAAGTACATTCCCATTGTTGTGCAACCATCACCACCATCCATCTCTAGAATTTTTTTTTTAATCTTCTCAAACTGAAATTCTGTATCCATTAAACACTAACAATTCATTGCTCCTTTTTCCTGCCTCAGGCAACCATCATTCTACTTTCTATATGGTTTTTATTATTTTAGATATCTCAAATAAGAGGAATTATTCTACCATTGTGATTGATAGATTTCAATTAGCATGATATCCTTAAGGTTCGTTGTTGTAGAAAGTTTTTTTTTTTTTGTAACATTTTAAGGATAAATTAAATGCCATAGTTTTATATACCACATTTTGTTTATCCATTCGTATGATGATGGACACCTCGGTTGTTTCTATCTTTTGGCTATTGAGAATAATGCTGCTGTAAATGTGAGTGTATAGCTATCTCTTTGAAACCATACTCTTAACTATTTTAGGTATATGCCCCCAAATGAAATTATTGGGTAACATGTTAATTCTATGTTTAATTTTATGAAAAACCACAACACAGTTTTCCATAGCTCCTGCACCATTTTTCATTCCTACCAGCTGTAGGCAAGATTTCCAATTACTGCACAGACTCAACAAAATATATTTTCCTCGTTTTTTGTTTGTTTGTTTTAATAATAACCATCCATCCCAGTGGGTGTGAAGTGGTATTTTGCTGTGGTGTTTTTTTTTGAAATATTATTTTTTATTTTTTATAAACATATAATGTATTTTTATCCCCAGGGGTACAGGTCTGTGAATTGCCAGGTTTACATACTTCACAGCACTCACCATAGCACATACCATCCCCAGTGTCCATAACCCCACCTCCCCTCTTAAGCCCCTCCCCCCAGCAACCCTCAGTTTTTTTTGTGAGATTAAGAGTCACTCATGGTTTGTCTCCCTCCCAATCCCATCTTGTTTCATTTATTCTTCTCCTACCTCCTACCTGCATCTCCACTTCCTCATATCAGGGAGATCATATGATAGTTGTCTTTCTCCGCTTGACTTATTTCGCTAAGCATGATACCCTCTAGTTCCATCCATGTCATTGCAAATTGCCAGATTTCATTTCTTTTCGTGGCTGTATAGTATTCCATTGTGTATATATACCACATATTCTTTATCCATTCATCTGTTGATGGATATCTAGGTTCCTTCCATAGTTTGGCTATTGTAGACATTGCTGCTATAAACATTCGGGCGTATGTGCCCCTTTGGATCACTACATTAGTATCTTTAGGGTAAATACCCAATACTGCAATTCCTGGCTCATAGGGTAGTTCTATTTTCAGAGAAATGCATCCATTTCTTCCATATTGTCAAATTTCTTGCTATAGAGTTGTTCATAATATGTTCTTGTAATTGCTTGTATTTCTTTAGTGTTGGTTGTGATCTCTCCTCTTTCATTCATGATTTAATTTATTTGGGTCCTTTCTCTTTTCTTTTTGATAAGTCTGGCCAGGGGTTTATCAATCTTATTAATTCTTTCAAATAACCAGTTCCTAGTTTTGTTGATTTGTTCTATTGTTTTTTTGGGGTTCTATTTCATTGATTTCTGCTCTGATCTTTATGATTTCTTTTCTGCTGGGTTTAGGCTTTCTTTGTTGTTCATTCTCCAGCTCCTTTAGGTGTACAGTTAGTTTGTGTACCTGAGACCTTTCTTGTTTCTTGAGAAAGGCTTGTATCGCTATTTATTTTCCTCTAAGAACTGCCTTTGCTGTAACCCACAGATTTTGAACTGTTGTGTTTCATTATCATTTGTTTCCATGAATTTTTTCAATTCTTCTTTAATTTCCTGGTTGACCCATTCATTTTTAGAAGGATGCTGTTTAGTCCCCATGTATTTGTGTTCTTTCTCAATTTCCTCTTGTGATTGAGTTCTAGCTTCAGAGCATTGTGGTCTGAAAGTATGCAGGGAATGGTCCCAATCTTTTGATACCGGTTGAGACTGATTTATGACCCAGAATGTGACCTATTCTGGAGAATGTTCCATGTGTACTAGAGAAGAATGTGTATTCTGTTACTTTGGGATGAAATGTTCTGAATATATCTGTGATGTCCATCTGGTCCAGTGTGTCATTTAAGGCCTTTATTTCCCTGTTGATCTTTTGCTTGGATGATCTGTCCATTTCAGTGAGGGGAGTGTTAAAGTCCCCTACTATTATTGTATTATTGTCGATGTGTTTCTTAGATTTTGTTATTAACTGGTTTATATAGTTGGCTGCGCCCATAAAATTAAATTGTTAGATCTTCTTGTTGGACAGACCCTTTGAGTATGATATAGTGTCCTTCCTCATCTCTTATTATAGTCTTTGGCTCAAAATCTAATTGATCTGATATAAGGATTGCGACCACAGCTTTCTTTTGATGTCCATTAGCATGGTAAATTGTTTTCCACCTCCTCACTTTAAATCTGGAGGTGTCTTCGGGTCTAAAATGAGTTTCTTGTAAGCATCATATTGATTTTTTTTTTAATCCATTCTGATACCCCGTGTTGTTTGATTGGGGCATTTAGCTCATTAACATTCAGGGTAACTATTGAAAGATATGAATTTAGTGCCATTGTATTGCCTGTAAGGTGACTGTTACTGTATATTGTCTCTGTTCCTTTCTGATCTACTACTTTTAGGGTCTCTCTTTGCTTAGAGGACCCCTTTCAATATTTCCTATAGAGCTGGTTTGGTGTTTGCAAATTCTTTCAGTTTTTGTTTGTCCTGGAAGCTTTTAATCTCTCCTTCTATTTTCAATGATAGCCTAGCTGGATGTAGTGTTCTTGGCTGCATGTTTTTCTCATTTAGTGCTCTGAATATATCATGCCAGTTCTTTCTGGCCTGCCAGGTCTCTGTGGATAAGTCTGCTGTTAATCTAATACTTTTACCATTGTATGTTACAGACTTCTTTTCCCGTGCTGCTTTCAGGATTTGTTACTCTTTGTTACTCTTTGTTACTATTTGTTTCTCTTTGTTACTAAGACTTGTAAATTTTATTATTAGGTGATGGGGTGTGGACCTATTCTTGTTGATTTTGAGGGGGGTTCTCTGCACCTCCTGGATTTTGATGCTTGTTCCCTTTGCCATATTAGGGAAATTCTCTCCAATATACCTTCTGTTCCCCTCTCTCTTTCTTCTTCTTCTGGAATCCCAATTATTCTAATGTTGTTTTTCTTATGGTGTCACTTATCTCTCAAATTCTCCCCTCGTGGTCCAGTAGCTGTTTGTCCCTCTTTTGCTCAGCTTCTTTATTCTCTGTCATTTGGTCTTCTATATCACTAATTCTTTCTTCTGCCTCATTTATCTTAGCAGTAAGGGCCTCCATTTTTAATTGCACCTCATTAATGGCTTTTTTGAATTCAACTTGGTTAGATTTTAGTTCTTTTATTTCTCCAGAAAGGGCTTTTTATCTCTCCAGAGAGGGTTTCTGTAATATCTTCCATGCCTTTTTTGAGCCTGGCTAGAACCTTGAGAATTATCATTCTGAACTCTAGATCTGACATATTACCAATGTCTGTATTGATTAGGTCCCTAGCCTTCAGTACTACCTCTTGTTCCTTTTTTTGTGGTGAGTTTTTCTGCCTTGTCATTTTGTCCAGATAAGATTATATGAAGGGACAAACAAACAAACAAAAATACTGAAAAGGTGGCAAAGATCCTAAGAAAATGCACTTTAACCAAATCAGAAGAGACCCCTAATCATGGGAGGGAGAAAGGGGATAAAATGAGGTTCAGAAAAAAAAAAATTTAAAAAAGAAGACAAAAAATTAAAAAAAGAAAACAAATAAAGGAAAAATATAAAAAAGAATAATATATATTTATATATATACATATATATTAGATAAACTAGTTAAAAAACATTAAAAAGAAAAGGGTAAAAGTTAAAAAAATTTAACAGAAGAAAAAATAAAATAAAATTAAAAAAAATTAAATTAACAGCAAGACTAAAGAATCATAGCAAGAAAACCATGAGTTCCATTCTTTGCTTTCTCCTCCACTGGAATTCTGCTGCTCTCCTTGGTAGGTGAACTTTGTCTTGGCTGGATTTCTTATTGATCTTCTGGGGGAGGGGCCTGTTGTAGTGATTCTCAAGTGTCTTTGCCCCAGGGCAAAGACAGCCCCCTTACCAGGGGCTGGGGTAGGTAATCTTCTCAGGTTCGCTTTTGGGAGCTTTTGTTTCCTGAACACTTTCCGTAGAGTTTTGGAGGACGGGAGTGAAAATGCCAGCCTCCCAGTCTCTGGCCCAGAGGAGCTGAGAGCCCAGGACCCCACTCCTCAGTGCGCCCTCAGAGAAAAGAGCCAATCACTCCCGTCTCCCTGGCCTCTGGCCACGCTCTGAGCTCACCCAGCCTGCGACTGGTTCAAGGTAACCCTGAGCTGAGATCTCACTCCTCGGCTCTGTCTCTGTAGCCAGCTTCCCCAGTCTAATACCTGAAAGCTCTGTGACACTCAGACACCCCCGATCTTTCTGTGACCCTGCGGACCTAGGGTCACATTGGCCCCGCGTGGGCTTCACCCCGGTTTGGCCTCTGGAGCTATGTCCCTCAGTGGAACAGACTTTTCAAAGTCCTAATTTTGTGCTCCGTTGCTCTGCTGTTTGCGGGGAGCTGGCCCGTCCCCCCGCGGTCTATCTTCTCATCACTTTGGATTCACTTCTCCACTGGTCCTACCTTTCAGAAAGTGGTCGAATTTCTGTTTCTAGAATTGCTGTTCTTCTCTTCGATCTCTTGTTGGATTTGTAGGTTTTTGCAATGGTTTGATAAGCTATCTAGCTAATCTCCTGCTACCTGGTGTAGTCTCAGCCTTCTCTGCCATCTTGACTCCTCCTTGCTGTGGTTTTGATTCACATTCCCTAACAATTAATGATATTGAGCAACTTCTCATGTCCTTATCAGCCATTAACAGGTCATCTTTGGAGAAATGGTGATCCAAGTCCTTTGCCCACTTATGAATCTTTTTGTTGTTGAGTTTTAGAAGTTCTCTGTGTACACTGGATATTGATTACTAAAAGACATGTGATTTTTCATTATTTTCTCAAATTTTATGAGTTATCCTTTTAATTGGTTTACAGTGTCTTTTGATGTGCAAAAGTTTTATATTTCGATGAGGTCCAATTTGTCTAGTTTTTATTTTGTTGTCTATGCCTTTATTATCATATCCAAGACATCATTACCAAATCCAGTGTCCTTAAGGATTTCCCTGTCTTTCAGTCTAATAGTTTTAGAGTTTTAATTTTTACATTTATGTTTTTAATCCATTTTGTGTACAGTGTAACATAAAGACTCAACCTATTTATTTATTTGTTTGTTTCTGTATGTGGATATCCAATTTTCCCCACACCATTTATAAAAAAGATGTTCTTTTCCCATTGAATGGTTTAGGAACTCTTGATGAAAATAATTTGTCCTTAAAAATAAGGCTTTATTTCTGGGAAATCTCTTCTATTCTGTTGGTCTATCTATTTATCTATTTGTCTTTTTTATTCCAGCACTGCACAGTGTTGACCATTGCTTTGTAGTAAGTATACAGGAGGTGTGAGGCCTTCAACTTTGCTGTTTCTTAAGATTGTTTTGACTATCCAGGATTCCTTGAGACTTTATATGAATTTTAAGATGTGTCGGGGACCGCCTCCGGCCGGGAAAATCCCCACCATTACAAGATGGCGCTTGGCTCACTGCCAGCAAAATACGCTGCAAGTAAACAACCAACGTTCTGGTGAAGCCCGCCTAAAGGAGGATATAATCATTGGCTGTTTCAAATTTAATCAGCATAGTAACAGGACTCTCATTGGCTCTCCCCATTGCTTGGCCCCTTATTGGTCACCCTGCTCGTTGATTGGTCATGTAAACGTATATAAGTATATAAGTATATAAGACTTGCGGAAATAAAGAGAGAGAAGATACAACTGAACTGGGGCTTCTTGTCGTCCTTGCGGGTCGAGGGAGACAAATGGTGCCGAGACCCGGGAATCGTTAATGAGTAAGTAAACCTTGGAAGGAGAAAAACCGCAGGTAAGCGGGGAAGGGACCAGGATCAAAGTGGTGGGAATCTTGTACAAGACCGCAACAAGAAGCGGGGCGGCCATAGAGCCAGGATTTTCTTCCGCGGTAAAGCAGGGAGTAAAGGTCGACTGAAGTATATGCGTGTAAAATGTTAATGTGTTAGTTAGTGTCTTTAACATCCGGGTTTGTTGTCTGTGTGTTCATAATGGGATCTGAAGTATCTAAAGTGCGGTTAGAAGGGTCTTTAAAAGACCTGCTGAAAGCCAATGGAACTCCACTAAAAGCAAAAACTGCTCGGGCCTTTTTGAATACATTGGAATAGGTGACTCCATGGTTCCTAGATGAAGGCTTGCTAAACATACCTTAATGGGACCACCTGTGATCCAGGGTTTGGCCCTGTGAAACCTATTAATGCCTCGGGGCCATATCAACCTTTTAAGTTGCCCAGGTGCACCAATAACAGGGTATGGCCACCGGAGTGGTCTGGCTGTCAGAGTACCTTGCGCTCAGTTTACATCAATGAAATGCATAGCTTTACATTCACTCCATGCTTTCCTACTTATAAAAATAATACCTTTACAGGGTGCAATTATTCCTTTCAAAATCCTAAGCAAGGCAATCCCTACTCTCCCTTTGATGCATGGCAGGTCTGTAACTTGCTAGGAGTGTGTACTGATATCTCAGCAGTGTCCATGTTAAATGGTGGCAAATCCCTCAACTGTTCTTATAAACAAAATGACTCTAGTACCTTTGAGACAACAGTTAATGTGTCTTGTCCAATAATATTACTTATTAGCCCACTCCCCTATGCATCTCGCCACCGTTCCTTTTCCTCGTAACAAATGCTAGCGAGCTGAATGATACATTAAATTGCACTAAGAATTGCTATCTTTCCCAGTGCTGGAATGTCACGGCCTTCAAGCTGGCTGTGACTATGCGTATCCCTACCCATGCTCCTATCCCAGTTTCCATTACAGAGGACAAGTTACCGGTGGTGCTATCCAGAAAGAAGAGAGATTTTGGTATCACAGCTGCCATTGTGACAGCATTGGCTATATCTACAGCAGCTGCCATGGCAGCAGCAGCCTCGCTTGCTGCAACTATACCCACTGCGGAAGCTGTGAACACCCTTGCAGAAGGAACGGCGGCTGCCCTTCAAACACAGACTCAGATCAATGCACATCTCCAAGCAGGAATCCTGATAGTCAACCAGAGAGTGGATTTGGTTCAAGAACAAGTGGACATATTGGGGGCCCTATTAAGACTGGGATGTATAGCACCCTTCCCAGCAATTTGTGTAACTCCCATAGCCTATACTAATATGAGTGACTTACAGAATGTCTCCTGACAGCTCTCCCAGTATTTGCAGGGTGCTTGGTCTGACGATTTTCAAAATTTCACACGAGTGCGCATGTGCAACCAGCTTCCCTCCCAGAGCTATTTCAAACATTCAGCAATATGTTCCACTTTACCAAACAAGGGCTGGCATAATTGGTCTTCTTGTCCTCCTTCTTATTGGCATTCTGCTTCTATTCAGAAAAATTCACCAATGGAGAACACAGCAGCGAGAGCAGAGCCGAGCTATAGTACAAGCCCTTATGTCAGTAGAGGCTGGGGCATCTCCCCAGATATGGCTAAGCATGATAGATCGGTAGTCAAAGATGGGTAAGATCAGTAGAGAAACATACCAACCTAAGACAGGACAGAGATCATTGATATCTTGTGTCTGATGACGGGTAAGGATGTTTTCTGCTACTGACGACCTAAGACAGGCACGATCTCTGCCATAAAACAAAAAGGGTAGATGTCGGGGACCGCCTCCGGCCGGAAAGTCCCCACCATTATAAGATGGCGCTTGGCTCACTGCCAGCAAAATACGCTGCAAGTAGAGAGGAGTCAAGATGGCGGAGAAGTAGCAGGCTGAGACTACTTCAGCTAGCAGGAGATCAGCTAGAGAGCTTATCTAAAGATTGCAAACACCTGCAAATCCATTGGCAGATAGAAGAGAAGAAGAACAGCAATTCTAGAAACAGAAAAACAACCACTTTCTGAAAGGTAGGATTGGCGGAGAAGTGAATCCAAAGCGACGGGAAGATAGACCCCGGGGGGAGGGGCCGGCTCCTGGCAAGCGGCGGAGCAACGGAGCACAAAATCAGGACTTTTAAAAGTCTGTTCCGCTGAGGAACATCGCTCCAGAGGCTAAAACGGGGCGAAGCCCAGGTGGGGTTGGCGTAGCCTCAGGTCCCGCAGGGTCACAGAAGGATCGGGGGTGTCTGAGTGTTGCAGAGCTTGCGGATATTGGAACCGGAGAGCCGGCTGCAGAGATAGAGCTGACAGTAAGCTCACAGCTCCGTGTTGCCTTGAACCGGTCGCAGGCTCCGTGAGCTCGGAGCGCGGCCGGAGGTCAGGCAGACGGGAATTACTAGGAGCTGTTCGCTGAGGACGCCCTGGGGAGCGGGGCCCTGGGCTCTCGGCTCCTCTGGGCCAGAGACCAGGAGGCCGCCATTTGTATTCCTGTCCTCCGGAACTCTACGGAAAGCGCTCAGGGAACAAAAGCTCCTGAAAGCAAAGCCGAGCGGATCACTCAGCCCGGCCCCTGGTAAGGACGGTGCAATTCCGCCTGGGGCAAAGACACTTGAGAATCACTACAACAGGCCCCTCCCCCAGAAGATCAACAAGAAATCCAGGCAAGACCAAGTTCACCTACCAAGGAGTGCAGTTTCAATACCAAGGAGAGCAGCAGAATTCAGAGGAAGAGAAAGCAAAGCAAGGAACTCATGGCTTTCTCCCTGTGATTTTTTAGTCTTGCACTTAATTTAATTTTTTTCTTTTTCATTTTTTTTTCTCTTCTTCTGCTAAAATTTTTTTTTTAATTTTACCCTTTTATTTTTAACGTTTTTTAACTAGTTTATCTAATATATATATATAAATATATATGTATTTTCTTTTTTATACTTTTCCTTATTCGTTTTCTTTTTTTAATTCTTTTTTTCTTTCTTTATTTTTGAACCTCTTTTTATCCCCAAATCAGAAGAGATCCCAATCTCTTCAATCTCTTTTTTTAATTCTTGATTGAATTTTTAATTCAATCTCTTTTTTTTTAATTCTTTTTTTTCTTTCTTTCTTTTTGAACCTCTTTTTATCCCAAAATCAGAAGAGATCCTAATCAGAAGAGATTGGGAGACCCCAATCAGAGGAGATCCCAATCAGGCGAGAACCCTCACCCAATCGTGAGGGGGGAAAAAATCCTCACGATTTGGGATCTCTTCTGATTTGGTTAAAGCATATTTTCCTGGGATTGCCACCCTTTTAGTATTTTACTTGCTCCTTCATATACTCTTAGCTGGACAAAATGACAAGGCGGAAAAATTCAAAACAAAAAAAAGAACAAGAGGCAGTAATGAAGGCTAGGGACCTAATCAATACAGACATTGGTAATATGTCAGATCTAGAGTTCAAAATGACAATTCTCAAGGTTATAGCCGGGCTTGAAAAAGCCATGGAAGATATTAGAGAAACCCTCTCCAGAGATATAAAAGCCCTTTCTGGAGAAATAAGAGAACTAAAATCTAACCAAGTTGAAATCAAAAAAGCTATTAAAGAGGTGCAATCAAAAATGGAGGCTCTCACTGCTAGGATAAATGAGGCAGAAGAAAGAATTAGCGATATAGAAGACCAAATGACAGAGAATAAAGAAGCTGAGCAAAAGAGGGACAAACAGCTACTGGACCATGAGGGGAGAATTTGAGAGATAAGTGACACCATAAGAAGAAACAACATTAGAATAATTGGGATTCCAGAAGAAGAAGAAAGAGAGAGGGGAGCAGAAGGTATACTGGAGAGAATTATTGGGGAGAATTTCCCCAATATGGCAAAGGGAACGAGCATCAAAATTCAGGAGGTTCAGAGAATGCCCCTCAAAATCAATAAGAATAGGCCCACACCCCATCACCTAATAGTAAAATTTACAAGCCTTACTGACAAAGAGAAAATCCTGAAAGCAGCCCGGGAAAAGAAGTCTGTAACATACAATGGTAAAATTATTAGATTGGCAGCTGACTTATTCACAGAGACCTGGCAGGCCAGAAAGAGCTGGCATGACATTTTCAGAGCACTAAACGAGAAAAACATGCAGCCAAGAATACTATATCCAGCTAGGCTATCATTGAAAATAGAAGGAGAGATTAAAAGCTTCCAGGACAAACAAAAACTGAAAGAATTTGCAAACACCAAACCAGCTGTACAGGAAATACTGAAAGGGGTCCTCTAAGCAAAGAGAGAGCCTACAAGTGGTAGATCAGAAAGGAACAGAGACAATATACAGTAACAGTCACCTTACAGGCAATACAATGGCACTAAAATCATATCTCTCAATAGTTACCCTGAATGTTAATGGGCTAAATGCCCCAATCAAAAGACACAGGGTATCAGAATGGATAAAAAAACAAAACCCATCTATATGTTGCCTCCAAGAAACTCATTTTAAGCCCGAAGACACCTCCAGATTTAAAATGAGGGGGTGGAAAAGAATTTACCATGCTAATGGACATCAGAAAAAAGCAGGAGTGGCAATCCTTATATCATATAAATTAGATTTTGAGCCAAAGACTATAATAAGAGATGAGGAAGGACACTATATCATACTCAAAGGGTCTGTCCAACAAGAAGATCTAACAATTTTAAATATCTATGCCCCCAATGTGGGAGCAGCCAACTATATAAACCAATTAATAACAAAATCAAAAAAACACATCAACAATAATACAATAATAGTAGGGGACTTTAACACTCCCCTCACTGAAATGGACAGATCATCCAAGCAAAAGATCAACAGGGAAATAAAGGCCTTAAATGATACACTGGATGAGATGGACATCACAGATATATTCAGAACATTTCATCCCAAAGCAACAGAATACACATTCTTCTCTAGTGCACATGGAACATTCTCCAGAATAGATCACATCCTCGGTCCTAAATCAGGACTCAACCGATATCAAAAGATTGGGATCATTCCCTGCATATTTTCAGACCACAATGCTCTGAAGCTAGAACTCAACCACAAGAGGAAGTTTGGAAAGAACCCAAATACATGGAGACTAAACAGCATCCTTTTAAAGAATGAATGGGTCAACCGGGAAATTAAAGAAGAATTGAAAAAAATCATGGAATCAAATGATAATGAAAATACAACGGTTCAAGATCTGTGGGACACAACAAAGGCAGTCCTGAGAGGAAAATATATAGCGGTACAAGCTTTCCTCAAGAAACAAGAAAGGTCTCAGGTACACAACCTAACCCTACACCTAAAGGAGATGGAGAAAGAACAAGAAAGAAACCCTAAGCCCAGCAGGAGAAGAGAAATCATAAAGATCAGAGCAGAAATCAATGAAATAGAAACCAAAAAAAACCAATAGAACAAATCAACAAAACTAGGAGCTGGTTCTTTGAAAGAATTAATAAAATTGATAACCCCCTGGCCAGACTTATCAAAAAGAAAAGAGAAAGGACCCAAATAAATAAAATCATGAATGAAAGAGGAGAGATCACAACTAACACCAAAGAAATACAAACTATTATAAGAACATACTATGAGCAACTCTGCGCCAACAAATTTGACAATCTGGAAGAAATGGATGCATTCCTAGAAACATATAAACTACCAAAATTGAACCAGGAAGAAATAGAAAGCCTGAACAGACCCATAACCAGTAAGGAGATTGAAACAGTCATCAAAAATCTCCAAACAAACAAAAGCCCAGGGCCAGACAGCTTCCCAGGTCAATTCTACCAAACATTTAAAGAAGAACTAATTCCTATTCTCCTGAAACTGTTCCAAAAAATAGAAATGGAAGGAAAATTTCCAAACTCATTTTATGAGGCCAGCATCACCTTGATCCCAAAACCAGACAAGGATCCCATCAAAAAAGAGAGCTATAGACCAATATCCTTGATGAACACAGATGCAAAAATTCTCACCAAAATACTAGCCAATAGGATTCAACAGTACCTTAAAAGGATTATTCACCACGACCAAGTGGGATTTATCCCAGGGCTGCAAGGTTGGTTCAACATCCGCAAATCAGTCAATGTGATACAACACATCAATAAAAGAAAGAACAAGAACCATATGATACTCTCAATAGGTGCTGAAAAAGCATTTGACAAAGTACAGCATCCCTTCCTGATCAAAACCCTTCAAAGTGTAGGGATAGAGGGCACATACCTCAATATGATCAAAGCCATCTATGAAAACCCACCGCGAATATCATTCTCAATGGAGAAAAACTGAAAGCTTTTCCACTAAGATCAGGAACACGGCAGGGATGTCCATTATCACCACTGCTATTCAACATAGTACTAGAAGTCCTAGCCTCAGCAATCAGACAACAAAAGGAAATTAAGGGCATCCAAATCGGCAAAGAAGAAGTCAAATTATCACTCTTCGCAGATGATATGATACTCTATGTGGAAAACCCAAAAGACTCCACTCCAAAACTGCTAGAACTTGTCCAGGAATTCAGTAAAGTGTCAGGATATAAGATCAATGCACAGAAATCAGTTGCATTTCTCTTCACCAACAACAAGACAGAAGAAAGAGAAATTAAGGAGTCAATCCCATTTACAATTGCACCCCAAACCATAAGATACCTAGAAATAAACCTAACCCAAGAGTCTAAGAATCTATACTCAGAAAACTATAAAGTACTCATGAAAGAAATTGAGGAAGACACAAAGAAATGGAAAAATGTTCCATGCTCCTGGATTGGAAGAATAAATATTGTGAAAATGTCTATGCTACCTAAAGCAATGTACACATTTAATGCTATTCCTATCAAAGTACCATCCATCTTTTTCAAAGACATGGAACAAATAATTTTAAAATTTATATGGAACCAGAAAAGACCTCGAATAGCCAAAGGGATATTGACAAAGAAAGCCAAAGTAGGTGGCATCACAATTCCGGACTTCAAGCTCTATTACAAAGCTGTCATCATCAAGACAGCATGGTAATGGCACAAAAACAGACACATAGACCAATGGAACAGAATAGAGAGCCCAGAAATAGACCCTCAACTCTATGGTCAACTAATCTTTGACAAAGCAGGAAAGAATGTCCAAAGACAACTATCATATGATCTCCCTGATATGAGGAAGTGGTGATGCAACATGGGGGCTTAAGTGGGTAGGAGAAGAATCCATGAAACAAGATGGGATAGGGAGGGAGACAAACCATAATTGAGCCTTAATCTCACGAAACAAACTGTGGGTTGCTGGGGGGAGGGGGGTTGTGAGAAGGTGGGTAGGGTTATGGACACTGGGGAGGGTATGTGCTTTTGGGTAAATTGGAAGGGGAGGTGAACCATGAGAGACTATGGACTCTGAAAAACAATCTGAGGGGTTTGAAGTGGCGGGGGGGTGGGAGGTTGGGGTACCAGGTGGTGGGTATTATAGAGGGCATGGCTTGCATGGAGCACTGGGTGTGGTGAAAAAATAATGAATACTGTTTTTCTGAACATAAATAAATTGGAGAAAAAAAATACGCTGCAAATAAACAACGAACGTTCTGGTGAAGCTCGCCTAAAGGAAGACATAGTCATTGGCTGTTTCAAATTTAATCAGCATAGTAACAGGACTCTCATTGGCTCTCCCCATTGCTTGGCCCCTTATTGGTCACCCTGCTGGTTGATTGGTCATGTAAACATATATAAGTGTGTAGACTTGCGGAAATAAAGAGAGAGAAGATTCATCTGAACCGGGGCTACTTGTCGTCCTTGCGGCTCGAGGGCGACAAAGATGGCTATTTCTATTCCTGTAAAAAATTATAATTTTTGATATACTTAGTATTGAATCTATGATCATTTGGGTGCTATCGACATCTTAACAATATTAGGTATTTCAACCCATAAATATGTCTTTTCATTCATTAGTGCTTATCTTATTTTTTTAATAACATTTTGTAGTTTTCAGTGATAAGTATGCCACTTGGTTAAGTTTACTTCTAAGTATTTTATTCCCATTGATGGTCTTCTGAATGTAATTGTTTTCTTAGTTCCATTTACAAATTGTTCATTGTTAGTGTATAGAAATGAAACTGAATTTTGTGTGCTGAATTTCACAGAATTCATTTATTATTTTTCTTCATTTGTGGTGTGTGTTGTGTGTAGAATATTTAGAGTTTCCTGTGTATAAGATTATGTAGTTTGCAAATCCAGATAATTTTATTGAATTTTAATTCAATAAATAAATAAAATAAATTAAAATAATAATAAAAATAAATAAAATAATAAAATACTAAATAATAATAAAAATAAAATAAAAAATAAATTAAATATAAATAAATAAATAGATTACATAAATTAAAGGTAAATAATTTTATTTCTTCCTTTCCAATTTAAATTTATTATTATTATTATTATTATTTTGCCTAAATAATTTGGCTAGAATTTCTAATATTGTATCAAATGGAACTCCAAATTTGGCCTATCCATTATTGAAAGTAGGGTATTGAAATCTTTTTCTAGATCTGTCTATGTATCTCTTCAATTCTGTCAGGGTTTACTTAATATATTTTGGAACTCTAATATATAGTATAAGTATGATTTTAATTGCTATATCTTCTTGGTTAATTTATAGTTTTATCATGTCTTTTATCATGTTTTGATTAATTTACATTTTTATAATGTCTTTTTCTGTCTCTTAGTAGAATATTTGACTAAAAGTCTCTTTTTTCTGATGTTAGTATAGCCATCCCTGCTCTTTTAATTAATGTTTGGATGGAATTTTTGTCATTTTTTTCAATTCAACCTATGTATGTCCTTAGATATAAAGTTAAACTCTTGGATATAGCTTGTAATTTGATCCTAATTTTTTATTCAGTTACATCTTTTGATTAGAGAATTCAATCCATTTAAATTTAAAGTAATTACTGCTAGGGAGTGAGTTACTTTTGATATTTGTTATTTTGCTCTGTGGGTGTCTTTCTGCTTCTTGCCTACATTTCCTCTATTACTGCTTTCCTATTTGTTTAAGTTTTTTTTGTAGTAAACTATTTTGATTCCCTTTTTATTCCTTTTGCATATAGTCTATAGATACATTCTTTATATCATAAAGATTAGCATAGAGATTTCATATAACACCCTAAAGTTTTTAATCCCTATTTTAAATTTATACAAAATTAATTTAATTGCATATAAAAACTCTACTCACAGTTCAACCTCTCCTGTACTTTATGATATTGATGTCACAAATTACATCATATACATATGTACCCATTAATATAGATTTTACAGTTTTTATATGTATTTTTATTTAAAATTCTGTATAAATAAAAAGTGGAGTTACAAATCAAAATTATGATTATATTGGTTTTTATATTTGTCCATGTATGTATATACTTAACAGAAAACTCATATTTTAATGTGACTAACAGTCTACTTACATTTCATTTCAACTTGAAGGACTACATTTAGCACTTCTAGTAGTGCAGGTGTAATATTAATGAAAACCCTCACTTTTTGTTTATTTTGTAATGTCTTAATTTCCCTCTCATGTTTGAAGGATAGTTTTGTCAGATACAGAATTCTTTTATTTTCTTTAAATCACTTAACATAGATTATCTCACTGTCTTCTGGCCTCCAAGGATTTTGCTGAGAAATCTGCTAGTAAGCTACTTTAAGATTACTTTTTAAAGTGACAAGTTACTATCCTTGTACTGTTTTCAAGATTCTTTATTTTGTCTTTCAAAATGTTTGATTTTAAGGTGTTTCTCTGTGTATCTCCTTGGGTTTAACCTACTTGAATTTCATTGAGTTTCTTGGATTTGCAGATACATGTTTTCTCTCAAATTTGGAATGTTTGTATGTAGCTATTACTTCTTCATATAGTCTCTGGCCTTTCTGTCTCTTTTCTCCTGTTACATAATGTATATATTGATTGGTTTGATCATATTTCACAATCATTTAGGCCCATATTACTGTCCTTTTTTTTTTTTTCTGTTCCAAGACTCAGTAAATTGAATTGTCCTATCTCCAGTTTTGCTAATTCTTTCTTCAGCCTATTTGATTCCTTCCTCATGAATTTTTAAATTTAATTATTGTATTGTTCAGTTCCAGAATTTCTATCTAGCTCCTTTTTAAACATATATTTGTCTTTTTATTCATATTTGCATTTTCTTCATATGTCATTTTCATGATTTTTTTTAGTTCCTTATCAATGCTTTCCTTTATTTGTCTAGTGAGTATGATACCTGAGTTTCTTTGGAGGTGGTTTCTGGAGACTCTTTTTTTTTTTTTTTAATGCTTTCTATTTTCTTGCTTATTTGTATTCCTGAAGAAGTTCTGTTTCAAAGTTGGGAAGACAGCCAACCCTCAGATTCTTAGCAGATTTCCAGGAAAGTACTTCAATAACTAATAGGGAATATTATGACCTTGGGATCAATTCTGTGTGAAAGCTTAAGATTGTTCCATGTCTCTTTTCCAGAAGGGTCTTGTGTGTAACTGTGCATGTGTGTTAAAAAGGAGTCCCTCATATACACAGTGACTTTTAAAGATCTTAATTTCCCAAAGACTAACTTCAGTTCTTTCTGAGGGCCTTAGGGGTTTGATTGTATTTCTCTAGCCACAGTCTCTTGTTCCAAGTTTCTTTAGGTGTTTAGTCCTCCTGAAACTGTCACAAATGGTGGGGCCAACCTCTTCTTTCTGTGGCCTTTCCCAACCTGAAATCTGAGCTATGCTGCCTTACTTCATCTAAGCTCCCAGTCAAGCATAACAAAGTAGTCCCTATGGTACACCATGGAAAATTTAGACATTTGCAAATAAATTCTGCTCTATTCCTTTTTGTCTAAGAAAGGGAACCAGGGACTGGACTTTTTCTTCATTATTCCACAAGAGGAAGATCCTGTGGTAAGGGTGAATAGAATTGCCACAAATTATCCTATCATTTGTATATACATTTCTTTTTCCTTTTTAAAAAGTATTTTATTTATTTTTAGTGAGAGAGAGGAAATGCATAAGCAGGAGGAGGGGCAGAAGGAGAGAGAGAATCTTAAGCAGACTTGCACTGAGCATGGATCCCTATGTAGAGCTTGATTTCAGGCCCCTGAGATCATGACCAGAGCTGAAATCATGAGTCAGACAGTTAACTGACTGAGCTATTTAGCCCTCTAGCTGGTTTTTTGTTTGTTTGTTTGTTTTTATGTTTCCTTCAGAGATTGAGGAACTGGAGCTTATTAGTCTTCCATCTTCCTGATGTCTCACTGTAGTTAGTTTTAAGCCAGGTGATGGGTATCAAGAAGGGCAGGCATTGTGATGAGCACTGGGTGTTATATGCAACTAATGAATTGTTGAACATTGAATCAAAAACTAATGATGTACTGAATGTTGGCTAATTTAACATAATAAAAAATTAAAAAATTATGTATCTATGTTACAAAATTATAGTATCTGAGAAAAAGGTGGGTTTCAATTAATTAGGAACTATTTTTAAATAAGTCAGCAAATGAAGAGCAAGAGCAATAGTGTGAGAAAGCCATGTATCAGAGAAGTCTTAAAGAAGAAAGAAACTAGCATTGGCAGGTAGATCAGGACTTCAATAAGGGAGCAGGGAATGTTTCAGGAAGAAATATTGAAGAGTGAAAATAATTTTTTTGGCAGGTTTGTCAGAGGGGCTTTAATTTAAAAAATACAAAAAAAATGAAGATGGGAAAACTATTTTTAGGGAGAATTTGGATAAAAAGTATATTATGAATTAGCATATATGAACATTATTGTGTGCTTTAGGAGACTTTGAAATTTTAAACTTATTTAATCACTAGAAGAAGCCTATGAAGTAGGTATTATTCCAGTATTACAGTTAAGAAACTGAGGCAAAGTAACTGGTCAAAATTATAGAGTAAGTATGGAGTGGCTGGGATTTAAACCCAGAGAGCCATGTACTTTACATATAGCACATGACCATGCAACTCCTTTATAATATAAGCACATTTTTATACATTTATTTCTATGTGAAAGTTGGAAGCACAGAAAACAAACCACATGACTTCAGAATAGGCTTTTTGTTGTTTGTTTTGTCTGTGTCCAGAGCCCGTATGTTTTACCACTATTGGTAAGAAAGCAAGTAGAAAATCTGGTGGATAGTTTTATGAGAAAATCTATTGAATATGAGGATAAGGAGACTGAGTCCTGTTCTCTATAGAATTAAGGACTTTTAATTTTTTTTGAATGGGTATGAATTGATTTGTGCTTTAGGAAAAATAACCTGACAGGAGTTTGAGAAAGAAGGGATACTTGTTAAAAGGCCATCTCTCTAGGGCTTATGTGGTACAAAGAGACCTAGAAAAGGAGGATAGCAAAAGGATTGGAGGGCAAAGGGGAAAGACATCATAGCATTGAAGAGCCTTGAAGAGTTGGTACATGTTGAGTGCAGAATACAAGGGAGAAATGCAATGGACAAGATATTGAAGTTTTGCTTTCAGGTTATTTTCAGGTTATTGGCCTACATAAGAAAGATGCTGTGCTAAATATTATGTTGGGCATTACCAGTGTATAAAAATGTATGAGACCCTGATGATTTTTGCTTTCTTCCTCTCTCTCCTTTACTTGTGGCTGTCCTCTTCTCTCTTTGGTTTTCTCTTTTTCCCCTTCCTTCCTTCTGTTTCCAATTTCCCTTCTCATCTTTCACCTTTTTAAATTCTCTTCCTCTTTTTATTTCCTACTCTGTGCAGGTCTCCTAGACACTAGGAGTTTAGTGTTAAATGTGACAAAGGCATCCATATAAAGCTTTCTCAAGGGATATGAAAATTAATTTATAAACTAAATATGTAAAAAATGAGTAAATTTCAAGTACTGATATATATTTTGGGGGAAAAAAGGGTTAAAATTAAACATGAGGGGGCAGGTACAGCTTTATAGATAAGACCATTGAGAAAGACTTTGAATTACAGGAAGACATCCCAGCATTGCCTACATAGCCATAATGTGGTAATTATGAATTAGTGGTTCTTGACCAGTCTTCTTTTGTTGTTTATTTGGTTTTTTGTTTGTTTGTTTCTTGTTTGTTTTCTTGACATCCCTCCTAATGCCAGGTAAAATACTCCAGATCCATTATACCCCTCTCCCTATATTTTAGGGAACTAAGAACTTACTGATGCCAGAGAATTAAAACAAAACAAAACTAAACTAAACTAAACTAAATATTTACAGGATACCAATTATACTGGAACAGCAATAGGAAATCTAATTCTGCAAAAATATTTTAAAATTCATTTACATATGGCACTGGGAATTGTTAACCATGACTATCTTAAACCATTATTAAACATTAACAATGTATATTTTTATAACCTGCATTCATTTTATTTATAAATGTGTACAAACAAGAGGAAATATGTAACTTATCAAAAAATTAGGGTTCTCAATAAAACACACAGTATCAGACTTCATTAAATGATAGAAATAAAGCAAGTTTCAGTTAATAAATACCAAATTTTAGAAAAACTAGCTTAAGATGTTAATATTGGTCAAATGTTATAAATTTCCAGCTGTAAGAGAAATTAGTTCCAGATAGCTAATATATAGTAGGGTGATTATAGTTAACAATAGTGTCTTATATACTTGAAGTTTGCTAAGAGAGTGGCAACTTAAATGTTCTCACCACAAAAAGAAATGGGCAATTATGGGAAGTGATGAGGGTGTTAACCAACCCTACTTTGCTAATCATTTTGCAATATATAAATGCACAACATCAACAAATTGAACACTTTAAACTTTCACAATGTTATTTGTTAATTATATCTCAGCAAAGCTTGAGAAAGAAGAAGTTAATGGTTAATTACTCTGAGGAAAGAGTCTCTTCCAAAGGAATCCTCATCTTGTAGAGGACTGAAAGTGTAAAACTAGCTCTCCATTTCTAGAAAAACACTATCTGTCCAAAACTTTCTCAAATTTGGCATTACAGATACCACTTTTAAGGGTATTAATGAATACTCCCAGGAAATCGGGATAATGGTAATTTTATCAGAGGTAATGCTGTATTCTACACCCCAACTTGCCTATTCACATGGACTGTTATTTGCATACCATAAGTTCTGAGAAGCATCTTTAATAAGAAATAAAATAAAATAAATAATTACTATGTTCAGAATGTCTCAAACTGACATGCATGTGTTTAATTTTTTATACATGCTTTAAGTATTTTGAATAATATTTCTGGGGATATCAGCTTGGGCCAGTTGCTTTAGGTTAATATCTTTTTCCTTTAGGAGGAATTTTTTCTCTTTCTTCTAATTTGTGTTCTAAGGAATGTGATTTTTCTTTTTATTCTTCAGGACCACTTTTTCCAAACACAGGTTTTGTTCATTCTGTATTATCACTGAAGTCTGTTGTCCCCATGTCCCCATTATCATTGCCATATCAGGCCTATGGAAGAACTCTAGAGGCCCCAAGTGCTAAAAAGATTGATACTCTAAAATTTCCCCTATGCGTCCCTGAAATACCCAAATAAGTGGAATAAGGCTAAGACAGATTTAAAATGCAATATTCCCTGAAAGTTTTAATAACAAAATTCTCACTTCTTTTGGTACTCCTGCTCAGCTGGTATCTTGATTGTGTGTTTGGTCTGCCAATCAAAAATGCATACTGCTCTGTATCTCATACTCTTAGTATTATCCACTTAGGTTCACAGTAAAACAAATGCCAGCTCATGGACTTCTACTCAAGAGGAATTTATTGGGTGACAATATAGTTGTGTGGTGCAATTAGATATTTGTTTTGAACCTAAATTTATAGTAAAAAAACCTATTATTACTTAAGATTTCATCTTGATAAGAAAGGGTTTGGGAATTGTTGTAGAAATTTAAGAGGCTCGAGAAAGAGAGAGAGAGGGAGAGAATAAGAGAGAAGAAAAAATAAAGAAAACTTTGGAAGGCTAAAGCTCTACTCTCAGCATATTTAAGTGCTGCTGCTATGTGTGGGGAAGTGGGGAGATAAAAAGAGATTTCTGAATGTGTATAAATATCAATATGAATATTGTAGAAGGTGATAACCCAGTTCCTTTTAACAGTAGTGAGCTAATTGGACTTTATTTTCAAAGTTTTAAGATGTCTAGGTGCTTCCTGAAAGACAAGTTTCTGGCATGCTTAATTCAAATCTCAGGCACAGAAAAGCAGACAACGCCTGGTCATGAAGGTTGTAGGAGCACTGCAGACACCTGGACCAAAAGATCAACAGATAATGGTTAGAGGAATACAGCTGACCATCTGATACTGTGAGATTCTGAGCTGAGACATCTGACATTTATATGCATATATGCCATTTATATGGGGAAATTAAGAAAGCTATATGCAGATGCAGTCAAGAAATATGTCCAAAACATACTTGGGAATGATTCAAACTCTCATTTTGGGTTTATCTCTAGGCTTAGAGCAGGCCCAGTCAATCACAGATGGACTGCTTTGGCATGGAATCAGTCTGAAAAAACTGGGAATTTTGGCCATTGTTATATTAGATCAACAACTTTCACTAAACACACACACACACACACACACACACACTACAAAATAACAGGAAAGCATGATTCATTCAAAGGGACAAAATAAATTTGGAAAAATCATCTCTGAGGAAGTATAGACATTGAACTTACTAGGAACAGACTTTTAAATAAGTGTCTTAACTTTAAAGAGCTAAGGGAAACATAGAAAAGAACCATAGAAAACAAGGAATACAATGTGTGAACAAAATGGGAACATCAACAAAGAAATTGAAATGATATAATGAACTGAACAGAAAATCTAGCTAAAATAGCATAATAACTGAATATTTTGAGTAGTCAGAAAAAAAAGAATTAATAAACTTGAGGACAGGAAAATTAAAATTATTGAGGCTAAAGACAGAAAAAAAAGTGAAGAAAAGAAAACAAAGGGACTTACGGGATACTATAAAACAGACTAATATAGGCATTATGAAGGTCTCCCAAGGAGAAGAGTGAGAGAAGGGAAGACAGATTATCTATATAATGGCAGAAAACCTCCTAAACTTAAGAAAAAACATAGATCTAAAAATCCAAGATACTCAATGAAATCCACATCAAATAAATCCAAAGCTATTCATACTGAGATACATTATAGCCTGGCTTTTGAAGGATAAAGACAAAATGGGGATCTTGATGGCAGCAAGAGAATAGTGGTTTGTCACTTAAAAGGGAATCTTCAAGAAGATCATCAGTAGATTTCTTAGCAAATCTTGAAGGCCTGAGGGCAGTGTGATGTTACATTTAAAATATTGAGGAAAAAAAAGAATTATCTGTCCATGGAAACTTTCTTTAAAAATGATGAATAATTTAAGACATTCCTAGATAAAAGCCTTGTCACTAGGAAAATTGAAATAATAATAATAATAATAATAATAATAAATAAAACTATACACAAAAGAAGTCAATAATAAGAAAAACGAGGGGCAAAAACATGTAAGACAAACAAAAAATAATAAAATGGCAAAAGTAACTTCTCTTTATTAATAATTATTTAAAAAGTAAATAGAGTGGGAGCAATTGGAGTTGGAGATGAACCATGAAAGACTATGGACTCCAGGAAAAAAAAAAAATGGAGAGTTTTATAAGGAAGGAGGGAGGGGAGGTATGGGACCCTGGTGATGGGTATTGAGGAGGGCATGGATTGCATGGAGCACTGGGTGTTATATGCAAATAGTGAATCGTGGAACACTATCAAAAACTAATGTACTCTATGGTGGCTAACATGACACTATTAAAAAAAGAAAAAAAAGGAACTAGCCACCAGGCAGCATAAAAAGAGATACAAGTGACTGTAAATTAAGGTGTTCTTGAGTCCTTGGTTATAAGAAAAATTACAAATGTTCTAACATCCTAGAATAGTTCTACTGCCAAATTCCTATTTGCTTATTAAATGTATTCTATACATATCTTTTTATAAACTTTGCCTTGCAGTCTGTAAATATCTTAACATGTGACAGAATTTACACTCATTTTAATCTCTGTGTTTTTATTTTAAAACACTTGTTTTAATAACTATAAAGGACAAACTGATGGTTACCAGAGGTTAAATGAGTGGGAGGATGAGTGAAATAGGTGATGGGGATAAGTAGGACACTTGTGAGGAGCACTGAGTGATGTATGGAAATGCTCATTCACTAAAGTGTACACCTGAAACTAATGTAACACTCTATGCTAACTAACTGGAATTTAGATAAAAATCTAAGGGAAAAAGTAAATGGATTAAAACCCTCGTTCAAAAGTCTTAAATTGATGACATGTGTTAAAACAAATCCAATTCTATGGTGCTCACTTATGTGAGTCTATTATGGGACTAATTTTATACCTGAAGACACAAGTAGGTTAAAACTGAAAGAGTGGAAAAAAGACATATCATGTAAATAGAGAGAGAGAGAGAGAGAACACAGGAGAACTGGGCCTCTACATAAATATTAGACAAAATAGATTTTGTCAAAAATTATTGCAAGAGACAAAGAAAGACATTATATATTGATCAAAGCAACAGTAATCAAGAAGATATAAGAATTATAAAAATATATACACCCAACATTAGAATAGAAAAAGCTATGAAGCAAAGCTGAGCAGAATTGAATGGAGAAATGGACCTTTCTTCATAACCATTGAATATCCCACTTTCAATAATGGATAGAATTACCAATAGGGAGATAGAAGACTTGAACCACACTGTGTGTCTAATAGACACATACAGAATACTTCACCAGACAACAGCAGCATGCATATTTTTCTCATGTGTACATTGATCATTTTTAATAAACCATTTGTTATGCTACAAATCAATCTTGATACACTTGAAAAGATTGATATTTTTCAAATTATCTTTCCATATCACAGTGGCATAAAATGAGAAATCCCAAAGTAGTAATACTAGAAAATTTACAAATATGTGGAAGTTATATAACACACTCAAACAACAGATGAATCAGAAAAATAATATGAAGAATTAGAAAATACCTTAAGACAAGTGGAAATACCAACTTACTGAAGCCAGTGAAAGTAGTTCTAAAAAGGAAATGTTTAAGAAATGCCTCAATTTAGAAACCTAAATTCATACCTTCAGGAAGTAGAAAACCAGAACCAAAGTAGCAGAATGAGGAAAATAACAGATTAGAGGCAAATAAAGAATAGAAAAATAGTAAAGAAAATCAAGGAAAATAAAAATTGTTTCCTTGAAAAGATCAACGAAATTGACAAACTTGTTAGATTTACTAAGATAAAAAGAGAGAAAAATCAAATTACCAAAATTAGAGTGAAATTGGGACATAACTACCAATTTTACAGAAATTAAAAAAAAAGGACAGAACTCTGAGTAATTATTTGTCAATGAATCAGGTAACCTGGATGAAGTGGACATTTCTAGAATCACAAAATCTACCAAGAATAAATCATAAATACATAGAATACCTGGATGTACACATATCTAGTAAGGAGAATGAATCAAAAAACAAAATCCTGAAGGACATCTTGGTGGCCTCCACTTTGTGGCAATAATAAAAAGAGCCTCTCTAAAAATTTGAATGCAGATTTTTTTTTTTCTTTTTGGGCACAAGATTTCAAATCAGATGAGGACAAATCAATAGAAGCCAATTGCTGTATCATATAATATGTCTACATTTAGCTTTGTAGGAAAGTATCAAAATATCTTCTAAATGGTTGAATCATTTTCATTTTCATTCCTATCAGCAGTGAATGAGAGTTACAGTTGCCCCTCATTCTTGCTAGCTATTAATATTGCCAGTTTTTATTTGCTTGTTTTAGCCATTCTAATAGGGGAGTAGTAGTGTCCCATTATTATTTTAATTTGCAATTACTTAATGGCTGATGATATTGAACATCTATTTTTGTATTTATTTCCCCGTTATATAACACATTTAGTGAAGTATTTTTTTGCCCATTTTGTAACTGAGTTATTTATGTTCTTATTGTGAGTTCTAAGAGTTATTCCTATATTCCTATATTTTGGAAACAAACTATTTTTTAAGATTTTATTTTTATTTATATTTTTATTTATTTGACAGAAAGAGATCACAAGTAGGCAGAGAGGCCAGCAGAGAGAGAAGGTGGGAAGCAGGCTCGCCGCTGAGCAGAGAGCCTGATGTGGGGCTCGATCCCAGGACACTGGGATCATGACCCGAGCAGAGGGTTTAAACCCTGAGCCACCCAGGTGCCCCTGGAAACAAACCCTTTATCAAACATGTATTTGAAAATAATTTATCTGATTCTGGGCTTTGTCCTTTCATTATCTTAATAGTATTCTTTCTTAGAGCAGGAAGTATAAACTTAGTAAAGTTCAAATTATCAATTTTGTTTTGAGGACCATGTTTCGATGTTCTATCTAAAGATTCATGGTGTATATCCACACAAAGGATGGTATCTTTTTAAAATTCTCACTGTGAGAATTTGGTGGGGTGTCTGGAGGGAAAGAATGTGAAAGTGTAGGGTTTCCCCTTTAGACTCTAGCCTCAGGAGTTTCTCATTCTCATCCTAATCTTACACTTAGCTCCAACAATTTATCAAAATTATCAATCAAATGCTCCTGTTAGTTGATTCCACAGCAGCTTCTGTTTCACTCAAGTAGTTTTTAGCTGTGCCTCTCTGGAGGTGGAAGTTTTCCCAGCAACTATAGTTTTCTGGTGGATACAGGAAATGTCAGAGGTTTTCCATTTCTATAGTTTTCCTTACGAGGAAATGAGTAATGACGTTTTTTGCCCTTTACTTGTCAGAGCTGAAGCCCTCTATTAGACTTGAAGCCTATGAGAGCAAAGATTATGTTTCTTAATTACACCGCATGTTCAGTAGGTAGCACAATGTCTAGCACATAGCAGATATTTAGTAAATATCTGAAAAAATAATGTATTGGGGGATGGATAGATACTGTTCAATAGGTAGAGAGTTTCAGTTTTACAAGTTGAAAAGAGTTATGGGAACAGATGGTTGGGATAGTTGTACAACATTAATCTATTTAATACTACTGAGTTGTTTACTTAAAAAATGGAAAATATGGTGAAATTTTTAATCAATTAAATTTAACCAACACAGCTTCCAGGATTAGGGGAACTTCCATACAAACAATGCAGCCATTCTGAGCCCCTGGACTTGGTGCTTTGTCAATTTAGGAGGCAGTTACATATATTTGTTGAATGCTAAATGTAGGAGTTAGTGTGAAGCTAAGACATGCCATTAATCTCTTCACCTCCGGTGAAGTATTTTGACTATTTTGGAGTTAGAGCTCCCATTTTAGAGATCTATAGGACAAAAACGGGGTACGAACATCAACCTAAACACAGTCTTTTTGAATAATTTATTTGAAAACATTATGATGTGGCCTTTTACTTTTGAATCCTTATATATATATGAGGGAATTTAGCTGTGCTTATTATATGGCAAACAAAAGGAAATCTCAGAATGCACATAGTGTCCTTTTTTATCATAATTGCATATGTATTTTGTATATTATTAACCTAGTTCTGCAAAACCAAGAAAGAAAGAAGTAAAGCTAGCCAAAATGCCAGCATTAAGCTAAGTTACTCATATGCATTAAATTAGAGAAAGTAGTGAGTGGAAATCCCATGTCCCCTGGAGAGCTAAAAATCAACCTGGAAAACTATGGATTTTGAGTTAGTAGATGTTTCCAGTCATAGTTGTATATGACACTAGTCAAGTTTATTTTCCCCCTTATCTAGAAAATGAGAAATGTATCAAAATGTTTTAAAAATTTAAAGGCATATGTATTATTCAAATATTCAATAGGTACATAGTAGGCCCTCTGTGACTGACAATTGAATAATAATCCCATTCAAATGCAGGGAGGGACTGGATCAGAGAAGGAAAGAAGATTATGAACAAAGTAAAAAGGGTCTAGGACAAATACCTGTATGGAGTTGTGTCTTAAGTTTTATTGTCCTTCAATTATATTCCCTGTTGAAGGTAAGGCAAGATTAATGGTGGGAATAAATCTCAACTTATTTACACAAATGTGTTTCTAGAGAGCTAAGCGTATTTCAGTAGAACAACAAGTACACATATGAAGATTTTATTTCAGCAAATATTTAATGAAAATTTTTATAAAATGAGTACTTGCCCAATTATTGTTCGCTTCTACTTCTGGAGATTGGGGTTTTGTAAAGAAATGGACACAGGTAATGTACACTTGAACACACAAACATGTGTGGATTCAAATGCATGCATATTTGAATACAATAATCAGATCCTGGAAAATACTGGTTTTTACCTGTTTCTTTGGAAGCTTTGAGCTAATTTTTATCAAATTAGTGTTTCTATCACCAAGAATGTTCAATGATTCAAAAATAATTATTTTGGACAAATTATCTTGCATCTGACTCAGCTACTTTGACTTAAACTTGGATAAAAGCATTATAAAAAGCTTGGCTCACATCTTACAGATATTATATGAAAGAATGCCTCACATAGAGCTTATAATCCTAGTTGTGTCTAATGGTGTGATAAAATCATTCTGACTGGCTGCTGGAAGATGGGGTTTCCCACACTGAGGTATCATCTTGAAAGGAGAAAAATATCCTTTCTGGATTTAGAACAGGTTTATTCACAGTCAGAATACATTTGAGGCTTCTAAATTCATTCTTTTAAATCACTTAGAGGAATGCCTCCCAACTGAGTTCATTTCCAGAACAATTTCAGAAAGCTAGAGCTGAAAGGGCAACATATGGTTATTGGTCATTTACAGTAGAAGCTCTCTGAACTGACTTCCACTTAATAATGCACTGCTTTAATCTACACTCCATAAACCTTATAGACTGATGTTAATAGAATCTTGAATACTCCGTTAGTAAGTCCTTGTCTAATATGGTTGCACCATTCTCCTCATACAGGACATGGTTGTTTCCAAAATTTTCTGTGCTTTACATAATTTGAATTATTATTACATGAACAAATTCCAAATGAGTGCAATAAAAAAACAGCATTCTTTCCTTCTGTATTTCTGTCTCCCTATCTCTCTCTTTTTCTCTTTGTTTCTCTCTCTCCCTCTAGCTCCTTTCTTCCCTCCCCTTTTTCAATTTTTTTTTTGTTATAAAAACTAACTTGAGTTATTTAGAAAGACTTTATGATGTGGATTGAGCAGAATGTTGTCATCTGACTTTCTTGCTAGGGTGTACCATATCTCAGTCCTATACTATGTGTTCTTTTGGTATATTTTCATACCACATAGTAGATATTCAATACAGGTTTCTGGAGTGAATTATGTTTTAAATAACAATGCCTGAACTTTTATATTCTATGCATTATTTTAACAGCAACTTATAATGGATTTACTTAATTTTGATTCCAATTTTTTCTCTATTTTCAATCTTCTTTTCCTTCTCCTTCATGCCTTCTCTCCTCCTCTGTACATTCGTTTGTTTCATATAAAATTTTCTTCTTTTTCTTCTTCTTTGTCAAATGGTTTCTAGAATTCACATTTCATTATGATAAACTAGCATGGTTCAAAAAAAGCCCTGGACTTTGAAAGAAAATATTCTGGGCAAATCTCATGTTTTGCACTAGTCTGCTATGAATCTAGGCAAGTCAGATAACCTCTACTGCATGTAGGTGTCCCCAACCCTAAAATACAGAAGCTAGTTTATTGATCTTTGCAGATACTGCATAGCTCTGATATGTTAGAACTTTGAAAAGTACTTAACTTAAAAAAAAAAAGATTACTGTGAGCAACTACTCTCCCAGTCATAGAGTAGCAGTTTTGGTCAGAAACTGAGTTTAAGAGACAGATAGCACTTCTAGACTAGATCTATTGAAATAAATGAAAAATCTTGTGGATTCTGTTCTCTCAAGAGCTGTAGAGCTTTGAACTTGCCTTTGATGATTGGGCAAAATGAACAGATGCTGTCCACGAGAATGGTGCTCTGAGGCTCCCTGCCTCTCCCTTTGCATAGATTTTTAGATTTATTGAGTCTAAATTACTGTATGGCTGCCACACACCTACCTGATGATTTGAGTAGTATTTTCCATGGCTAGCAAGGTCTGCATTTCATTTTTCCATCAACACTGAACAGACTGAAATAGAGTCAAAATCTAAATTTAAGGCCTATAAAAAACATTTCCAGAGATGATAAGATCAGGCTAGTTCTATCTATATTTTATTACCATTTGCTATTTTTCACAATTATGACATTCTGGCAACAAAGTGAAACTACTAAATTCAATAAATACACCTAGGGAAAGCTATTGGTAGTCAATCTTGCAACTACACTACAAAAGACCTTAGAGAAAAAAAATGAATTCACATTTAATGGACACAGAAGAATTTTAGTTTTTCCAAAATGATCAAAAGCTTATTTTTCAATTGCTTCTTATCTACAGGAAACATCATTCCTTTCTTGTTCTATATCCACATCTATTTGGAAATAAATTATTAGGAGGCCTCAAGAAAATAGTAAGGTAGAGACACAGGTTAAAGAGGAAATACTTTGAAGTTCTGCCTCATCAATACCTTAAAACAATAAGTGATAAATAAGCTATATATATATATATATATATATATATACATACACACACATATATATGTATAATTTAAGATTTTAAGATTAAAATTAAGAATTTAAGATTAGAGAATTTAAGAATTTAAGATTAGAGACTATATATATATATATTTTTTGTCTCTAATCTAAAATTCATGAATGTGCACACAAGCACACATTTATACTTTCATAGACAAATTCTGCATTTCACATGGAAATTTCTGATAAAATTCAAGGATACAGGCAAGCATGATCTTAGAATATACTCATCCATATAATTATACTCATATGCTCATATAGATATACTCATCTACAGTATTTAATAATCAGAATAATCAAAAGTGATTTAAAGTCTGTTTGTAGAGCACAGACTTTTCATAAAATGTTACCCCTTTGCTCTTTTTATTTAAACCAACTTTCCTAGGAACTTCTTTTCTGCTACTTTAAAATTGCCTCTGTCCTTTCCTAATGTGCAGTACATGCCTATCATTAGATAATACTGTTTTATAATTATTGAGATTTTTCATTTTCATTACAGATGGATATATACTTATGTTAAGAATGATACAGAAAAGGGTGCCTGGGTGGCTCAGTGGGGTAAAGTCTCTGCCTTCAGCTCAGGTCATGATCCCAGGGTTCTGGGATTGAATCCCACATTGGGCTCTCTGCTTGGTGGGGAGCCTGCTTCCTCCTCTCTCTCTCTGCCTGCCTCTCTGCCTACTTGTGATCTCTGTCTGTCAAATAAATAAAATATTTTAAAAAAAAGATACAGAAAAATGTGGAGCAAAAGTAATAATTTCCCATCAGCTCTCTTCCTATTTATCCAAACCCATTTCCTCTCTTCAAACACTAATTTTAAATATATCTACTGTTTTTATTTTATTTACTTATTTCTTTATTTTTGCCAGAGAGAGATAAATCACAAATAGGCAGAGGCAGACAGAGGTGGAGTGGGAAGCAGGGTCTCTGCTGAGCAGAAAGCCTAATGTCAGACTCAGTCCCAGGACCCTGAGATCATGGCCCGAGCCAAAGGCAAAGTTTTAACCCACTGAGCCACCCAGGAGCCCCTAGATATTTACTGTTAATAGGACTATATTTTCCCAAATTTTTTTGTTCTAAGAACACATGACTCTCAGCATTTGTATTGCACTATCACTCCACTTTTAACAGAAATCTTGCCTTTCTATTTCAATATATACAGAGTTTATACATTCTTTGTAATGAGTCCTTATTATTCCTAACAAAAGCTACATTATTACTATTTATTTTACTACATTCAGATTGTTCTCTCATAGATTACTGCCATATTTCCTGCATACATATTTCTCTGGATGAACTCTGAAAAATACAATTTTTAAGCCAAAGGCTATGCATATTAGAAATCCAAAGTGGCTAACTAATTTTTACTCTGTATCTACAGTTTATGAAACAGCCATTCTATCTCCACATCCCCATGAAACCCTCAATATTATCAAACTTTGACAAATTTAACCAATCTGGATAGACTTTGCTATTTTAATTTGCTTTTCTTTAATTACTAGTAAAGTATAGTGTCTTTTCACATATTCAGGCCTTATTTATGTTTTATTTTGTGAAATTATCAATTTTTATCCTTTGTCAATTTATCTTTTGGTTTAGTTATGGCCTTTTCTATTTGAAGAACTCATTAATTTTATATATTCAAGTATGTGTTAGCTCTATCAGAAGTATTTTATTCCAGTATATAGCTTTTGTTTGTTTATTTATTTATTTAACCTTTTGCTGCTCAAGTCTTAGTTTTTTATATAGCCAAATTGTAGCTCTGAGTTTTCATCTTGCTTACTAATATCTTATTCATTTACAATATCAAGGTGATTAAGTAAATTTTCTTGATGCTTTTATGATTCTGTATTTTACACTAGATTTTTAATCCATTCACTATTTGTATTTGACTATAAATGAGGTAGGGATTGATTTTTTCTGAATATTTAGCCAAGAATCTTCCATTTCTTGCTGATTCATACACTGACTATTAAAATAACAAACCTATGGGAATAGAAAGAATCTGATCCAAATGTCCTCTTTTCAATATAAAATCAGAATGCATACAAAGAAACAAGAAAGTTTAACCCATTCAAAGGAAACTAATAAATCTATGGAAAATACACCTGAGAAAACTAAGAAACGGGAATTACTAGACAAAGACTTCAAAACAGCTGTCATAAAAAGACAAAAAAAAAAAGACAAAGAGCTAAAGGATAACATGGATGAAGATGGAAAATATATGAAAAAAATTATAAATAAAGGGATTAAAAATTATTAAAAGAGGCCAACAAGTAATTGTGGAACAGAAAAGTCAAATAACTATAATGGAAATTATACAAGAGAGATTCGAAAGAAAATAAGAGTAAGCAGGAGAAAGAATCAGCAAATATGAACTAGGATAACAACTAGATTACCAAGTCTGAGCAACAAGAAGAAAAAAATAATAAAGAAGTGAAGATAGCCTAAGGGACTTGTGGAATTGCATAGTGCAGACCAATATACACATTGTAAGAATTCCAGAAGATGAGAGAGAAAAAGTGACAGAAGAATATTCAAAGAAATAATGTCTGAATATTTTCCAAATTATCTGAAAGACACAATTCTACAAATTCAATAAATCCAAAGTTGAATAAACTCAAAGACACCCATACCAAGACACATTACAACCCAAATATCAAACATCAAAAATAAAGAGAAAATCTGGGGGAGGAGTCAAGATGGCGGAGAAGCAGCAGGCTGAGACTACTTCAGCTAGCAGGAGATCAGCTAGAGAGCTTATCTAAAGATTGCAAACACCTGCAAATCCATCGGCAGATCGAAGAGAAGAAGAACAGCAATTCTAGAAACAGAAAAACAACCACTTTCTGAAAGGTAGGACTGGCGGAGAAGTGAATCCAAAGCGACGGGAAGATAGAACCCGGGGGGAGGGGCCGGCTCCCGGGAGGTGGAGGAGCAACGGAGCACAAAATCAGGACTTTTAAAAGTCTGTTCCGCTGAGGGACATCGCTCCAGAGGCTAAACCGGGGCGAAGCCCACGCGGGGTCAGCGTGACCTCAGGTCCCGCGGGGTCACAGAAGGATCGGGGGTGTCTGAGTGTCGCAGAGCTTGCGGATATTGGAACGGGAAAGCCGGCTGCAGAGACAGAGCCAACAGTAAGCTCGCAGCTCTGAGTTGCCTTGAACCGGTCGCAAGCTCGGTGAGCTCGTAGCGCGGCCGGAGGTCAGGCAGACGCGAGTTACTAGGAGCTATTCGCTGAGGGCGCACTGGGGAGCGGGGCCCCGGGCTCTCGGCTCCTCCGGGCCGGAGACCAGGAGGCCACCATTTGTATTCCCATCCTCCGGAACTCTACGGAAAGCGCTCAGGGAACAAAAGCTCCTGAAAGCAAAGCCGAGCAGATCACTCAGCCCGGCCCCTGGTAAGGGCGATGTAATTCCGCCTAGGGCAAAGACACTTGAGAATCACTACAACAGGCCCCTCCCCCAGAAGATCAACAAGAAATCCAGGCAAGACCAAGTTCACCTACCAAGGAGTGCAGTTTCAATACCAAGGAGAGAGCAGCAGAATTCCAGAGGAGGAGAAAACAAACCACGGAACTCACGGCTTTCTGCTTGTGATTTTTTAGTCTTGCAGTTAATTTAATTTTTTTCTTTTTCATTTTTTTTTCTCTTCTTCTGCTAAAATTTTTTAAACTTTTACCCTTTTCTTTTTTAACGTTTTTTAACTAGATTATCTAATATATATATTTTTTTCTTTTTTATACTCTTCTTTATTCATTTTCTTTTTTTTAATTCTTTTTTTTCCTTTTTTTTTCTTTATTTTTGAACCTCTTTTTATTCCCAAATCAGAAGAGATCTTAATCTCTTCAATCTTTTTTTTTTCTTAATTCTTTTTTAAATTCTTGATTGAATTTTTAATTCAATCTCTTTTTTTTAATTCTTTTTTTCTTTTTTTTCTTTCTTTCTTTTTGAAACTCTTTTTATCCCCAAATCAGAAGAGATCCCAATCAGAAGAGATTGGGAGATCCCAATCAGAAGAGATTGGGAGATCCTAATCAAAGGAGATCCCAATCAGAGGAGATCCCTCACCCAATCGTGAGGGGGGAAAAATCCCCCCTCACGATTTGGGATCTCTTCTGATTTGGTTAAAGCATATTTTCCTGGGATTGTTGCCACCCTTTTAGTATTTTACTTGCTCCTTCATATACTCTTAGCTGGACAAAATGACAAGGCGGAAAAATTCACAACAAAAAAAAGAACAAGAGGCGGTACCGAAGGCTAGGGACCTAATCAATACAGACATTGGTAATATGTCAGATCTAGAGTTCAAAATGACAATTCTCAAGGTTATAGCCGGGCTTGAAAAAGCCATGGAAGATATTAGAGAAACCCTCTCCAGAGATATAAAAGCCCTTTCTGGAGAAATAAGAGAACTAAAATCTAACCAAGTTGAAATAAAAAAAGCTATTAATGAAGTTCATTCAAAAATGGAGGCTCTCACTGCTCGGATAAATGAGGCAGAAGAAAGAATTAGCGATATAGAAGACCAAATGACAGAGAATAAAGAAGCTGAGCAAAAGAGGGACAAACAGCTACTGGACCATGAGGGGAGAATTCGAGAGATAAGTGACACCAAAAGATGAAACAACATTAGAATAATTGGGATTCCAGAAGAAGAAGAAAGAGAGAGGGGAGCAGAAGGTATACTGGAGAGAATTATTGGGGAGAATTTCCCCAATATGGCAAAGGGAATGAGCATCAAAATTCAGGAGGTTCAGAGAATGCCCCTCAAAATCAATAAGAATAGGCCCACACCCCGTCACCTAATAGTAAAATTTACAAGCCTTACTGACAAAGAGAAAATAATGAAAGCAGCCCGGGAAAAGAAGTCTGTAACATACAATGGTAAAAGTATTGGATTTGCAGCTGACTTATCCACAGAGACCTGGCAGGCCAGAAAGAGCTGGCATGATATTTTCAGAGCACTAAACGAGAAAAACATGCAGCCAAGAATACTATATCCAGCTAGGCTATCATTGAAAATAGAAGGAGAGATTAAAAGCTTCCAGGACAAACAAAAACTGAAAGAATTTGCAAACACCAAACCAGCTCTACAGGAAATACTGAAAGGGGTCCTCTAAGCAAAGAGAGAGCCTACAAATGGTAGATCAGAAAGGAACAGAGACAATATACAGTAACAGTCACCTTACAGGCAATACAATGGCACTAAAATCATATCTCTCAATAGTTACCCTGAATGTTAATGGGCTAAATGCCCCAATCAAAAGACACAGGGTATCAGAATGGATAAAAAAACAAAACCCATCTATATGTTGCCTCCAAGAAACTCACTTTAAACCCGAAGATACCTCCAGATTTAAAATGAGGGGGTGGAAAAGAATTTACCATGCTAATGGACATCAGAAAAAAGCAGGAGTGGCAATCCTTATATCAGATCAATTAGATTTTAAGCCAAAGACTATAATAAGAGATGAGGAAGGACACTATATCATACTCAAAGGGTCTGTCCAACAAGAAGATCTAATAATTTTAAATATCTATGCCCCCAACGTGGGCGCAGCCAACTATATAAACCAATTAATAACAAAATCAAAGAAACACATCAACAATAATACAATAATAGTAGGGGACTTTAACACTCCCCTCACTGAAATGGACAGATCATCCAAGCAAAAGATCAACAGGGAAATAAAGGCCTTAAATGATACACTGGATGAGATGGACATCACAGATATATTCAGAACATTTCATCCCAAAGCAACAGAATACACATTCTTCTCTAGTGCACATGGAACATTCTCCAGAATAGATCACATCCTCGGTCCTAAATCAGGACTCAACCGATATCAAAAGATTGGGATCATTCCCTGCATATTTTCAGACCACAATGCTCTGAAGCTAGAACTCAACCACAAGAGGAAGTTTGGAAAGAACCCAAATACATGGAGACTAAACAGCATCCTTCTAAAGAATGAATGGGTCAACCGGGAAATTAAAGAAGAATCAAAAAAAATCATGGAAACAAATGATAATGAAAATACAATGGTTCAAAATCTGTGGGACACAACAAAGGCAGTCCTGAGAGGAAAATATATAGCGGTACAAGCTTTTCTCAAGAAACAAGAAAGGACTCAGGTACACAACCTAACCCTACACCTAAAGGAGCTGGAGAAAGAACAAGAAAGAAACCCTAAGCCCAGCAGGAGAAGAGAAATCATAAAGATCAGAGCAGAAATCAATGAAATAGAAACCAAAAAAAAACAATAGAAAAATCAACGAAACTAGGAGCTGTTCTTTGAAAGAATTAATAAAATTTATAAACCCTTGGCCCGACTTATCAAAAAGAAAAGAGAAAGGACCCAAATAAATAAAATCATGAATGAAAGAGGAGAGATCACAACTAACACCAAAGAAATACAAACTATTATAAGAACATACTATGAGCAACTCTACGCCAACAAATTTGACAATCTGGAAGAAATGGATGCATTCCTAGAAACATATAAACTACCAAAATTGAACCAGGAAAAAATAGAAAGCCTGAACAGACCCATAACCAGTAAGGAGATTGAAACAGTCATCAAAAATCTCCAAACAAACAAAAGCTCAGGGCCAGACAGCTTCCCAGGTCAATTCTACCAAACATTTAAAGAAGAACTAATTCCTATTCTCCTGAAACTGTTCCAAAAAATAGAAATGGAAGGAAAACTTCCAAACTCATTTTATGAGGCCAGCATCACCTTGATCTCAAAACCAGACAAGGATCCCATCAAAAAAGAGAGCTATAGACCAATATCCTTGATGAACACAGATGCAAAAATTCTCACCAAAATACTAGCCAATAGGATTCAACAGTACCTTAAAAGGATTATTCACCACGACCAAGTGGGATTTATCCCAGGGCTGCAAGGTTGGTTCAACATCCGCAAATCAGTCAATGTGATACAACACATCAATAAAAGAAAGAACAAGAACCATATGATACTCTCAATAGATGCTGAAAAAGCATTTGACAAAGTACAGCATCCCTTCCTGATCAAAACCCTTCAAAGTGTAGGGATAGAGGGCACATACCTCAATATGATCAAAGCCATCTATGAAAACCCACCGCGAATATCATTCTCAATGGAGAAAAACTGAAAGCTTTTCCACTAAGATCAGGAACACGGCAGGGATGTCCATTATCACCACTGCTATTCAACATAGTACTAGAAGTCCTAGCCTCAGCAATCAGACAACAAAAGGAAATTAAAGGCATCCAAATCGGCAAAGAAGAAGTCAAATTATCACTCTTCGCAGATGATATGATATTCTATGTGGAAAACCCAAAAGACTCCACTCCAAAGCTGCTAGAACTTGTACAGGAATTCAGTAAAGTGTCAGGATATAAGATCAATGCACAGAAATCAGTTGCATTTCTCTACACCAACAACAAGACAGAAGAAAGAGAAATTAAGGAGTCAATCCCATTTACAATTGCACCCCAAACCATAAGATACCTAGAAATAAACCTAACCAAAGAGGCTAAGAATCTATACTCAGAAAACTATAAAGTACTCATGAAAGAAATTGAGGAAGACACAAAGAAATGGAAAAATGTTCTATGCTCCTGGATTGGAATAATAAATATTGTGAAAATGTCTATGCTACCTAAAGCAATCTACACATTTAATGCAATTCCTATCAAAGTACCATCCATCTTTTTCAAAGAAATGGAACAAATAATCCTAAAATTTATATGGAACAAGCAAAGACCTCGAAGAGCCAAAGGAATATTGAAAAAGAAAGCCAAAGTTGGTGGCATCACAATTCCGGACTTCAAGCTCTATTACAGAGCTGTCGTTATCAAGACAGCATGGTACTGGCACAAAAATTGACACATAGATCAATGGAACAGAATAGAGAGCCCAGAAATAGACCCTCAACTCTATGGTCAACTAATCTTCGACAAAGCAGGAAAGAATGTCCAATGGAAAAAAGACAGCCTCTTCAATAAATGGTGTTGGGAAAATTGGACAGCCACGTGCAGAAAAATGAAATTGGACCATTTCCTTACACCACACACAAAAATAGATTCAAAATGGATGAAGGACCTCAATGTGAGAAAGGAATCCATCAAAATCCTTGAGGAGAACACAGGCAGCAACCTCTTCGACCTCAGCCGCAGCAACATCTTCCTAGGAACATCGCCAAAGGCAAGGGAAGCAAGGGCAAAAATGAACTGTTGGGATTTCATCAAAATCAAAAGCTTTTGCACAGCAAAGGAAACAGTTAACAAAACCAAAAGACAACTGACAGAATGGGAGAAGATATTTGCAAACGACATATCAGATAAAGGACTAGTGTCCAAAATCTATAAAGAACTTAACAAACTCAACACCCAAAGAACAAATAATCCAATCAAGAAATGGGCAGAGGACATGAACAGACGTTTCTGCAAAGAGGACATCCAGATGGCCAACAGACACATGAAAAAGTGCTCCATATCACTCGGCATCAGGGAAATACAAATCAAAACGACAATGAGATATCACCTCACACCAGTCAGAATGGCTAAAATCAACAAGTCAGGAAATGACAGATGCTGGCGAGGATGCGGAGAAAGGGGAACCCTCCTGCACTGTTGGTGGGAATGCAAGCTGGTGCAGCCACTCTGGAAAACAGCATGGAGGTTCCTCAAAATGTTGAAAATAGAACTGCCCTATGACCCAGCAATTGCACTACCGGGAATTTACCCTAAAGATACAAACGTAGTGATCCAAAGGGGCACGTGCACCCGAATGTTTATAGCAGCAATGTCCACAATAGCCAAACTATGGAAAGAACCTAGATATCCATCAACAGATGAATGGATCAAGAAGATGTGGTATATATACACAATGGAATACTATGCAGCCATCAAAAGAAACGAAATCTTGCCATTTGCGACAACATGGATGGAACTAGAGCGTATCATGCTTAGCGAAATAAGTCAAGCGGAGAGAGACAACTATCATATGATCTCCCTGATATGAGGGAGTGGTGATGCAACATGGGGGCTTAAGTGGTTAGGAGAAGAATCCATGAAACAAGATGGGATAGGGAGGGAGACAAACCATAAGTGACTCTTAATCTCACGAAACAAACTGTGGGTTGCTGGGGGGAGGGGGGTTGGGAGAAGGGGGGTAGGGTTATGGACATTGGGGAGGGTATGTGCTTTTGGGTAAATTGGAAGGGGAGGTGAACCATGAGAGACTATGGACTCTGAAAAACAATCTGAGGGGTTTGAAGTGGCGGGGGGGTGGGAGGTTGGGGTACCAGGTGGTGGGTATTATAGAGGGCACAGCTTGCATGGAGCACTGGGTGTGGTGAAAAAATAATGAATACTGTTTTTCTGAAAATAAATAAATTGGAAAAAAAATAAAGAGAAAATCTTGAAAGCAGTAAGAGGTAAGTAACTCACATAAAAGGGTTTGCGAATAATGTTTTCAGTCAGTTTCTCACCAGAAACCTTGGAGGAAGGAAGTCAGTTGAATAATGTAGTTAAAGTGCTGAAGGGGGGAAGCAAAACCAAAACCCAAACCAAAATAAACAAAAATCTGTCACCGAGAATCCTATATCCACCAAAGTTGTCCTTCAAAACTGAAAGATATATTAATGTAATCTCAGACTTACAAAAGTGGTGTAAGTTCATTACTGCTAAACCTACCTTATAAGAAGGCTGCAGAAATCTTCCAGCTTCAAATAAAAGTATGCTAGACATTAATTCAAACCCATATAAAGACAAAAAGATCTATGGTAAAAGTAAATACATAGGAAAATAAAAAGTGAATATTATTGCAATTTTGTTTTATAACTCCACTTTTTATGTACCATAGAATTTGCCACACAAATATGTAAAGTAATTATAAATCTGTCATTAGACACACAATGCATAAAAATATAATTTTTGACACCAGTAACACAAATGGGTAGGGGACATAGTTGAACAGGATTACAATTCTGTATGGAATTAAAGTTAAGTTGGCATCAATTTGAAATAGATTGATATGATTTCAGGATGTTATTTGTAATCCTCATAGTAGCAAGAAAGTAATTATGCATAGAATATCCACAGAATAAAATGATAAGGGGATCAAGATGTATCACTGTTCAAAAAAAAACACAACTAAATATGAAAAGCAGTAATGGAGTTAATGAAGGAAAAAAACCATAAAGCATACAGAACAAATAGCAAAATAACAGAATTAATTCCTTCCATATCAGTAATTACTTGAAATGTAAAGTGTATTTTTTTGCATTAAAAATGCAAAGACTGATAGAATGGACAAATTGTTATGCTCCAACTCTCTGCTATCTATAAGAAACTGCTGTACATCTAAATAGATCAAAATTATCTAAATAGATAAGAGACATTGAAACTGAGAGGATGAAAAAGATGTTCTATACAAATATAACCAAAAGACAGCTGCAGTGACTATACTAATATCAGAAAAAATAGACCTTTTATCAAATATTTTTAAGAAAAAAAAGATATTTTATATATAAAAATTGTCAATTCACCAAGAAGGTATAATAATAAATATATATGCATCAGGCACCGGGGGAGGGGAAACATAAGGCAAAAATAGAATTGAGAGGAGAATGATTTCTTCAGTGTACATAAAAAACTTCTATACACTACTTTCAAAAATGGACAGAATATCTAGTGAGAAGTTCAATGAGAAAACAGAGGACCAAAGAAGACTCCGTACAAAGTAGACCTATTAGTCATACATAAAACACTCCATCCAACAATACACTCCCCCCCACCCCAGGGCACAATAAACGTTCTCCAGGAAGAGCCCCCCAAAAACAAAACAAAAAACAAGTTAGGCCATGAAGACGGCTAACTCCTGTTAGCCTACAAAACAGGTCTCAAAAAATTTAAGACATTGGGGCACCTGGGTGGCTCAGTGGGTTAAAGCCTCTGCCTTCAGCTCAGGTCATGATCCCAGGGTGCTGGGATCAAGCCCCACATCAGGCTCTCTGCTCCACAGGAAGCCTGCTTTCTCCTCTCTCTCTGCCTGCCGCTCTGCCTACTTGTTATCTCTGTCAAGTAAATAAATACAATCTTTAAAGAAAAAATTTAAGACATTGAAATCTTACATAGTATCTTTTCTGACTACAATGGAATGAAACTAAACTCAACAACAGAAAAAAAACTGGACAATTTACAAATATGTGAAAACTAAATAACACACCTTAAACAATCATTTGGTCAAAGGTGAAATCACAGGAAAAATTAGAGACAAATATAATCATTAGAAAATTTATGGAGACAAATAATGTGAAAACACAACACAAAACATGCCAAAATTTATGCAATTTAGTGAGTATATGGAAAAGAAGAAAACTTATTCCTATAAGTATATACATTAAAATTAAATTTACACCTTAATGAACTAGGAAAAAAAAATAGCCAACTAAAACCAAAGCTTGCAGGAGAAAGGAAATAGTAAAGCTTGCACCAAAGATAAATATAATTGAGATTAGAAAAACAATAGAGAAATATCAGTACTAACCAATATTGTCTTATTGAAGAGATCAACAATGTTTTTAAAAACCATTAGCTAGATTGACTAATAAAAAGGAGACAAGACTCAAATTTATAAAATCAGAAATAAAAGTGAATACTTCATTACTGAACTTATAGAATTAACAAAGATTTTTTTTTAAAGATTTTATTTATTTATTTGACAGAGAGAGATCACAAGTAGGCAGAGAGAGAGAGAGAGGAGGAAGCAGGCTCCCTGCCGAGCAGAGAGCCGGACGAGGGACTTGATCCCAGGACCCTGAGATCATGACCCGAGCCGAAGGCAGAGGCTTAACCCACTGAGCCACCCAGGCGCCCCAGAATTAACAAAGATTTTTAAGAATATATTATAAACAAATATACCCTCAGACACTGGATAACAAAGATGAATTGGACATGTTCTAGAAAAATACAAAGAATACAATGTACCAAAACTAAACTGTGAAGAAATACAAAATTTTAATAGATCTACAAATAGCAAGGGGATTAAATCAGTAATCAAAACCTCTCAATAAAGAAATTCTTTGGGCCGAATAGTCTCACTTCATTTAAAGACTTAACACCAATCCTCCTCAAACTCTTTCAAAGTATTGAATGAAATGGAACAATTTTCATAAGCAAAAACCTATATAGCAATATCCCTCTTAAATGTTGATTTATTTTGATGAAGTCCCAATAGTTTATTTTTGCTTTTGCTTCCCTTGCCTCAGTGGACATATCTAGAAAGAAGTTGCTATGGTTGATGTCAAAGAGGTTACTGCCTGTGGTCTCATGTTGAATTTTTATGGTTCAGGTCTCACATTTAAGCCTTTAATCCATTTTGAATTTATTTTTATGTTTGGTGTAAGAAAGTGGCCCAGTTTCATTCTTTTGCATGTTGCTGTCCAGTTTTCTCAGCACCATTTGTTCAAATGGCGGGTTTTAGAGGACAGAGGGGTGGGAGTATGGGTGAGCCTGGTGGTGGGTATTAAGGAGTCTTGAACTCTAAAGGAGTCTTTAAACCCAATTTAAAAACTGGGGGTTTTAGAGGTGGGGGAGGTGGGAGTATGGGTGAGCCTGGTGGTGGGTATTAAGAAGGGCATGTATTGCATGGGGCTCTGGGCGTTATATGTAAACAATGAATCTTAGAACACCACATCAAACACTAAAGATGTATTGTATGGTGACTAACACAATAATAAACATAACACAATAATAAAAAAAGCACAGGAAACATCAACAAAACTGAAAGTCAACTTACAATATGGGAGATATTCACAAACGATGCTATCCAAAAAATATAAATAATTTATAAAACTCAATGGCTCAAAAGGAATAATCCAATTTAAAAATGGGCAGGAGACATGAATAAACATTTTTTCAAAGAAGACATCCAGATGGACAACAGACACATGAAAAATGTTTACCATCACTGATCATCAGGTAAATACAAATCAAAACTACAATGACATATTATTGTCCTCACACCTCAAACCTGCCAGAGTGGCTAAAATCAACCACACAAAGAACAACAGGTGTTGGCATGAATATGGAGAAACGGGAACCCTCTTGTATTGTTAATGGTAATGCAAACTGGTCCAGCCACTCTGGAAAACAGTATGGAGCTTCCTTAAAAAGTTAAAACCAGAACTACCTACAATCCAGCAATTGCACTGTGAAGTATTTACCCAAAGGGTACAAAAATGTTAATTCAAAGAGATACATGCCCCCTGATGCTTATAGTAGCATTACCTACAATAGCCAAATTATGGAAGCAGCCCAAGTGTCCATTGACTGATGAATGGAAAAATATGTGACTATCTATCTATCTATAATCTCCACAATGGAATACTACTTAGTAATAAAATGAATGAAATCTTGCCATTTGCAAAGACATGGATGGAGCTAGAAAGTATTATGCTAAGCAAAATAAGGCAGTCAGAGAAAGACAAATATCTTATCATTTCACTCATATGTGGAATTTAAGAAACAAAACAAATGAGCAGAAGGAAAAAAAGAAAAAAAAGAGAGAGGCAAACTAAGAAACGGACTATTACTTATAGAGAAAAAGCTGATGGTTACCAGAGGGGAGGCGCTTGGGGTGGTTGGGTGGGGGGATTGGTTAAATAGGTGTTAAGAGTGAAGGAATGCAGTTGCTGTGATGAGCACTGGGTGTTGTATGGGAATTGAATTACTATATTGTACATCTGAAACTAATATTACACTGTACATTAGCTAACTGAAATTTAAATAACAAATAAAAAAAGAATAGTGTCTCAAAGATTAAAAAAATGTTAGCATCCTAATTCAGTGGTGTGTTAAAAGGATTATAATCATGACCAAGTTGTATTTATTCCTATAACACAAGAATGGTTCAACATATGGAATGTAATATAGTACATTAATGGATTAAAGATAAAAATCACACATTATACTTTAAATTGATACCTTTTTTTAAGTAATTTTTAGCCATGAGCACTGGGTATTATACACAACTAATGAATTGTTGAACACTACCTCAAAAAGTGAAAATGTACTATATGTTGGCTAATTGAACATAATTTTAAAAAAGAAAAGAAGAAAGGACCTTTGCAAAAATTCAACATCTTTTTTTAATAAAATTTTTCAGCAACCTAGGAATAGAAGAAAACTGCCTATGATAAAGATCATATATGAAAAATTGACAGGTAATGTCATGCACAGTGGGGAAAGAATGAAAGCTCTCCTCAAGTTTAGGAATAAGACAATGATGTCCACTTCCACCATATCTGCTTAACATAGCATAGTAATTTTTAGCCAGAGCACTTACCTGAAAAAAGAAAAGAGAAAAGAAAAAGACAAACAAGCAAAGAAGAAAAGTAAATAAACTTCCAAACTGGAATTAAGTAATTCAAATGATGTTTGCAGAGGACCAGCTCTCATATGTGGAAAATCCTAGATTCTATTAAAAAAAATGTAGGAGCCTGCCTGCAATTGCACTCCTGGGTATTTACCCCAAAGACACAGATGTAGTGAAAAGAAGGGCCATCTGTACCCCAATGTTTATAGCAGCAATGGCCACAGTCGCCAAACTATGGAAAGAACCAAGATGCCCTTCAACGGATGAATGGATAAGGAAGATGTGGTCCATATACACTATGGAGTATTATGCTTCCATCAGAAAGGATGAATACCCAACTTTTGTAGCAACATGGACGGGACTGGAAGAGATTATGCTGAGTGAAATAAGTCAAGCAGAGAGAGTCAATTATCATATGGTTTCATTTATTTGTGGAGCATAACAAATAGCATGGAGGACAAGGGGCGTTAGAGAGGAGAAGGGAATTTGGGTAAATTGGAAGGGGAGGTGAACCATGAGAGACTATGGACTCTGAAAAACAATCTGAGGGGTTTGAAGTGGCGGGGGCGGGGGGTGAGAGGTTGGGATACCAGGTGGTGGGTATTATAGAGGGCACGGCATGCATGGAGCACTGGGTGTGGTGAAAAAATAATGAATAATGTTTTTCTGAAAATAAATAAATTGGAAAAAAAATGTAGGAGTTAATAAACAAATTCAGCAAGTTTGCAGGATATAAAATATAAACAGAAAAGTCAGTTCTGTTTCTAAACATTAAAAACAAATAACCGGAAAACTAAATAAAGAAAGCAAAGTATGGTAAATGGTAAATTCCATTTACCATAGAGCCAAAACAAAACAAAACGAAACAAAAAAACAAACAAAAAAAACCACTGTAGGAATAAATTTAGGAAATTGAAAGGAATACACTGAAAGCTATAAACCACTGCTGAAAAAAATTAAAGAAGACATAAATAAATGAGAAGCTATCCCATGTTCATAGAATAGAAGATTTAATAGTGTTACAATGAAATTACTGCCCTAAGAGATCTACAGATTCAATTCAACTTTTATCAAAATCTCATTGGCAAATTTTTTTTTAACAGAAATTGAAAAAAAATCCCAAAACTCAGTCTCAGGGGATCTGGAGTAACAACAATAACAAAAATCTGGAATAAAGAACATATTTGGAGGACTTACATTTTCTAAATTTCAAAACTTACTAGAGAACTTCAGTAGTTAATTCAATGTGGTACTTGTATAAGAAAACACATATACCAAAGAAATAGAATAGGGAAACCAGAAATAAACCTCATTTATATGATCAAATGATTTTCAGCAAAGGTGCCAAAATCATCCAATAAGAAAAGGACAGTCTTCAACAAATAGTGCTTAGAAAGTTGGATATTCACATGCAAAAGCATATATTTGAACTCTTGCATGATGGCACACACAAAACCTAGATGACAACAGATCAAAACCATAGAATAAAAACTAAAAGCATAAAACTCATACACACACGGGAGAAATGTTCATAAAATTAAATTTGACATTGATTTCTTGGCTTTGATACCAAAAGCCCAGGCAACAAAAGAAAAACAAAAAGAAAAAATAAAGTGGACCACATCGAAATTAAAGTTTGTATGTCAAAGGACATCAAAGAGATTGTCAATTTTGGGGGGAAAAAACAATGGAGTGGGAGAAAATATTTCCAATTTTATATATAATAAACACTATTACCCAGGCTATATAAAAACTCCTCAAACTCAACAACAAAAACAAAGAACCCAAATTAAAAATGGGCAAAGAATTTAAACAGTTATTTCTCCAAATATGATATGCAAATGACCAATAAGCTCATGAAAAGACATTCAACATGACTAGTCATCAAGGAAATAAAAATAAAAACCATAATATGATTTATAATATCATCCCTATTGGGATGATTTATCTTTTTTTTGAAGATTCATTTACTTTAGAGAAAGAGTGAATATGGGTGTGGGGAGGCACAGAGGAAGAGAGTCCCAAGCAGACTCCCCACTGACCATAGACCCCAACTCAGGAATGTCTCCATCTCACAACCCTGAGATCACAACCTCAACTGAAATCAAGAGTCCGATGCTTGTCTGAATGTACCACCCAGGTGCTGTTAGGATGACTGTTATCAACAAAATAGAAAATGCCAAATGTTAGGATGTGGAGAAGTGGGAATGGAGAAATGGGAGTGTCACAGTTTTGCTGTTTTTCAAAAAAATTCAACATTTAATACACTGGTATAAGTGAACTTAGGGAGTAGTTGGCAGACAGGAGCATAATCTGAAGGCAAAGCTCACAGTATTTGCTGATGGCTTTGATACAAAACAGGAGAAAAGGAAAGGAATAAAAATAATTCCAGGTTTTTGGCTTGAAATAGCTGCTGATGTTTTCCTTTACCAAAATAGGGAATACCAGTAACAGAGAACTTTAGAAGCACCTCTGTACTTATAAAATATTATCTACTGATGCTTATGTATTCTAAAATATCCTTGTTGTCACAGTTCCTTCTGTCATGCAGCTTGCCAAGACATGGTGACTATTACACATCCTGATTAGCCTCTATAGTTTACATTGACCTCCATAGCTTTGCAATTCTGGATAAACCTCAGGAGCTTATGAATCTGTATAGTTAGAAAAAGAACCTGGCTCCATTTCTGAAGCAGAAAAAAAAGTAAAAATAAATATTCTCACATAAGAAAGGAATCCAATGTTGCTCTCATTAGCCCTTAGTTCTCATTGCTTAGTGGAAATCTCATGAAACTCTATGACGAAATAAACCTGATAGTTAACCTGAGAGTGAAACATGAGATATGTGTCCCCAGGAAGAGAAATCATAGTTGTCTTTGACTGAAGGAGAGTGTAAGGGAGGTCTTGGAAATGGAGAATGAGGAAGAAGAGTAATCCCTATTTCTCCTAGTAGCAAGGGATTCAAGATGCAAGTAGAGATGGCTTTGTATATTAATCCATTTTTATGTGTTTATATTTACCCACAAATCATTTTGGTGATAAATCACTGTTTTTTTTTTAAATCTATTTGACCCATTGCTATAGGTAAGTTCCTTCTTAAATATTCATTGTCATTTATACTTTTCAATTATAATGGTTAATGGTTAATGCTTGTGCCTTTGTATGTATGGTGTATGTATGTGATATGACTACCTTCATTTGTTTTATTTACATTTTATTTATAATTGGGTGTTTATATTCTTGTCTGTAGAATGCAGATGGTATGCATGGAGCTAGTGAACTTCCTCCACTATAGACGCATCTTAACTCCTTTCCCTAGAAATAAACAGCATGGTGTTATTATATATGTCAACAGCATGCATTTGCCATTCCTGTGTAGATCCCAGTGTTTAGGGGGAAAGCTATCTTGTAGTGCCTAATGGCACCTCAGCCCAGGGTCACCATGCAGCTAGTCCCAGGGAAGCCTGCTATGTCAAGTGCCAGCCTGTTTGTGAAAATGCCATAGCTGATCTTTCTAAGGACATGGGAAATAAGCCAGTGGGCACAGCAGTTAAGAGTATATAGCTGTTTCTGATATTACATGGCTTTAAACTGCTGCCTCTCTTCTGATGCCTGGATGTGTCTCAGTGTTAACTAATGTAAAGATCAACTGATTCAATTTTGCATATCACAGAGCTGGGTTTCCACCTCAACTGCCTCAACAATATTTCTCTTTCCACTAGGCATGAAGTTAGTCAGCACCATTTATTGAGTTTCCACAGTATATATAGACACTTGAAGTGATGTATGAGTATTAGTAGCAGCAGGCTGCTTTGAAGGAGGTACTGAATAAATTATTATTTAATTAAAGCTCAAATCAAGGCTGATAATAAAATGAATGCCTGAGCAGTTGGACGGTCACTGCCTGATCCAATTGGACTATAATTATATACAGCCATGGACAAATCACTTTTTTGGAACATGGATGCCTGTAAAAAGTGACTTGCCCCAACTAATGGCTATTGTAAATCAGGGGATGGTGATAGCTAATCAGATGGGGACCTTCTCATAGTGGGGGCTTGAAGTTTTGTGAAAAACAATTCCCGACATCCAACAAAGTGAAGATATATCGTCTTCTTTCTAAAGGCATCATGAACAGTCTTGAGCAATGTCACCTTGAGTTTCTTCCTTGTCACTTTGAAGGTACTGGCTTTTGAATGGATGAACATTCCATGTGGAAAGGAAGTGAACTTGGAGCCATGCAGATATGGATTTGAATCCAGGGTTTTCTATTTAACTGCAATATGATCATAGTCATTAATAATAGTCATAGGGCAAATTACTTAGGTTTTCCAGTCCTTGATTTTCATATTTTTAAAGAATATATAATAACGTGAAGCACCTGGGTGGCTCAGTGGGTTAATACCTCTCCCTTTAGCTCAGGTCATGATCCCAGGATCCTGGGATCAAAGCCCGCATCAGGTTCTCTGCTCAGAGGGGAGCCTGCTTCCTGCTCTACCTGCCTCTCTGCTGTGATCTCTGTCTGTAAAATAAATAAAATAATATATAGTAATCTATATTAGCATGAGGTGATGAAATTGGAGATAGAATATGTAGAGTACTTATAATATGTTAGGCTCCAAATACATGATGGTCTTGGTTGCTACCTGTCTTATAAATATATTATTTATTGCTAAAAATAGTCTAAAATTACTCCACTGTTCTATTACTTTTAAACTCCAGGGCTTGGGGCTTATTTGGAACAATACCTGCAGTTATTACTTTAACTAATGTGCTTCAACAAAATCCATATTAACATTTTTTAATTAAATCTTTGGTTTTTTTAAATCTTTAGTTTTTTTAGGTTCACAGCAAAATTAGAAGGATGATACAAAGCTTTTTCATATACGCCCTACCTCCATGCATTCATAACCTCCTTCAATATCAACATTCCCCCCTGGAGTAGTACATTTGTTACAACTGATGGATTTACAGTGACATATCAAAATTACTCAAAGTCCATAATTTACATTGAAGTTCACTGTTGCTGTTATACATTTCATGGGTTTGGAAAAATAATAATGACATGTCTCCATTGTTATTATATAATGCAGAGTAGTTTCAGTGCTCTGAAAATCCACTGTGCTTGGGTTATTCATCCTTCCCTTCCTAAGCCTTGCCCCCAAACCCACACAACCACTGATTTTCTTACTGCCTCCATAGTTTGGACTTTTTCAGAATGTCACATAATTGGAATCATACAACATATAACTTGTTCAGACTGGTTTCTTTTATTTAATAATATATAATCAATGTATTATATTGTTTGTATTGCTACTATACACTTTATTAAATATTTGTTAATATAACTGGATAAGTATCCTCAAACCAAAAAGGGTCATAATTTGATATCCAAACACAGCCACTTTAACTTTATGATTATACATCATAATCATTTTCACATGTAATTATTATCAGATCTGAATAATTACTTGAATCAACAGTCTGATGGTACCCTCAGTATAGACGCTATATTTTTACTGTTAGACATTTAGATTCTCTTTAATTTTATACTATTACCACTAATCTTGTCAATACTCACAGGATTTTCAAAAAAACCCCACATATTTATTGATATGAATTAGTATATATAGATGTGTGAAAATAAAACACAATTCAAGCACCCTTTACTGGGATATGTTAATTTAGGTTGCATACTCTCAGTGGTGGAACCAGTGAAAATGAGAATGGGGCTCCCCCGTCCTTCAAAATTATTTCCTTGTTGCTTCTGCCATTCTCTCCACACCTATAGGAAAGGTCCACATAGAAATTCCTGGTATTTTGCCCTTTCTTCACATCTAGCCCACAGCTATGCTTCCAGTGATGTGTCTAACTTAATGGTTATATTTGACCTCAAAGACATTTCAACTTTGAGTTTTAATGGTCAGTATTTTAGCAATGGTTTTAATGTTTATTTTTCTGTATTTAATACTTGTTTTCAACATTTTATATGTTAAATATTTCATCTAGATCCTTACATTTTTATTACTTATGTGATAAATTCATGTAGTTTGGAAGATCAAGAACATACATCCCTAATTACTCCCTTTTTGAAAGAAGGAACTAGTAACCTAAGAGAGCACATACATTTTCCTAAACATTTTAGTATGTTTGATTTTCTACAAGAAAGACAGAGTGAAATAAGCCTCACTCCCCACTCACTTCAGCACACCAGTCTTAGTTTAGGAACATTGTAGAGAGCAGGACAAGCATGAACTGCCTTTAAATTGCACCAGAAATGCTTAATGCTAAGTAGCCTGTGTATTGTGGCTCTCATAGTTATAGCTACTTTAGGGCTTGCTTTCTTTTTTTTTTTTTTTTTAAAAGATTTTTATTGATTTATTTGACAGAGAGAGATCACAAGCAGGCAGAGAGGCAGGCAGAGAGAAAGAGAGGAGGAAGCAGGCTCCCCGCCGAACAGAGAGCCCGATGCGGGACTCGATCCCAGGATCCTGAGATCATGACCTGAGCCGAAGGCAGCGGCTTAACCCACTGAGCCACCCAGGTGCCCCTAGGGCTTGCTTTCACTGAAAATAAAATTAAAAACAAGTTTCCAAAAAGCACACTCCACAAAGTGTGGCGAAGTTTGCCTGTAGTTTATAATATGCCTCAAGTTACTTTACTGGCCCATTTAAAATGATAATTAACCATCTAAGTAATGCATAAAGCTATTTTTCCTTAAAGTCTTAGAAATGATACCTTGGCTAATTGGCCGTCTTCAGCCATCCTGTTTCTCTTCCTTCTTCCCAATGTGACATAGAATTAAACACAGATATTTTTCAAAGGGTTAATTCTTCACAATGACTCTATTCATGGAAGAAGCTTTCTGCCAAAGTGGAAATGGGGCCTTAGGTTTTAGGGACAAAAGGTTATTAGAATAAGAACATCTTGTACATTTTCTAAAATGTCAAGATTCTAAATTGATCTTTCATTATACAATTATGTTCAGAACGATCAGGTCAAATTTTGGAATCATTGGAATTTACCCCATTTTGTCATGAAAAATAACTACTGAATTTGTTTCTTCATAAGCATTGTGTTTTATCAGGAAAAAAATGTTTATTTCTAGATGAAGTAATTTCTGTTCAGAGATGATTTTGTTCAATTAAAACAACCAACCCCTGGCATTTATATAATCTAGACATCATATTGCAACAGTTTCAAAATATGAACCTGTTTTTGTACAAGATTACTCTCCTTCTCTCTCTCTCTCTCTCTATATATATATATATATCGAGAGAGAAGGAGAGTTATATATATATATATATTTATATATATATAATATATAACTTATATATATATATATAACTTATATATATATATATTTATATATATAATATATATAAATATATATAAATATATATAAAATATATATATATATATTTTTATATATATTTATATATATTTATATATATATTATATATAAATATATATATATTTATATATATATATATTTTTTATATTTTAAGTAGGCTCCATGCCCAGTGTGGAGCCCAATATGGAGCTTGAACTCCTAAACCTGAGATTAGCCTAAGATGAGGTCAAGTGTCAACTTGACAAGTTGCTTAACGAACTGAGCCACCCAAGGGCCTCTGTAGCAGATTCCATTAAATAAAGCAATAAAAATATTGCAGTTTTTTTAAAATTTAGTTTAATTTTATTTTTTTCAGTGTTCCAAAATTCATTGTTTATGCACCACACCCAGGGCTCCATGCAAAATGTTATAGGTTTGATCTTTTAAGAAATCACAAAAGCACTTACGTTGAGCATAGCATAATGCATAGTGTTCTTAAGTCAATATATTGCACACCTGAAATTAATGTAATATTGTGTATCAATTATATGTCAATAAAAAACTATGGTGGGACACTTGGACTCAGTCATTAAGTGTCTGCCTTCAGCTCAGGTCATGATCCCAGGGTCCTGGGATTGGGCCCCACACCGGGCTCCCTGCTTGGGGGGAAACCTGCTTCTCCCTCTCCCACTCCCCCTTCTTGTGTTCCCTCTCTTGCTGTGTCTCTGTCAAATAAATAAATAAAATCTTTTTAAAAAATCATGATAAAAATCGGAAGTATAGGAATACATGGTACAAATTAGAATGTAGAAACAATAGAGTTCTAGACAAATTATTGATATTGCTTTTTATACACAGTAGTAAAAGAAAGTTAAACTCATTAAGGAAAATCATATCATTATTTTTTTTTTCCTTTGTGATGAGGTACTTCAATTCACATTAGGGAGATTTTTTGGAAAATTCCATCATACTTTTTTTTTTTTTCCCAATTTATTTATTTTCAGAAAAACAGTATTCATTATTTTTTCACCACACCCAGTGCTTCATGCAAGCCGTGCCCTCTATAATACCCACCACCTGGTACCCCAACCTCCCACCCCTCCGCCACTTCAAACCCCTCAGACTGTTTTTCAGAGTCCATAGTCTCTCATGGTTCACCTCCCCTTCCAATTTACCCAAATTCCCTACTCCTCTCTAACGCCCCTTGTCCTCCATGCTATTTGTTATGCTCCACAAATAAGTGAAACCATATGATAATTGACTCTCTCTGCTTGACTTTAACCAAAATTATTAATAACCAAAGCCTATCATATCACAAACCACTCTTTGAAATAAGGTGAAGAAAGGTGGTAATGATGGTAAGTAGAAACGTAGCACATGAAAGAAAGGCTCTTAAGATGTGGCTTGCACGTTTGTCATTGTCAGTTTTATATTTAGTACTTCCATCAAGAAGCTAGAAGGATGTACAAAATAGCTGAAATGCAAACACAAAGGAAGAGGTTGTTTAAAAAATTATCAGAACAATGAAAATAAAGTGTAGAAAATGTCACAATGGTCTGTAAGACTGAGTTAAGTCAACCCAATGATTTATAATTAAGTCAAACAGTAAAAAGGTAATTTTCTGAATTAGCATAAAAAATTGAAGTATAAATAAATGTGAATCATACATATATGTGAATCACATGTAAATTAATATAATATATATGTGAATCATGTATAAAATATATGAAATATAGAAATAATGTGAAATAAATGTGAATCATATTTTTAAAAATATATTTTGTATTTTATTATATCATATATCATATGTTATGTATATATTATATATTGTGTATATATAATTATATATTATATTACTAAATAAATAGTGTGTGTGTGTGTGTGTGTATTCTAGTAAAGTCAAGGACCAAAGACCTAAAAATTGCAATTTATTTACAAGGAAGGAAAGGTATGTCATCCAATGAGAATGCTGAGAATTTCATACAGATCTAGACATAGATAAAGCTTGAGGGAAGTAGATGTGCAGCAATAAAAAATAAGAATTGTGAAAATAACCCTACTCTCTATTGAAAACTAAGAAAAGGAGATATTCATATACCACTACATCTGAGAAAGGACAGGACTGAAATTTCTTTTGTATGAAGGCAGGAATTAAATGAAAACAAAATTCTGGATTCTATGAGTTCTCTAGAATTTGGAAAGGGGAAAGGAGGCCAAGATATCTAGAGAACGTGCTGCTTGGATCCAGTGAATAAAATAAAAACGTGCAGCTAAGGAAATTACTTTCCACAGATTAGAAATGTGCTGCCTTGGTGAACAGGCAGTGACACTTGGACCAATGATAGAATTGAGGGGGATTGTACCTTGGAGGTCCAAGGAATGGGCTCCACTTGAAAAGAGCGTATCAGCTATGGCTCTTGATGGAGAAAAAGGGGGATGTCCTTGTCCTTTAGATGGTAACCGGGGGCAATTTCAAGAATGGGGCTCGAAAATAATTTGGTAAGCTTTGGATTCAGTAAGTCATGAATCCATGAACAATAGAATGGCCCCCTGTGTCATTTTTGGAGACATGACAGTGTTCTTTTCTTTTGAGATAGGTGTTAACACAGGGAGGAAGCCACCAAAAAACCTCATGGGGGGTTGGAGAAATGACAAGAGTTTCTTCAGAAAGACTATATGCTATTCGGTGATACTGAATATGATAGTAACAAGAAAACTTGTAAGCCTCACAAGATTTGGTGCCTAGCAGGGGTCATGAATTTCCCCTGCTCCATTCCCTGTGACTCTGGCCCTTTGTACATATCTTGGGCTGCTGAATCAGCTCTCCCCACCACAGATACAGGAGGAGACATCTAAATGTAAATGAGACATATCAAATACAATTATCCTTACTTTGTTTTAGGAGCAGACTCTCAATCTTAACAGTTATCTCATTTTAAAAGGATGAATAAAGATGGAAAAAATAATATTAAACCAAAGGAAATCTTCTATTATGTCAAAGAGACAAAACATAACAATAAAAGGCAGAAGTACATATTTTTCAAGAGCTTCACTGTAGGGAAGAGGAGTAAACTTTAAACAGCATCTGCTGTTATCTTAGTCAAATTTATGGAGCATGGATTCTACAAAATGAGAGATAAGATGGGATAACAGTGTGAGGTGAAAAGTTAATTGAAAGGCAAGCAGAAATTTAAAACAAATAAACAAGATGATATAAAGAATGTTATAAAATCAAATATGCTTCAACAAAATTATGAAGAATTCACATTACACAAATCCTTAAAAGGGGTAATTAAAAAATCAAATTAGTGATTTAATGGACATTGTTGTGTGTGTCTTTGGTTGCCTCATCAAAAACACCCCTTAAGTTGAGGGTGACTCAAAATGAGAAAGGGGCAAAGCCCAGATCCCTTTAAGTAAGGGTCCCTATTCCCCCTTGTGTCTTTGCCACGTAGTGAGGTCACATGGCCAAAATTAGCCAAGTTGATAGCACAGCTCAGGAATTTGAATGGGATACTGCTCCACAGAAAAGTTATGACATTTTTTGAGAGATTTATCGTAGATCCAGGATTCAGCAACGTGGCAGCAAATGTCCTGGAGAGCAGAGCCCCAGATGTCACTTGTGAATGTGCAGGAGCATTGGCAACAGTGACCCAGGTGAGTGTCCAGTGGCCATGGTGGTCATACAGTGTCTACATCAGATGGTTTCTGGTGATGCTTTCATCTGTGCTTTGCCACAACTGCTCTTGCAAACTCTTTGCTTCTAGTTCTGCAACCCCCTCACTGCTATAGGGAACAATTTCAATATTTGAATATGCTTTCTACAAATACCCTTTTTGCTGAATTTTGTGAAAAGTTCATTTCTTTTGTCTAAAACCAAGACCTTTGAATGATCCATATGATTTTGGGGGTGAACTTCAGGAAGCTGTGGAAATACACAAAGAGGAAATAATGTTGGAAATATAGGAGAGGAAAAGGATGACAAATGTTGCTGAAGGGTAAGAAAAACCAAAATAGAAACAATAATTGATAGTGCAATATAACAGAGCTTTCCACGGACACATAAAATGGGGATTTATTTAAAAATGTCACAAGGCATGAAAAAATTAAAGGTAGTAATACTTAAAAAAGCATTTCTTAAAAGAATGATTGGTTCATGGATGTAGCTAAAACTGATAGGAAGCAAGTGTTTGAATATTTATAAGAGTTTGAAGAACATCAGATAGAGCCAGGATTCACCAGGTTTCCTGACCACAGGACTTCTTATAGTTTGACATGTTAGTGTGTACCATAGTTCTTCAGGAAGGATGATACAATATAATCTACTTATCAAATTATAAGATCATGAAAGCTTTTTTCCAAATGTATTTTCTGGGAATATTGTTTCATTGCACATATGAGCAAATGTGAAAACATATATATCCTGGTGAAAGTAATGAACTTCAAGGTTAAGCAATGAGTTCTATGAGTTCTAGAGTATAAGGCACAAACAGGTCAGAGAGGAAACATCACTGTGATGTTAGACTTCTCACAGCATTATTTCCAGGAAAGTAATGAATCCATTTATCAATTTTGAGAGGAAAATGATGTCTCTAATATGTTCTATCTATCCAGCCAAGTTGTCATTCATATGAGAAAGTAGGGAGATTCTCAGATCTGTAAGCATCTGCCATCCCATGTTTTTGCTTGTCTTTGAAAGATATGTTCAATTAATTCTAGATAGCCAAGGAAATTTTTTAAAGATTTATTCATTTATTTTAATGTAAGGGAGGGGCAGAGGGAGAGAGAATCTCAAGCAGACCCCTCACTGAGTGTGGAGCCAGATGCAGGGCTCAGTCTCAGGACCCTGAGATCATGACCTGAACCAAACCAAGAGCTGGATGCTTAATTGACTGAAACACCCAGGTGCCCCACCAAAGAAAAGTTTTATGGGATCAAATTAAATTATAGTATGTTATGGGACTCAATATATGCTACTATAATAGGGAAATTAGAAATGTTTTGGTATATCAAGAGAGGGATCATGGATATCATAAACTTCACGTACACTTAGAAAAAGTGGACAGTGTGCTTACATGGTCATAGGTGACCAAGATGAATATGGTGAACATTATGTATTATTAATACTTAATAGCCTATGTGTGATTTTATTGATCCCTGGAAAGTCTAGAAGAAAGCCAAAAATGAGGGCAAACAATAAGGGTTTGCTGATGCCAAACTGCAAGTTATGCAAGTTATGGTACTAGGTGCCATGAAAAATATAAAACAGGTTGAAGGCAATTCAGGTCCATTCTCCCAAGATCTTTTAAATTCCAGAAGAGTCAGGGGCTCCTGGACAGCTCATTTGGTTAAATGTCTGTCTTCAGCTCATGTCAGGATCTCAGGGTCCTGGGATTGAGCCCCATGTCTGGCTCTGCACTCAGTGGGAAGTCTGCGTCTCCTCTGCCCCTTCCCCACTTATGCTCTCTCTTTCTCAAATCAATAAAATCGTTAAATAAATACATAAATTTCAGAAGCATTAGAGGCTACATACAATCATTGCAAATGCTTTCCTATATTAATGACATCTCATCCTTTTTAAATGATATGAAAATACATAGGAATTTTTCTAAATTTATAAAATAATTATCTTGCAAGCTTTGGAGTGCCGGTTTGTAAGCAGATGGTTTGAGAACAACGCTGTGGGCTCTTCTTCTGGTTTCCAGTTAGTACTTGCTTTTACAATCTCCTGACCATATGCAGTGGTCTCCCCCAGTTCTATGTTTTTATCTCCTTTTTAACAAGATATGACAGTCATAACAAACTTGTTTATTCAAACTGCTTCACTGGAGTCATAATTGAATGTAACAAGGTTAGGCAGAATTTGGTATTGTCAACCAGATTGGAAGGTAACAATATCTGGCTCTAGATGATGTAAGGTGTATAGAAATAATTCCTTTTCTTCATCTGAAATGCATTTAATTAGATATTTTGACTACTTTTCTTGCTCTGACTTGGATAATAATGCTATTAAGTTAATATAATTATATGACATAGAGACATAATCTTTTTTCTAAAACTGCTGGGACCAGAAATAGTTCAGTATTCATATATATCTGTATATATATGAATATATATGTTGTGTTTTAGAATGATAATGCAGTGTATATATCTTTTGTAATATATATACCCTGTATTAAAAAATAAGTCACAGAAATATAAATATTACTTAAGTGGGAAAACTTAATAATAAATACTACATATCAGTCACAGTCAATTTTACCACAAATGTCAAGTAGAGTGAGCTTCTGTGGCCAAAAGAAAGTTTTTTGTTTGTTTGTTTGTTTGTTTGTTTGTTTTTGAGCCTAATGGATTTCAGGATTTTATATAAATGGCTGTAGGCTTTTATTATTTTTTGGAAAACTCTTTCACAGTCGTAAGTGTACATATATACCTCATTTTATGCAGCAGCTGTATTACCAAAAAATAGTATGTATATAAAAATATTTTCTTATACATTAAAAAGTCAACTCTTTCTTACTTGCAAACATCACTATCCAACCAGGCACCAGGTTATAGACATTCTCCAAGAGACTTTTAAAACTTTTATCACTTTGCGGACAGGGTGTTCTAAAATACAAATCTATGCATGAAATTACTCTACATAAGATATGTCCATAGCTCCTTATATATATATAAATAGGGAGGTAAATACCCTATCAAGGCCATAGGACCCTTTGGACCCTTGTCTTCATCCCTGATCCTCTCCTGGTGCTGAACCATGACTTTGTCCCACTCAGTTTCCCTGCCCTGCATTTCCACAACCTCATTTTTCTCCTGGGGTTCTATAGCACCACTTCTCCTTCCATTTATTCCACTCATATTTTAGAGTGGTGCTCCCAATATTCTTTGCATGCCCCACTTCTGAGCTTCTCTAGGATCTTGAAAATGCATTTATCAAAATATTTAAACCCTCAGCTATCATTTTGCTTTTGCTTCCTCTCATCTACTTCTAGTTTTATTCATATGCTTGTACAATGTATAGCTGATGAAGATTCCATTATGCCAGAAATTATTCTACAAACTTTTTTTTATCTCATCTATAAGAAAAGTTATAGTTACTAGCTTCCCCATCCCATTGTGCAGATAAAAAAATTGAGACTCAAAGAGCAATATGCATAAGCATGTAACAAGTAACCAACCCTGGATGATGAGTATTCTATCTTTAGCTTATGACTTTAACCACTATGCTATGCTTCTCCACACATATTAATTACTTGGTTAATATCCTTAACCATTTTGGGAATTGGTTGTAATGGAATTGTCTCTATTTATGCGATCATCTAGAAGGATATTTAAAACTATACATATACATCTAAATAGATTTGTGTATCTCCTAAAAAGCTATAAAATGTCCCTTGTTCCATGGCAATGTGATGGATTGTTATAAAATTATCATCAATGAATCACATCTTGCTAAATTTACCCTCTTGTGTACTGCTGGCCTGATTCTTGACTTCTTTCCATAGTAGAGTGTTACAATGTCATTGTGAAAATTCTGAGCCTTAAGAGGATTTTCAGCTGCTGCTTTTGCTCTCTTACTGCTCTGAGATGCCATTTAAAGGAATCTCCTTGAAGAAGAAAAGCCACATGGAAAGAGAAGCTCTGTGGAATAAAAGGACCCAAGAATAGAGAAAGGAACAACCAGATCCTAGCATGCCAGTCATTGCCAGCTGTGATAGCAGATTTGTGCTCCAACCAATCCCTAGGAATGCATGACTGAGCCAAATGGAACTGAGATAAGGCACCCAGCTAAGCCCAAGACCAAATGGAAAATTATGAAGACATAAATGGTAGTTGTGGTTTTAAGTCACTGAGTTTTGAAGTGTTTTTATATATGTTACCATAGTTGGTATCAGGAAAAGTGGTGCTGCCTGAACAGAAACTTCAAATATGGCATTGGCTGTGGGAAGAGAAAGTGCATCAAGGCTGGAAAAGTGGTGAGAAACTTGTTTTCTGAGACTGGAAGAAGGAAAACTGCTGTTCAGTAGTGGCAGAACAATCGGTGAATTGTCTTCTATGATACTGTAGAATACCGGACACGTAATTAGCGAATATCTGAAACTGGCTATTGAAATTTCCAGGCACACTACTGAAAGTGGCAGCTGAATATTTTTGGATTGCTATTATAAGGCATGTGAAACAGAAATGAACGTATGAAAGAAATGTTTAGTTCTCGAGCAGAATATAGGAAAAAAAAATGAGAAGATCCAGCATATGTTTGAATTGGAAATAAAGCTGTTTCTCATCTCATGTCAGCCCAGAAGAGAATCCCAAAATAAGAATTAACCCTGAGGCAAAAATGAAAAATTGAAAAGAAAGCAGAAAACTCTTTACTAAGCGCTCTGAAAAATTTAAGAAATGCATATCCAATCTTTACAGCTAAAAAAGTATATATAAAAATAGGAACATAGTGTGTAACCCCACAGCAACATCACACATGACCCAAAGTAGAATGATTGTTTTCAAAACAATTATTGATGTGTCTGTTGAGGCATGAGGAAATGACAATCAGATTTCTAGGAAACCCACATACTTCAGAATGGAGTTGTATCATGGAAAACAGTGTCAGTTTATGTTAAAATAAACAGAGATAGTTCAAAATAAAAGGAGACCTTTTTCACCAAATTTGTATGATCAGAAAGTAAGCTGAGAGAATAATGCAGTAAAAAATTTAAACAATATTCATGTAAAAAAAAAACTCTCTTTGATGACTCAAGAGGGAAGAGGCAAGAGATATTTGGAAAAATGCACTAGAAAAGTACTTTTAGAGGGGAAAAAAAATCTTTATCAGAAATCATACCAAGCTCTCAGAGTAAAGAACTGGCAATATGTGTCTGAATGAATTTCCAAATTGCTATAAGTTGGAAATTACTAGGTTCACCTACTCTTCTTTTTTGAATATGAATGTCTATCCTGCCCTATACCATCATTGTGTATTTGGAAGGAGGTGAGGTAGATAACTTGTGTTCTTAGTTTACAGGTTTCTGGATAAAGTGGAGCTATACCCAAGAAGCCTCATCTGTCTATGAGACAGGTTTAGATCATGAAATACTGGATTTTTGAACCCTATACCATAATTGGATGAAACTTATGTATCCTGTGAGTGAAGATTTAATGAAAGAGAAATGTAAATAATTGTGGTCAGAGAAGGTCTAAGGATTGTAAAATATGGCCACAAATTCTTTCCAATCAGATACGCTTGGCCATTTCAATGTGACTTTGCCCCTTCTCCAATACTTAGGTGGAGGATTGGATTTGGGGCTGGCTTTGTGATTTACCTTGACTCACCAACACAATTTAACAAAAGTAATGTTAGTTTCTGAGAATAGACCTTAACTGGCCTTGCATCTTCTCTTCTCAATTTCTTGAAATGCTGCCTTAAGACCTTCATAGACAAAAGTCAATCTAACCTATTGAGTATGGGAGGCCATATGAAGGAGAAACCAAGACTCTCTGGCCAACAGCCAGTGGCAATTTTTGGATATGTGAATGAAGTCATCTTTCCAAACTGACCCTCCAGTAGGCGCAGAGTAAATCAGGAAGAACCTACAGAAGATCCATCTAGCCAGCTGATAGAATCATAAGGGTTTGTTTTTGTTTTGTTTTGTTTGTTTTGTGTAGGTGGGATGACATGATTCAGCAGAAATTATTTCCTAAAAAAGGTAGCATCATTCCCTGGCTGAGAGTCACTGAGGGTTAAAAGAGTTAATTCACAGTGAGTCACTGGCAGGCATGTGAGCCAACTGTGGATGTTGGCTAGGAAGCTGATGACTACTACACTATGCTGAGTTCACTGAATGTTGGTATCTGTGTGAAAACAGCATATGTGGTACCCAAGTTAACGTTATGTCAATGTTACCTTAAAACTTGAATATGGTAATTTCTACCAAGTATTTGACACATGGTTGCCCACCAAACCCAACGTAATTACCATGAGTCATATATATATATATATATACACACACACACACACATATATATATTTTTTCAGGACACAGCTAATTCTTTTATTCTTACATAGGATTTCATATAGGAAGTATAGTCATCTATAAATATTAAGACTATCAGAATACTCTTTACATAAGATAAAATCAAGTACACCTAATATCAAAAGTACTACTTTTATTTTCCTAGTTACTTCTCAGGGAAAAAATTTTTAAAAAAATCAATATTAAAGAAAATATATGAGATAATCTCCAAAAGAAATGGGGACAGATGGGGACTTCCAGAGACAGATAATTGAAATGTCACATGATAGAAATTTCTAACAGCAGATGTTTGGGATGATATTGGATGCAAAATGTATTACAAAGTTGACAATATCAGTTCAAGTAGGTGGACATTTAAAACGTGTGTTGGTGTTGGTGATGATTTCTTTAAAATGATGTCACAATTCTTGTTAAGATGAAAAATTATCATTAGTATTTTTTAAGTATTTATATGTTTATTTGGGAGAGAGAGAGAGAGAGCGAGCGAGCATGGGGGGAGGGGCAGAAGGGGCTGAGGGAAAGTGAAAGAATTTCAAGCAGACTCCCTGCTAAGTACAGAGCCCTATGCAGAGCTTTACCCAATAACCCTGATACCATGACCTTAGCCAAAATCAAGAACTGGATGTTTAACCAACTGAGCCACCCAGGCACCTCAAGTTGAAAAATTATTTTAGAAAATAATTGCCAGTAATTGCCAGTATATATCAAGACCTAAACATTTTGTAATTTTAATTTTGAAATTTTACCTTTGTAAATTTGTTTTTAGATAATTTAAATTTAGGGGAAGGATTCTTTGTTTTTGCTTTATTTGTAAACCTGCCTATCACAATGTTAGGCATAATAGAGAAATATCAGATCCAATACAAATTCTAAATATAGTTGAGTGACTACTTCAAACATGGCATATTAATATTAATAAGTTCTATGCAGACATTATAATCTATGTTTACAAGGATTTAATATTATATCCCACTTTTAAAAAGATAAACTTTATTTTAGCATAAATTAAAATATATTAAATTGTACAGAAAACGAACTTATAAAGACATGCCCCTAAAATTAATAGTAGATCCTTCTGTATTATAAGATCATTGAGGATTATTTTTCTTCTTTATATGAATTTAACAACAATTAACACATGTCTGTCTCACAATTAGCTTTTCATTGAATTAACTTAATTGAAAATAAGTAAATAATTCCTAGTGATAATGCAATAATTAAACTGACTTTTAAAACAACAAACCCCCAAGAATTTGAATATGTGACCAAACATAAGAAAAATAGGACCAAAACTTTATTCGGAATATAATTCTTCCTCTTAAGAGGGAATATATAATTCAGGAAGAGTGGGAATGAGAGAAGCAGACTCCCGCTGAGTAGGGAGCCAGAGCCTGCACTGGTGTGGGACTTGATCCCAGGATCCTAGGAACATGAGCTGTAAGAAGTTGCTTAACCAATTGAGCCACTCAGGCACCCCAGCTTTCTTTGGTTTTTAGACACTACACACCTTTTTCTAGCTCCTAACCCAGGAAATGTCAGCATATCCAGGAACCCTAAATAATGGAGGTCTATGCCCCACAGTCCCTGCTCTTTATATCCTTTCTTCAGGTAGAAGAAAAAAAAACTGTGATGTTAAAGTTAGAAGCCTCTGATAATGAATAGGCAAAATATTCGGTAAAATATTTTCCACTATAACTTGGAAGGCCAGTTTAGATTGAGGGTATTGCCTTCTCATTATAGTCTATGTCTTTTAGATGATCCTATGATAGCATGTCTTAACTTGTTTCAGCGACATAAATAAGGCTAGGAAGCACAAAAACGTTTGTTTAGGTCTAAGTGACAATTTTCAATGTGGTTCCTGGGATTTTGCACAGATAGGATGCAAATATATCAGAAGCCTATATTTTTCCTGAAAGAGTTACTTTACCAAAAAGAACAGGAACCTGGTAGAAAATCCTGTGATTTAATGAGAGCATTCTACCATCTTCTAAGAATGGCCATTCCAAGTATATATTCATTAAGTAGGAAAATAACCACAGGTGGGATATGTAGACTTACTAGGTATATGGCACACTCTTACTTGAATGTGGTCAAAACTCCACCATAAAACAAACATTTTAAACCACAGGGGCTAGGATTCACCACCCAGGGATTAGTGACACAAGTCTAGTATCTAATAATCTCTGAAAAATCTACATATACCTTTTCCCAAGACACAGTTTACTCGAGTAATTAGTTATAATTTCTCAGAAGAAGGCTTTGAGGATGATTTACAGTGACAGAACTCCAGAGGTTTTACTCAAGAGAAATCAGTCTCTCTTTCAATCATGAAAACTGCAAACTGGGTTAGATTTGAAAATAGGATAAAAAGGTATGACTCTTCATTGTGGTGATCAGTTCATGTTTCAGGCCACCAAATGGAATTTTTTTCTTGTTACGGAAGGAAACACCCATCTATTTCATTTTTAGGAACACTGTTATAAGTGAGCTACTGATGGATATTCTTCAGTTAAATGTTTGGATAACTACTTGGTACCTGCTTGACCATTCAGATAAATGTACCTGCCTCATATTTAATAATCAAACATTATCATTTGGCTTCTGCTACTCTGCGATTTTATAATTCCCATTGAATTCAGGCAGTGTAATGGCGGCATTTGCCATCATTATTCCTGGCCAAGACAGGAGAATACCATAGAGCTTTCCCCTAATTAGTAGAATTTTCAATGCCTTACTAAGGAGAGTGGTCTCTGAGCTCTTTTGGGAAGTGAGGTAAGGGAATGCATATGATAAGTCCTCTTGACATTTCTATCTCCATAAGCTGAAAAATATCTTCCTTAATATTTCCAAAGGAAATTCTGGCATGTTAACCTCATTGAATAAGAGTCATTGCTAAGCCAAGTTTAGTCAATTAGCCAAATGAAATGGAGGACACCATAGAATCTCTAGCAAGTGTACACATATAAAAACCCCAAACTAAATCCAAAACAAATAAACAACAACAACAAAACATTTGATCCAGTGTTATATTCTCTAATCCTTGTTCTCAAATTTTTGAATGACAATGAATATTCTTTAAGTTTCTGCTCAATTAAATCAATAAAATCTCCCAATACATTGGAGCTATAAATTACTCCTTACTGGATCAGATTTGTGATTGACTCCTGGAACATGCCAATATAGTGCCATAGTCGTGGGGCCAATGGCAGCAAAGATTGGTTGGGGCGTACTCTTGGGGATAATTGGTATCTCTATATAAAGCATCTGCCCTAGGTAAATTTACTATAAGGTTTTAAAGAAAAAAGATTATTTTTCTCAGACTTGGTAGGGAAACACACAACAACTTGGACTTCCAAAATTCTTAACTTCATCTGAATGGAACCAGAAGTCCCTGTTCTAAGTTCCAGACATGCTATAATTTCTACGTTAAAGATTGGTGAGGCTGTGAATTCAGATTACCTTGTAATTCTATAATCCACACAATTAAATTTTGGTTTTATTCTCAGGAATACAATTTCTGTGGCTATAAGAAGAAAGAGAATTTAAAATTTCCTTAGAAGCACTCTCATTCTCTGTGACTTGAGTCTAATGACCTTAGTTTGTAATCTCTCTATGAATACTCCACAATAATCATAAAAATCTGTCCCATACCATATTATTGTAATCAACATAAATGCCATGGGGAAATAACAGAAACCCCTTGGTCACCCCAAGAAATTTCTTTAGTTCTCATTTATCATAATAACTATGGGTGAAATTTTGATTAATCCTGGTTCCATGGATTAGTGAAAATCCTATTACCCATTGGCAAGGAGCCAATGCTGTGTTCAAACCCAAGGATACAGCATAACTAATATGCCCAAATCCTATCTTCAGGTCTCCGCTTCTTAGTACCTGTTCTGGTACTCATGTCTATATCAGCTACTGTCTAGTCAGCAGGCTGAAATCATGAGGGCTATCTTAACAAAGATAATGTAATATAAAGAGTTGCTCATCAGATATAAAATTAACTGAATAATAAAAAAGGCTAAAAAGAGACAAGACTAAGATATTTTTCAGAGGCAGTCACTTCAGGAGGTAGCTATTTTCCCTAGAGTTGGAGGAACAAAGTAAAGGGCTTGAAATCATTAACTCTTAGATATTTCAAGGAGGGGTTCCATACTTGTGAGGTCGAGGAACTGCTGGGCTGATGTTTGTGTCTCTGAGGAATGTGCAACCTAGCTGTATCTGCAAGTGTCAGACAAATGCCAAACTGTAGGGATTCAGCTAGAAGAAGGACCTGCTACAGATGTGAAGAAACACTCCTAGGGTACAGATAAGAAAGAACATGTTTCTTCTTGCTACTTCTCCCTCACAGCTTTCCTTCAGTGCCCCTATTGGCAGAAATGAACAGGGAGCCAGCTGGCAAAGCAGAACTCTAGCTTGCATATTGCCAGCATCAGTATCACAATGCAGAAGGTAGAAGGGCATGTTTGGAGCTGAAAACAGTTGCATAATAACTGTCACAAGGAGGAGGCTGTATGTCCTCCAAGAATGCATACTCCCCAGTGACCACCTTGGAAAATGCTATAGGAAAGACAAGAAATTTCAACCCAGAAGGCAGTGCCAAGGGGATTTGGAGAAACCTGGGCAAAATAGTTATTTCCAGGAAGGGAAGCACCATCCAAACAAGGAACTGTCCCCATTGCCAGGGCAGGGGTCTTCATAACACCTGCCCAGCATGTAATTTATCTCACTGTGAACACATTCTTCCCTTCTTTGAATGGGGGGTTTTATTGTAGTTCATCTTGTCTCCTTCCTACCTTGATAGTGAGGGATAAAATGACATGTCAAGCCACACCCAGAACTGAATGGGAGGACAGCACATCACCCAGAGAGCCTGAACTCTGAGCTGGCTTTTGTGACTGGACCAGGCTTTGGCTTGTCTTCCTTGGAGAGGTATGAATATGTAGCACATGTAAGAAAGGTGTTCACTGGTAATGGTCAGAGGGATGGCATACACAGAGGTAGAAGCCGTCCATCAACATGTGTACTCCTCCCTTCCATTATATTGGTATATAGACATATAAAGAAGCTGCCCAGAAAGATATCACATTTACAGCCCCTTTTCTCTATTTCTAAGTGTGACTAATGGGTTAGGTTAGCCAATTAGATGCTAGCAAATGCAAAGAGGGTTACTCTCCACCAGGGCATTTTCTCCATATCCTCTTCTGCTGCTACCTGTTTGCAAACAAAAAAGCTGGACCCTAGAGAATCCTGTGGCTGCAAGATAGAAGAGGCCAAGATTCCTTAATTACCTCAGACTAGGAACACCAACATTGGCTTGCTCTGTGGTCAGGAAACAAACTTCTGTTATGGCAAGCTACAGAAATGCTGGGCTACTGGCAGTACAAGTGATAGAGTTGCCCTATATAACAGAATTCTGAGGCATTTGTCCTTTACCTTTATTCCCAACAGGTGACTGAAGTGATATGATGGTAAACAAAGTTGTCAAGGAAAATCTTTTCAAAGAAAAAATAGACTTGGTTAGTTATGTTTCTGCTCAGAGATTAACAAACAATATAAATAATCCACAGGGGCTATAAAAATCACCTCAAATAAGAATTTTTTTTTAATGTGTATTTTTCCAGAGAACCATACAGAGTTTGGGGCAATTTAGTTCTAGAAAAAAACATAACTTCAGGCAGAAAGAATGTTACTCTCTAAGGGAAAATAATGAAAGTGTTAACACTGTGAAATAGTAGAGAAAAAGTTATGATGTTAAGAATGTAGACTGAAAATGTATCTATTTGAGGATCACCTGGGTGGATTAGTTGATTAAGTATCTGATACTTGGGTTCAGCTCAGATCATGATCTCAGGGTCATGGGATTGAGCCCATCTGGCTCAGTGTTGTCCCAGGAGTCTACTTGAAGATTTTCTTCCTCTGTCCCTCCCCCACTTTGTGTGTAGTCTCACCCTCTCTAAAATAAATAAATAAATAAATCTTAAAAAAATCTATGTGAGCAAATAGAACAATTCATATAATATGATCACAGAATTTAATATGGTATCAGCACTAGTGATCTCAAGGAAAGTATCTCAAAGAAAACAAGTAATAGAAAGTTAAATTTAGGGACACCTGGGTGGCTCAGTGGGTTAAAGCCTGTGCCTTCAGCTCAGGTCATGATCCCAGAGTCCTGGGATCCAGCCCCTCACTGGGCTCTCTGCTCAGCAGGGATCCTGCTTCCTCTCTCTCTCTGCCTGCCTGTCTGCCTACTTGTGATCTCTGCCTGTCATATAAATAAATAAAATCTTTAAAAAAATAAAAAAGTTTAAAAAAAGTTAAATTTATGAAGTTTGAGATTCTCCAACAGAGTACATAATAATACACAGAGCAATTTTCCAAAATAAATAGGAGAAAAAGTTCATGTGCTAACAATTTGTTCATAAACACTGTCTAGTAATTCTCCAGGATAAGTAGGAGTAGCATGTATGAAGTTACAGTTTATTCAATTACATCATATTCATATTTCAGAATGAACTAGGATAGAATGTACAACTTTGAAGAGATATCTGTGTTGAACTGAGATTCCCACAGACATTTAAGTTGGTGTACACATGGGAATCCCAAGCAAAGACAATCTCAAATATAAACAGACCCAATAGTTTTATTACCATTTTTAAAATTTAAATTCAGGGGTTCCTGGGTGGCTCAGTGGGTTGAGGTCTCTGCCTTTGGCTCAGGTCATGATCCCAGGGTCCTGGGATCAAGCCCCACATCAGGCTCTCTGCTCGGCGGGGAGCCTAATTCCTCCTCTTTCTCTGCCTGCTTCTCTGCTTACTTATGATCTCTGTCTGTCAAATAAATAAAATCTTTAAAAAAACAAATAAATTTAAATTCAATTAGCTAACATGTATAGTATCTCATTAGTTTCAGATGTAGTGTTCAATAAATCATCAGTTGCATATCACACCCAGTACTCATCCTATCACGTGCCCTCCTTAATGCCCATCACCCAGTTACCCCATCCCCCCACCCACCACCCCTCCAGCAACCCTCAGTTTGTTTTCTGTAATTAAGAGTCTTTCATGCTTTTTCTCCCTCTCTGATGACTTCCATTAGTTTTCTCTCCCTTCCCTTAGATCCTTTGCCATTTCTTATATTTCATATATGAGAGAAACCATATAATTGTCCTTCTCAGACTGACTTATAATGCTCAAAATAACATGCTCCAGTTCCTCTCACATCAATGTAAATTTTAAGTATTCATCCTTTCTGATGGCTGAGTAATATGTGTTTGTGTGTGTATGTATGTGTGTGTGTGTGTGTGCGTGTATATACACATATATATTATAATAGAATAATATATATATATTTATAATCTCATGTCTTCTTATCTATTCATCTGTTAATGGTCATCCCAGCTCTTTCCACAGTTTGGCTATTATGAACATTGCTGCTATAAACATTGGGGTGAAGGTACCGATTCATATCACTACATTTGTATCTTTGGGTAAGTACCTAGTAGCATAATTGCTAAGTCATAGGGAAGCTCTATTTTTAGCTTCTTGAAGAACCTCCATGCTGTTTTCCAGAGTGGCTACACCGGCTTGCAGTTCTACCAACAGTGTAAGAGGATTCCCCTTTCTCCACACCCTTGTCAGCATTTGTTGTTTCCTGACTAGTTAAATTTAGTCATTCTGACTGATGTGACGTTGTGGTTTTCATTTGTATTTCTCTGATGCCATGTGATGCTGAGCACTTTGTCATGTGTCTGTTGGCCATTTGTATGTCTTTGGAGAAATGTCTGGTCATGTTTTCTGCCCATTACTTGATGGATTGTTTGGTTTTTAGATGTTGAGTTTCAAAAGTTCTTTATAGATCTTAGATACTAGCCCTTTATCTGATATGACATTTGCAAATATTTTGTCCCATTCTGAAGGTTGCCTTTTAGTTTTGTTGACTGTTTCCTTTGCTGTGCAAAAGCTTTTTATTTTGATGAAGTTCCAGTAGTTCACTTTTTATTTTGTTTCCCTTGCCTTTGGAGATATGTTTAGCAAGAAGTTGCTGTTGCCAAGGTCACAGAGGTTGCTGACTGTTTGCTTCTCTAGGATTCTGATGGATTCCTATCTCACATTTAAGTCTTTCATCTATTTTGAATATATAATGTAAGAAAATGGTTCAGTTTCATTCTTCTACAAAATTTCTTTCATGAATTTTATGAATTTGTTTGTGGAGTACAGATCACTTGCCTTCTTGGTTAGGTTTATTCCTAGGTATCTTATTTATTTATTTATTTAGTTAGTTTATGTTAGTTAGTTTTAGTTTATGGAAGTTCTTTATCTCTCCTTCCATTCTGAATGACAACCTTGCTGGATAAAGTATTCTTGGCTGCATGTTTTTCTCATTTAGTGCCCTGTATATATCATGCCAGCACTTTCTGTTTTGCCAAGTCTCTGTGGATAGGTCTTCTGCCAGTCTAATGTTCCTAGCCTTGTATGTTAAAGACCTCTTGTCTTGAGGTGCTTTCAGGATTTTTTCTTTATTTTTGAAATTTGCAAGCTTCCCTATTACATGTCCAGATGTCAATTTATTTTTATTCATTTTTGTGGGGGTATCTTTGTACCTCCTGAACTTGAATGCCTGTTTCCTTCACCAGGTTAGAGTAGTTATCACCTATGTTTTGTTCAAATATACATTCTAACCCTCTCTCTCTTTCTTCTTCCTTTGGGTCCCCAATAATTCTACTATTGTTTTGCTCTATGGTATTGTGACTTCTCAAAATCCCTCCTCATGGTCCATTTGTTGTTTGTCTCTCTTTTTCTCAGCTTCTTTCCTTTCCATCATTTGTCTTCTGTGTGACTGACTCTCTTTTGTCGCATTTAATGTGCTGTTAGAGCATTCATTTTAGACTGTATCTCAGTGAAAGCATTTTTAATTTTGGACTGATAAGATTTTATTTCTGCAGTAAGATATTCTCTTGTGTCTTATGCTTTTTTCAAGCCCATCTAGTAACTTTATAACCATTTTTCTGAATTCTAGCTCTTATCTTTTATTTATATCCACATTGATTATATCTATGAGAGAGCATTATCCTTGCTTCTTTCTTTTGTTGTTAATTTCTAATTCTAGTCATTTTTTTTTCAGAGAAGAAAAGATAAATGAGAGAGCAAAATCAAAAATATCAACAACCCCAGCAAAATACATACTAGACAAGTTTAAAAAGGTCGGAAACCAAAAAAAGAAAAGAAAAAATGCAGGGAGGAGAATATAATCTCACAGGTGGACAAGACAGTGAGATTCAGTTGGCATTGGATATATTTTGGTCTGCTTATTAGAAGACACTAAATCCCAAAATTGCAAAGAATGAAAAACATTTATCTATACAAAAATAAAATTGAATACTTGAAATGAAGCCAAAAATGGATATAGCCGCATAATGTAAATGTGACAGTGAAAATTTTTTAAAAAGATTTAAATAACAAAGAATTGCTAAAATAAGAAGCTTGTTGAAAAGGAAAAAAAAAAGAAAAATAAAATAAAATTTTAAACAGAAAGACTAAAGACCCATGAGGGAAAAAAAACAAAAAACAAAAACTTAAACAAACCAAAAAAAAAAAACCCCTCAAATTCTATAACCTATTTTCCCCTAGCACAGGAGTTTTTCAGTTCTGAATGATCCATAAACTTGGTATTCCCTTGACGTTCCTACTGGTGTTCTGGTGGAGGTGCATGTTGCACTGATTTTCAGGTGTTTATGCCTGACTGGAGTTACACTATGATTTGCCACGGGGTCAGGCTCAGTGTAAGCTGCTTCAGGTTGCTCTACGTGGCTTTTATTCCATGAAGGCTTTTTGTGCTTCCCAAAAAGATTGTTGATTTTCTTTTCTTTTCTTAAGATTTTATGTATTTATTTGACAGAGAGAGACACAGCAGAAGATGGAACACAACTAGGGGAAGTGGGAGAGGGAGAAACAGGTTTCCCACTGAACAGGGAGTCTGATGTGGGGCTTGATGCCAGAACATTGGGATTATGACTTGAGCCAAAGACAGATGCTTACTTAATGACTGAGTCACCCAGGCACCCCTTAATTTTCTAATTTTTTTAAGATTTTTTTATTTATTTGACAGAGAGAGATCACAAGTAGATGGAGAGGCAGGTAGAGAGAGGGAGAGAGAGAGAGAAGCAGGCTCCCTGCTGAGCAGAGAGCCCGATGTGGGACTCGATCCCAGGACCCTGAGATCATGACCTGAGCCAAAGGCAGCAGCTTAACCCACTGAGCCACCCAGGTGCCCCATTAATTTTCTATTTGTAGAACTGTAACTTTTTTTTTTTAGAACTCAGTTTGAATTCATGGGTGTTCAGAATGATTTGATAGAAAATTAGCTGAATTCAAGGGACCAGATCAAATTTGGAGACCCTACTCTTCCACCCTCTTCCCTCTCCTCTTTATTACCATTGATTTTTAATGGAGAAAAATGAAAAAAAAAACAGTAAAAACAAGCATTTTAAGCTTGATCATGAAAACTACTCAGAGGAAACAGGAATTTGCATGTGAAATTACTTACAGAGAATATATTGTACATTTAAAAATGAAATTGAGCTTATATATATGATACATTATAATATATACATTATAATATGTAATACACATTATAATTCTTTTTTTTTTAGATTTTATTACATATTATAATTGAGCTTATATATATGATACATTATAATATGTAATACACATTATAATTCTTATAATTCTTAAAATAAGAGCCGTATGTCATAAAAATAATTTAAAAAATGAATCCTTTGGGGAAAAATAATCCCATTGGATGCTCATGAAACCAACAGGTGTGGGGGGTGGACAGGGAACAAGGAATGCTAATATGTTAATGTCTTTATCTTTCATGATGACAAGTAAACCACTCCTGTTCCACTTCCAAGACTATATATGTAGAAAGATAAATGCAAAACCTCTTCATCACAAAAACATATCTATTTTAATTAAAAAAAAATAATTCTTTGGCTATATATTTGGCAGAAATGTCCAATTATCTTCTTTTAGAATTCAGTTCTGCTAAGTGACATAGCAAAAATGCTTCTTTTATTGGTTTATTTAATTTAATTTTGATGAGTTAAGTTGATTACAATAAAATGCATTATAGCCTGAATTTTCTCTTTGTCACAGATTTTGTAGAACTTACTTAAGGACATTTTCATCTCCTTGAACAATACTAATGTAGCAAAGATGATATCACTTCAAGTGTTTAGGTAATTACACTTTTTTAGTGGCTCTTTTCCATATTTTGATAAACTGCTTTAATTTCACAAGTTTTTTACACCTGGTCTCACTGAAGTACAGTCCCATAACACAGCAACTGTAAAGAAAAGTATGATCATTAAAGGCATGACTTGCCTGCACCATTAAACTTGGCTCTTGGACTTTTAAGCCATTTAACACACTCTAGGATCACATTATTGTCATTTCTTCAGGCTCAGAAAGTGCTTGTGCTTTGAATTTTCAGTTTCTTCCTTTTTTTTTTTTTTTTTTTTTGGTTTTAATAAACAATCCACTGTCATTTTTCTTTACATTTGTCCAAATTGCTATCATTCTTTCTTGGTAACCTCTTCATATTTTGCACAAGTTTAGGCTCTGTGTGACATTGTAGTACTAGTATTTATCAGCCTAGACTAGAACAGTTCTTCTGAAAAACTCCTCCTTCACCAAAAACAAAGGAAGAGAGACAGAGAGCTAAAGATAATAGAGTGAGAGAAAAAGAGAGAGAGGAGGGACAAGAGGAGGGAGGAAATGGGAGGATGAAAGGAAAAGAAGGTGGGAGAGATGGAGGGAGGGAAGAAGGGAGGAAGGAATGAAGGAACAAAGGAACAAAGGGAAGGATGAATTTGGTGACTAAATACCACCAGTAATGTGATTTTTTTTTTTCCCTGTAGGGTTCCAAAGGTTTATTTTCTCTTAAAATTACTTGGTACACAGGAGTGATTACCTATTTTTTCAGTCCTCTTTCTTACTAAAGGTTAGATTAGTAATTATATCCCATGGTGGTTTCAGAAAGATGATATAAATACTGGTTTTGACACATTACAGATTTATAAACTTTGTATAATATTTTTAAATCTCAATTTTGTATGTTATAATGTAGGAAAAATGTTAACTATCATGTGACCAAAAATTAACAACTACTAGATTTAGAATTAAATCCTTCCCACAGATATGTTTTGATGAACTGTAAGGTATATCTTCTTCTTTCAGTACTTAATGTAAAGAAAATCATTGCATAAAATATGGCCATCCAAATGAATCTGGTCTTTTAATAATATATCTTATTTCTTATAATACTTTTCAGCCGGTTTACTTAGCTTTTTCTACATTATTACATTACCAGAAAAGAAATAAGATTGTTGTTCTTGTTTTCCTGTTCTATAAATAAACTTTCATTTATTGTCTTATCTTATTGTGTTGATGGAGAAAATATATTCTCATTCTAAATCATTAATACAATTATTTTTTTACTTCTTATGATTAAGTATATTGTATTTTGGTGTGTATTAAACTGATTATTTTTAAGAGTTTTCCCATATTTTCAGAAATTTCTCAAAGTTATCTCATTTAGTAATAGACTAATATGTTTTTAAAATACAGCTGGACTCTGTAGGGTAGTTCTGGATTTATTTTTATTGTATTAGTATTCACAACTTAGATTGGTTTGCAGTTTTCTTATTTTTATTTATTTATTTATACAATCTATTCAGAGGATCTCTCTCCTCAAATAATTAAACTGTACTAGCAATATCTTTTCATGGCAGGTTCCATTTAAAACTTTTAAAAATTATTAATTTGAAATATATACAACATAAAATTAAGCATTGTAAAGTGAGCAATTCAGTAGTCTTGTGTACATTTACAATGTTGTGTAACCATCAGCTGTATTTATTATTAGATATTTTATTACACTGAAAGGAAACACCACAGTCAGCAAGCACATGCTCACCATTCTGCCCTCTCCCCAGCATCTGGCAACTACCAATGTATATTATATCTCTACATATTTACTTATTCTGAATATTTCATAAAAATGGGATTATGCTATATGTGACCTTTTGTGTCTGACTTCACTCACTTAGCGTGTTTTTAAAATTCAATCATGTTGTTGCATGCATCAATACTTTATTACTTTCCATGTCTGAATAATATCTCATTGTATGAATACAGTATGATTGGTTGATACATTAATAAAATTTATGTTCATTTGGGCCATTTTCACTTTTTAGCTATTATGAATAGTACTGCTATGAACACATGTGTACCTATACTTACTTGCATAAATGTTTTGAATTCCTTTGGTTACATACCTAGGGATGGAATTGCTAGGCCATATTAATTCTGTGTCTAATTTTCTGAGGAACCACCAAACTATTTACCAGAGCAGCTGAATTAACTAATAACCCTATCAACAGTGCACAGGGTTCCAATCCAATTTCTCCAGGTTCTAACAAAAATTTTTTTTTACTTTCTGTATTTATTTTTTAAATATTATTATAATTACTCTGGTGGGCATGAAGTGTTAACATATTGTGATTTGGCTTGAATTTCTGTACTAATAATGCTGCACATCTTTTCATGGGCTTGTTGGCCATTTTTATATCTTCTTTGGAGAAATGTCTTATTTAAGTCCTGTGAAAATCGTTCAATTTCTTAATTTTCTTTTTTCTTGTTGGGCTATAAAATTTCTCTCTCTATTCTAGGTACTAGAGCTGTCTTAGTCAGTTTGGTCTATGATCACAAAATGCTACAGACTGGGTGACTTAAACAACATGCATTTATTTTTCACAATTCTAGAGACTGAGATGTCCAAATCTAAGGCACCAATAGGTTCTGTTCTGGTAAGACCCTTTTTTCTGGTTTGCAGATGGCTGCCTTCCTGTATTTTCACATGAAGAAGAAAGATGGTTCTGGTCTCTTCCTCTTTTGATAAGGACACTAATCCTGTCACAGGATTCCACCCATCTTCATGGGCTCATTTAAACCTAAACATTTCCTAAAAGCTGTACCTGCAAATACCATGTAATTGGCACTGGAACACAACACTCAGTCCAGAGTAAGATGTTTGTCAAATACATGATTTGCAAATTATCTTCTCCAACTTTTTAAGCTGCCTTTTCACTTTCTTGAAAAGTCCTTTGATGCACATAAGTTTTTAAATTTTATGAAGCCTAATTTGTCTTTTGTTTTTTTTCTTTTATTATTCATGCTTTTGGTCAGGTCTAAAATTCCATTTCCAAATATGAGGTCATGAAGATGCATTCTTATACTTTCTTCTAACAGTTTCCTAGATTTAGCTCTTGTATTGAGATTGTTGATGCATGCTAAGTTGTTTGTTTCTATATGGTATGAGAGAAGTTCCAACTTCATTTCAATTGAATATGGATATTCAATTGTCCCAGCACCACTTGTTGAATAGACTGCTTTTCTTCACTAAATGGTCTTAGCACATTTGTATGAACACTTGATTACATACCATTTTTCTATATGTCTGTATGCCTTTAGAGGAGAATCCATGACTTTCCTCTTCTACATTCTGGTGGCTGCCAACACTCTTGGACTTATAGTTGTGTTACTCTACTCTCTGTTTCTGTAGTTACACTGTCCCAGTTACATTGTGTCTATGCTGTCTGTGCCTGCCTCAATAAGACACCTGTGGTGGCATTTATCAACCACCCAAATAACATAATCCAGGTTAATCTTTTCTTCTTACAATCCATTTGTTTATCACATCTGGAAAGATGCTTCTTCCAGAGAAGGTAAGATTGACAGATTGACAGGTTAACAGTTAAATTAAGATTGAAGGATTAGGGCATATCCATGTTGGGGAGAAAGCCTTTTTCACCTTACAATGGCTTTGTTAGATGTCTTGACACTTGAGGGTATTTTCACTGAATATAGAATTTAGCATTGATAGTTTTTTTCTTTCATCAGTTGAAGAATGTTCCACTTCACCCCCCAACTACCACAGTTTCTTTTTAAAAATCTGCTGCCATTCAAATAGATTCTCCTATACTAATGTGTTATTTATCAGACTGTTTTCAAACTTTATTTTTGCCTTCAGTTTTTGTAAATGTGACTAGGAAATGCCATGATATGTATTTCTTTTGGCTTATTATGTTTTAGAATTTCAGCAACTCATTGAATCCAAATGTTTCTGCTTTTTGCTATATACAGGAAGTTTTCAGCCATGATTTCTTTAGGTTCTTGTATAAACTTTCCCCCTTTCTTTTTTACTTCTAGAACTCTGAGTAAAACTCTTCTCTTATAGTTTCATAGGTCCCTGAGGTTTTGCTAATTTGTTCCAGTATATTTTCTCCCCGTATTTCAGAATGTGTAATTTCCATTGTTCTATCTATAAGCTCATTGAGTCTTTCCTCTGTGCTTTCCAATTTGCTGTCAAACCAATTTAGCTTTTTTATTTTGGTTATTTTAACTTTTAATCCTAAAACTTCCAGTTATATATCTTATATGAATTTCCTGAAGCCTTCTATTTATTTGCTGACACTTTAAACATTTTCATTTGTTTCAAACATGTTTGGAACATCTCACTACAACATTTGATGATAGCTACTTAAAATACTGTCAGATAAACCTAGTGTATATGTTATTTCAATGACAGAATTTTAAATTTCTCTTTTCTCATTCAGTTTAAGAACTTCCTGGTTTTTGGTATAATATGTGATATTTTATTGAAGCTTGGACATTAGTGGGATTATTGTTTAAGGTTGAATCTTTTAAAATATTATGTTTTAGGAAGAGTCTTCTGTCAACATTCAAATATGTTTAGGGGAGCTTCTATCTCATTGTTTCCAGAGGAGTGGTGAATTTCCAGATTCTACAATTAGTTTCCTTTGACATCAGGAAGTGGTTTCCTTACTATTGTTTATGAAGGGCAGGGGTTCAGGCATCTCACTGTGCCTGCATCCTGGCTTGGAAACCCAGAGACTCCTTGTTACTGCCCCAAAAGTTATTTTTCTAACTTCCACTGAGGTGTGGCCTTTTTACCACTGGGATGGAGCCCCACATGCAGCTCTCTGCTCAACAGGGAGCCTGCTTCCTTCTCTCCCTCTCTGCCTGCCTCTCTGCCTACTTGTGATTTCTATCCATCAAATAAATGAATAGAATCTTTTAAAAAATTTTAAAAAAAGACATTTTTTTCAACCAACGAAATTAAGGAGTTTGAGAACATCAGATCATTAAAGGAGATTCTCAATAAGATTCTTTAGGCAGAAGGATTATGATTCCCAATGCAAAATGCATGAGGTAAAAATAAGTAACAATTTGGGGGAAAGGTAGACTTATGATTAAATGTTAATAAAGGTTGAATGGATAAAACAGTAAATATAATGTCACATGGAGTGTTTCGAAAGAGTTAAATAAAGTAATCAAAATACCATGGGGATAATAACATAATGCTAGGAGTGAGAAAAATAAAATTGTTTAAAATTTCTGATCTGTCTGGAATACGTTTAAAGTATTGGCTAAACCTGACACAGGTAATTTAAGTATGTGTGTTGAATATTTTAAGACAACCACTGAAAATACACGGTATACAATCTCCAAATTAGTAGAGGGGGAAGAAGAAGGTAAAACATTTAATACAAAAAGAAGTCAACAAAGAAAACAGAAAACGTGGAAAATTTGAAACAAATAGAACAAATGTTATAAACTATTATGCTTACTGTTTGTATTAATCAATAGTGACATTACAGTTGACATTGAATCATGCAGGGGGTAGGTACAATAACACCGTGTACAGTCAAAAGTCTGTGAATAATTTTTTAATCCTCCAAAACTTAACTACCCATAGCCTACTATTGATTTGAATCACTACCAAGAACATAATCTGTTAACACATATGTATTTTTATGTGTTATATACTATAGTCTTACAATAAAGTAATCTAGAAGAAAAGAAAACACTATTAAGAAAATCATAGGAAAGAGACGATATATTTATAGTATTGTACTGTAAAAAATCCACATATAAGTCGACCCATGAGATTCAAACCCATATTGTTTTAGGATCAACTGTAAATGAAAATTATGTAGTAAATAAAAAAGATTAGATTTTTGAAATGTCATCCATGTGCTCTCTAAAAGAGATATATCTAAAATAATATACTAAGGGTTTGAAAGAAAAATGTTGAGAAAAGGAAAATTGTGCAAATACGATCCAGGAGAAACCTAGATAACTTTATTAACTCAAATAGGATAGACTTTAAGGTGAAAAAGTAACACTAAACATAAAAGTATTCCTTTTTAATAAAAATTTAGTTAATACAAAAATTTTAAAAATTACTTTCTATGTACTTAATCATACAATCAGAAAAATTTAGTCCAATACTTAACAAAACTGCAATGGAAAATAGACAAATCTACTACCATAGAGGAGGAGTTCATTTAATTCCTTTCAGGAGACTCCTGGGTGTTTCACTTGGTTAAGCATCTGCCTTTGGCTCAGGTCATGATCTCAGGGTCTTGGGATCAAGCCTCATGTCAGCTCCACACTCAGCAGGGAATCTATCTCTCCCTCTGCCCCTCCCCTATCTCATGCTTACACTCTCTCTCTTTCTCTCTCTCTTTCAAATAAATAAATAAAATCTTTTTTTTTTCCAATTGATTTATTTTCAGAAAAACAGTATTCATTATTTTTTCACCACACCCAGTGCTCCATGCAAGCCGTGCCCTCTATAATACCCACCACCTGGTACCCCAACCTCCCATGCCCCCGCCAATTCAAACCCCTCAGATTGTTTTTTTGAGTCCATAGTCTCTCATGGTTCACCTCCCCTTCCAATTTACCCAAAAGCACATAATAAATAAAATCTTTTAAAAAAATCTTTTTTTAACAGAATGAGCCAAAATATCTACCCAGTATAAAAAAAAATTAATGTAGAAGGCAAATTTAAACTTGATATACCACTTGTGGATCTACGTGGATCAATTTGTTCAAAACTGAGTTCTTTGGGCTCACCTAAAAACAACTGATTTTCTGCAGAACTCCATGCAAATAAATTTTAGCTGAAGTGATAACCAACTGATCCTTGTAGAATTCTAAGGTTGAAGACTCAAGCCATTGGTTCAACATATCACAGATTTATAAAAGCAAGGCTTAAACTCCAGGTTCCTCATCATGTCAGGAATCACATAACCATGAATGCTTAAGTGGCAACACAGAACTTGGAGCCAAGGTTAGCTGTCTTATACTGAAGGTCTATCAACTGGGGCCCATGTCTTGATTATTTATCAGAGATGCAGCCTCAAACCCCTACATAATTAAAATATAATAATAAATATAAATATAATATAAATTTCCTTTCCTGTAATCTGACATATGGCCTTGGTAGATCTCTGTGAACTGCCTCTTGAATCTAGTGATCAATATGCATATTTGCTATCTCTTGCTTCTCTATCTAAATGCTTATTGCCCAAAAGAGGTATAGTGGGTGCTGTGTTCCTGTTTGCTCCTGTTTGCTCTTGCTCTTGCTTATCAAAAATATGTAGAAAACACATTATTTTCAAGCACATACTAAACATTTACAAAAACTGCTGCACTGGTCACAGGCATGTCTTGATAAATTTCAACTACATTAAATCATACAGAATATATCTGATCATGATGCAATTAACATAGAAATAAACTAAAAAATAACTAGGAAGAGTCATATATTTGGACATTTTAAAATAAAATTCTAAATAAATGATATGTCAAAGATAAATTTTGGAAACATG